>NC_141713.1:14392448-14992448 GCF_971803275.1 Cyanistes caeruleus
GCTGATTTCAGGCTGGGCTGACCCAGACCTGAAGTCCCAGGTACGGTCAGGTTTGAGTGAATGCTGACACCAGCATGGAGAGAGATCTGAAACCGTTTTCCTGTCCTGTAGCAGGGTGGAGCAGGAGCCCACAGTGGCTGTGGGGCCAGGCAGTCACTGGGCCAGAAGTGCAAGCAAGCCTTGACAAGGACACTGGGGAGATCACGGCATGGGCACAGACACTCAAGAGCAGAGACTGGACTATGGGTGGGAGAAGATGGGCTTTGATTAATTTAGAGACCTTTAGGGTAAGGATACAGGTGATTTGATTAATTCAGTGCCCATTACAGCAAGGACACAGGCCACAAACAAAAGCAGACAGACCACAAATGTCCAGCCCTGAAAAAATCATTCAATTCTTCACTCATTGTCTCTTCCAATCAAAGCTGACAACAGCACACAAACCTTAGTCTTTCACTTAAAACAACAATAATTTACTAGAGATCCTCTGGAGTATTTGGCTCCCAGTGAAGAAAAATGACACAGACACTCGTGAGAGGCTGTCTCCATTCACCTGGGTACACTCTGGCAGAAGAGGAAATGTGGCACAATAAGCTGGGTGGTCAGAGACAAGCTGGAAATACAGCACTGCTATTGATTTCTCAGGCATCATCTTCTGGCTATAAAGGCTTGGGACAGTATCATGTTATTGTTTATGGCAGTCCACACATTTAAACATAAAAAAGATGTTCTGGGATGGAACTGATTTGATATTTATTTGACAAAGCCACCAAACCATGTGAAACACACAACTGATACCTGGAGGTAAGCCCAGAAATCTACAGACATGACAAAACCAGAAATCATCACATTTTATTGATGACTTTTATAGCTCCAAAACCAACAAAGAATACGACTGAAATATTTCACAAAAGGTAGCACAGGATTCCAAATACAGAGAGCATTTCAGAGTATCACATCTCATTCTATTGCTATTCTTTATTCTCAAGCTAACAACTAGACTAATGAAAAAAAATCTCTGATCTAACTATTCACAGAAACACAGGGAAAAAATGGTGAGTTTGCAAGTTGTGAGTCTAACCTCAAATCATCAGATAAGTCAGGCTAATTAATGGCAGTATTTTGTTTGCAGCACAGATGAAACAGTGCGGTCCAGATTCCAAATAGACAACAGAGGTAAATGAGTTAACTACTACAAATGACATAATTATTTTGCCATCAGGAACTGAATTTAAGTTTTTCCAAGCATATGTGGGAAAGAATACATTAATAAAAAGAAAGTTGCTCTCTTCTTTTAGGAAGAACTATCTTATTTTCTTCCCCCCTACAGTGTGCAAGCAGATCACTTGTTCTGCAGACAGTTTCTCCTAATTCTCAGGTTTGATCTTCAAGACCTTCTGCATCAGTCCCACAGGTCTCCCAATCAATACACTGCACAGGAATTGTTATATACATGGCCTCAAACTGTGAAACAAGACTGAAATTAATTTATCATTCTGAACAATAAATATTCAACATTTCAGAAGCAAGTTTATTATATCTTTTTTACAATTCCACCTCAGGGGAAAAAATAAATATCCTTGGCTTTCTGTCTTTGATTAAGTCTTATTTAAGTTTGATATGCTTTATCTCCTCCCTTTAATAGAATATCTCCAGTACCACTTTTTCAGAACCATAAAAAGCGATTAGCTACAGCCTTAATTTTTGCTTAAACCAAAATTCATATAATCCATAATCTATTTTTTCTGCATTTGAGACAGCATTTTTCACACTGTTTGCATTAACAGTGAATTTAATTTTTTGTAAAAGTACATCCAGCACATGTAGTTTCATACTCAGCTGGGAACATTTTTTCCATGTTTGAGATAAATAAGCAAGTCTTTTTATGAATGCTGTCTGTGAGTGAAGAGCCTTTTAAGTATTTACCCTTCCAAAAGTAATTTAAACTAGTTTCCTGTTATAAACACAAGCTAAACAATTACTGCAATGTAACAGGTTACACATGTCTAGGAAGTACTTTATGCTGCCAAATGACAGCACAGATTCTTAACCAGTGGCACAAAGTCTTCAACTTTACATGACCTATTTCAATACAACTCAAAGCAAAACCAGGAGTTTTATCAGGGAGAGGGTAAATAGAAAGAAATCCACCTTTTTAATCCAGGTTTGTGTGGACTAGACCATAATGACTGCCATAATTTCAAGTGGTTACACTCACAGGCCGCTGCCAAGTCACAAATCAAAGCTCTGATGTTTCTATGCACACCATGTTCTAGACAGGACCTCAGAGAGCACCTCCCAAAGCCTAACACAGGAACAGGCCAGGCTGCCCCTCCCTGGCTGGCTCAGCAGTTTATCTGCACATCCTGGGATCCTGTGGAAAGGCCATGGCTTGGGAGAAACTGCTTTGCTGCACTGTAATACCTGCTGAACAATGGTGCATGGCCTTGGCTCAATTACAGCTGTTGAACTGCAAGCACACACTGCAGACCTCTTATTCCTGACTGAGGAAACACTGAAATGGTCTCATGGCTGACCAAGAACCAAGAAAAGCTTTTGGAGAGAAAAAAGCCAAAGAGAGTCAATTGTATAAACTTCAGAGAGGCTTTGGGACCCTTTATATGTTAGACACGTGGAATGCAACTGGTTTGTGCACAGCACAGCAGGCTGGGAGCAACTGCCAAGGCTTGGGTAGTTATTACATAATATAAAGCAATTGAATTGCAGATACAGTCACTCAATAAAGCTGTTGAGTCACCTACATTAAAAAAAAATCCACTAAGCAAGTTTGAACAAATTAACTGAACAAAAAAAGTCTGTATCAGAAAATACTATTACCAATCCAAGTAATCAGCAATCCCTAGATACTTCTTTGATGATTTTGTATAGATATAAATCCAGTTTAAAATATTTACTATCATTTTAAAGGATGTATTGGTAGAGTGAGTTTTTATTTGAATGAGTTTTGGTATTTCCTTTTATACTGTCTTTCACTTAGCATTTTCTTTCCTTTAATTCCTCCAATCTTTTCCATTTACCTTTTTTGTTTGTTTCTATACTAGTTGCCTAAAAAAAATCTACCCTAAAACACAAACCCTGCCCACCTCATCCAAAGAAGTTATAACCAGCTGATCCAACAATGTCTCTTCCATTCAAGCCAATAAAATCATTACATACATCTGCACTGAGATTCTCTTCTGCTCAAAGAACCCACCAAAACACAATCCCAAACCATCCCAAATGCCCAAAAATAAACAAAACCAACAAAAAAAGCAACAAAAGGGTCCAACTCCTTTCTCAAGTACAAATGTAAATACACAGTTTCTTTCCACCTCTAGCAGCATCATGAAGAGAAGGGTTGCAGGGCTTTGTAACACCTTTTTTAAGTTCTTACCTTCCTGAATAGATGGGTGCTGGTGCCCCAGCAGACTGAGCTCAGTGCTGACCACACAGGGACAAGGTTTCTTCATCACTCTCAGTCAGCACTAGGGCAGGAAGCTCAGTACTTTGTCCAGCAACTGATGCTGGAAACAGCGTAAGGTCTTCAAGGCACTGATCAATAATCAGTAATGGTTTCCAATGCTTACTTAAGCAGAGTAGGAATAATAAAGCAGCAGAAAAAGGGGAACACATAATTGGATTAAATTAGTAAAGAATGAAGATCTTTTATAGCTATTGCACAAAAGCAATAGTCTTTTAAGCAGTGTTTGTGTATGCAAATAAATAGACCAAAGAGCCACCTCCACATCCATGTTAAACCTGTTCAAACCCAAGAATTACTGCTGCACTCTGAGGTGTGTCTGAGAAGTCCCCTCTGTCACCCTGGCTGCCAGTGACCAAAAAAGACAGCATGTCTCACAGCAAGCTCACCTTTATGCAACATACCAAACACAGCAGACCATGAATTTATCCAAGAGCTCTTCTCCCATCTCTTAGGCTCATTTCTGCCTACACTAAAGAGGAAGACACCACAAACCTGAGAGAGTAAAGATAATACTGCTCATTTAAATTGGCAGACTGAAATGCTACATGTAGTCTAGTATAGTATTTATCAGTCTTCTTTTAATCAATCGCTGTTTCAATGTTTCAAAGTTCCCAACCCATTCAATTAACAACCATTTTACTTCCAAATTAAACATCATGCCTGCATTGTTTTAAAGGACCACAAATCCTAAGGAAAATATCTGACCATGAATTGACAATGTTAACTAGATTATTAAAGGTCTTTCTGGAAAATACAGATATTCCAAGTCTGAGAATTTCAATACTGCATATTTTTTCACTTATAATCCTGTCAAAAATCCACACAGCAACATCAACTGTTAACAGCATTTCCTGATTAACTTCAGTGAAGACAGAAACAAACCTCACCCTAAATACCAAAATGCAAATTGGTTCCCTTTGCTTACTGTCAGATACAGTTTAGGATAATTATCATTTGAGAGAGCAATGAATTTTCAGTAATCCAGTGGAGAGATAAAATATTTTCCACTTCCATACTAGGTTATAGCCACAAATACCAATAACTTTATTTTGTTTTGCTTTTCTTTTCCATTAATTTAATTTGTCTTTCTCTTAACTCTCACAAAAAATCTATTCCACCTGTTTCTGAATGCATCCTCATTTTAGGTATTACTCCCATTATGACTAGGTTTTAAAGCTCTTTATTCACATCAGGTCTTTCTATACATTGCTTTACTTTCCAAGCATGGAGCCAGGCCCTTCAGCTGGCCTGTGGCAGCCCAGGCCCAAGGAAATCAATGGCACCATTGTAATTTGGGAGCTGCACAGGCTCTGCCCCTGCTTGTTTAACAGCAGCTTTTTTACATCCACAAGCACGAAGGCACTAAAGTCTGCTCAAAGTTCAAAAGCAGTTTTAATTTTTGTGCCCTGCTTTTCAAACACTTTTAAAGTTATTTGTGCAGTTGAAAAAAAAAAAACAACAAAGCAACATTTTATCCAGCTAGGCTGCAGAAGTGTTAGTAGAGTTCATTGCAGTAGGAGTGCTTGATGGGCATTTCCAGGCTGCTCCTTACCCTTCTCATGGGATCGTGAGGATCCAATTAATTAATGTCAGAGAAACACTTTGAAGATAAGAAGCACTTTCTGTGATGATTTTCTCAAAGAACCAAGGAGCTTTTGTTTCAAAAGCCAAATTCTGGATGGAGGCATGAAATACAAACCCATACACCGGTGGATTTCAGCAGAAAACACCACTGAGAGAAGGTAAAGGAGGTCAGCATTGCACAGCAAGAAGTTTTAGTCACTGTTGCCACTTTCCCTCTGGAACTACTCACCATGCTGAATGAATTTTAAGCCACAAATAGCTACACTGCTATTTGTGATTAATTTTAAGAGGCAGTGTCTTGATATATTCTGGAATATCTTAATGATCTACTGAAGTCTAGGAGCCTTTCAGAGACCAAGAAACCTGGGAAGCTCTGCTTCTGCTCATGGGTACTGGGAATGCTAAACCATGTAGGAGGTAAAAGCTCTGGCCTCTTACTGCATTCCCTCAGAAGATTATTTCTATTTCTGTGAAAGCTGGATCATCATTCCAGCCAAAAGGTTCTAAACAAACATTTAATTCCATTCTGTCATATCTGCTGGGGATGCCAACAAGCAGCACCTTTGGTAGCACCTCACTGTCATCTTTGATTTGAAACCCAGAGCTTTGTATAAGATGACTTTAATTTATCAGATGTACAACATGCCAAAACAGAACCTGGACTTCAGTAACTCAGACCAAGTACACACAGTACTATTAACATTAAACATTTGCTTGAAGAACCTTACTTACAGAGTGTGCTATTAAGGTTTTAAGTAGCCAGAGTCAGGACTTATGCAGATCTAGTGAATTCCACTACTGCAGTATTCTGCACAATTAGTGAGAGAAGCTTCACTGCAAGGGGTGGCACTGAACTGCCTTAGAAGGAGAGTGGAACAAGAGGTAAGAGCTGCAACTCAGAAATTAAAGCCTTTTTTATGGTGTTCAAGGGAATAAAGTCACAGGATGGTTGCTTTATACTGGAGGAGGGAAGAAAAAGCCCAAGTAGGTGGTGATGCAGAACAGATAACAGTTCCTGATTAAAAACAAAATCCAACAGGAATTTGATTCAACATAAACAATGCTGTACCAATGTCAAGACCACAGCAACAGATGACTCACATATGATGTAATAATCTGATCACATAAACTCACAGTTGAGTGTTAATTCATTCTCTAAGACAGGATGAAAATTCAAACATAGTAAATTAAAATGACACAATTCAACCAAGTGAAAAGAAAGCATTAGTCCATTACTAATGACACCAAGTTCATCAGGAAAATCTTCATCTCAGGTGCATACACAAAATACACTAAGGAAACACTAAAATTTTATAACATCACTGTGTAATCAAGACTATGTGCTCTGTCACAGTATTCCTGTGTTCTAACATGCAGCACTCTGAGGTTTAGATTTTCACACCTTACAATCTGACAGACAGCTTATTAACTTTAATACTAAGAAAAGTTGATGGTCTCTATGCTTCTTTACAGAGTACTCTTCAGCAACAGCATTAAGGCCACTGGAGATGCACAGAACTAATTTAAAAGGTTAGTTGTATTCCAATATGCCTGACTTGGGTTAGACCTCATAGGTATCCTAACCATATTACCACTGTATTCTGCTTAAAATAAGTGATGAAGATAAAAGACTGAAAAAAGCCTTCATCAACTCACCTCCAGGAAAGGGTCAAACTTCTATTGCTACATCTGCATTAGGGATGATACTGAAATATAACACAAATGCTTATATCTCACTCCACACTGTCTGTCTCTTCATCCTCAATCTTTAGATATATTCCAAGGTAGGAAAAAAATTATTCCATTTGGTTTCATCTTTGTTTCAATAATGTATGCAGTGGAGATGCTAAAGACATAGCACAGATTTCTGTCATAAAGGAACACTCTCAAAGGTCACCATCAGGACAAACTAATTCAATGTTAACCTGAACACATTAATGGAATTCCCCATATTTATCTTTAAAAATTATACTATCTATAAGGTTTATGGCAACATACTAAATTACTAACATGTGACACTTCTTCACAAACAGAGCACAATGAAATTCTGCAATTTTCCTTTATAGTTCTCCAAAATCTGCACAACTGTTCAGAACTGAGCTCACACAAATAGGCATGGGGAAGGAATTCTCTGTTCATTCATAAAGCAGGGAACCTTTGCTTAAAGTAACTCACAAACTTTGAAATTTCAAGGCAAAATAGCTCTCCCTCTAATGAAGCTGGCAGAACAATAAACCAGTCTGGTGCTCATTAGGACTCTATGAATGATCCATGAGCAGCTCTTCTGAACTAGAGACTCGAAAGCTTCAGGGATGAACTATGATGTGCTATTTAGTGAGGCAAGGTTCACAGGAAAAATCAATTTCTCCTTGTATCAACAGATAAAATCAGAAGAAATTACAAGTTCTTAAGAGTATGTGTTTTTGTTTCAACAGACATGAGGGAGACTTTTCTTCAGAAGTCTGCTTTGCTAAAAATGCAAGAGAAAATTTTGATGCTAAAAAGTTACAACCTCTTGACACAAATTCAGAATGGCATCATGCTTCGCTGCCTTTTTTTTTCCTTTTAAATTGGCAGAAGAAAACTGAAGAAAGGTATTTTTTGTTCATAAATTTAAGCTCACGCCAAACAAATTTCCATGACTTGGCCTTCCCCTGCATTAATTAGGCTTGTATTTATACGTTATATTTGTAAAAAGTATTTTGTAAGAACAATCAAAAAATCTGAGGAACCATCATTCTTAATATAGAACAACCTCTTCTAGTTTTGCCAGATACTTGAGTAAAATTCAATTCCCCCAGCCCTCTCCAATATGAGCCTAGAAGAGAATGATGAAGTGTTATGACAGAAATTTAACAATAAACTTTTAATTCCACTTATTGAAGGAATCTTAATTCTGCAGTCTGACTGAACATCAGCAGACACATTATACACTACGGTGTTGCTGCCTTAGGTCCTTACAAGTGATTGCAATGATGAGGCCTCATCTCACTGATAAAAACACATCTCTTTTCCAAGTTTTCCAATGGCTTATCATTTAAATGTCCCCATACTGGGCTAGAGTTCTCCCAACAGGTCTGCTCTTGCTCCTCCCTGAGGTTCACCTCCCATGGTTTCAGTGAAACTTCAGCACAGAATCTTATTTGGAGTTATGTTGAAGTGCTCCTTGCTCCAGATGTGCAGGAAGTTTTCCAGGTGTGGAGGAGCCACAGCAATCACACCAAGTGAGTGTGCACTGCCTCAAGGCCGGGTTCTCCTCTTCCACAGGAGAGCTGGAGCAGGGGAATGGAGTGAAGGCAATGGACTAAGGATTAACCCAAATAACAACAGCTGCAGCTGGGCTGTTACACCCTGAAAACCCTTCCCTAGCACTTCATGGTTATCAGGGGTCAACAGATACTCAGTTGTTCAGTCTTGGGGTCCCTAAACCATGTCTAGATTAGCCATGTAAGCTGGTAGCTTTTGCCAGATAGCTCATTAAAAACCAGCCCAGAATCTCACAGCAGACATTCACCTGACCCACATCTCTCAACACACACCCAGCATTTTCAGAATTACAGTAATTTGGTATTCAAAAAATAGTCATGACCGTGGGGCAACTATTGCTGCCATGGGTACAAATATGAAAGGGAGACTGGGTCTGTAGTGCTTCTAAGCACCCAAATTCTTCTGACACAAAGTGTTTGAAGTAATATTCAATAGAAAACAAAGACACTGGGCAAGCTAAGAAATAAAGGATAAAGTTTAATCTCCCTTGACTAACTTAATCATACAGTCTATAAATCAAGTTTTAAATCCCCATATATATTGTGTATAAGAAAAGACTTGGATTTCTTTTGGAATTTAATGCTGCAATATAAAAATATTCTCTGCAGATGAAATCTCTTTATTGGATCCAACCATGAAGCCACTAATCATGTAGAATTTCTACTGGGTGATTATTTTACTAAAAGAGATTTTGAAAAGGGTAAAACCCAAAAATGTTGAAATTGAGCAGTTCAAAGGGAAATAAGAGAAGGAACAGCAAAAAAAAAAAAAAGTTTCTTTTACAGAATTTAAGATGTAAGAACACATTCTATCTGACTAGATCAAGGGATGCTTAAGGAACAAAGAAAGGTTTTTCGCTATCCAAAAGAGAATTTTGCTTAGAATAAAACAAGATTATGGAATCAAAGAATGCTACACAGAAATATCTGTGACAATTGAAAACAGGTTCTCAACCATTTTTTCTTAAGTTTTGTTGTGTAGCAGTTGAACAACTATTTGAATTAATAATAACTTCTCCTCTTGGCATGAAAAAAAAGAATTGTGTCTTCATGAGATTTGGGAATTTGCCTATGTTTATGAATTTGGACTCATTCTGGTCATTCTTTATGCACAGCTGAACCACAGGATAAAATTAATTTTTAATTTAAATTTGTAAGAAAAGGAGAATAGTATTGTATCACATCGATGACTACACCTTGCTAACAACTTTATAAAGTAGTGTTTATTCCAGGTAAAATGCAGCTGAGCAACAGATTACATATGAAGGACTTTAATTAATTCCTGAAGCTAATAACTTCCAAAGGGTACATGACATTTCCAACACAGTCCTGTGTTGGCCTTTATAGGGACAAAGGAAGAAGGAGGGAAAGCAGAGAGTCAGCTGCATTAATGAGAGGAGAATTCATTTTACTGACTATTGGCCAGTGCCATGAAATGGATACTCCAAAAGGTGCTCCATTAGCACACACTGTTCAGAGAACTCAGGTTTCTTAAGAAGCCTTGAACAAACAATGTGTTGATATTCCAAATGCTGTGTGCCCTTCAAATGAGTGTTTTCATGGAAACTGCTTGGTGGTTTGGTCATCAGCTAGAAGACAAAAATAATCTAAAGCTTCAAGATCTAAAAAGGCCCCATTAATTGGGTTCAGATTAATAAAAACTGTTCAAACAGCCCATCTCTTTCATGTTTTAATGCATCTTCTTTGAAATTTCTGCATTCAAGTTCCTTGGTTCTGTCCATAACTGGAAACAGAAGTCTAATCAAAACACTATGAGAAAGGCTGAAATTAAAGATTTTGGGGTCTGACAAGAAGCAGGAAATACTGAAAATCTTGCAGAGTCAGTTCTCCAGAGACTTCCATGCCAAGGGGGTTTGCAAAGTTATACAAGCAACCAGATTGCTGGGTGTTTTACAAGTCAAACTGAACAACCAGCCTTTCGGACTTTCCTCTCACTATTTTGAGTATTTCTCTTTATCCCTTTCCTTGCCTTTCAAAGCAATCTTTCCCTATTTCACAAGAAGGAAAAAAAAATACTCCTTTAATACAGATCTTTTGAAACAAATAGCTCAATGGGACTCATTGCTGCTGGCTGCTGTTCAGATGATGTATTTGCAGGGCAGATCATCAAAGCAACAGCAGGTTTCAGCTGCTGCTCTGTTGAAGCAAGTGCTGTTTTTATAAGAACAATACTTACAAACAAATGGTAAAAAAATACACCACCACCTCTGTCATATGATGACTCAACTAGGAAATGAAAATGTGATTTCTGTAGGTTCCAAAACGGGTCATGACCACTGCCACCAAAGAGCAGGTGTGAGCCAAAAAGCACAGCCAGCATAGGCAGCTGGAAAGAAACATCCAAACTCTTCTTTAAGATGCAGAGGAAAAAAGCCAAGAAGCCATTTACCTGGAAAAACTGCAACATGGAGAATTCTCCTGGAGATTCAGACTAGGAGGAAAGTCATGAGCCTGCTAGGCAAGGCACCTCCTGCTCAGCACCTCAGCTCAGGGCTGTCCCTCACACGTCCTGCCCTCAGCAAACAAGAAGAAACTCATTTTGAAGCTCCTAAGTGAAAACACTGATGGCAAGTGACCTGCAGAGAACTGTTTTGTAAGACAGTGGTGGAAAGCTGGGACACACAAGTTAACCCAGCCATCGAGGCTTTAATCTGAGGCCAGAGGAAAGAGTATTGCCCATCCCCCAGAGGAGTAGCAAAGCCCATCTTTAATAGGTAAAAAAGAATAAACTAGCTTTTGAGAAAGTATTTCTTTTGTATGTTTTCAAAATGTACTTGGGACCCTACAGACCACTGTACAGAGTTTTAGATACCAGCTGGCTATTTAATGGAGCCAGAAGGGAAAAGGTCACCTTGGAATTTACTATAATAAGATAACCCTGCCAGAAACTCCAAATTGTAATTATTTAAGCAACACCAGTAATTGAAAAAATATATGGTCAGCAAAGAATAATGTCCTGGATATGTTCTGTTCCAACAACAGGTCATTACACTAGGTAAGATGCTTGTGCAACTTAAATTCAGTGGAGTTGAATTCATTAACACCAGAGTTGAATTTTATCCAAAGTCTTAACAGCTTTGAGGGTTTTAGTAAGTGATCATCCCAGCCAAGTAATACATGTTGGCTACAGTAAGATGAACTTTTATTTAGTGAAAGAAATACCCCCTGCAGAAAATTAATTTGAAACTATTTTAAGGACAATAATTGAAAGGATATAGAAGTGTAAGTGTGTGTACAGGGAGAACTGGGCATCCCAATAGTGAATTACAGGTGAGAAATGTTAGAAAGGGAGCCATTACACATCTCTGTCCATCTCCTATTAGTTTATAACCCTTTTGCATTAGAAGCAAACTTGTGCTGGTCTTCTCCCTGGTAAAACATCTTATATTTTTATCTATACATACATTATCCTCAGACACAGGAATACGACCACAAAGAGCAAGATCCAAACTCAGACTGATCCAAACCTTCCTGCCAGGATATGCTTCTAAGATTCCTGTCATCTCCAGGCATAAACCAGGCACTCCTCATAGCTCCCTACCATTGCCTTGCACCCTTCACACAGATTACAGGAGCCATGGCTATGGTAAAGGTAATTAACACCACAATGGCAAAGCAAGCTGTAGGCCCCACACACACTGAAACAGCAATTTGCAGAGGAAGACCAAGAAATTCTTAGAAATCACCATATAAACCCATTTAGTCATAATCAACCAACCACAATACCACACTTTTCACCTCAAGGAAATGAGACCTATTCAATTTCTCAGGCCAGCATATCCAGTTTAAACATAAATTCTGAAGGGAATCTGTCAGCAAATAGTGTAATATTAAATCACAGGCACTGAACTGGGTAGCTGCTAAAAAATACATGTTTGTCTGATCAGACCCTGGGCTTCTGTGCATAAAATAACAGCCATGGAAAAGCACCTTCCTGGATAGGTCAGCATTAGACACTTCTGTATTGGGGCTGGTTTGAAATCACTCATGTGAAGGACAAGTCTCTTAGGATACCTGTGTTGCTTTTGAATTAAGGCATGGCCACACAGGGAGCAATTAATTAAAATCATTATTAATTCAGAGAATCAATATATCTACAACTAGCAGTGCTAGCTAACAAAACTGAATTAAGAGGAAAATGTTAGAATCTTCTCTGCTCATCAGGTCTCTTCTAAAACTGACATTGAATTGAAATTTTTAAGGTGCCTCAAAATTTCTAAAGCATCTATTAATGGCCAGTTTGGTAGAGTCAGAAAATATTTGACCCAATATTGGATCCGAAGCTCTGAAGGACAAAGAGATAAGGCAAAAACCAATAACCAGGAGTTACCAATTTATGTTGCCAGTTCATTGTTTTTATCAGTGTTTGATTTGCAAACATTTTCCAACCTCCCCCCCCCATTCTTCCTCTGCCTGTGCAGTATTTCCTGACTCTCCAGTTCAGTATTCAGGAAATAGGGACACAACAGTTTCACTAGGATACCTACTCACAAAAAGCATTTCTTAGGAACATTATTCAAAGTGTTCTGCTTAAGTTTACACACTGATTGTAATTCCTCTTCAGACACTAATAATTCACTCTGAAGTTTCCTTATGGTTTGAACTTGCCGATTCTAACTTCAGTTTATTTAAAAAGTGATTCCTTAAATCTTTTCTCCACAGTTTGGAGCATATTGTTGGCTGGACATATCTTTGTTGTTTAACTCCAGCAGAGAACAGTCAAGAGTACAAAGGACAAAAGGTAAAAAAAATAGTTTTTCTTATCCAGATATTGTAATTACATTTGTTTTTAAGTAATGCATTCAGGAAGCCACAGATGCAAGAGAGACACTCCAGCTCTAATGCACTGACACACACAGGGATGCATTCAATGATTAATACAATGTCCAAGTCCTTGGGAAGGTCTCAAGTCCATCACAATAAACACACATAACAGCATAGCTTTGGGTTACAGCACTCCATAAACTCAAATGATAAATTGCAGGCTTTGGTTTTGAACAGAAATGTAAGAATTATCAATGGAGCACTGACAGCTCTCGTGCAGTGGGAGAGACACTGAGCCCAAGGCACACTGAAACAGAAGTTTATTATAAGCAGATCCCTTGTATAAAGTTCATTCCAAGCCCTGAAAATTCCAGCATGCATCCTCTCCTCCAAATTACTACATTCATTGCACCTTTTTTGCACAGAAACATTAAATCTTGTGTAAAAAAAACCTTTAAAAAAATCATTAACAGCAATTAAAAAGGTATCTTTTGAAGTATATGAGTTGATTTAATAATCCATATCATAACCACATGAAGGAAATCAATGAGTATATAGATTATGTAGCTCTTCATATGATCACAGCAGTGCCTCTAGCAATGTTTATCATCTAAATTCCTTCCAGTGTTCTAATCTAATGCCTTTACTTGCTGTAATTTCAGATCTCTAAAGTGATCTAGAAATGTTATTTTAAGTTCAAGAGTTGCTAACAATCTTTCATCATGAGATGTACTGTTTGAATGTTATCTGCTACAGGGTATACTGAATAAAAATGTTTTTCAGAGAATCTTTTCACAGCCCCATTAGTATCAGGCCCTGTTGTTTCCATACAACAAATTCCTTAAAGCCATATCATGTTCAGGCACACCAATATTCACAAGAGTGCTATTGACATCCCTTGGACTTTTGTTCTAAAAAAATATTAATCTGTAACTTTCATTTTAATAACAAATTGTGTGTACTGGCATGTGCTAACAGAAGATGCTAGAAATAGCAGAGTATCATTTTACAGAAAGCAGGGGAAGTGGATTAGATCCAAGGATGTCTCTATCTCATTTAGTGGCTGAAACTACTTAACTTCATGAAAAACAAAACTGAAATACATAATATATTCCCTGAAGGAACCATAATGAGGTTTACAATTAGCAGTGAAATAAATTCACTAAGAAACAAGCATCTTTTTAGCAAATAGCATTCAGGTAAGAAACAAAATGTTATGAGACTTGTCCACACTGGGAATTATTGACCTTTCCTTGGATAGGACACCTCAGAACCCTGCAGGCCCACGATGGCAGGCAGTGGTACCTTCTCCTGGACTCAATCCCAAACCACGTGACACCACACTCAGACAACTTCCTTGAGTGACAGACATTAACAGATTATCTCAATTAAAGTTCATTGTACAGTCTAACATTTTCAAGTGTTGTATCTTTCAATTCTCTATTAAGCAAAATTTTAATTTGAACTACTGACACCTCCTTCCCAACAGACTGCCTTGCTGTTGAGGCTATGGATATGGATAGCAACCAGCTTCTTTCAATTAGGTTCTCAAGACAGGGTATGCAAAAAAAGCACATTCCAAAGAATCACTTCAGATCTGTGTTATCTGGCTTCAAATTCTGCCATTATCTCAAATCCCAATCCCAAAGATGCAGAGGTATTTACACTCTAACCCACATGTTTTGCAGCACAAGTGCTGCAACATACTGGTCCCACTGAAGGTATCATGGTCCTACTTAATTCAGTGGCAAGTTTCCCATGTCAGTGTATGAGAACTGTCCAGATGATGATTACCAGTGGGATAAAAAGTATGTCTTTGTCTCTAGCATGTGACAGAAGAGCTTTGCCAATGGAAAGGTCTGTCCAAGGTCAGCAGTTCTGTTACCAAAAGGTTCTGTTACACATGAGCCAGTAAGAAAATACTGCTGAAAACTACTTTGAGAAGTCATTCTGACAAAGCCCAGGGCTGTACAGCCTTCTCTACATGTTATAGAGTTGGTAATACATAGCTTTTTCTCTTAACTGTAAAAAGTACTAGAGTAAATATACAGACTGATGAATACATCATTAATAGTTATGAATGGCTATTATACAGCACTCCAAAACTGGACTGCTTTCTTTCCCAACAAACACACACTAGTAAACCAGCACAAGATGTTTCCTGGGGAATTTCAGATACACCTCATGGCTCTATTACAGTTCATCCATTTTGGCTCACTAAGACTCACTAGCTAATGTCGCAGCCCATTCTCAACTTGACTGCTAAAATATTTTCCTTTATCACGCCGACACTCTTCCTACAGTAAAGATCTACATGAAATGGAAAGCCTAAAAGGAATTGGAATACTTGGGCAGGGAGAGAAGAAAATACTCTTTGTGCTGTATGAAATTCAATTAATTCCAAATGAGGATTTTATGAAAAGTTAATTACAAAGTTCCATGAACAACCAAACAGCCCATCTCCTTTAATCTGCATATTCTGACTACCCAGATAACTTTCCAAAAACACTTTAAAGCTTTATATACCACTCTCATGCTTTCTGTTTTTAACAGAAGTTTATTGTTTTCCAGTGGCAAGAACTTAAAAATTTTATTCTGGAATCACTCCAGCTTGTGTGCAAAAACCAAAAATGCAGTCCTCCAAATGAGCAAACCTCAGTAAGCTGAATCATATTCAGCAGAAACATTAGAACTGGGGTTTTTATGAGGGCCACAGGCTTTACAAAAATGAGCAATAGACTACTACAAATAGTTCACAAAAGCAGTATGGAGGAGCTTTCAAACATTTGGATGACTTTTCACCGAGTTAATATTCTTGCCTGCTTTCCCCAGCACCTCCTGATTTTAAAGAAATAACTCCTTGTGAACACTTTCCTAATTTCTCACTTGCTTAGTACTTTTGATGAAAGTGGAGCTTGATAAAACTGTTTAATGAAACCACATTGAACTCAAGACAATCTCCTAAACAGACAAAAACGGTGTAACTGATGCCTAGGAACATCTGCTATCATCTAAAAAAAAAAAAAAAATCCTAATGTCCTTGAGCTGACTTCCAATCTTGCACTGAAGAAACTAAAATGTACAAAGTGAAAGGAAAACCAAAAGCAACCAACTTATGCTCCTTGGGGAGAAAAAACCCAACAAAACAACAAGGACAAGCAACCTGACAAGCAGCTCTGATGGCTACAACTGGATTATGATGGAACAGGGTATTGAAAATTCACTTTTGCAAAGCACTCAGTTACATCCTTAAAGGAATGGCTGCTGGGTTATTTTTCTTGTAGCTGCTGCAGCATAAGGGTAATTTTAATTTTTTTATTGCTATTTTTAAAGTTTGAGACTTCTGGTGATTACCATAAATATAGAGAAAACAGTAAATGCCAGATCTGAGTTTCCATGTTTCCCAGCTCCACCAGTGTTATGTGCACTATAAAAATGTTTAAATTCTGAATGCTTATTTTTCTGTGAGAAATTTGTGACCACCAATATACACCTTCATAATTACCATTTCACTTGTCCAATAAATTGTTTGATAAACCTTTCTCTTAGTTTCAGCTTTCTGATCTGCTTGAACATGTTCATTTCTGTCCTGGTGTAATTCACCTGCCTCAATAAACCAAGTTTATTGTGTAACAGAATGGCTGCAGTCCTTCTAGGCTAGAATTACATCCTCAAGAATTCCTTACATGGGAGGGAGCTGGCAAATTTAGCAGACTAAATCCATACCAGCACTTTTAAATAAAACATATGAAATGTATAAAAACAAAAAAGAAAGAAAAGATGATAGCATAAACCAAGAACTCAGGGGATAAGGAGTGAAAGAGTAGCATGGGAAAGAAAAACTCTGTCCCTTTCCCATACATGCCAACAGCCTGGTTATTTTTAATCAAAAATGTCACTTTCCTTCTGTCCTGCCCATTACAAAAATGTTCAAGTGGCTCAGGACATTTTAATATAGTTAAAGGAGTTTTTCTGCCAGCTGTTTTCAGATGCTGGCACATAAATCTGACAGAAAAATTGCATTCAACTCCATGGTTTTATATATTAGTAGTGTGACTACTTTCACTGTACTGCCACGTCAGCTATGTTCTCAGCCATTTTTTACCAGATGTACCAGTATCCATGGAAATTCTTTAGATAGAATTATTGGTTTAGTTCATCATCAATTAAGTTAGTGCTCATAGATGATATACAAACTGTTCTCATGAAAAAACGAGTGCTGATGTATAGTGGCATATAATGTATCAAAACTCCATTTGGATGAAACCAGGACAAATAAGAACTGAAGAGACCACCCAGACAACAGGTTCAGAACATTTGGCTTTTCCTGGCTTACTCTATTTCTTCAGTTCTGAAGCAAATTTTTGGTAAAATTATGGGAACTCACTTTCCAGTTCAGACTGTTTCCCATAATAAACTCCCATCCACAGACAACTTTTCCGTAGAATTCATTCCAGTTCCAGAGGAATTAAGGGGAAGAAAGTAGAAAAGAAAGTAGAAGTAATTCCATAACAAGCACCATTTTCTCGTACCTGAGCAGCTGCTGAGATGCTTTAAACACCAGGAGGGAGATAAAGCAGCTGCCCAGCAAGAGGACTGGCATTTGGAACTTCTAGTACAGCTAGACAGGTCTAGAAATAACCACACCAAGCTACCACAGAAGTTCTCAGGTGGCTCCAATTTTACCATCTGAAATGGTCATTTTTAAGACAGATCTAAGGATGGTGAAAAGAAAACTGAAGGGTGAGGGGCGGGTTTTATAAATCATAAGTAACTCTTCTCTCCCCAGTTTGCTCATCAGAATTGCCTACAAAACATGCAAAAACGTAGACAAACTAAGGGCTTTGTAACCCAGGAACACAACAGTTACAGTGGGGAATGCCACAGTTCATAAATGCACAAAAAACTGATGTAAATTCAGTACAAATTCCACATAATCTCTAATTTGCAACCCACTATATATATCTAGAAGTATACACTAAGATGTTATGTTACTATAAATATTCCAGGATTCTCCATGGTTTTGAATTAAGGACCTACTTCAGAATAAACAACAGTACAAAGACCCTGGGTTCTGTGAATATCTCCTCAATATCAAATTGTCTGAATAAAATATATGCCTTCATTTTAAAAGAACTGAAACTTTTTGGCAATCAGAAGATGCTCTTTTCTTCTCAAGCAGCCTTTGTATAAACAAGCATTCACTTGGCTGGATTCCTGACTGATCAGAGAAGGTTAATGATGTGGGAAAGGGAAACATCACAGCGGAACCGACTAATAGGAGACACTAAAGCCAAGTCAGACAGACAGGGAAATAGATTGCAACAGGTCTACAATGTTTGGCATGCAAGATCAATCTAGAATTAAAAACAGACAGTTAGTTCTGATCAAAACACCTGTTCAGTGATTTATTTTCTTTCCTCTCTTCTTCTTGACATTCATTTCACACTACTCAGGAGGCCTTTCCTGGCATAACCTCCACCCAGTTGCACTAGCACACAAAGCATTGTTCATTCGCTGAGATGCAACTTACCCAAATAGTTGTTGCTCTTTGACATCTCAGTAATGTTGATTTTAGTAGCTCCTTCAGGAATTTCCACTATCTTGTGGTAGCCAAGATTTGTTAGCGTGTGTTTGAAAACTCCAGACACAACCTTGCAAGCAGTGTTGTCCCCTCCACATATTCCACACTTGTCAATCACCTTGTCAGAACCCAGATAGTCGTCACAGCCAATGCTCTGCAAAATAAAGTAAGATTTCTTTTTCCAAGATCTTACAACTGCAGACTTCGGACATAACAACCAAGAATAGTATGACTTTCAGAGAATAATCAGTTCTGAAATGATTTTGGGAATTAGCATTTCAGCAATGTCTTCTGTATGGAAAAAAACAATAAAACCCAAAGGGTTCTCAGACTTGGCATTTTCAAGGTAGCCAACAGGTTTTTACATCCTGCCAGGCAAAATCCGAGAACACAGCATAAGCAGCAATGCATTGATCATGCTGACTGCGTACTCCTCAGCTGAAAGAAAAGCTGAACAACTTAGTTCCCACAGCTGCTGCTCAGAAAAGAGGTGGACAACTATGATTTTGTTGCAATTCAAAACAGGCTTTCTACAGAAGCAGAACTACCTCCTCTATAGTCTCTTCTTAATCTCCTCTAATGCGAGCACTCAGCCTGTTCTCACCAGAAGAGGTATGTGAGAAATCTTTATACTGCACCTAGACAGTTAGAGAAGAAACTCAACTGTTCATCGAGTAGAAAACCTTCAGCCCACTCAGTAACACACACCTGGACAGGATAGTTTAAACCAAAATAATTTCCTAGAATCACAGAATGGTTTGGGTTGGAAGGGGACCTTGAAAATGATCCAGTTCCAGCTCCTCTGCCATGGGCAGGGAGACCTTCCACTAGACCAGGCTGATCCAAGCCTCATCCAAATGATCTTGATTTGTACAATCCATAAAACAGCTTCCCTAAAATGAGATCTAAAGGAATCCTAGATATTATATATTATATTATATATTATATCCCTATAGACAGGGATATAACAGTGTTTTTGCACAACATTGCTGGCCATTTTTTCTAACAGTTTAAAAAACAACTTATCTGAGATAAATCAGCTTCTGTTTTGTGACAATGTAGAAAACACTTTAGCAGCAAGCCAAGAAAGAGATTTTATGTCCTGGAATTTTGATATTGGTTATGGCCTAAGTATAGCCTGCAGATAAGTAGGAATTTGTGACTGGCTGACAGCTAAGCAGCATACAGACAAACCACACAGGATTTACTTCTGGAGTACAGGCTTGAATTTGACTTGGCTAGTGAGGAAGTTCCAGATCCTTAGGAGACAGCTTTAAGATAAGTAGCAGATATTTAATATACCTCATGACAATACCTTAAAGTTATTAACGAGCAGAAAATCAGCTGCATGTAATTAGAAACCCTGTATTCCTCAGAATAAAATTTGGTTTTATTTGTGAAAAGGGTAGAAATGCCCAACTCAGAGCTTGTTGTACAGGCATCACTGTAATTCTGTGCTGGAGACAAGACATCCCCAAACCCTTTAAAAACATGGCACAGCTAGCTGATCTAGCCAGGGCCAGGATGTCCAGCAAAAAAACCCTACAACCCACACACCCCCTAAAATTACATGGGCTACTTCCTGACATCACATGAGCCATTTTATCCAGCCACTTTCACACGAGGACATTGGAGGTTACAACATCAGGAGCCTGTCAGAATACCAGACATCTGGAGTCTCAGTCCCATGGTATTCCATTGAGAGCTTACTCAGGAGAAAGATCTGAGAGTGATCAACAAAGGAGTCCCAGCAAGAGCTACAAATATCATGAAGCAGTAGGACTTCACAAGTATTGGCTTTATTTACAGCCACTGAAACCAGCAGTAGTATGTTCTTCAACTGCAGCACATCAATTGCAATTTTGGAAAATCAACCAAAATCTCCCAATCCTCAAAGGAAACGCAACTTATTTCTGTCACAGATTTTGGAACCAAATTTTATTATTCTACTTCACCATTGTGTCCTATTATGAGATACAAGAATAATGATGTCCACAAGGTGGCACTTAGAATCTTGATGAAATCAAAACATAGGTCTTTGCAAAACAATAAAAAAATTTAATTTCTTACACCTAAACATGAAGTTGATACTGCACTTCTATTCAAAATAGCCTTTACCACATGAGTAACAACGCCTGCTACTTTGCTACCAGTAATACACTCTTGAAAATTTATCAGTCAACCCAAGGATTTCTTTGGCTTCGGAATGAAATAAAATGTTCTCCTAAACTGAATTGAAAAAGAAATATCAAACTGTTTCTTCGTGTATCATATGTTCTCCTTGTCTGGTGACCAGGTGGACTTCATTTGTCAATCATAAATAAATATTTTAATCCAAATCCTTATGTCTTTCCTCCAAAGAAATCCTCACTGACTTCAAAGTTGACATCAACTGGAAATCTGCCAACTCACAGAAGTTGGACTCTTTAAGGATTTGACAGGGCAGAATTATATCAATTCCATGGTCTTCACAATGCAAAATTTACTAAAATAGTTTAAAGACTTTTGGATTTAAATGTGTCAAACAGAAGTATGCATTTTTTTTTTTATTCACATGAATTTTTGTGTAAAATTAAATCACTCCCACTGAGTCTGGGAAAATGAGAAAGATCAAGTTAGGAAGCACCTGAGAAAATTTTATGTACACAAATCTTTGGGACCAAAGTCATGGTGATCGGTGGTGATGCCTAAAAAGCAACTGTCACATCCACCTTCATTAAAGGCAAGGAGGACCTGAGGCTCAATTTCAGGTTGGTCACCCTAACAGCCCTCAGAAAGACTCCAGAGCCAATCCTCATGAAAGTAATTTCCAAATATAGGAAGGACAAATAATAAACCAAAAAAGAAGACTGGGATCAACCATCTATTGTACTAAGGTTAAATTGTACCTGAACTTGTGATCCCCTGACAAGTTCAGCATATGAGTGGAGAAGAAGGGATGTTCTGTGCCCTGACTTTATCAAGACCTTCAGAGATTTCCTCAATATCTAACAGCCACACTGGAGAAATTCAGTATTGGAAAGCTGCCAACAGGGTAAGTGGGCAGCTCACAGACATGCTGCTCATGTAATCCTTCCCCTCCAGGCAGGAGGTACAGCAGATCAGGAACCAGGAAGCACATACTGCTTTGGCATCTGAAAGCTCGGCCTTCTCATCTTTCAGAATTACAGTTTGCATTAGTGGACTCAGATTCCTTTCCCAGACAGTCAGTTTCTGATATTTTCACCCCAAATTTTGTTTCTTGACTTAAAGATAAATGTCTTTCCTATCCACCAGGAAGGACACCAGTTTTTCTGAGGTTTTTCTCCAAAGTCTAAGCAAGTCTGCCTAGAGATTGGCTGGATGGCTCTCCTCTCAATATGTGAAGAAGCTGAGCATTAATACTACTACTTTTCTCTGGCCACTGTTAAAACCTTTGACCTTCACATATGATCTTATAATTGCTACAATTAGATAAACATAATTCCTTTCATTTCCCTGTCTCTGAAGGGTATTAAATGACAGAGACACCAATGAAGATGTTATGACTGCTAGAGAGTAATAGCCAGCACATGCCATTTGAACAGAGCAGCAGGGAAATGCCAGCACACAGCCTGTGTTTGAAGCATTTTACTGCACAGACACCAGTGCAAGGTTTGGTGGTGCATGTTCTTCAGTGGAAACAAACAGAACAGGCTGCTCAGCAGCGAGGAGCCATGGCTGTACTTGAGCCTTTACCTTCAGAAAACCTCCCAAGGCAAAGCACAACAAAGCCAGCAGAGCCTGCTTGTCTCACTTCAATGTCTCCCACGTCTTCAAGGACGCAGCCTAACCCTCATTTGCTTTACGAATCAAAGGAGCAATGCTGAGAATTTACATTCAACCACAGGATAGCAAACAACATTCTAATGGCTCTCACTTGATTTGTGGTTAGCTATAACCATAATTTTTACCCAAACATTTGATCCTGCTTTGGCTTTCAAATATTTCCTGCTGTCCACAGACCTAACGCTCACAAATCTTTGATGCTATTTACAGCCCCTCACGATTAGATTGTGGTCACATCCAGATGTGGTCTACTTAATTAATCACAGATTTTCTTACCTGCACAATAGCTGGTTTCATTACCTATCTGTGCTTTATGCTAAACTTCATTTGGTCAGATCAATTTCAGACAGTAAGAAGGAGCAAGTTATTAATTTTTGACATTAAGAATTCAAATTACATTCATAGGATGTGAAAAAACCTACTCACACAAAGACATATAAAGACTCTTTCACTAAGATATTCAATAGTTTCTTACTGACTAGAAAATTACTTGACAGAAAAAAGGTTTTACTCTTGTTACAATGGAAAAATTAAACCATTCAGGAAAAGTAACCATGTGACAAGATGGTCTTAGAAATATTAACTAATAGCAGTTAATAAAAAAAGAGTTAAAAAATTTAAAGTATGCATCTCATGCTGATACCTCTGACAGACTGGAAAACAACTTCTCTCTTGTTTTAAGAAAAGATACTCTAAATGGAACTTGTAGCTCTCCCATACACAAACCCAATGTAAGGTCTATGAAACCTACCTAAATCCCCAGCAATGTAGCAGCAATAAAGATCTGAAATACAAACAGACCATTTCTGGCTGTCACCTATCAAAGTCAAGAGAGCTATTCAGCTTTGAGACTCCACTCTACAAAGAGCTTATTAAAGGAGTTTATTCAAGTGTTTTGAAGTGGCTGTGTTAGCAGCATTTAAGTGTGAAGATGAAGAAGCCTAATCCTAACATGTACATTCCTTTGGCAAACACACCTAAAAGGTGAGTGCAGGGCTCGTGGGCGAGTCCCCATCTGATCCCATACTGTTCAATCAGCAGCTCTCATTTCTGCCTGGGTTAGGAGGGATCTGTCTTACCCGCTCCCAGGAGCCCCTGGCACTGACCCTACACAGAAGAAGAGCAGTTTCACCATGGCTGGACCCTGGGCCAGGCTGCTCCCACACATACCTGCTGCCTGACCACTCACAAGCACATCCAGGGTCCTGCAGCTTCAGCTCTGAGGCTCTGAACTTTCAAACTAATCAGATTGCTCACATTCACTAAGAATGGAAATACTGTGATAGAAAAAAACACCACAGGTAACTCAAACTGAAAGTTTGACTATTTTTCTGGCTATCTGAATATTAAATTTGCAACTAGAAGCTCCATACCCTGAAAGTTCTAATGCTCAAGAGGTACAACAGGTTCAAATAATATATGCATCTCTAAAATGCACTAATTGTTTTTTCACTTCAGAAAATTTAAAACCACAAGGACAGTAAAGCTTGACTAAAAAAAAAAAAGCAGACTAAATCTAATCTGAAATAAATATTCCTAAATCACATATTAACAAAGCACTCACATGTGCTTGAATGTACTGCTCTGCTGCAAATATGCCAGATTACTTGATATCCCAGATTCAGCAAGAGTAAGAAAAGTCTATGCTATGCTTCTATTTATACAACTCAACTGGAAAAGCAGAAAGCCATTTCAATATCTAAGGTCAGATACCAACTCCATACAATATAGTTCTTTAAGAAGAGTAGCTTCTTTCCTAACTTTGTACACCAAGGGCATATGCTAAACCCTTCAAAAAGATAGAGAAGGATATACAGATGTACTGAATTCACTAACAGTGCAGTCTGAAAATTCATGAAACGATTCTCCAAATCCAGCCAAAATTGTCCTTGTTGGCAATGAAACAAACAGTTAAACAAAATAACACAGTTCATGTAGTTGATGGTAACACTGCCATTTCTAACACATCTTATCTAAGTGGCTATGGCTAATGCATGTCAGCACCACCCTGATCATATCTCAGAATTAATGTTGGCAAGCAGGACCATAACCATTTCAGGATTCAATGAAAGGTTTCCACAATTCTCTTCAAAAGAGTGGTACTTCAGAGAACAAGTGTAAAACCCCAAATTACCTCACTGAAGTTAGAGCTGTTTCCTCAATGCCACACACTGACTCCCTGCTGACGTTGAAATTCTGCCTTTTAATTATTTTCTGAGCTTTTACAATACCTACCATTATTGTTTTCTGGTTCATGAATGTTATAAAGAACATAAGCAAACAGAAATAACATTTGAAGCCAACCTGAGGGAGATAGTGAAGAACACAAATCATTTCAGCTGAGTATTGTTCAGAACAGCCTCCTGAGCACCTAGAGGCAAACACCTCCCTCACACAGAAATGAGTCACTGCTTCTACAGCAACTATTTCATTGTTTCAAGGGAACTTCTTTGGCACAGTGACCTTTTAATGATGTGTTTGTCCTGTCCTTTAGGAGCAGGAGATGGAATAGATTCCCAGTTCATTTTTTTATTTGATTGATGCAAAAATACAATCTGTTTGTTCTGAAAAATCAGAAGTGGCAGAGCAGCCACTCCACAGTGCAGGAGACAACTCCAATGGCACAGCTTGGAGTGGAAGCCTTCATCCAATACAGTTCTGTTTTCTCCATCCTAGGTGCTGAACAGCTACACAGTATCACCCCAATTATCATCCACTTAAACAACATGGGTGATTCACCTAAATAAACACAATTTATGTATTTACACAAATACAAATATTTTCTCTTCTCACTATATGCAGCTGTAACTGCATTGTTGCAAATACTTGCAAAGAAGTCTTTCAAACTTACAGGTTCAAGTTTTCTGGTTTTTAATTTTATTCTTGCAAAGCTCTATTTAGTGGGCAGGACTGAAATACTAAAGTTCTGCGTATCCTACAGAAAATAATAGCTCTCAAAACATAAAGTTGGGGGTAGGGGAGGAGTGTTGTACAAATGCCCTGGAAAACACATGGAATCTAAATCTTCTGGAGTTTTACATAATCCTGTCGACCAGAATTTAGGAAAGGAGGCAGTGCACCCTAGCCCTGTTACATGAGTTAAGTACAAAGTCCATTTAATATTCAGGCATCTGATTTTTGGCTGTACATAAATGTACTCCCTGTAGGGGGAGGAAATGTGCAAATCAAAGAGGGAGGAGACCACAAGAACAGAAGATGTGATGGCACATAAAGCTCCCTCCAAGTGGTGACCACATCACAACTGGCAGAAATAGGAACACCCATTTCTACTAACACAACAAATACCTGAGAAAATTTCTTTGTGGAAGACTCTACACAGCTGCAGATCACTTCTCTTCAGGATCCCATGTGGTCCTGAGTATTTATCAGACTTTTTAGATTTATCTTCAGCCAGCAAGGACTGTATTTACCTAGTGCTTGGTTCTGAACACACTGTTGCTGGAAGGTTTGTGCCAAGTCCCATGCTGATTGTTCAGAAACAACCCTTCTGATTAAAAGAAAAAAATACACTTATTATCATGTGAAACAGTATTTCCAGGAGCTCCTCCATTACCTGTTCAAGCTCTTCCTTGATAATCTTGCAACCAAGGTATATCCACACTACACACACTCATACCCAGAAACACACACAGAACCTGCTCTGGTTTGCACTGCTTTCTTCATTCCTAACTTCTTTTCTTTGAGGCATTACTTTCATTTCAACAGACTCATACTCTTCCTTTCCTAATCTCATTCTTTGAGTATCCCTTACTTTAGTGCCTATGCAGAAGGCTGTTACATGTAACACTTTTAATAAAGCTAATTTTTGTTAAGATTTTTTTTTTTTAAGGAATGCACGTTTTTCAAAAGTTCAGTCCTGGTTTAAATATCATTATAGGCTCTGTGGAGAAACAGAGCCACAACCAGATTCACAGTGTTTTCTCAGGATGGAACTCATTAAAGGTTTGGCTAATTTTGGCAAGCTAAGCAGAAGTCTGATATGCTTGCAAACAAATGCAATTGCACCACTTTCACCGCTGGCCCAATCATTGTGTTCCTAACATGAAGAGATACACTCTGAGTCACATCTGTCATCTGCCAGCTTTCAGCCCTTACATTCTCCAGCTCCAAAGGCTGGAGCTGCTTCTCTGTCTTGTAGGCATTTCTGCTTCCTGGATTGATACACTAGAGAGGGAAAAGGAACAATTTTTGAGCAGTCATTTAAACATTGAGCAGGTATTCAGATTTTTTTCAGAAAAGATGAATTAGAGGAAGGAATATTAAAAAAAAAAAAAAGTTGTTTCTCTTAATACTTGAACAAGGATTTTGACAACAGCATTTTCTTATATTTCAAACATAAAGGTTGAAAAATGGAGATACTACAGTTGACATTCTGTGTCTCACTGATTTCATAAGAAGGGACTGTGCAGCAAGTTTGATGACTGAGTGCATGAGAAAAGATAATGGAAATGTAGGTGTTAATTTTGTCTACTTGAATCTTGGAGGTTTTATTTCCAAGTGCTTTTTCTCATGATATCAAAAAGAGTAGAGTTTTTTGTATTGTGTAAATACTCCCTCACCTCCCCAAACTTCGAAAGCAAGAGGTCTCAGTGAAGAATCATTTTATATAAATGAGTGAAATGGAAACCAGAAATTATTAACTGGTTTCAGACATGACTAGCATTACAACTCTTGTGATCTGGTCTAATATACAGAAAATCCAAGTCTTAGAAGGAATTTTGAAGGGAAAAGAAATGTGTGCCAACTTCTGCAGAATCCAATTCATAGGTAAGTACTGCAGCATCCCAACACTGCTCCCCAGAATACACAAACCTTTCTAAGCCACACAGCATTCTCAGCTTTGTTCTGTAACAGATTTACCTGCTTCTATGTGTAAATAAATGTCCCTATACCATAGTTAATGAATACTTGCATCTTTCGTAATTTCAAAGTTAAAACAAAGAAGAAATATTTAATTTTTTTAGACAATATATAAAAACATCCCAATGTAATACTCCTGTAAACATCTGACTGTTCCATGCTGCCTAATAATACAGAAGTCAAGAATTGAGACGATGTGAGGGACCATTGAGAGGGGAGCAGTTAGATTCACTGTCTTTCTAATTCCCTATGTGAAAAGAACTCTAACCCTTGCCAACAGACTAGTCCCAACTGGCTTTATGCTAGGGTTGTGTTTATTCAAGTGTTCTCCTTTATGAAGGAAAAACTTGGCTTTATTTCAAGGTAAAGAAAAAAAAAACCTCCAAGCAGCAAAATATTTTAAGGACAGATGTCTGATCTTGAAACAGCAGCTAACATAGCCAGAATATATCTGTGCAATAAATACTTATTCATTAGCCCTCTCTTTCAACTGCATGTATTTCTTTTTATCCATGATGTTGCTCACAAAAAAGGTAGCACAGAATACAGTGTTCTCTATTATCTCCTAGGACAACTTTAATTAATTCCTTAAATTCTAATTAATCTGAAATTCAATAACAAGTCTTTGGGGCATTTTTTTCTTCCTCCAGGGGTTTAATTATGTCTGTTACACTTGGAACTGTGCTACCAAGAGCTGTGAGGTACATGGTCCCAACAGCAGCAGCACCCAGGAACTCGATACCTTGGCAATCTCCTGTGAACCCAAGGCCCACCATGACCTGTGCTTCATCCTGCACTGCTCACTCACACTTAGCTCGTGTCTTTACTTCCTCACCTTGGTGCAGCCACCTTCCAGACTACTTGAACTGAATTTCATGCCCAAAGAAAGAAAGAAATACAAGCAGAGCTGGTAACTATAGTAACAGCTAATATTTTCAAATGCTTTCCAATAGTATCCCTGTTGCTTTTAGATGGTTATAACTCTGCCAAAACTTAACAACCCACACTGAAAATTTCCTTGCCAGGGACTTGAAACAAGCTGAACATTTATTTTCAAAGAAAATAAACAGCAAAAATAATTTTGTTTTTTTTTCCCAAAACCTAGGATTAAATTAAATTGTGTGTTTTGCAAATATTTTTAAAAGAACTTATAACTGGTTTACCCAGAAATGCTTGTTCTTTTCTTTTCAAGATTAGGGGCTCAAAATTGGCGAGGAGACTGAGACAGTATCAAGGATGTGGTCACACTGTGCATGCTCCAGAGTTTCAAGCTCCAGCCTCAGCCTACACTTTGGTACTGTCATGACAGAAGTGCAGGGAAACTGAAGCAGCTCAGAACTTGTTCTGCTGTACAGGACTGAGGAACACACGGGCAGCGCCTGGTAAGGACACAGAGACACACTGGAGCACAGCATACGGAGACATGTTTTCCAAGCACAGAAAAAGGCAAAAGAGGAGAGGGTGAGTCATTTACAACCAGAACCTGCAATAACTATACCAAAGAATCCTCAGTCTTAAAACTTCAGCTGTTCAGCAAACAGCTGATATCCAGTGGCTTTTTATCTAATGACTGCTGGCCTTTATAAGAGTCAAGGTGATTTGGTGATGAAACCTCTTGGAGGACCAGGAGTTTGTAGCTTTCCTTCTTTAAAAACAAAGAAAGTTTTTATGTCTGTTCCAAATACCCAAAAATGACAATACTCAGGTATATTTCTCAGTAAGCTCCCAAACTCTCTTTATCCCAGCCTCCTGAGCTCTGTATGAATTTCCAAGGTCAGCAAGTGGTGCAGAGATGTACTCCAACACTGCACCCATAGTAGGGGGGTGGGATGGTAGCACCAGCAGGTAAGAAACACTCTTTCTTTGTAAGAAAATGCTACATATCTTATTGAAAGGTCTGGCTTGCCGCTTACTTGGTTAGGCATTCCATAAATGCTCTTTTGGCACAAGCCATTGTGAAGAGGAATAGGCAGTAGCAAGGCCAGGCTTCAGGATCTGAGGTCCAAACAGGGCACAGTGCAGGCAGGCAGTGCTCGCATTCTTACACTCATTGTTACAACAGGGTCTCATGGTCATCCCTGGGCTGCTCCTGAGGCTGCCTTGCCATACTTGTGTTCCACAACAGCACCTGGCCAAGGTCTGACAGAGGAGGTTTAGAGATACCTACTGTGGCCTACCCTGAATAAACACTCCAGAAATCATAAACAGCCCACGGGAGGAAGTGGGATCACCACAATTTCACCTTCAGGCTGCCTACGTATATCAAACATCTCCATTCTCTCTGTGGGTTACTTCAGTCACAACCTGCAAAGTCATCCTAGTACTCTGGAGCAAGGGACTGAATTCAATATTCTCCCTACCCTGAAAGCTGAAAGCGACACCCCCCTCAGACAAGATAAAGTAAAAATTAACAGGTTTTGGCCTTTGGCAAAAAGAACATTTATGGAATGCCTAGCCAAGTAACCCCTATCTCCTTTGATGGGGGAATTATCAAGCACTAAATCCTGCAGTAACAAGAACTGATCAGTTCTTTCAAGAAACTCCTGTCAACAATGGGAGGTAATTTCCTAGCTTGACTTCTATAATAAAAACTGGAAGCTGTTGTATTTATCATGCTAACAAATGTGCAAAGCACATGCATGTTTTTCCTACCATTTCTGTTCTTAGAATGTACAATCCTTCTGTTAGTAAATTAGCTCGGCCTCAGGGATTATGCAATATTCTCACTCACTGTATGGCACTAATTACACACAATTTCAGTTTCAGTTGTATTTTAGACATTTCAAAATCTCTCACTCCAGTGAGTGAGCAAACTCACCAGCAAACTCACTGATATAATTTAATTATTACACATTATTTGTGCCAGGATATGACAGTTTGGATTAATCAGTCTGCCCATGCTTGGTCCTCAGCAAAATCTACTCCAAGTCCCTGATAAAGTGCATTATAGAAAGCCAAAGTAACACGGCATTTTTGTTCAAGGCAGATCTACATTTATTTTCATTGCTGGAAATAAATACAAATTCTCCTCTGGCTGTAAACTGAGGATTTTCTTCCATTTAATTCTGCCTTTTTAAAATTTATTACTCTGCCAGTGAGTGCTTTTCAAATAGAAAACTGTTCATTTCTTTCACTTAGTTCTCTTGTACCTGCTGTGGCTTGCAGGCAAAAACATTACTTTGCTAGCTGCTGTGAAGGATTTGAGTCCCATTCCTTTTTCAATCCTGCATTCTTTTCTCCAGTCTTTTCTCTCTACTTTATCACCCAAGTATCTGTTTATTCGTAGTGAGGGTAGGGAGCAAGAAATGATGAATACTGTTGTGCTTAGCCTCCTAAATACTTTATCTGGGCACTGAACTCAGCAGTAATTCTGCTACTTCATTTATTGGAAAAAACCCACATATTTCTCAATAAGGCAAACTCTGTGGATAAAATGTAGCACTTTTCCAGAATATAACTGAGCAACAGCTACTGAGATGTGTGTCCCACCTACCTCCATTTCCCAGTGTCTCTGGAGTGGGATTTACTGAACTGGTCCTACACAACCAGCAGGCACTCTGACTAATATTTGCTTTGGAATAGCAATTTCAACTGTCCAGTGCAAACACAAGTGCCCATCTCAGTATGAACAGTGCAAATTCTTTGACAACCAGCCAGACACCCCAGACAACTGTCCTCCTGCCCAAGACTGTTCTGCTTGCTCTGTGTTCTAGAAGCCCACAGCCCAAAAATTCTGAAATAATTTTTAAGTTATTCAACAAAATAGAATTAAAATATATTTTGAACTCATTTACTCTCTAAGCTTTTATGTTACATACAGTTGATATAGATTATAGATAGAATCCTTATCAGATTCTAACTTGCATACAACTTCTCTCTGAATTGGAAATAGTATTAAATTCTGTAGAAATGCTATTTAATTATGATTCTCTAAAAATCTACTCGAGTATGCACCACCAGACAATAACTGGTCAATTATAGGGACACAATACAATCAGGTATGAAAACTGCAAGTTATGATTAGAGTGGAGACCCTACTCTGAATAAGGCCCTGAATGATGTCTTCAGGACTGAGCCCTAACTTAAGAGTGTGTCACAAATAAACAGCAGTTAAAAGAGAAATATCATAGAAGTGTGTACAGTAGCAACAAAAACCATGTAACATCCCAAAAAATATGCCGACATTTACATTTAAAGGTTTACAAATGCAATTAGCTTGCACACATAAATGTCACAAGGTATCTAATACTGTTATTTCGTAAATAACTTAATAATTAGTCATTGTAAAAAAGAAACTATAGAATGCACCCATATGAATTTATACAACTGAGAAAAAAATTCATATTTGAATGATTTCCTCATTGCAATCCTGCTGTATGTCCAGACTCACTTCACACACAGACACAAAAGCAAAAGCAAAGTCAACTCTCTCTTTTCCCTAGCTCAAAGTAGTACAAAACAAGTAACTGCAAAAGCAGGCAAGTACAGTGTCAATAAAAGTTCTGGCAAACTTACTTGGTTCCAATTAGAGAGACAGCCAAAAGCTATATGGCAAGAGCCAACAAAATACCAATGGCAAGCAAGGAAAGAGCCAGCCAAGCCAATGCACTGTTTGGTTTCCCATCCGAGGAAGGAGCGAAGGAAGAGAGGTGAATTTCCACCTGGAACAAATTCATAAAATAGTCCAGAGCACAGAATTCTGGCAGCTGTATTTGCTGTTGTACTGAATCAATATCCTGATCAAATTTGGCAACACTCAGGCAAGCATCTGTTTTCTGTATTTACCCCTATGTAAATATCCAAGAAGCACAGCTCCATCCAAGGCAGTGGAGGAGCTTGTATGCACTGAGGAGGACAATTCTTCAGCCTCAGGGGAACCATAATAACGAGGGTTTCCCAGCAGCTCTCTGCAAGAGGAACTGGAGGGAACCAAATTTTCTCTCAGCATGTGAGCATCATGCACAGTATTCATGCAGAACCACACACAAGTAACCATGTGCAGTTTCAGCAATTCTATTACACAGCAAACTGATCACAGTGCACAAAGCAGCTGTGACTGAAAAAGGCAATGGTACATGAGGCACATGTCATTTACAAATGTCTGTAATAACACAATGAAGTATTAAGAAACCTACAACAAACTTGAGATTAAATACAATACAAGCACAAAGGAATTAAAAAAGGGGGGGGGGAATTAATTAATCAAACCATATCATTACACAAAGAAAGTGAAGAGATGTCTCTGAAATCAACTGAAAGTCAATCAGAAAATTCCAACTCCTTCATGACTCCTAAGATTGCCTTAAGTCAGCTAGGTGTTTATAAGGAAAAGTACTAAAATGCAAGTAATGCTTTCAAAAATGTTACAGAGTACAATTCCACACAATCTGGATCTTTCTTTCTCCAAGATTCACCTGAACAAAACAGTCCACCAGAACAGTTTCTAAGGAGATTTATTTTACCTAACTTCGGAACTGGAGAGTCACAGGATAGTGCCCTCCCTAGTCTTCAAAATAAAAAGGGAGCACTATCAAAATGTGCAATATCCCCTTGTGTCAAAATACCTGAAGGGCTACATAAATTGCTGACAATAAAGTGTCATCAATTTGCTGAAAACCAATGCTCTAATCAGCTATGTTATTAGCCAGCATGCATTTACAGCCATGTTATACAGGCAAATTATTGCATAAGAATAAATATATTTCCATATGAACATTCCAGACTGCATTTATATTACTTATATCTACATTTAGCATCCATATCATTAGCAAATTAAATACACGACATGAAAAAACGGCCTGGTAGTTCAGTACAAATGGAACTCCAGAGCTGAAACAAAAGACTCATAGTACAATGTTGTTTTAACAAAATTTACTGTATGTGGAAACTGATTAAAGAGCATAAAGAAAGGAAAATTGTATTACATGATACTACCAAACTGTATTTTTAGTGACAACAGACTGGCTGTGAAATTATAGCAGATTCCAAAGACATCAGTGATGGCTGAGGAAAAACAATTTTAAGGTAAAGCAATCAACTGAAACATTAGTAATCAGATTGACAGAGGATACAATGAGAGAATTTATCAAGCAAGCACATTGCACAGACTAGTCTCCATTCTGATGCCAACTGATGGTCAACGAGTCATTCTATTCCTATGAAGAATTCTGAAACATTTTTCAGTAGTTAGATTACAGTTATGTCTAGAGAATACACTGTAAAAAAAATGTTAAAAAAGCAGTTTATTGAAATTTTCCAAAAGGCAGTAAGACACAGAGTGTCACCATTATATTTGCAGATGTAAAACCATAGCACTGACATCTTCAAAACTGACATCTTCAAAATTACACAGAAGTCTCTGTACAGAATTGTACCAAAAATATTCTGATTGTTATGGATGAGACTATGTATGAGCTCCAGAACAAACAGCCAAGCAACAGTTTAAAAAAAGGGCCTGTGTTGCTAACAAAGGACACTGTTCATTACAATCCAGTTGACAAACATGATGTTCGTGTCCAGATCAGAAAGCCCAGAGCCCCAGAGCTCGGCAGGGCAGAGAGCTCTGCACTGTGGCAAGAGCAGGAGGGCTGGGTGCTACAGCAGGTCACGCTCGCCCCTCCTGCTCCTGTTGCTGCAGCAGGCACAACAACCATTGCCATGAAGTTACTGTGAACAAGCAAAGCAGACAATGCCCAGCAACTCTTCTTTGGATTTATGGAGCGAGTTTCTGAGTGGAAAAGTCATTCCTACCTATCTGTAAGGTTAGACGAGATCTGCCCAAACCCCCAAGTCCTCCTCATGAATCAAGAGCCAGCCCAGGAGACAGGGTGAGGACTGGAGGGGGCACTCCTTGACCTCCTCACTGCCAGAAGTGATCCCAGCCAAAGCACTTTGACAGATATGTCCTGGTGTTCCAGAACAGACATGGGTATGTCAGTGCCAGTGGTAAAATCAATGTGACTTGAGGTTTAACAAAAAAAAAACACTTACAAAAGCCACTATACAGTTTTATCACCTTAATTTCTAGAGATAAGCAGGAGAAGGTCCACAATAAGCTATATTTTCTTGTTAATTTTACCCCTACAAAATTTGCTGAATAAATTGGAAAGCTTCTTTCCAGAAGATTCTAAAACTTTTCCTTATCTTCTTTAATGAAGCTGAAAATCTATTATTATTCACAAGCTAGACATCAGTTCTAAACCAAACCATCAACAGAAAACAGTTTTTCTGCTGCTGTTAAAAACTGTTAATGGCGTAAAACTGTTAATCAGAAAGAGACAATATTATTGCAACATAATTATAATAATATAATTATTACTACAAACATAACTTGTGATTTTTAGGAAAAAATCACTAAATATATGGAAGACACATGGCAACTTGAAATACAGACTATTTCTTAATGCCAGACTGAGAAAAGGGTCTGTGTGTGAGAATAATCTGTAAGTGAAAGCAAATGCAAGTAATTGAACCATTTACATCAGGAATTAAACTAATTGCAATTTAAAATAATTAAATTAAGAATTAAAATGCATTTACATCCTTAGGTAAATTATTCTGACATTTAATCAATCACTACCTCAGTCTTGCCAAAGTATGACAACACAAACTGTCTCACCTACCCTCATTCTACTTGCTGCTCATTTTAAAATGTGTTATCTCACATTTCTAAGTTTTGTCAGGACTATGGAATTTTATGGCTGTGGATTAACAGATAATTTTTCAAGACCTGTCCTGTCAATTTGCAAAACTGACTGCATGTCTTACTTGTTTTGCCTGGCAAGCACTGCTGAGTATTAATCTTTGCTTCCTGAACAGTAAGGTCTATTGATTGAGAAATATGGTTGGCCTGATATCCTCATTCTTTGCAGAAATCTATTTTAGCTTTTAATGTAGATTTCATTCTTTTGCTTCTCTTTATAACATAGGTTATAAACAATGGGTGTGTTATGTAAAAATGATAACCTAAAGCAATCACTACTAGTGGAGGTAATTACAAGAAACTTTCAGTTGAAATGTCTTTACACTATTTTGTCATTTCACACTGATAAAGCACAGCAGTACTTCTCGTAATGGCAGTTACAATGTGAGGTACTTCCTCATGGGAAGGTTCTGCCTGACAGCTTTAAAATTCCCAGATCTCTGCAGGATTGGTTCAGATGTGTTTCTGCCAGTGTCTCTCGTGCTCAAGAAGTGAAGGTGAGTGAGCTGTGTGATGGGGGGAACATTGTACATCGTACATTTGTCAGACTACAAAGGTGGCATGCTAAGAAAAAGGATTCTGTGATCCAACACTGGTGTTGAATAAACTGCCTGAAGTGCAAACTAACATGAAGCAGAGCCAGAAGTTTCCACTCCTCGGTGCCCTGTACATGAAGCAGAGCCAAGAGTTTCCACCACTGTGTGCTCTGCAGCATAAGACCAAAGAGCTATTCAAGCCCACAGCCAACAGGACAGGAGGAAAATTCTCTGCTTCTTCACTACACTGAGCAGGATCAATGACCAGGAAATTCAAAGAGCTTATGCAAGTAGCACAGACTTGCAAAATGTAGGCAGAGGAAACTTTATGAAGACCACAGAATTAAGCCTATCATGTACTCATCATATTACATTTAAAATATTTTCTTTCTGTAGAATTTCACCCAGATTGCAACTACAATTTCATATGAAGCTGTAAAAAAGTCAAAACACGATGTTTCTTACCATATATTTGTTAAAAATTTCTAGAGATAGATTAGAATTCAAATCAAAGAAATAATGATTTAAATCAGCCTGTGCCCTTCTGATAATTAGTTTCCAAAAAAGTTATTTATATTATTCTGGATACAATGCACACTATCTCAGTATAAAGGAAAGTTGTATCACGGAGAGTCTTAGAAACCTGATGCTAGAACTAAAAGAGAGCCTAAATATTCTACTTTTTACCCTAGAGCAAAATTTGCAGCACTTTGAAGTTCTAAACCAAAATTTTTCAAGTCTGCCTAATTTTAACAAAGAGTTTTGGTCATGTTCACTGTATAAACAGAAAAATGAAACTTGCAGGGATGAATAAAGTATCCATGGGTTAGGATCCAGCCCTTCCATCACCTCTCTGCAGTCCTGTATGGCTCCAGACCTCCCTGGCAGGCTCCCCTTCCTCCCAGCCTGGCCCACAGATGCACCACAGGATTTCTATCCAGAGGCAGGGTTTCAGGATGCCAGGGTTCACAACATGAGGTTTCCCTGTTCCGTTTCCACGTTTCTTGACTTTCTCCAGTGCTTTGCAGAACACCATAGATTAGAGCTGCTGTGGTACCTAATCCAACCACCAACCAAGGGAGAAGAGAAAGCGATCCTAGAAAAGCAAACACTCCTGTGCAATTCCCACCAACCACCACCTTGGCCCAGAGCAACATTTCAACAGGCCACGTTTATGACATGCTCAGTATCTACGAGCAGGAAAGCACAAAACCTAGATTCACAGGAAAAATTCCTCATATCCTGTTCAGTGTGGAATTCCTCAATTCCATTGTACAGTAACTAGGGAGGTGCTACTGCTACACTTTTGCTATGTAAGTAGTCCAGGCTTGCTTCTCCAGTGACTTTCATTTTGATTGGACACAAGCACAAGGGAAAAGTGGGTGCAGTACACTAATATCCATATTTAGTACTTATTTTCTGCACTGTTGTGTACAAACTAGACACTCATCTGGGCATATTCTACCTGGGCAGCAAACAGTGTGATGAAGAAAACTGTTCTAACTGCATTTTACTGGAGAAGATTTTAAAACACGTTGCAAGCAGTTAATAACTTTAAGATGGACTATATACAATAATAGTTTTTTGTATATTTATTGTATTGTATAAGTAAACAGAATTTTCATGGACTTGGTTCAAGGTTTTCGTATTTGTGATGTTTTAAGTTTAAAGCAAGAAAAAGCAAGTACACTGTTGTATTTCACAGAACATCTATTCTGTTACCACATGACAAAAACACCAACCATACTAATAATTACGCTAATTCATTAAAGAGTATCTCCTTAAACTTGGCAGTGCAATACAAAGAATTCCAGATGTAATTCTTAACCTCCCCAGTCCAAGACACTGGCAGAGTTTAGAAGTCAGACTTTCTCATAAGGAATGCTTTTAACTTCAGCACTAACAGGGCTGAAATTATTGTAGAAAAAAGTGCATTTCCTTTTTCCTTCAAACACACGCTGCCTTCTGCGCAATTCAGCCCAAGGTTATAGAAAACTTTATGTTCTAAGTTTGGTGATCCAAATCCTTCAGTCTTTACTTAGGCAAAACTCCCACTGAAGTCAGTGAAGTCAGTGGGAGCTTTGCCTGGGTAAGAACCACTGGGTTTGGCTCAGAACATCCATGGCTCTGTAAGTGGAGGAGAATGTGAATGAAAGTCATGGCTGCATGTAAGTAGCTCCTGTTTCCAGCCATGAAGATCATAAATTACTTTACAACACAAAAACACAGAATGGTTTGGGTTGGAAGGGACCTTGAAGATGATCCAGTTCCAAACCCCCACCATGAGCAGGGACACTTCCCACTATCCCAAGCTCCATCCAACCTGGCCTTGAACACTTGTGGGAACAGGGTATCCACAGCTTCTCTGGGCAACCTGTGAAAGTCTTCAACCACCGTAACTGGGAAGAATTTCTCTCATGTCTAATCCAAACTAACTAACATACCAGTGAGCATCCTAATAATTTCATATTCCTTACATTAGGTTGTAGAACACTTATGACAAAAGGAAGAGAGAAAGGCTTGTACAACCATTGATAGAATCAAGTGACCAGGATGTCACTACCTCTGTGTGCAGTTATTGCTTTTCAGTAGAAGTAACACAGCAATCATGAGAAAGAATCTGGGACCTAAAATAGAAGCTTCTCTACAAAAAGGCAGGCATTGAATCCTTGAACATGCATCTCTGCTTAGAGCTGTGTATCTCATGAGTGGGAAGCTCTGCTTAAAACCTCATCAATAGCTGTCCTATTGTAACTCATGAGAATCTATTCTTCAGTATGTCCCATAGCCCCTCTAGAAAATTTAGGTTCAAAGAAATGCTTCAAAGAAAACACAACACTTTGCTATTTTATAGACAGAGTATCAGTGCTGTGGCATGTCCATTCTGGATCTTCAAGGTATCTCAGTATGCCTGCACTTGCCTCATATATATATTTTCTCTCACACATAGGTACATGCACTCTGTTTGAATTTGGTCTGTCTTCTCATATTTGGACAGCCCTAAACACTGTCAGTGTTGTGAGAAAACAGAAGTGGGGGTAAAGAGTGAAAACTAGTCCATAGAGAAGGGAAACAAAAGCTTTACGATGAAGCATTATTTGATTAAATCCATGTAAGGCACTCTTTGACATTCTACAGAACAGCATTTTAAGTATTGTGCTTAATTTTTAATTTTTCTGCATGTTTTCCTTCTCTCTCCTTTTTAGCTTTTTTTAAGTTTAGATTCACATTCATAAGTAGGTTTACAACCTGTACAAATTCAACTTTTGATATGTTAACTGAATACTTTTACTCAGCTTGAGCTTAAGACCTTGGTAAGAGTGCATGACATACCACTATCAAAATAATCTAACACCTTAAGTTCTTTCATTAGCTTTCTCTGTTCTGCACCTGTAAGAAACCAACAAAAATTATTCTCAACAGTGTATCAACACACTTTATTTTCCAAAAGACTTATGTAAGGTTTATCTGAAGGAAGCCAACAAACACATCTGAGACAGAAGCCATGTGTGATAATTTGTTATGCCACTCTTGTACTTACCTAAAAATGTAGACAAAGGCAAGCAAAAATGGAATTTGTAAAGTCAATGTTCTGCAAATGGATTAGCACTGAGGCACAGTTACCATATGCAAAAGCAGTGAGGATGGAATTTATCTTGGAGATTAACACTGAGGTATCACCTCGTGCCTCTTCCCACAGTGTGGCTTTCAACCTTTGTGGCACTTTTCTCCTTTTCCTTTTGGCAAGAGTGCTGAACTATTCTGCATCAGATATTCCCATCAATTGCATCTCCTGCTGTTTTAAAACCAGTAGAAGAACTGAACTCTGCCTGTTGTTGATGCAGATCAGTGCATTTCAGAAGGGACAAAGGATAACAACATGAAACAAGTCAGAGGACGAATAAATATTGCTACTTAAGCCCTCTACATAACTGGAAAACACTAACTCTTCAAATAAAAAATACATGCTGTTCTACCAGGCTGCCATGATAGATCTTAGAAAGACACAGACAGTTTTATGGTCTTATAAGTGTTCTTTGCTGAAAGGGAAACTTGGAAGCAATAAAGCATTTTCTTACAACCAAAGCCCGACCACAACTGCTGCCAATTCAACAGTAAACTGACTTCAAGTATGTGGAGTCAGATGGTTTCAGCTTCACCACTACAGGGAAACCAACTCTTGTAGCCTGGCACAACCACTATCTGGAAATGTGCCATGATTGTGCATTGAGTTAAGCTCCAGACAGACTGTAAGGGCTGAACTTTAAACCATTTGTATTTTTAACGTACACAAATAAATTTATGGCTGCATAAAAACTGTCATGCTTCAGGGATTAACCTCTAATAACCTCTCCTGCTATGTTAACAAAGACATTTAAAATCTGCCTCTCCAAGTTACACAGGATTCAGGTTAATGAAGGCAATTCAAAAAGAAATTTTAGGGCCTCATTATATCTAATAAGGGATTAGTGACACCAGCAATTTTTAAGACCATTTGTGGACACTTTGATGCTGCCCTGTGGCTTGGGACTCCCTCATTTTACCTCAGAATTCCCAGATGAACCTAAGTTTGGCAAGGTGAACGGAACATCACACAAGTGCATGGCATGGAGGACTTGGAAATAACTTTCAGTGTCATGACATACAGTTTCCTTGTAGGCATTCTACCATCTAACAGTTTTGTGTATCCCTATTTAAAAGATGAGAAAAGGTCTATTCTCATGAGGCAGAGTTTACTAGAAAGAATATCTATAGCTGAGCAGCACTTTGTGACCCTACCGTAGCTATAAACCCGACCATGAGTTTCCTAAGTTAAGCAAAGAAAAGACAAGAAATATATTGGCAGAACTGGAGCTAGTCAATGGGAAGTTTTAAGACCTGACCAGTTTTAAACACCCTGGAAATGTCACTGGCTTCCCTATGGATTTGAGACAGGCACCACAGTTTTGACAGCGGGAGATTATGTAGGAAAAAGGAATCCTATAAGAACTCCATCAGGAACACCCGACAGCACAAGCCCACCTAACCTCTGGTAGAGCATCCATACAGAAACTTCTCAATGGCACAATGTCAGGAAAGCTTTGATGGAGCTATTTCATTAGCCAGACAATAAAGGATCCCTATGGTACAAGCCAATACACAACAATGCTACAAGGGTGAGCCTGAGCTGTCAAAACTGAAGCAGCAGCAGAAATTAATGTATGGATAGAGGCCACCAAAGCTGGCAAAACAATTCTAATGATATTCCAAATCAGAAAAAAAATCCCAAAATATCTGAAGGCTACCTTTTCTCTTAGTTACTATTATAAACTTCATGATCTTACATATTTTCTGGGAAATTATCAAATATTCCACTATCCAACTTTTCCAGGTTTATTTCCAAACAAAAAATGTGGTTTTTTGTATATTCCTAAATTTAACTACTTATCTCTGAACCTTTAAGGACAGAAGGAAATATAAAAGGAAGGAAGATAGAAATTGTCATAAGAAAGATCTGAAACAGGAACTTGGACATCCTTACCCAAAGGACAACTCTAATCTTATATTTCAATATGAGTATTAAAGCTTCTGGTTTTTTTTCTGTCTAGACAAAACAGTAAAAATACCAGGAAGAAAGCTTAGTTACATTTTTTAGAGCTTCAAGGACATGAAGTTTAGTTTGATTCCTGACAAGAAATAATAAGGCTTCCACAGTTTCCATTTTATTTGAAGGATGTAACAAATCTGTAGTAGAAACCAATCTAAAGGATAGATACAAAAATAGAAAAAGTAAAACCAAAATCCAAGAAAACTCCAGCCACCCAAGTGTTAAAGCAATGCAGACATGCATCTGATCATGTCACACAACTGCTGATGTGACCTCACAAACTGTGGTGTGTGGTTTGGGCTTTATGCAGCCTCCAAGGACACACACCAAGGCTGCAATCCACTACAAACGGTGTCTGTGGAGCTGTGGAGCAGTACTACATTACATTTGCTATCCAGAAGATGCCATCAAATACAGTTAAAATTGCAGTTCATGCTCACTTGTCTCACAGACACAATGAATACTAAGAGCACATTAAGGACATTTGGTCAATAACAAGTCACAGAAAAATGAGCCAAAAACTTTGTCTGATTCAGGAATTATTTTTAAATGGTATGTTCTGATGAAAGAAAAGAGACCACAAAGAGACACAATGGTTGCACTTATATGTACATGGGAATACATTGGTAAGCATCACTGTGATCCTCTGAAGCAGCCAAGCAATGGTGTCTCAGAGGTAATTTTATGATAATTACCTGTAATTATCAGGTAATTATCATACAATTATTTCAGACTGGATAAAAAATTAACTCCCTCTTCATACCTCTTAAGTTTGATAATTCAGTGAGTGATTAATGTATTAAAAGTGGTAAGGGATCTCTGAGACAAAGGCTGAATACTCTCACAGATTCAAAGCAAATAATGGCAAATGTTATTAAAAATGTTATCATTAAAATGTAATTTAATAAATAAAGGCATAAAAATGAGAAGCTTATTAAGCCACAGGACTTTTACAAATGAAAGAGGGACAGCATGTCTGCTGAATTTTAGTTCTATTCTAACATTTAAAAGGGCTTGCATGGAGTTTAGTAAGCTCTTACTATTTTTAGAAATGTCCCACACCAGATGTTTTTTTCATTCCTTATGTTGCAGGATATCACATTTATTTCCAGATCCTACTAACCAATACACTCACAACTCAACCACTGTACAGATACTTGTACAATGCACACAGGAAAATTTGCATCTAATCAAGACAGCAGGATTTGGTTAATGACATCTTTCCTAAATCATCAATCATCAAGATCAAAATCCCAGTAGTAAGAGTTTTAAATCAGTGACAATTTGGCTTTCAGAATCTTTATCTGTGCCAAGACTTCCCCTTGACATTCCCAGTGCTGATCCTCCACTTGCTTCCCTGCAATGTCTCCCTAATGAAGTCTCCAGTAGTTTCCACTAGGCTGATTGTTTTTCAGGTCATTTCCTTACTTTCCTTGGCCAAATACTCTTTAAAGCAAACAATGTTTTAACTACATTCACTTCTTAGTTTCTAAAATTTTGCCAAACTGTTTATGATGAAATAGAAATTTCCTTCTGACTTGAAGCAGAAGTATGAGCATTTTCTAGGACCATTGGTTTGTTATCCAAGAACTAACTAGTCCTTACAGGAAGATGTGAAGCTGTGTGAAATTTAACTTGCCCACTACTATTCCCAGCCTTCTCTTCAACAGAGGGAAGAACCCAAAATGTGAAGCTTGAGTGAAAACAGTGCTATACTACTATTGTCATTGAAATTTGTGCTTGCAAGTTCAGTAGTGTTTATTCTCCACTAAAATACAGCTTCACCAGGTCCTCAATGCTTATTTAGCAGCTACAAACAGCTGCAGATGTTAACTTTTGATCTCATCTGCTCTCAATCAATTCTTAAAATGAACGGCTGCATATACAGCTGGAGCTACACCAACTGCCATTCTTTCCAAGGATTAATGGACTTCTGTGCATCAATATGGACTTCTGACCACATGGAAAAATGTATTAGATTTTTTTCAAGTAACTCCCACTTTTTCAGTGCACTGGGTGTCTTATAAACAGATATTTACAGATTCTTCTTTGCTAAAATTGCCTCTGGGAAACTCATAAAAGGACTAGATGGCTTATTTGTCACAGGTAGAATATACTGCAGTGAGAATGACAAAATTGAAAGATGCCAAATGACTCAATGTATCCACTCTCAAAGCAAAAATGATGGGCAGGAAAAGCCCACACTTAAGAAGTAACATTTGTTAACATCTTTAAAACAGTGTGACAGTTCAGTAATTTTTATTAGGAGTGAGAACAAAGAAACTAGAACTGTACTTGAAAGGTTCCTTTAAAGCCTCTCAGTATTGACACAGCTATGTAAAGGGAACTCTCTAAAACTTTCTAATTTCTTCTGACCAAGTCATTATGACTGTTTACCTTAAACTGAATTCTAAGCATGGTTTTACTTGGTTATTAATTATATATATATATATATATATATATATATATATATATATATATATATATATATATATATATAAAACTTATAATGGTTATTAACCATTTTTCACATGGTTAGAAACCCATTTCTATGATTACAAATAAAGAATCTTGGCATTAGTTGCCACTCCCAGTATTTCTCACTCTCATCTGAAAATCTGAAGTGGTGGCCATTCAGAAAGAAGAGGCAGAACACAAGGCAGCCTGTGGTCTAAGTAGTGATAATCCCATAAAACTACACTGCCAGAACTGGATGCATTAGGAGTTTTCTTACTTTCACTACCACAATGGCCTGATGCTGGAGTTACTTACCATTTTACTTTAGATTTGCTAATTTCCTGAACCACGATAAAGCAGTTGAAGAAATATGATCATTGTAATTATTGGTTTCTTCGGTAATGCCATGTTCATCACCAATAGCCAAGCACCCCAACAAACATAACTTGTAACAAGCATTTGGAATATGCTCCACCAGGGATCCTCAGAATAACACCGAAGAGTTAATCTTGAAGTACTGAAAAATCACCTGAATACTCAAAATTTTCAAAAGAATGAGATGCAATCACAGAGCAAATGACACTACAACCACCTCATGTCACGAGCAGAGTACACGTGAGTAATCCTCAATGGCATGGGCACCATGCACCCATCACCTCTGTGCCACCTGGGCACTACATATCCATCACCTCCTCTCTTCAGTTCCTCCACAGCACCAAGAGAATCTGTGCCTGAGGTTCTCACCATCAAAATATATAAGGAAATGTTTAACAAAATTGTCTTTGGTTTAACACATTGGCTCCAACAAGATAATTCTGCCATTTCAGCAAGAATTTTTCATTTAAGGAAGAAATAAAGTTATTTATATAGTTGTTCTGTGTCCTTCTGCTTTTCTAGAGGATATTGTCTCATAGTTAATAACATCAAAACAGTTGGTGCCCCTGGCTAGAATACTTCACTATCACCTGCTCATTTGAGCACTAAATAAATCTCAGTTTTCAAGTATTTACAAGCAAGAGTCCAGCACGTGTTTCAGACATTCTGTTCATGTACAGATGTTAATACATCCTCCACACACCAAATGTTATCAAATGTGGCTTTGTTGTCTCTGCAGCAGTTACTTAAAGCTCATTTGAAATGTATAGTGAAATAACTACATTAATAGAAAGAAGAGATCTTTCCTCAGAGGGGGTGATTTCTTATGGTAAATCTATTAACTGGGATCAAAATGCATAATTTCCACATGCTTTTACCACTGCTTTTATAATTTCAATTTCCAAGGTGCAAGGAGGCAATTCTGTATTAAATACCAAGTCTCCTACTACATTATCATTTATCTGTCATGATATTAGTCCGCACCTTTTCAAACACCAGTTTAAAAAAAACCCTTATAATTTTGATTAAAAACTTGAATAACAAAAATATTGGCTTGAAGTCAAAAATGTTTGAGGATTTATTCCTATCATCATGACATTTAGGGAAGAAATCCCATAAAATATGGAAGTAAACATTATGCTTTAGTCAAAAAAGCAGCTATGGTTAGAAGATTAATTTATTGACTCCTAATTCTCCTCATTCTCCTGTGACTGCCAAATAGGTAGGAGTGGAAATTTGTCAGGAGCTTCTGTCTCTCGATTTAACCTTTCTCACAACCCATGCGCTGGGAAAATGCTACCTGTAACCCATGAACAGATCAGCAGCTTCAGGCAATGACATACACAGGCAAACCTTTAATTTAATACTCTCTCATGCTTCACTTTCATGTGTCTCATTTAGCAGGGCTCTTTAAAGAGAAGCAATGTAGCTGCTGTCAGTGATATAATTGCTGTGCTGGTGCCCTTGGGCCCCTACACACCAGTGAATGATGATTGATCCCTGCTGCTGTCCTTTTGGCTGCCATGAACAGCAAGTGATACTGAAGGAAAAATGGAGAAAGCTGCACAAGTAAGGACAGGGATATGTGTCACATACCAGTCCCCTTCTGCACCCTGTCTTTCCACCATGCATTGAAAATTTGCTTTATATTTATATATTTATAATATATATATTTATATATTTATAATATATATTTATATCCTGATGGCTGCAGAATTGCCCCAAACTCTGGAGCAGCAGCTCAGTGAGCACTGCAGTAACCCACCTACAGCAGTGTGCCTCCAGGAAAGCTGGTAGGGAAATTCTATTTGGACTTTTAACAGCAAAGCATTTGTTTAGTTACTCAGCAGAGTCTCTTTTGTGTGCCAGGTCTCCTTTCCAGAAAGGCTGGGGAATTCTAATAATCAGCTTGCTTCCCTAAAATGTACCCATCACCCATGGGCAGAACCTACCAGTGCTGTAACAAAATGCAAAATAATCTCACAGGCTAAGGGGAGTGGGAAGTGTTTTAAGAAGTGATATCACTTAAAGGCAACCACCAGGAGTTTACAAGAATTTCCATTCTTTTAATTAAAGATTTTATGAGTTTGGAACACATTCCTGTGCCCTATTACATATCACAGCACTTAAAGATTCAGAGCCTTATAAAAATGCCATAAAGAGATAGGAAAACCAAAGGAGTTTTTAGAAGAAAAACCTATTTATACAATGACTGTTATGATTTACAAAACAATTAGAGTGACTTATTTTATTTACTTTATCTTTATTTCCTCCTTTTCTGTTGTTTGTGATTACCTTTCAATACATCCTAATATAAACTGCCTGCCTTCTAAATTATTGCTCCATTTATATGCTCAGCATGTTTGGAACAAATTTTAAAATCCTCAGAAAAGGAGCTAAACTCACTGTGGCAGAAGAAAAAGCATTTACATTACACTGATAAAAATACATTCATTAGAATTCAATTTTAAGAGAATTATTACTTCAAAAAGCAAAAGTGAAAAAAAATACTAAGCTAATCAAAAGAATGGATGCTGATAATGAAATATGATTAGGAAAGTATTTTGTAAACTATTCATTTCTAGGGAAAATAGTATTTCCAGGTGTAAAATTCATGGTAAATTCATTTAAACATATGTCTATCTAATCAGTAATTCAAGTTTCTGGAACAGCTTTCAAGTAAATGGTCTATGAACCACGTCTCAGAAAAAAAATTAGCTCATCCATCACACGTAACCATTTCTTTGGTAATGACTTAATGAATTTAGTTGAACTATGCTAGGACTGAGCATGATGCTGTAATTACTGTGGGAATTACTGCAGCCCTCAATCCATCTTTTAGAAGCCTATGGCATGGAACAAGGAACTCGGCACAGCCTGAACCAGAGTCCAAAGGCAAAAGACTTTGGATCTAGAGAACTATTAGGGAAATTTCCTTATAGACTTTGGTCAGTGCACACCACTCTGCTGGGATTGCAGTCCTGTCTTTCCCACAGGAATAGGCATGGATACACCACACAGGAAAAACTAATGTCATACAGAAATCCTGAGAATAAAATTGGAAGAAAATTCATTCCCTCAATCACATAGGGTAAAAGAACACAGTTTGAGTCATTTTGCTAGAATGTAATTAACTCTGAACTGAATATTCTACTACACCAAGTTTACACCAGTTTTCAAAGCAAACCAGGGCTGTACTACTAATGCTGCAGTTGAGACAGAAAATAAAGCTGGGGAGAGTGAGGCAAAAATGTCACAGAGGTCAAATAAACGTGTACTGTCGTACTTACACCAATACATAGAGCATATTCTTATCATCTGGGCAAGGCTGTGGATACTTGACAGGATTATTTTTCAACTGTCCTGTCTCCCTTTTAGATGTTTTACTGGTGATGTCAGCAGTTACTGCCATATGTAAATTACCATCTCTTTTTTCCTAATCAAGTAATTTTAAAGTAAATCCAAAAAACTTTTTTTAAGTGTGATAAATAAATAAATAAATAAATAGTTCAATCCCTCCTTGGTTACCAGTCCACAAACATTCTCAAACATTCTCATGCTTCATAACAGAAGGGTTAAGAGTTTTATGGGAAAGTAACACTCAAGGTGATCTATCAATTTCTCAAGAGAATCAGTGGAAACCCCATTAACCTTGGCTTGCAGATGGAAACACTCAGGTACAGAGATGAGGAATTATTTTTGTCTGTATGTCAGTGGGAGAAATTATGTTTTCTTATATGCTGGCCCTGTGGAAGTCAGAGATGGAAATGCTTGTTTTATTGAGCTGCATCATGAGCTCCCTGCCCATGACTGAAGGTGTGGCATCAGCTGAACTCAATTCTGGTAACTGAGCAGACACAGCTTAACTGGTTCATCTCCTGGCCATACGGAGCTTCTCTGAGACACTACTCTGACATAAAACCATTCATGTACTAGAAAGGCTGACTTTTCAAGCATATGTAAAAGTTGTTCTTACTGATGTTTTGAGCCTCCAAATTGTATTTTACCTATGTAGCCCAGGAATTCCTAAGTAAGAGCTGTATAACAGCACAGTTTCACAGGACATCATAAGATGACCAAATCCACAGATACAATAGCAATTATGGCCAGTCCAGTATGGCTGGTAACATACAGCTGAATGCAATAAATGAAGACCACCAACGGTCATGCAGCATAAGCATTGCCATATTTGTTCTCCAAGCTGCCCTTTCACAGAAACAGCCAAAATCACATTAGCTACTGCAGATGTGGCCTGCTGGGGAGCTGTCTCCCTGCCTCTCCACAAGTGCACACACCAATGTCCACATGTGCAGCAGGTCTGACCACAGAACACTGGAAGATTCCACTGAGTAAGGTCAGAAATTTTACTCCAGTAAATCTCAGGAAAGAGAGCTCCTCCTTGATAACAGTCAGTCAAGATACAGTGTCAAAAGTGTTCAGGGTCTTTTGTGGGGATTTTTTTGTATTCTTCCTTCTTGCTTGAGCAAGATCAACATATCTTACATGGCTACCACAGATACCATCCATGACCTACAATCATATTGTAGTACATGGAAATAAGTAAAAACACTGGGATGAACACCGAGTTGTTTCTTGCAATGGGTTGTATTTGTGCAGTGGGGATTTTGACACCTGAACTTGTTCAGTGAATGATCTTTTAAAATGCTGGCAAGTTTGCTTTGCCTCTCTGGTTCCCGTGGACAAGCTACACACCTCAGAGAGGCCAAGCAGCGTGGAGGAGCTCATGGCAGTAAGGTCCCCCTGCACTCCTGCCTGTTTATTCCTGGTCTTGCAGCTTGGGACATGGTGTAGAACAAGTGCTCCATTTGGTGACCTGTAAGCCACAGATGAGAGCCAGCAGTGTCTGCAGCACACCAAGAATCTCACTTAGATTTGCTCAGGCTCCCTTGACTCATTTTAGTGGGTGGAGCGTGACTTTTTCACCCTCTTTATGCCCGAATTCCAAAGGGAAGCATTTCACATCTGTGAAATTTATTTATAATAAAAGTATATTAAAACAGCTCTCTAGGACACTGTTTAATATCTTCTACACTTCATGTCGAACTACTTTATGAAGAAAGCTGAACAGCATCTAGTATTCAATACTCTTAAGCTAAACACTATCTACACATTTAAACAGAACTTTTGCTTTTATAAACAGCTTGATTAATGTGGCAAAACATGCTGTTATCTGAACAACTACTGCTCAAGAACAGAAAATAATTAGATATCTTAAAACCTGTTCCTGTTCACTTAAACATGCACAAAGTTCTGTATTAAGTCAAAGATCATGTATTTTTATGATTACTAAGATTATGATTACTCACCACATTAAACCAGAAATCATATCAACACAGAAGTTATAGGTGAGGCTTCCTTCCCATTGTCCACACATTTCATCAGCTGCATTGAATTTTTTAAACACTACTAGAAAACCATTCAAACCAAACTCAGGATGGTACAATTTGGTTTTGCTCTATTGCTGAGAATCCAGGCTGGTATCTTTGGAACATCTGCACAGCTTCACTGAAACCCGCACTAAGGGAGATAGGGCTGACAGTACTGAATTTCAGTCAATTTGTAAGGGATTAAAGAAACTACTAAAATACGAAAATTCAGTTGAATCAACTGAAATCCCAACGTGTGTGAAATTTTCAAATGAAAATATCTGACAAGTTCACTAAGAAAAGAAAGTTTAAAAGGCTACCTGCTTGTGAGTGAAGAATAATGACAGATTTAGGAATATCTGAAAATACAGGGATGGGCTATTCCTCAAGAAATTCCTACTGGTCAAAGATTTCTCAAACGCAATGTATCTAGTCAAACAAACGATTTTCATGCTAGAGCTGATTCCAAACCACCAGATTAAAGAAGTGAGAAGGATGAAACCTTGATTAAGCATTGTTTTGCTAGGAGTTAGATGTGTTTGTTTTCTGGGAAGAGCACACACACACAAGCTTTGGGTTTAGCCATACAAATATGGTGCAAGTTGCAAATCTATACAACCTTCCTGGATGGATGGATGGATGGATGGATGGATGGATGGATGGATGGATGGAAAAGTGATGCAATGCAGTTTCACTGACTTCATGCCAAGTCATGCCTTAAATCAACAACAAATGAAAAGCAGAACATAATCATACACACATTACAACAAGTGTTAGGGGTTCCTCAAGAATTATATGGGGAAAAAACATAATACCTGAAGTTTTGTTATTTTCTGTTTCTTGAACAGTTAGAGTTCTGCAGCATTAAAATACAGACAAAACAAGCTGGCAAGAAAAGCAACTTCCCATTGACTCCATAATCTATCAAAAACTGACACTTTTATGAGCAGAACTTTCAAAAATACATACCTATAAATCAATTAAAATATTCAAAGAAGTCTACAAAACAGTTCAAAGAAGCACAAAATGACAATTCAGGTTCCTTTAAAAAATGGCTTCTCACTTATTTTCTCTGTCTTCAATTCACTGTCAACCACAGGAAAAATCTTTACTGAGTAATTTCCTAGAGAAATAATATTTATGTAGCCAAGGTTCTGCAGCTGGAGCAGGGAAATGCACAAGATTATCGGGTGGTCTCTTACAATACAGGACAAAGAAATATTATATTAATAACAGTAGACATAGCTTATTTTTTATTATGAAATTTCAAAAATTAAGCATATGAACTTAATAAAGGACAAAATTTCCCCCTACCTACGCTAAGATCTACAACCTAAAATTAATTGATAAAGCAACAGGCCATTTTTTATATTCTGTCTGCTGTATTAGCTGAAAAACCAAGAAAAACACTCACCAGTTTAAAGTACTTGGCATATGGATCACAGTGCTAAAACATTCCACATTGCACTTTTACAGCAGAAATTAATTTCCAGGTAAGAACACAGCATTGCTTTTATTTCACTTGCTAACGAGGATAATTGGCAGGCAGCACTGCTGCTGCTCTAGATTTGTTCTTTATATGGATCTCTGAAGACCACATGTGCATGCAGTGGTGACAGAAATATTTTCCATATGAGCCACCACAGATTTTAAGGTCCCTCAGTCTGAACAAGGTGAGTCCATCTATCATTTTCTGTGCTCCATAACAATCAACCAGGAAGTGAAAAACTTCTGTGACAACTAGAGGGCAATGATCAGCTTCCAGTTGCTCTGATCATCAAACCATTTAAATTTGTTGAGACTCTGCTGAAAACTTTTCCCTGCTTTAACTAGATCAAAGGCAGCACAAGATTTCATTAAGAGACATTTTCTTGAATCAAAGCTGCTACAGATTCTCTTATTAAAACATCCTGCAAGCAAAATAAAATTTATTTCTAGACATGTGAGCTGCAGAGAGTGTCAATCACACAGTGCTGGACAAGGTGTTTTTTCCAGTTCACTTCCACCTTTACCAGGGAAAGTAATTGATCTGGACTTCATTAAGCTACTATTGAGTTATGACAGCACTAATAAAAGACAAAGCTTTAAAGCAGAACCACTGTTTTCAGGAGATTTACTTAAGGAAGGCATATTTATGGAACAAAATTATCCAGTGATTCGTTTAAAATGTACATCCCATTTCAGGTAGAGCAAGGGAGAATGAGTATCAAATCTGTTTTCTGCAAGTAATTTCATTAGATGGAATATTTTATATCTAATGGTACCACGCCTGCTGAATTATTTCCAAAATGGCAAAAGAGTAGCTGAAAATTTCTGCTTTGGTATGAAATAAGTACTTGATGACAAACTGCTCTGATGAGGACAAAAATCTGGAAAATGGCTCTTCATAAATCAAGCAGCAACTTTTTAAAGCATATAAAGAGCTGTTCTATTCCACTGTTCAAGATTTAGGAATATTAGGAACGCATAAAGCCTCTCTTTAATTATATGATACACAGTTTTTAAAAAATCAAGTTCTTTCTTCCGTGCCCCAGACTAAACATTACATGTATTTGCACAAAAAGAATGTTATTAAAGTAATGAAGCCTGGAGTTTTTACATGCTCACATCCCCAAAATGTATCCTGTGAAAAAACTTTTTCACTGGCGCACATTTTTTGCAGAAAATATGAACAAAACGCTACCATCTACTGCTGCAGAGTATCATATTTCTCTTTATGTTAGTAAAGAAAAATTCACAAATTAGTCATCTCTTACAGAAAGCGTATTGTATATCAAATCCAGAGAAGTTAAGTTTCGAACTATTCTCCTTTAGTACCTTTTGGCTTTTGAAAAGAAAAAAAACAAAACCAAAAAAACCCCAAACAGACCCAAAGCAAAAAAGCAAACAAAAATCCCCCGAACAAAACAAACCCCCAAAACTAAAGGAAAGAAAAAGCTTTTTACTCAACACAAACAACACAATTCTAAAATGTCTAATAGCATAAAAATCATTCCCAGTCCATCTTAACAGATATCAAGAAAATGCAACCGTGACAAGAGGATTTTTGACAAGACATTGTATTTTGCTTACCTCACCCCCAGGTCTTGCTAACACTGCTGTTTGAAAGCAGAGCAACGTTAGTATCAGGTAGCTGACAAACATTATTACCCAAAGTTAGAGCTAGCCTGGAGGAGCAAACCCTCTGCCAAGTACTAACAGCTAGCAGATGCACTTGTGTCTCAGGATCACAGCCTGAGCTCCTGTAGGTACGAGCTGTCTCCCTCTCCCCCTTTCTCTCGCACTCACGGTCCGACCAGGAGCTTTGCTCTCAGCCACTCTGAAGACAACTGGTAAGTTGATCTCTTCATGTAATGACTTCTCCCTGCTGGGGGAGGGGGCTCGGCCAGCACTGAGCTGGGGGGCTGCAGTCAGTACGAAGCGAAGAAGGGGAGGGACAGAAATGGTCACTGCCAAGTTATGCATCTGCTGTGATTCATGGAACAAGCTAAACGGTAACCTTTAATGCACGAGGAGCTTTGGCAAAGCGTTATTGACTTAGGCAGGCATGATTGGAGAAACAGCCTAAAGCTGCTGCAAGAGATGCCTGTTGATGGTTAGACGGCATGTGCTACTTAAAGGTACAGCACCTCCTTTTATTAACAAGTTTATAATACATAAATCATAAATTGAAATCAACCTGTGGCCTTACAGTCAGCCCTACAACAGCACAGTCCTGCAGCCTGATCCTGCCTGATCCTCAGAACCGGCTGCCTCTCATCCCTGACCCCAGGGCAACAGCCCAGGGGAACCCAGGTGCCTATTCCCTCTCTAGAATGTCACAACTGCTTCCTGAAATGGACCTCCTTCCTTTAGGATAATCCTGCAGTAGGATACGAATGTAGTCCCTCTTTCATTTGTATATTATAGCTGAAAAGAAATTTTGATTTATAACAATCCGACCCATCAAATGACCTGCTTTGACTAAGCAAGCCTTTTTTAAAGTTCCAACTCCTGAAGTCAAAAAAACACACTATATTCTCATCTTTCATGTAAATACATAGTTCTTATCCATATGGTTCCAGGGGAAATCTCAAAAATATGACCCAAGAATAACCTGGTCTCGTATGTCAGACAGTAAACCACATGAACTCACAATACAGGTACTTGAAAATATCTCAACATTTTAGGAGGCAGGAAGTAAAAATGTTGGTGAAATTGAGAAGAACACCATTACTAAGTATTATATTTCTTTTTGTAATTTGGTGAACTTTGTATACACAGCTGAGTATGTCAGAGTCCTCAGGCTATTTTTAAAATAGCTTTACCAACCATTCTTTTCCTCTCCAATGAGAGGTGAAAGTCAAAATAGTCTTCCTCAGAACTGCAATTAAATACAGTCAGATTCCCAAAGCAGTACAGAAAATTAGCATTTGTACTGCTGCTAAAAGTCCAGATTCTGTTCCATTTGGATATCTGGTTCTCCAGCAAGGCAAAATCTGACCTCTATTAATCAGACCTCATTGTCACTGTACATCTTTCCTTTTACAGACTCCCACTATTGTCCATAAAGATGACACCTTCTCCTGCCTAACCTGTCTCACAATGCCGTTTTTGTTCTGCACCTACAGAAAAGCCTGCCCATTTTCACCTCTCAAATCAGCTGGCCACCTTTCATGGGTCAACCTTTTGTTCCCCTTTTGATGCACAGCCTTGCAGAGCTGTGGTCCTGGCAGCACCACCGCAGTACCTGCAACACCGAGTTCAGCGAGGGAGGAGACCCTGCAATGCAGGCCAGGCAGGACTGGGGGTCTCAATGGCACAAGACTACTCTTCAGATTACTCCCTTTGAGGGAGAAGCAGAAGCTTAAGGATGTTTAAGAAGCCAGAATGAGAGTTTCAGTATGGACCTCAAGAGTAGTTGTTCCACATGATCTGAATGATCACAGGCGGTTGTCTGGGAACTCTTAAGAATGGTGACTGGCAGCCAAATCTGCAGCTTCTGAAAACTTGACACTGTAACTTTAATGGTACTTTAAGGTCTGGATGACAAAAATCATCCAGAACTCTCCATTACTACGTTGTTCTCACAAATACAACACCTCCCCTCAAGAGCTACAGTAAAGAAGTACTTTCTCCCCTTTTAAGGCAAACTGAAGGTTTGCAGATTATGCCGTGGTGCTGACAGCTAAATGCAGAGCTGCCATTACAGGTACTTTGTACACTGGTTGCCTATGGCAAACTCTTCAGACTAAAAATGTAAAGCCAAATAAACTTAAGGAAATTTTCCATCAAAACCCTGTCAGGAAGCCAATCTGTCCTTCCATATTTTTTTGAAATATCTAGATGTACCACAAAAGGAAAAAGGATAGTGAGCAAACTGCCAACTAAACCGGAGTTCAAAATACTTCCAACAGAAGAGCTGCAACTATGATACTCTGAAAATAGATTTAGTGCTTGAAAAAGTTTTAAAAGAACACACCATTTCAGACTGTGTGCAACAAAAGCTCCAATGATGAAAGTTCCTTCATGCACATTGACTGTTGCTTCCATAAAATTAAACTCTGTCTTGTTTTGCCGCTCCTCACAAAGTGAACTAGTTTTTCTGAATAAATATATAGCACAGGCACAATATCACCAATCTTCTTTAATGGCAGGCAGAGAAGCAAATTTAAGAAAATGAAGGGTACCTGTGATTTTAGTCTCCTCTCTGCTGATCATTCCACAGAGCAGTATATTTTCTGCAAATGGTTAACAATCTTATTGAAGTCTAACTGAATATTACTAGGATGAGTTTCTAAGCACAGAAAACTGTACAACATTCCCATTTAATAAGTCATATAACTAATTCCTTCCATATGCATTTAATTTTTCCTCTATGAAAAATACAGGCAGAATTCCCCAAATTTCAGAAGCTGAGGCTCTGTTCTCCATGTTCAGACAAGAGATCTGTTCATACCTGCTCCTGTGCCTTCAAGCTTTATCCCACTGAACTGGATGGAATTGTGCTGGTTCATATGCACAAGCACAGCCTTTCTTTGCAGCACAGAGCAACTTGAAACTTAACACTACACCAAATTTGCACTGCTGCAACAGAGATCAGAACTCTGCAAACCTCAACAATCACTACAGTGGAAATTACAAAAGTGCTGGGACAATAGAAAAAATCAGTTTATCACTGATGAGCTGTTTCAGATATGAAGTTGTACAGTAGCAGATAGACAAACCAAAATGCCTTGCAACAGCAAAATGGAAGAAATAAGCTATCTGTAATTTCAGCATAAAAACACCTTTATTTTTACTTAGAAACATAGCAAAAATAATAGCATAACTATCTTAGGTATATAATTGAGACAGAAAATCCAAAATTATAGTTTAAAAAAAGAAAAACCAAAACCAGAAAAAACCATCAGAATGTTTTGAGAAAAAGTTCCTATCTCTTACTCCCAGAAAGAAAAATACACAAAACAAAAAAGGACCTTTGGACAGTACAGTCCTTATTAAGAAAGTACTGACATTCATCTGTGAAAAAATTAGCTGTCAGTCTCAAAGGGTTTGTAAATATCAATTAGTTTATGACGTTTGCTTATTACCTTCCTCCTGAGGCAATTGCACCTGAATTTTAAATGAGGACAAGTTTGTTAAACTTATCAAAATTATCACAGCTACTGCTTTCTGCTGAAGGTATATTAGCTTAGAAAGATGACCAAATTCCTAATATAAAAGTAATAATAGACAAAACATGAGTCAAAACAAGCTTTTAAAGACTTCCTTTCTACTTCCTACAGCCTCAATGTTTGTAGAGCTTAACTCTCAAACTCTTAAAGCAACATAACATTGAGTATGACTACATATTTCAGGCTGAGTGTCTTCAGAAGAAGACAGTGACAATTTCTGTGCATTTTGCATACAAATGAAAATAATTCATGTTTTGTCACTACAGGTGCAACATCAATGCCACTGAATCTGCTTAGCTGAAACACTAAACCAAAGAACTATTTAAAAGCAAATATAAAGGCCAGAACAATTTTCCTGCTATAGAATAACCAACAAGTCCTTTAACTGTTTCTTTTAAATAAGTTTAAATTCTTTTTTAAATATTGTTTCGAGTATTTAAAATGGCATTCATTTGCTTTGGCTAGACACTATCTTCCAGGAATCACAAACAGGAAAAGCAGTAGACAGTGCATATTCTACTAGTATTTAAGAAAAGGTGTTAGGTTTTTATTTCACTGTTCCATGCAAAAATTTAATAGAGGAGGAAGAAGGCTGAATGTACAAGAAATTCCATACAAATTACATGATGAAGTGGAAAATCTAGTGTACTTTGGTTTTATTTTAACTGGTCATTTTTTCCAATTGGTGATCTACAGGTTATTTAGAAAAAGAAGGAAGGGAGAAAATTTTTATGTTGATGAAGTCGTGAAAAGATGGCTGTCATATTTATAGCTGTCAGATAGGCATTTCCAATCATTACCTCATTTCATTTTTTCCAGGAAGCATTCCTTTCTGAATTAATTATTCAGCTGTATTAAGGTTAGAATAAATTACCACTGTCCTTTGAAAGTCACTGTCTACTGAAAGACACTGACCATAACATTGTACAATTTCTTCTATGAGGCTATTTTATTTTTATTTTTAAATAATGTTTGCGTTAAATTAAACACTTGAAATAAAGAAGTTGCTTGCCACATTATTTGTGCCTGAGCAGAGAGGTAATTTAGACTGCAGAAAGAATGCATTTTCCTTGAAAAAACCCCAGTGAACTTGAGAAGGATGGATGCAGAAAATTGCCTTTCCCTACCCTACCTTCTTGGACTCAGGAAATACTGCAGCTGAACCACTGCGGGATTTCTTTACCCTGGTGAAAACATCCACTCCCCTGGTTTCTGCATTTCACTGGCAGGCAGGGTGATGAAAGTGGCAAGAGATTCCCTGTTCTCTCCTATCTTCTGCCTTCTACAGCTAAAGCAATTCTTGCTACTGCAGACCTTTTGGAAGAGCCATGATCACACTGAATCTGGATTTCAGCAGATGAAATCACAATATGTACAAGAAGGACCAAGGAGTAGTTGGACTTTTATAGATGCCATTCAACAAAACAATGTTCAAAAACACCAAACCAAACCCCCACAGCTTGGGGAGGAAGACAAAGGGTGAGCTATGACTGCAGACTGAAGTTTAAGTACACGGAGCCCAGTGAAGGGAAGCCCAGGCATGGAACACCTTGGAGGAAACAAGTCCCAGAGCCTCACACATATTCCACTGCACCTCAGCATTCTTTCTTGGTTGAAGTTTTAACTCCATTTAGTATATGAAAAACACTTTCCCAAGTAACTCATAGCTTTTATTTGTACCCTTTTGCTCAACTTTTTTTTGTTAGGAAATTTCTTGAACAAAGAAGCATTTAAGGGGATAGCTATGTCCCTAAAACCTAAATACTGTTTGGCTACCAGAAGACTCCATTGCACGGAGCAGCATGTCTCCTGCTGCTGCCTTACATAATGAAGGTAGAGATTTCTCGATCTGTATGTCTTAATAATTTTTTGATCCCACTGTACAGTTATGGAAAAGACAAAGGGCTGCTGTGCAAAAATTCTCTTTAAAGAGTTTGTAATCAATTATTCCATGCTTTCACATCCACATACTTTGTGTCCTAATACTTTTATTGGTTAACTACTTTCCAACTTTCAACTTCTGTTCCTGCTTATTTCCCTTCCTAAACTGCACAATTCTCATTTTCCACTTGTTTGTCATCCAAAGTCACTCCAGGTTTGACTTCTTCTCTGTTTCTCATCTTTTTCTTTTGTGAGGAAATAGAGATCAGTTTAGAAAGCACACACCATTAGAAAGGTATTATGATATCCTGTGAAAACAGCATTACAAAGCAAGTTGCAAACATTGTTCTATACTTAGGGCAGCCCAGCACAGGTTACAGCACTGGAAGTTGTCAGTTCCCTCCATAAAAACAAGTTACCTTCATGACCATCCCATTTTCTCCTCTTACTGCCATGGTACTGGTAGCGCACGGTGCTTTTAAACTACACTCAGACCCTGAAAAGGAAATCTGAGCATTTCCTTCCTCTTCTCCCTGCTCTTGACTTCTTAAAGCTAAAACATTTGATTAGAAAGCCAGACTTTACTAAGAAGGTCGAACTTCAAAGAGCTGAATATTAACCTCAAATTGATTTATCATCTTGAATATTTTCTTCACTACTAAGTCTATTATCCTTCTCCCCTTTCTGGCATTACAGTGTGCTAGAGGAAGCAAAGGACCTCGGGTTATCACCTGCCCAGGGCTGGGCTAGAAATGTGTATTTTTCATGGCCATATTCCAATTTTCTGTATTTTGATGATAGAATTCTGGTTTATATCCCAAGTTCTCACAGCACCTCTTTCCCTCCCCAGACAGTAGTTGCATAGTGCAAGGAGAATTAGATGACTTTTATGAGGCATTCCTTCCTCTGACCAACACTATATTTTGACTACAGAGCAAGTGGACACCGTTCTTTGAACTTCTAATTTTTATGACCACCATTCATCTTGTGGAAAAAAAATTATTTCTGTGTTTGTCAATCAACATCTTTGTTTTCCTAATAAGGCATTGAGATTTTTAGCACCACATTCTGGTTATCCTCACACTTCAACTATGATATTATTTTCTTAAGTATTTTCATAACATATTATTCAACATTATTCATGCTGTCTTCTTCCTCTTCCTATACACAAGAGTGGTGAAACCAAAAGGAAAAGAATTCTTTGATGGATCCTATTTAATCTCCTTTTCTGTTTGCATGAAAAAAGAAACACATATTTCTAGAAACTACCTCTCATCACCCAAGTTTCACATAAGGCGTTTGGATCTGTGTTTCCTGTTGAAGTGTGGCAAATGAGCAGCCACTAAAAATAGGACCTGAGGGAAAAGCAGACCTTACCCTTTAAAATATTTGAACCCATTCCTTCACAACTGCCATGAAACTGGAATAAACTTAAACTTGGTACCAGTGTTATATTTGGATACTTTACCTAAAATAAGAAATGAGACAAAGTTGGTTGGTCAATTAAAAAAATAAATCACCATGAAAAATTCTAAATAATCTGTAACCACATCAAGTTAATTATAAATTATACAAATAATGCATATTTATTTCCTGGGAAAATAAACTTCCTCCTAGGTAAAGCATTCTAAATAGGAGTTTGAATGAGGATATCTTCAAACCTTCCACTTCTTCATGAGGGATAAACGTTCATACTTCTAATTCTAAAGGTAGAAAGTAATTTAAAGATACAACAAAATCTGGATCACATGATTGCTTTAATTATAAAATCAAATAAACAGAGAAGTACCAAAAAAACCCCCCAAAAAACGAAGAACCAAATGGCATAACACAATAGGCCACAACCTACTCCATGAATCCTCCTATGAGGACAGAATTATAAAGCAGAGTCTCTTCAGATCCAAAACTAAAACCTGGAATCTAGATTTTGATGGTAACACCCATTTCCCCAAATGATCAGCTGACAAATGACAGCTACCTTAAACATGCAGTCATAAAATGATGGGAACAAAGTGTCTCCAAGAGAAAACTAACCAGGGTAGGATTGTGAATGTAATAGTAATTTTCAGTTTTGCTTGGAAACATTCTTGAAATTAAGAGGAAGAAGCCCTGGTAGAACATATATGTTTTCCTGCATATACATTCCCTGACCTGTTATTTTCTACATTGGTAAAAATCTCAAAACACTAATGGTATTCTTTGAGACTGAGGAAAACAGAGTTTTGAAGATTGCTGTGAGTCCTTCCCAGGAGTGGATCAGTGTAGCACATGCTAGGCCAATATGCAGATGGAAACTGTGTAAAAAACATTATGGTAAAATCTACTTTCACAAGAAATGAGCATCATCTCCTGCCAACCAAAGATGAAGAGAAAGCTCAGCAAAAGCTGGCCAATATTTTTCATGCTTACTACTTTACTGAAGCAACACAACAGTATCAATCACCTCCAAAAAGTGTCAGGGAGCAGTGGCAGCTGTTCCCTAAGGGATGGGGAGTCAGGTGTCAAGCTCCAACAAGGGCAGCAAGGCATGTGCTCTCACTGGCCAGGACTCCATCCCACTGCCACTGCATGTCAGAGAAGGGCAGATCCAGGGCCAAACAAGCCTGTAGTGCCAAGGCAGGCCCAGGGCCAAGCCAAGCAGCCCATCCATGCAGCAGGGTGCAGATCAGCAGGGTCCTGGCCAGGGGAACACAGGGCTGAGCCTGAGCCACACCAAGGCTGCCTCTAAGGCAGCTCAAGCCAGGACTGGAAGCCCAGGGCTGAATTTAAATGTGGCTGCTGAAGTAGCCCAGGTGAGCAGCAGGCTGATCAGAGCCATTAAGGCTGATTAGAATCATCAGAGCCCTGAACATCTGTGACTAGGCCAACATTCACTTTTCTAACCGTGTGTATAGAAGGCCAGCAGTAGCAGAAATCAACCAAGCAAAAGGAAGAAGGTAAGAGATTGTATCTGACAGCAGATAAAATCTTGAAATAGAGGTAACCTCAGAAGGAATCAGTACTGCACATAGCACACAAACTAATTAGGGGACAGGACTAGAGCAGCATTCCATGGAACAAAAGTCAACATCCAGCAGAAGCCATACAGCTGGAGAACCAGAGCCAAGGACAATCCCACAGCACAGGCACCTCTGTTCTCTGATGTCACAGTGGTATTGAATCACAGACTAAGATCCAAAGGATGAACAGAAAAAATCTTGGAAGACTTGTATCATGATCCAATTGTATTTTTTATAGTTTATAGGAATACCAAGCTTCCACCCTCTTCTGACAGGAAAAAAGAAGGAAAATAGCTATTTGGTTGCCAAAGGAAATGTATATGTTTGACTAAAAACTTGGGATTTAATTGCAATGCTGGTCCAAATGCCGTGGATTAAACATTCATCCAGAACCCAAAAACAGGAAGAAAGAGGAGGAAGGTTTCCAAAGTAACTTCATTACACATCCCAAGTTACCTGAAATGAGCAGAGAGAACTAATTTCATAGTACCGTAGCCTATGCTTTGGGCAGCAAGCACATCTCAACTTTTCCCATCCAGTTCCAAAATTTCTGACTCAAATATGCAGTTATTCCTTCCCAAAAATCTCTCCATTTTCTGTTTGATTCTCTCTTCCCAATTCACCATCTCTACCAACAGGACTGTCCGATCTCAGGATTGGGAAGGAACTGCCTGCCTCGAATGCATTGCCAATTAAAAGAATTAACACTAGCCTAGGTCAAAATCTACCCCGTCACTAGACTAAAGGTTCATTTTTCATCACTGGGGGTCCGTGAAAGGTCAAAAACACACAGCACCAGCAGATCAGTTACACTGCAGGTGCAAATTAGGTACAAATTGGAAGCATAGCTGCAGTGCTAGAACAAGGCTTCTCTCTCTCTGCAGATGTATAATGTATAAAAAATGAACAAACTCTTTCTAAATAAATAGAAACTGTGCATCTTTATTGCCTTGATAAAAACAAAATTCTGGGGAATCTGATTGTTTATACAGTAGATTTTTTGGATAGTTTATCTTATAAATGTGCTTGCTTACAAAGTAATCCTGTTGTACACATGCTGCCTGTTAGAACCAAGTGAACCTTCAGTGGATGTGGAATCTTCCAGCTGTCTGGAAAGTGATCCCCCATGCTTAAAAGCCTGGGAAGCACACAGGTAGAGCAGACTTCATTCCATTTTTCTAGGCATCTTTCAAGTACACATACCGTTTCTGAAGAGAAAATTATCAATTCTGTGTGGCTGATTTCTGCTACACAGGAAATTGAAACCATATAGCTACAGATTATGTTTAATCTTAAGCTACATGGCATGTGTATGAATTCTGAAAATTCATATGCAGCTCAAACTAGATAAGGAGCATCGTAAAATAATTAGACATTCTTGTGTCTCAAATATTTCATTTACTACTGGATTTAGCAACCCAGAAAACTGATAAATATTTGAATAAACAGCTGATGACTTTCTGAGTACCCAGAATACATCCAGTATAATTTAACTTGAAATTTTCCTTCCTGAATCCTACAACTGAAACAAGTTCAGTACTGTCAAATTTTCTCATGGGACAAACATCTTGTCCAAATTCAGGCACACTTCTCTACTATATAAGGAGAGTCAAGCCCAAAATGACTGCATGAAATTGTTTGATACTCTGAAGACTTTTCCTAAGAAGTTACTGAGCACGCCCTTTGATTTGTAAGCAGTTATATATAATTCTTAACCCTTGGTATATTAAAATCAGTATATATATATATCTATATATAGATATATATATAGATATATATATATATATTCAAGCCCTCAGTTTTAATTTTACAGTATAAGATCTCTGTTCAATGGCATAAAATCTTGAAATACTGTTTGCTGGTAACAAGGTGTAAATAAATCTAGAAATAAATCTAGCAGGAACACTAAGAAAAAAATTACTTCTTAAAAGGTCACCTGGAACAAAGGAAGTGAGGAAACATTCTCTATGTGTATTTTGAAAGACACAAATGGTGCTGATTACTTTATCCCCATACTCAGACTGTCTACGTGGGTTAAAGCTAGCAATAATACCAGTTCTAATCTTAAAGGCCCGTGGAGAGACATAAAACCAGACTGTTTGAGAAATCTGGTTGTAAAAGCACATCTGTGCAGCCAACAGCATCACGTGGCTGGAAAACAATCAGAATTCCAGCAAGAATCAAGTGAATAAAACCCACAGAACATTCCTTCATTGTGGAAGGAAGATTTCCTTTGGAAGATTTCCTGCACAGCTCCAAATCTCTTCAATACAATAATCTCATATTTGTGTGGAGCATGTCTCAAATAATTTTCCAACAGTTTCAGGGAAGACTTCCTCACAATGAGCTATTTCTCAATGAATATATCACTTACTTTTTAGGTACAGCTCCATGTGCTAGCTCATGTCCAGAGCCATCGTACTCACCAGGTATTTATCTGCCTGCAGTACCAGTGTTAGAACCCTGCCAGCCCTGGTTTGTATTTGATTTGCCTTTTTCACGTGTATTTTGCAAACCACTTACCACTGCTGGTTTAGATATATTGTCAAGATTTGAATTCGCGCAAGCATCCAAAACAATGACAAAATTAAGAATTAAAAAAAAAAAAAAAAGCCTAAAAATATATTTATCTCATCCTTACATTTTGTGTCCACTTGTAGTTTTTTAGGTTTTGCCATGATGTTGGATAGTTGCATGGAGAATGAAGGCACACACAGGTACATAAATTCCCCAAGTGAAAAATAAGCAAACAGATCCAGCCACACAATTTCCACACTGTCAGTTTTGTCTATTTAAGTTTGCATATTTGTCATTACTTGTTTTAGAAGCAAGTTTACAATTATGGTCATTTTATCCCTTTCCAAGAAAAAAACAAATAAAGTGAGACGATAAGGTTTTCAGCAGCTGTTCTTAACCACAAATATCCAAATAACATTTTGAACTGCTGGGTCTATGGTATTTTTTTTTCTCTCAAGCTTGCAGAGTAAGTAGCTGTTTTATAGTGCTTTAGTTAATCAATATTTAATCAGAAAAGGTGGGGTTGGTTGAAAACTGTTTGCTTCTCTTTCAATCTCAGTAACCATTTATTTCATTTTTCTAATAGGACACAGATTTTTCTCTTTTTTATTCTTACTTAAAAGAAGTGACATTCTTCTCTCTTATGAAAGATTTCATAGATAAAAACTTGCAGTTCAAAATTCTGCACAATATGCTAGACCAAAAGTCTAATTCATACAAAATACATAATGTTTCAAATTCCTGAACACCGAATTTGCAAGTGGATCAAGATAATACTTTAGTATAGAGGCTAAAATATGGTGGGAAATGTCATAAACAAATTCAATCTGCCATGGAACCCTAATGACTATTCATCCAAAGCCAAAATAGACAAAGAATTAAATCAAGCACTTCTTTTTGAATGAAAATATTAATTATGAAGTATTACCACAGAATACCAAGCATTTATCTTAAGAAAGTTTTTAAAATCTCATTCTTAGGACATCTAATATACCATAACTACTAAGATTTTTTTGCAACCTAGAGACACTACAAAAGTGTTTAGTAAGGACTGGATTTCAACTTGGTAACCTTTCATTTTAGAAAAAAAAAAAATTTGACTTCTTCCCTTCCTCTTAAAAAAACTTTTAACTGTGAAGGAGTCACAGTCAGATACTATACTTAGCAAATATTCTCATATCCATATCTAGAAGAACAATATATTTAAGAAAAGTTTTCTAGAAATCCCTATGTAAGGTCACCTATGTACTATTAGGCAGAGCATAATCAGCTTCCAAGAGTATTTTAGGAGATTACCAATTAGACCCTTCAGTATGTCTGTCCTATCACCCCAACACTTTCAATCACTGCCTTTCAATCTGTGTAGGAGCCACAGATTATTCCTTTCATTGTGGAGAAAAATATAGGACATATCCATAATTCCCCATCTAGGCTTCATGCTATTCCCTGCCAAGGCGGTTTGGCAAGCAGGGAAGATATTTCAAAGGAAAACATATAGGGCCTCACTCAGCCATATTAATGCTCCTTCACATTCCTCTTGCAATATTATCCTGCCCATAAGGCTTATTTAAGTACATCTTTGGCAAGCAGGGCTTTCAAAACATGGAGAATCCAACAGCAGCGCTTCGTCATGGCGAGTGGTGGCCTTGGGGTGCCACCACCTTCCTAGAGAAGAGTCCTGATGGGAGCACTCGGGGCACAGCGTGACCCCAGTGCCGTGAGCTGGGCACCCAGAGCAGCAGGTCAGATCCTGGGAGACAAGAGGCAAGAGACAGCCTGGGATGGAGTTCCACAGAGACACAGCCTTCCTCACAGAGGATGTGCTCTGTGAAGGGCGCCAGCGACAAGAGCGCCAAGGAAAGTCTGAGGGTGCAGGGCTTTATATAGGAGGATCAGAAATAGCTAGCTGAGGGTTCAGGAGCAGAGAAAAGGGGAAGGACAAAGGGGATACATAGAATCTACATAAGGTATACAGAATTTGAAAGTGTTGCAAGAGACACTGGGGACAGCTCACGCCACCATGAGGTGGAGAGCAGTGCCTGCCTAAGGGCTTCCACTTAGGGAGTCACTTGAAGCTTTCTGGCCTTTAGGCCTCAGCTCCATGGGAGGGTAGACATCTCTAGATTGGAGGGCCGATCGCCCTGCATAGTCCTTGATTTTTACCCTCACACAATAGCTATATTACAAAAACAACTTGTACCTACATGGGAACACAAAGTGATGGATAGGTTTAGATTTGAAATCAAATATAGCTTTCCAAGCAATTTTAGAATTGAGAAAGTCTGCTGCTGTTACCTGGTCATTTTGCATAAAAATTAGAAGAAAAAAAGAACAAAATCCCTACAGAAATATACAAATCAGTATTTCACAGCAGCATGGTAAAGGGTACCTCTAGATTAAAACAATCTGTTTATTTAATTGGATGCAATAGTGGGAAGCAATGACTGTTCATTATATGGCTGAGAAAAAACAACGCAGACACACCTACCTTAACAAACATCTTCTCTAAACAACTTCATGTTATGAGTAGTCTTACACATTGTTTTAATTGGAAGAATATCTAGGGTTCTAATGCAAAAGACATCCTCATTATGCTTAATTTAACATTCCTCCTTCAAACTGAAAACCAGCAGGACAGTTTGATCAGTTACAGGATGGTGCATCTTACACTTGAAGGGACAAAGGAAATTATTAGAAGTGCAATTCTGAAAAAAGTGCTGAAAGCAAATCTCGCATTTAAGCAACTAAGAATTTGAAGTCAAACACCACAATGTAATTGCTAAAGCACAGGGAGAAAAGACACCTGCTCTGCAGTAAGGGCTGTTACCATTTTATCAGATGTGATCAGTTGACCACAGAAGTTTTGAAAAATTATTTTAAGATAGTTCTGCTTTTACTTGGGTTATAGTAAGACTATGGAGAACATTTCTGTAAGAGTCAAACCTTTGAATGTATAGCATGCTACACCCATCTTGGTCATAATTTGTACAGTATGCGTATAACTGAGAGATTTGCAACAAGTTTCTGAGCTGGAAGTTCTTTTTGAATTACTTTCAAGTTCAGAAAAGTGGATTGGAATTATGCTTAATAAATATAAACTTTCAATTTTAAAAGAAATTAAGTTCTAATGAATTTGCTCTAGAGGAGACTTTTTATGCAACGCATGACAATTCTGCATCTAATTCTGCATTCTGCCATAAATTCAATAAGGCTTTAGCACACTCAGTTTACCACCGCTATTACTACTCACATCAGTCACACAATGTTTACTCTGAACACTTGCTTAGTCTGGACAGTGTCTGGGGACACTGGGATACAGAAATTCACAGGAATATATTGAGCACATGAACCCACCTATCCCACACAATTAAATCCAATACAACAGCAGCAGTGTAAACACACTGCTTCTGAAACAGACTGATTTTAATTTTTCCAGTCTTCTCTAATACACTTTTGCAGACACAATCTTAAGATTCTTAGACTAGTTCCATATCATCTCATATAACAGGCTATGAAGTCTTAAAAATGTACCTGGTTCTGTCTCCATTTGGAAAAGAAACCACAGCAAAATCATAATCAAAATCTTAAAATTATATTGCAGTACATCTCTGTAGATCATTTTTGTTTTTACAACTAATATTCCATTCAAGTCTGAGTTTAATCAGATACTCAGAAATATTTTTGAGAAAATAAAAATTTTACACTTCTATCCATGATGAACTCTGCTTTATTTTAATAATTGATGTCAAGGTCCTCTGTCCAACTTATACACTCAAGGGCTCTTTGAACCGACAGTGTTTTATGGGCACACACTATACACAGAGCTCTCTTTTTAAGTGGTTAAAACGTGCTCATTTTACCTGCCAGCCATGGGAATGCTGAAGAAAAATATGAAATCATGATGATAAAAAGCTTCTTTAAGCTTCAAATGGAAAGCATACTCAGGGATGCTCCATTTAACATGTAAGCAGTAACAGATACGGCTACCAAAGTATCACAAGAATTGATATTCTGTCAGCAGAGGGGCCAAACTGTGACCATCACCTGTACAGAGATTCACACTGGCTTTGATTTGGTTGGTGTTATTTCCAATTCTGCCCCCCACACCTTTTTTTTTTTTTTTTTTTTTTTTTTTTTTTTTTTCTTAGAGAACTGCAAATGTCCAGCACCTCTGGTCTGTAGGGTCTGTATCTTGTTCAACTCCAGCCTGCTGACTCACTGACAAAGAGCATCTGCCAATTCAAAGAAGCTCTGATCAGACTGACTTTATGCAATCTGACAACCTTAATCATCTTAAGCTGTCCTCTGGAATACCTGTTCTGCATCTCAAAGTGCCTTTTCCACACAAGTGAAAATGGCTGGTGTAACTGTGTAGAAATCCATGGGTTTGTAACACTGGGCATAATGTTCTACATCTGGATAGCCTGGACAAATACACAAAACCCCTTTTTATTCTCCCAGGTTAACATTTCCAGGAAAAAAGGAGGGCATGATTTAGAGGAAGAGCTGAGGCCTGAACATATGGTTGCTGTAACCAGTGCAATATATGCTGAGAGAATGAGAGGGTAGCTCAACCAAGTTTTATTCAGGAGTACATCTAAGACACTCCCATACACAAACCACAGAATCACACACACAACAGGCTTAAAGAAAAAAGCAGAAATAAAAGGCCTTTTGCTAATTTTCTAGCTAGCAGCAAGTGTGACGTCTCCCTTTGCAAAGGGAGTTGGAGGCCAGTGGCAATAAGAGAACAAATTAGCTGTATTGGCCTGGAAAGTTTATGATTAGCTTGGGAGGTCTGAAGCCTGCTGATCACTATAAAAATAACATTTCACTTTGATGCATGTCTATCGACTCTCACTATATTAAAATGTTTTCATTTCTAAATGTGGTTTTCAGCTGCTGTGCCTGGCTGCCATGTGACATGAAAGTGAGGATCTTTATGTAACACATTTTTTTTCTAATCAGTATTTCACATAAGAGAAGTTAGCAGCTAACACTGAATATTCTGTGTGCTTGTGTGATTTAAAGAGTTCAAACTAAGACAAAATACTCATTCCTGAAAACACATACTGGAATGAAATGCACAGGTTCACCATTAGAACCAAAATATCTTAGAGCAAATTGAGTGGACAATTCCAATATTTTAAAAATTAAGCCAGAGAACTGCATAAATCAAGATCAAAACTCCAAGGTAAAAGCATATGAACTACCAGGACATTGACCATATAACCTCTAGCAAACATATTAGAAAGAATTCATTTATGTGTTGGCAGAAGTACAGCACCTTAAGCAATTGTGCAATAAAAATGTCAGACATGACAATCAGACAGTATGAAACTATTCCTCATAGGGGCTTTAATACTTGTTATAAACTGCTGTATTATAGAAGTTCAATCTTTCTTTGCAGCTACCTTTAGTATTTTATCAGCCAGAGGCAAACAACTCTTTACAAAGGTGCCTCGTCAACCTCTGACTTGAGAATTTGGGATTGGTTTCCCTAAATGAGGCTTGTCTTAAATTAGCTTTTCAATAAGAAAGAAGTGCAGTTGTACAGAGAAGCAATTCTGTTAGCTTCACGAAGCTTCATGTGTTGTTGCTATACAGCATGTAAAGCTCCCTCTGTCCTCTCTTCATTGTGCCATATGAGAAGGGCTAATGGGGATCTTGTGTTTATGGCAATGGTCAGGGACTCTGAAAAGTTAGGTTGTTACACCTAAGCACAAGCAAAATGAGCTGTGTTCCTAGATGGACAGCCATATACAAATAAAATTCAAAATCAAGTTTGGATTTAAAACCAGCACTGACTGAAGACCAAATTTCACAATTTGTAGATATTAGTTGTGAGGTGCCCCCTGCCCAGGGAGGCAAAGATTTAGTTTCAGATAAGCATTGTTAAAGGGAGAGGTGTGGCTTTAAAGCCCAGCAAGAGGGAATTCCATCTTCTGCCTCAGGGGATGTGCCCTGTGAGCCCAGGAAGAAACTCCACCCCGGACCCTTCAGGGGGTGGCAGCCCAGGGGTTTTGATTGGGTTTGATCCCTGGGGTTTCTCCCTTGCTGTGCTCCTAGTGGTCCCTGACCTTGAACTCCACCCTGGTTCTGTCCCTCAAAACCCATCACCCTGCCTCTGTTTGGGGCTCTCTGGCTCTGGATCTGAGTTTGTTCCTGTGCTGAATAGATGGTTTCCTGAGCAGAAGCCCGTCTCACTGGAGTCCCATGTGGGTCACTGGTAACTGCCTGGACATGACCCTGCACCCTACAAACGCAACAATTAGTGAATTTAGAGAATTAGAGAAATTTAGAGAAATCTAGCATAGACAGAAAACTACTTGGCTGTGATAGTTTGATTTGAAGATGCAGTTCCAATCATCACTTCCAAAGTTACAGCGGTTTTACATTCAACATTCCTTCTGGTCAATCCCTAAATGAAGAGAGAAATGAGAAGCAGGAGTTTTAAAAGCACCCAGATCCCACAAACACAACTGCTTCCCTCTTTCACAGTCTTTGTGCAATTGTTGCCAAGGAAGTAACAGAAAAGCCTCCACAGGTCTTTACTGCTCATGTGTCTGTTTTCCTATTAGAAACCCATGCAAATGTCCTTGTTACGTTTGTACAATATTCCTTCAGCTCACTGGGGCTGCTCATTTCTGCAAGAGTTTCTTCTAGCCCCACAGTTATTTGCAGGTAATTGCAATAATGACAGTTCTGCAAAGATTTTCACAACAAAACGAAAACATCATATACCACTTCTTTAAAAAATTGTTAGCAACTTCTTTAGTAAAAGATTTGGTGATCCCCAGTTCTCTTCTTACGCAGGCATGTTTTGAATCCTGCACAGAAGTTAATACAGTTTCCAAACATTTCAAGCTGACAGTTTATATGTGCAGATTAATGTATATTGTTGAGAGCATGTACTGTACAAACCAAGAAAACTGAAGAGATTGATTTAAAATTCACATTACACAGCTTGAGATGAACTTCTGCATGAACCAAGGACAGCTACCATGACTGTTTGTGATCAAATAGCTGGTGACACTAGGGAAATTCAATATACATATGCAAGTAAGCTGGGAATTATTTTAGACTGCTGTCACAATGCAAACAAACCAAAATGAAAGTTAAACAGAATGTTCTTTGTAATAGCTGAAAAAAGGAAGGGCACATTTCAGACAGATGTCACTGAATGACTATTGAATATGCTTCTACTAATACAGTATGAAAAATTATGCCAACTACTTTAATGGGTAATTAAGTGGTTGATGTGAATTCATTAATAACTTTTTGTTTTCCTTAGTAGTCTGATATTTGTGTTAATTTCCTGTCTTCTGTTCTACATTCTTTTATTCAACAAACAGAACAAAATCTGGCACAAACATCAAACTCTGACCAACTAAAGAGGCAAAACTAGGCAACCTTTCAATTGAAATCCACAGGATTACACAGTATCACACAACACTGGGACAGTTGTTGATTTAGTGGAAGGAGCACACCATACATTTAAGATACTTCACTTCAAGCGAGATTAAATTCAGTTGACTTATCAAGCAGCAAAGAGCTCAGCCATGAAGAGACTTAGAACACTGTGGACAGTTTAGCAAGTGTTTAAGAAAAATACACTGATAACATTCATGCTGTCAGGCTGACAGAGCAATTGGCTAACTCAGACACCACTTTTGTTTCTTCTAACCCACACTGACTGGTCTACCATATACAAACACTTTTATCAGCATTTTCCTCACCATATTTTCGAAACTTGGACTTTTCATCACATTTCTAAGCTGTGGGCTAATACTTATAAAACATAGTCTTATACCAATCAAATTTCTGCTTTTGGCTATACAGTTTTAATAGCTAACTATAGTTTCATTCAGTTTCCAGCACAAGTCAGGATTAGTATGGAAAATATACAGGGCAGAAGAGCAACTTATAATAGAAATTAATGTCATAAATTGAGGCTGACATCTGATGTATTTACTGCTTATTTAAGTACAATAACAATGCAACAAATGTTAGATATTTTAAACTATTTTTAATTGAACTCTTAAACATTGGGAATGTTACTGTTTGTGTGAGCTGGTCATGAGCTAGTAAAAAATTTGCTTTTTAATTGGGTGTGATCTAATCACCTTTCACTGCTCCATCAAAAAAACAAATACTTTAGATTTCCCAAAGCCAGGCTGGCTTAAGATATTTTACAGATTATTCCCAATGTTGTTTTTGTATACGATATGTAGCTGTCTATAGAGTAGTAAGTTCTTAACCAGTATTAATACATAAAAATAGAATCATGCAAGTATCCACTACCCATCCCCTGACACAAGAGACCCTAAACAGGAAACAAGTGAATAAGGGGTTTCTTAGAATTGTGGAAAGACAAGAAGGCAGTGCAGTTGCATTGTAAGTTTGCAAATACGAACATTCCAGCCAACCTAAGTGTGCACAGAAAAGGGCCATTAAAAATGGCAAAACAAAGGATTATATTCTTTTTGCACTATGTTCTTATTCCCTGTGCAGATTTTTTTCTAGCTGTGTGGTCCTTTGGCTAAAATGAAAAACATTCCTAAAGGACTTTTGACATTGCAGTGATGAGGAGTAAGGAGAAAGAAGAGGCTAGAGAACACCTACTGCAGCAGGGGTAATGCTTGTTAGTAACAAAAGCTCAACCTCGATAATGGAACGGAAGAAGCTGATAATGAAAAGATGGGAGTTGAGTGGGAGGAGAAGGACTCTGACTAATACTCATGATTAACAGAGACAGGATACTGGAAGAAAAATGTGATGATGAAAAAAGGAGCAGGAAATAAATGGGTTAGAGGTAGACTCCCACTGTTTTAGTGAGAATTCACAGGTAAGTGCCTCTTCTCAGTATCCTGTGAAATAGGAACATGACATCCATTTAGTTGCATACTTTGAGCACTTTGTATCCAAGCAAAGACATTAGGAGTAATACTTTGGAAGTGATTATCTCAGGATACATTGAGAGAGATTATATAAAATTATTCAAGTCATGATTTAAAAGGCTTGCCAAATTGGCAGGACACAAAAATGAACGTGGAAAATTAAAGAATGTATTTAAGAGCCACCCTTCATAAAACAATAAAAGATAAAACAATAAAAAATACTTGCAAAACTTAACTGAACACCTTATATTAGTTATTAAACAAGTAAGAATGGCAAATACAAAAACTGTTCACCAGGCTGTAACACCCTGGCCAACTAGAAACAAACAAGGCCAGGTTCTCTCTAATGACAATTTTAAAAGAGGTTTTCTCTCTCCATAAATGATACAAGTACTGTAACCATGACATTCTATTAACATTATAATCATGAATGGCTTTGATCTGTAGTTTATCAAGTAATTAAAAATTATATGGCTTTTCCATTGTTTTCCTAAACTTTTAATCCTTTCCTCACACAATCTGTGGGTGGCAATAACATTTTCCCTGTGCAGTAAGACACAGACTGAAGATGCAATGGCTACAGAAAAAGACATTCCTAAACATACATCAGCTTTCATATAAATGCCCTTCCTCTTTGACACCCAGAGGTGTGTCAGTGACAGTGTTCAGAATCAGGACATGTACTTCTGTCCCACAGAGCTCCTGAGAATGCTTCCTTCACAACCCTCAAGGGACTGCCACTGACATCAAAGATAAGGACAAATAGAAAACTGGAGCTCACCCTGTGAGATTTGAGTTTCTTCAATTCACTAAAAGATCTGCTCATGAAACAAGGCACTGCGACAAAAGATTTCCAAAAGCAAAACTTCATCTTGAATTTCACGTTCAACTTTAAATAAGTAATATTCAAAGCTTAACAAATCCAAAGAAAAGTTGATAAAATCCATTTAGTCAAGAACCCACCTTGCCCTTTGAGAAATTTTCAAAAGCACCTGAAGTGCATAAGAACCAGAGATCCTAGTTCAAGTCAGCACATCTGTTGTGTTCATCTTTCTAGTGCTTTGAGAAAACCTCCTCCATAAAGCCACAAAAAATGTAAAAACATCTCTAAAACATCTCTAAAAGCATTCTTTTCTCAAAAATGACTGTTCCCTATATTCTGCATTAGACTTCCGATGTGCTTCTCAGAGTGCTGCTCTTTGTGGTGACTAGAGAGGCTGGTCTGCAACAGAGTGGGAGGAATAAAGTGGTATTTAATTTAAAGGCCTTTAAAGGATAAACCTTGGGCAGTACAAGAGCCTGGCCAGAGCTACACCCAAGATGGACAACTGGTCACAAGATGTCACATTTTTTTTAAGCTTTGGTCCATTTACATATTGGGGTTAATGGTCCAACCACAGCCTCAGGTTATGAAGTCCCATTCTCCCAGACTCTTCAATTCACTGTTGTTTATGCTTTTTGGACCTGATGCTTGTAATAGTTGTCCTTGGTCTCAAGCTGGAAAAGGATTCTTTTGTCCACATACCAGTGAAGAGAACTTACTATAACACTACATATTAAGTTCAGAGTTACACATCAAGGCAGCACGGAATCTGCAAAATATGAAAGCTAAAACCTAAGGCATCATTTAGACAGTAAGCACTTCTTTATTTTGAGAATAAATAAAAAAATTTAAATTATAAATGTAAACTTTTCCAGACAGCAATTCAGCTCAGTATTTCAAAATCCCAACAAAGCATTCACGAGTAAGTACTTGAAATACTTTTTTTAAACATGGCAAAAGTAACTTCAGGACCCCAAACTCCCAGGTTGCTGAAGGCCTTCACCAGCACATGCATTGCTGTGCAAGGCAGAGACCCCCGAGGGGGTGTTCAAGGGATCTGCTCTGAGTACAGAACATCATTTAGCTGTGACAAGCTAAACCAACTACTGACTCAGGTCTGTGCTGGCAAATGGCTTCCAACATTGTTACAAAAGGAACATCTCCAAAAATCTTAAGACTTTTTACCCATGTTATGCCCAGGGCTATTATAGCTGGCATAGCACTGAAAAACAAATGCTCAATAGGATAAAGAGAAAAGAGTTTGTGCAGGAAGTCTGCAACTGTTTTCAAAATGAACTCCTGATGACATTTTACATTTTGTATGCAATCAAATTCTTCTTCCTTCTTTGTTCCTCAAAGAGATCTTCAAAGGAAAAAAAACCCAAACTGTCAAGAGTCCTCAGCATCGAAAAACATGCACTAAGCGCTATAGGGTCAAAAGTTTGAAAAATATCTGGGTTTTTATTTTCCAGCATACCCACCCTACAAGTAGGCTGTATAGCTTTCCTTAACAGCGTTCTTAGAACTGAGGAGAACACATGAGCCAATTTCCTCCTCCTCCTCCTCCTGGGTAACATTAACCCCTGCAGGGTTTGAGCCAGCCCTGTAAACAGCGATGTAGGTCACTCCTGCTGTATTGCTCGACCGAGCTCTGTGCAGCTGTACCAGCTCTGGGATACACAATCCTCCTGTGCCAGGAGTCAGGTTTCTCCACACAAGGTTCACTGGCAACTGTGCCAAGGAATTAACCAGAGACTCAAGTCACTGGGGGGCTCATACGATTCCAAAAAAGCCAAACTGAACACAGTAAACTGTAAACTACTGACTAAGCCTTCTAAAACCTTATTATAGAAATTAATTACTCCTGAGCAGAAGAAGGCTGGCATGCTAAAATGTTTTCAGGACCATAATATTCTCTAGATGACAGCCCTAGGCACAGCTGCTGAAATAATCATCCACCATGTGAAAACTGAGGTTTACTGGTAAAAACTTCCACAAAAGATTTGCATAAATCACTGCACCCACTCAACAAACACTACGGAGCAACATCCAAAGATTCCTGCTTCTCAGTTCTCAGTTTTCCACTGAGTACTGCTCCTTACAGTCAAAGATGGTACATTTTGCAATTTTTTCCATGCAGTTACTTCTGAAGAAATGCCAACATGATACTTTGCAGCAGATGCAACTCACTCTGTCTTCTTTCAAATTCATTAGATGCCAAATTTCCCTGTACGGAGCAAGGGCAAAAGGTGTAAAATTTAACAGTGAGAGACCACATGCCTTTCTGAGACAAAGTACCAGGCACACTCAGGATAAGCATCATGTGGCTACAAAGCTTCTGCATGGCAAGGAGCATGAGCCAAAAACCCTTGTATCTGCCTGCCAAAAAGTATGGCAAAAGATTACTTCAAAGCAAGCTAGAAGTAGATTATTTGGGCGCCTGAGGCTTTTGGCTGAAATTTTTTTGACTAGATGTCATATGCATACCTCAGTCTCAGGGGTGTACCTTTAACTATAATCTTACAAGACACTAAAACAAAAAAAAGGGAAAAAGAAAGTAAAAAGACAGGAAAGAAAGCTTCTGAATTAAATCTCTCTGCAGAGACACCACATCCCCTTCTGGATCAGGACATGGAGACAAACTCAGTATTCACAACATCAAAATCACAGTATAAGACTGTGCTTAGTGTAAGAAAAATAATTCAACAAATGTGTATGCATCACTGACTTCTGGCTTTCATACCATCCATTAAGTTCTGGAGGTTTTCAAAGCAGAAGGTTATTATGAAGTTTAGCACTCTTATAGTACTGTCAGCACTCCCTCTTCTTGCACCTCAAAATGTTTTTACAAAATGCCATTGCAGCCAGGCATGTCATCCTGTGGATTCCACCAAACCAGCTATGAGCAACAAGCCACAGACTTATCCAACAGTGCTTCTAAACCAAAATTCATTTCAACAAACAGACTGATCACAGGCTTCCTGGTTTTCCATCAAAATCATTAGGAATAATGCAGCAGGAATCCTAAATATGCCAGTCCAAGAGAAAAGGCTGCAGTTATTAAATCTGATTTACTGAAAATCTCAGAAGTCAGAATATTAAGACAGGAGACATTTATAAAGACCAAATAGCTACTCTGACATCAAATTACTCAACTACTGGGCCAAAACTATCAAGATAAATTATACTGTTCTAAAAATATTATCAGAAATACAACCCAAAATAGCCATTTAAAAAAATCTCCAAGGAAACAGAGAGGCTTAAAATGAAAAAGAGTGGTTTACACATTCTAGTCTCAGACAAGTAGAAAAAAAACCCTACAGATGTAATTTTATCTGCTCTACTTGTTTTTCAGCAGAAGTACATGACACAAAGCACCTAGGAAAAAACAACTGGGTCTATCAGAACACTGAAACCTGATGCCACTATTGCTGGTACATTTGCAAAACTCACTGTTTTAGATAAATCTCTGGCAGTATCTCATTGGGAGTATGTGGGGAAAAAAATCTACCTATGTTCTTTTACTTACACCTCTAACACTCCAGTAATACATAGAAGCACAATCCAAGAATTTGGAAAACGTGATTTATTCTTTGCTCTACACACAATTTATGTGTTTCACTATTAAATCCAAAAACTTAAATTTATGCATTTCCCTAAACTTCTCAAGTCCCTAAGTCAAAACAAGAAAACACATATGAAAACGAGAAACTTTGTGATTTCAACATACATCTTTGTTCTCATAAGCCTTAGCACAAATTTATTTATTCTCTAAAGGAATACTTATTTCCTAAAGGAAAAACTCACTCAGAAACAGCAGCAAAGAGCAATTAAACAGTATCAAAACATTCAGTCCATTCCAGCTTGTTATTTGTTAGTTACAATTTTAAGTTACAGCAGGAATAAAGAACTTGACAGTTTGGCATCTGAAAAGCATTCAATTACATAATACCTGATACTGTATATAGCAGATGTTCTCAAACTGGAGCCCACCACCCTCATGAGATCAATAAAGACCTTCTAGGGCTTTGCAAAGTTCCTTGATTTTGCTTGTAAACTTGGTAACTACTTATATGGGCTTGCTAGAGGAGGGGAAAGGGTCTCCAGAAAAAATAAGTCTTCAAAGTTTAAGAAGAGATCATCTGGTTTTACAGTATGTGCACAAGTACAAACTGAAGATTTAAACTGCTCATATGAGTTAAGATCTGAACAGTATTTATTTTGCTTATACCATGGCAACAGAGAAAATTCAGCTATGGAAACATCTCTTACATCCTTGTTTAGGGAGTTATTTGAGCAACCTGGATAGAATGGTTTCCTTCCTCACCTGCCCACAGCCTCCCTGTGGCACTGGTCAGTGCTCCTGCTTTATTCCTAGGGAGCAGCAGTCAGCAATGAGCTGCAGGGATAAAACAGCTTTCCCTGTCCTGTCATGGCTTTTGGCCTTCCTTCCCAAGCAGAGTCAGGTGCTTCCCCGCCACATGCACAATCAGAGCAATCGTGTGACTCTATTTCAAAATCAACTCCCACAGCCAGGAAGGCTGAGGTGGACTGGCATGCAAGACCTTGGTCCAAAACAGATACAAGCATGGGTTTGACTGCAAATGAACACACATCATCTCGCCATGTCATCAGAATATGCTGATCACTGCACTGCTGTGAGATTGCTCTCAAGTTCAGAAACAGTTTGATTTGCTTTGTAGTTTGTATGAATTCTCTTTCTGTTGGAAAACAGACACAGCATCGATTTGTTTACCTGAATACAGATTTCTGCTTGGGAATCACAAAAAAGCCAGAGAAAATTTTACATTCAGAAGTAAGATCACTCAAGAAAATTGCTAGTTTGCAGTAATCCAGTAAAAATACAGAGCCAAAAGTCCCATGTGAGTAACTGCCAGATTTTAGAATGATGCTGTTCAAGACTTGATAAACTACTGCCACCACAACTCTCTGTGTTAGGTTGGCTCTAAATATTTCCAACTGAAATAAAAAAATGCAGCACATGCTGGACTTCCTGCTTCAGTGCAACAGCAGTGGGCACCATTCCTCGAGCATTTTGTGTCATTAACTGTTTTTTCATCTACTGTAACTTTTTCCCCTATTAAATATGTATTTCTGATTGTACCCATGTGAGATACATTAGTTAAGCATTTTCATTAGTATAGCTGTGTTAGAAACGCTTTCTTGTGTTACAACGCTCAGTCAGTCAGTAAAGCTTCAATTCATCAAAGCACTTAAGCCTGCACCTAACTCCAAGTATGCACCTAATCCCATTGACTTTAATGGGACTGCTTACTTGCTTAGTTAGGCATGCATTTAAAAATCAAGCTCCATGTAAGCATAATTGTGCTCTTTGGCCTGGTCCCAAGCCCTTAAAAAAGGGAAAAAAAGAAGAATGGAGAACAAATGTTCAGCAAAGCTGTAAGAAGGCACAGCAGCTTTCTAGGAAATATGCACAACATAACAAATAACTATCTTTACAGAAAGTCACAATAATCAGAGTTTGAAATCCAGTTATTGAATACTATCAAGATATTTTCAAACCTAAACTGAACACTTTTAGGAATATTTATTCAATAACACTGTTAGAAATCAGAAGTAAAATAAAAGCATGCAAGCATTTTGTCCAGGTGTGTTTATGCTGCCTCTCACCATTTATCCAGTTACTAAGGAATACAATTCTCCAATGCTGCTAAGCACTGACACCTCCCTTACTTGTTATTGGGTTGAACTTTGCATTCAATAGTTTTAGAATAATGTATGCAAAGTCTAAATTTCAATATAATTTCAACAAGATGCACTGCTGTAATCAAGAATTCAGTCATGCAGTTTAAACTTCTACAGCAAATTAGACAAAGAAAATCTTGAGGGCTGGAAAACAATGCAGATGGTGAAATTGAGGACTTTTGACTTCTTCCTCTTCTGAATATCACAGATGTTCAAAAGAGAGTAGTGGCAAAGGCAGCTGTAAGTCTCTAGTATATGAAATGGCAATAATTTCATTCATATTATCAAGATGATTTAAAAATGCCTGAGGAGTGAGATTTTTCCAATACTGATGAATCCAGTCCTCCTCATGCTTCCTAACAATCAGGGTAGATAAAAATTATAGCGTTCTGACAAAAAAACCCAAAAGCTTTCTATTTCATAACACTGGAATAATTATACCTCTCAGAATGGCACTTAGACATGACAGTTCAAATGACCAAACACCTGTTAGATAAGATTTTTATGTGGTTTTATAAAATGGTTACCAGAAAGTTTAACATTGGAAGAACAACTAAACAGAACACATTTTCTGAGGGATCAAGTTTCAGTTATACTTTACTCAGCAAAGCTGCCTGCCTTGCAGGAGAAAACAAATAAGATGAACCCATTTTTTAACAATGACTCATAGTGTAAAATAAGCCTGAAGCTTTTCTTAAGTAATGTTTTCACTAATATAACTACAAAACCACAAGACTTTAAACTTCTAATACATTAGATTCACAGAAAATACATCATAGTTTGCTGTAATGGCTCCTGAAAAGTCAAGAAATACACACTGCTTTAAGTATCTGGTACAATTTAAAGGTTAAGCAAGAACAACTGGAAGCACACATTTTAAAAAGCCTTCCACAAGAAATCAAGCGTTTTATAGTCCAGCAAGATGCAGCTAGTTAACGCTGCTGTTTATGATCTCCTTTTGGACTGCTTTAATTGGTTCTTACCAATATCCGGTCTCCATCAGCACAAACAGTGGTAGTAAAGCATCCATGATGTATATCATAATGTACTACTTGCAAAACAGTAACTTTAAAAAAAAATAGAAAATAGAAATTTAAGCTTTATAAATATACCAGAGGCAGGAAACAAACCTATGACAGCAGTTCCAAGCTCCAGTCTAGCCTCAGTAGCTGTACAAATACATTAGTGTCCATAACAGAGGTGAATGACCTTGGAGCAGTCTAGAAGTCCACTGCAAACATTCCAGAGTTCAGAAGTCATGTCCATCACACTGGGACTTTGTGTTGGCAAAGGGATTTAACAAACTTCAGGCACGTAAGATAAACTGCATCTGCCACATACAGCCAACTCTAAACAAACAAATCTTGCAGTAATAAAATTTATTTGTTTTTAATAAAATTCTATAGGCTGCAAAACAATATCCTCATGCAGGTAGGATTTCCACAGGTCAAAGACTTTTCAGTCATGCTCCATTTCTTGAAATGTGAGCATAAACCGCAACAATCCCTTTAAAATGAAGCCTTGTTCATAGTAGGAGATAAATACAGTTATGACTATTTTCCAGTTTTACAGAATACAGAGATTTTAGGATGCTTCCATGCAGGCCACCATACCAACTTAAGGGTCTAAATGCCGGCTATTCTGACACTAATACAGTTTCAGCACGTATGTACTTCATCCATTCAGCACAATGACACTTCCTTGTAATACTCAGTGGTTGTGCAAGGCCACCTCAATCTATTCTAACAGTTGTTTCCTCCCTCAGCACACACTGACATGAATATTTTAATACTGAGACTCCAAATTTAGGGTCCAATTTGCTTGTGTTCACATTTCATTTAATAAGCTTGAGTGAATGCCTATTCCTTCATATCTCTTGATATTTTACATTCAGTCCTTCTACTGTTTTGCTACAGAAGATAAAACTTTTTTAACTTACACTGTTTATGAGAATATTAAATCATCAAATGATTGCATAAATGTGAAGACTTCCATTTTTAAAAATGTGGGAAAGGTCAGCCAAGTTCTTCTTCAGCTTTGGTCACATACACAACCATAACAAAATGAGACCTGGGCTATCAACACAAACCCCAAAGATCCTCTGCAATGGCTAACGTAAACTCAGACATGGTACTTTAAATTCAGACATACTTTGCATTTAAGTACTGAAAATTATGGAAACCCCAAAACACATTCCTACTTCACATAAAGCACAACCTCTATGCGCGTATGATACATCTGGCTTAAATCACCTGAATAAAAATACTCAGTAAGACAAAAATGTGGAACTTTTACCTTAAGATGATAAGAGGTTCTGCTCTGAATATCAACAGAAGCAGCAAGTAAGTTACAATTCAAGAATTCCAATTCTTCTTTTCATTACATTTTCCACTCTATTAACTGGGTAAAACCGTGTGCTAAAGGGTACAAATCAGCCATAGATATCAGTCATATGTGGGAAACAGCCTTTTAGGAAAACAAGATTACATTCATTTATTGGAATCTTGTGTCAAGATGATGAAGAAGAAGCAGCAGCATCTGCTTTGCAAGGACATGCATTTAACATCACAGCAGGAACTTCATCCCCTTCAAAAATGTTCTCCTAAGCAATACTCCCACTTTGCATTTTGTAAGATACCACCAAGGCACACTTGAACCATCTACAGAAATCCATTATACTCGGAGGTAAAGGCTCACACCCCTCTAGAGAAAACAGCTTTGGGATACAGGGAATACACACAGAAAGGGAAAGAAAGTGCCTCTGTCACAGAAACATTTGGGACTACAGGACTGCTTTTAGTCACAACTAGTTTCTTAAGTTGCTCAGTAGAATTCTGCAGATATTTTTCATATTTACACAGGTACCAAACTGATCTGCATGGTCCCAACTCCGTCACCACAGCTCCTTGTGTGTTCATGACCTTGATAAGAATAAGCCAGACTACATATAAATAGCATCACCAACAGTCCAATATCAGTAACTAACAAGGGTCTGACATTTCTGATTTCTGCAAGGTCAACAGCCTGGCACACAACAGTTACCACAATTATAGGCACAGCTCCAGTATGGAAAGGAAAAGGCAGTGTCTGTAAAAACATTTTTTTATAGAAGAAAACTCATTTTTGTTTCAAATTTATCTTTCCCTGTTATGAGATACATATACATGTATGTTTCTGATTTCCACTTCACAGGATTTGTAAAAACTACACACAAGGCAAACTCCACAGAAACACTCCCAGTGAACTATTAGGATCACTTGACTGTGGACACAACTTCAACTTTGGCTATGTTTTCAATTTATGAAATTAGCACTTAGATGCCACATTAAGCTGCTTCAAACTAGAAGCCAACAACATCATGTGGCAGGTATTATTGATACATTTAAATACACTCTAATTTAAAAATAAAATTGATCAAGTTAATGCATGTGTTCAAGTAGGTTTTCACAGGAAGCTTTGAACAGATCAGATGTCTGTGTTACAAAGAAGGAACAGCAAGTTATTCACAAGCATTTTGATGACTCCACTGAGCAAGGTATAACTGCTCTTGTTTGAAGACACCATATTGTCAGAACCTCAGAAAATTGGATTGTTTCCTCATCAGCAAGAATGTGGTATAGTCCTGTGACTGCAGAGAAGCCTGTGGCCATAAAAAGGATTAAATCTGTCAGTCTTATGTAATACCAGCACATTTCTGTTTTGTTCTTTTGATGTTATTTCTGAAAACAGGAAAAATCTGTTGTTGCAATAATAAAATGTCTGAGATGCCAAAATAGGGCACAGGCTTCCAAACCAATCGACTTTTTAAGAAGGTTTTGAGCTCACCTCACTTGTTCTATGAAGTATGAGTGTGATCTTGTCATTACGCGTGATGTTGTCAGTTTGTGATTTCTCTCAGCAAACATGGAAGATGGAAATTTACTTTAAATGAAAACCTAAATTATCACACATTCATGTGACTGCACTCTCTAGGACTTCAACAGTCAGACACCCTGGCGCTTGTGGGGAGCAAAAAGAAAGAGAACTGTAGAGGCAGTTTCAGTGTAAAGCCATATGAAAATCTGGCTGATTTCAGGTTCTGTTACAAATTCAATTTCAGCCAAGTTTGAACAAGCTCATTTTGATCTAGCTGTACACTATTTTCCAATCTCCAATCTTATTAATTTTCACAGACTGAGGTGGTACCAGATGGCATCCAGGATACTTTTTTATTCTGAACTTTTGAAAAAAGCTCAAAACACTTATGTGAAAGCTTAAGCAATGTGAAATTTAAACTGAAGGGAACTCTGCATAGACTTCAGTGAAACAAAATCGTATCTTGTAAACATCTTGCAAACATGAGCTGCTGCATAAAAATTCAAACTCTGGTCTCAGCAAAGGTTAAGACTGAGATTCTTGCTCTCCCTGAGAATATTCTCCCACACCTTTGTTTGGCTGAAAGGCAAAGCACAACTTCCTGCAGATGAATATGGTTAAAATATACAGAAATTACACAAACCCCAGCTTGTCAGAGAGAAGCACAACACTCTGCTGTTAATTCAGCCTTAAGTATATTTCACTACCAGTAGGGCAACCAAACCATATTAATCCTATGAGACAAGGATTTGCCACATAATTCTCATTTTGAGATGGAGCATCTGGGCATTAATAGCACATTTGGGACAAAGATGCATCACATGGAAGAGATGTGAAACAGTTGCCAGCAAGCCACCAAAGGAAAACAAGCCACAAAAATACTGGGCTCCACCTTGGTTAAAAAATTGGTTCTTAAAAGGACTAGAGTCTGAAAAAGCTTATGGGTGCAGTTAGCACACTCAGCAGCCACTCAGTGCCCTTGCACAATGCTAGACTAACAACAACCAGAGGGTAAATGAAATATCTAAGGTCCCACAGGAAATCCACTGCAGAACAGCCTGCATACGTTGGCTGGAATAGAGATCTGCATCCATACCAGCTCTTGGAAGCAGCCAAGCAGCATCTCTGCTCAGCCCAGGGACAGTCTCTCTGTGAGACAGTGACACAATGGCACCTGCCTAACTCAGGAGTTAAGTTTTTTTCACAGTTTTGGTCTAACACAGTAGTAAATCAATATTTCAAACATATTTTAAAGCAGAACAGCTCCTCAACTATTTGCTCTGGGTGCATATATATCTGTGTGTGTGTGCAAGGGCTGCATAAAAAGAGAAACAGATACATACACACAACTAGAGCCTCTATGGACCTTCTTCCCAAGGATTTATTTATTCATGTGACAAATTTGCCTATCCTGATCCATCAAAATTGTAATCTTTGTTTTAATAGAAGTGCCTAAAAACATACTGGACCCTTTCCAGCCTCTAAAGTAATATTATAATGTAGTTAAATGAAAACAAAGCCTAAATACTTAATTTCCTGTAGATTTCCAAGATTGCTGTTTCAGTTTCCTGACTAAATAATAGGTATTTTGGAATATTCTGTTACAGTTATTAGCATTTTCAATTTGCTCCTAAAAGTCATCAAAACAAAATCAAGCATTAACTTACTCTTTGGCTCCTTAGTAAATATCAGCTTAGGTCAGACAGCATTTTGCTGCTCTGTCATCACTTTATAAAAATTCCTCTATTTTCACTAAGACCTCTGAGTTACTGGCTTCTGATAGTTTATTATAATTAACAAAGAAAAAAATCCTAGTGCCAAAATTCTGAAGTTCCTGAAATTAATGAATTGTAATAAAATTTTCATTGAATCAGTGATTTACCAGTAGTAGCATTAATTAAAATACTATCAATACCCACCTGTCACCAGGTGTAAGAGTATTCCCCAAAAAAAAATTTAAAAAAATGAACAAATCTTTAGCAATAAATACACTTCCATACTGTATTTCTAAGAACTCTGACTTTCAAAAGAGGCCTGAAATATCACTAGTCAACACAGCATAATTGCTAACACTGCTAGCACAAGGGAGCACAACCGCAAACAAAGACAAAAACCTGATCTCCAGACCACAGACATCACAGGAGGCAGCATGGATTGAAAGTGACAGAGAAAGTAACAAAACAAATCAAATTAAAATTAAATACTAATTCCATTTATTGTTTCAATTATTGTTTTAGCACTCACCTCATAAATCCTCACAAATGAAAGCCTTTATTTTTCCTCGCAAATGTTCATAAATAGCCCCCCTTCTACTTCATGACCTCACCTGCTATGAGAACACATCAATCTGAAATTTCTTCATTGTTTTTTTTTCCTTTGAACTGCTGTAATGTAACTCAACACAGGTTTGGTTCAACTGGTTACTTAAAAGGTATTAACGATATCTTAGTAATGGCTGCATAAGAGACATGACATCAAACCCTTCACCTCCACCATGATACACAGTCCACAGCTCTTCACCGGCTTCCTCTTCTGTGAATGCAGGACAGGGCTGCAATCTATCTTCCTATGGGCTACCAGAGCTTGTTTTGTTAGAGTGCATCCATGAATACTTTGGCAAGGGACTGAGAAAAAGGAATAGCTGAGACCACATTTATTTTCGATTTTTATCCAAACTCCTTTTTTCTTGTCTACACCTAATTTCCCCATGACAGAAAGGCAGTATATCAGGAAAAAAAAGCAGCAATCGTGAGTTCAGTTTTTTTATGAACAACCACATGAAGGGATTGGTGTGTTACCGAATGTTTCTTCATAAACATTCCCAGCCTCTTTTTATACCAGTGTACCACAGGACATCTTTCTTTAAACTGGAGTGATCATTTGACTGTTCCGACCTAGGGAATAATTTATTGTTCACTAATTCAACAAACCTGACTTCACTTTCAACCTGATATACATCAAATTGTTTAACTGGAAAAAATCAAGGCCCAACAACATACAATATTTTATCTTCTACTCCATTCCTATCCCCAGCATTCTTGAAAACTTGAGGTTTCTTTCAGATTTACTTTGGATTTATTTTAAGCACATAATTTTCAAACTCAAAGTTCAAAGAGAGACGTACCTCAAGTATAATAAAATTCCCTAATTGTGTTCTTTAATCATTAGAGATAACAGCATTTGCTCTCAGAACAACTTCTGTAGTGATACAATTAAGCTCAAAGGTGGGATGTATTTTCTTCTGTCAGCCAATCTATGAAGACAAAGTCATACTGCAAATAAGGATTACATTTTATCTTTTTAAAAAGACATCCCAACCTGAAATATTATTGTTTTAAAAATTGCAGAAATAAGAACAAAATAAAGGTAGACAAAACTCCCTTACTTTGCTGTACCTCAAGCTGCTTCTGATAGGCTGGTAAGACATTACTGACCACATCTGACAGCAGAAGAGTGTGGAGCACAGAGAGAATCAGAATCTGGATTAGCCATTCTATGCTGCACTTTAGCACCTACTTTTGCTTCCAAATGAAGCAAAACAAACATTTTCCAACCAACAAGCATGCCATGTACGTAGCACATTTAAAAGCAGTGAAAAACCTTTTAGATTGAAGACATTTCATAATACCGTTTTGGTTGGCTTGGGTTTTGTTTGGTGCTTTTTCAAATGTTAAATGCCATTGTAAGTGACATCTGATCCTGATAACATCTGTTTTACTGGATCATTCATAGCAAAACTGAAGATGCAGAACTATAGATTCAGATAGCAGCTCCGTGGAAGAGTGAGGAGCTCCAGCCTTTGGATTGTGAGGTCTTTTTCAGAACTGCTGAAAAAGGCTGCTAGACAACAGGAAAAGAACAAACATACAGATCCAGTGCTTAATCATTTTGTCTGAACTTGAATAATTTGCTACTCACAACGACCTACCACCATATTTCACATCAGTTCAAAGGCAGCAAAGTTATCTTTTCACTGTTTCTACAGGCAGTGGTTGCCCCTCCTGTATTTCAGGTATCAGAAACAAGTTAGGTCAAAGATCATACACCAAAAAATTTTAGTGATGCTTTATAAAAGGAAGAAGGATGAAAGACTTTATAGAGAGTGAGGTCAAGAAATCTCACAGAGGTTCACTCTGTAAAACATTTAACAAAAACTATTCAAACAGAAGGAAGAAGTGGCAGCAAGCTGTTATTTCTTAGCTCCCAGGAACCTGTTTCTTCCATTAACACCTTATTAATGCCTGGCAGGTGTTTCCCAGTGCAGAGCTTGGCATTAGCAAGTCATTATGAAGAGAAACAATGGAGAGTCCTATTTCCAACAGCCAAGAAATTACAATGGTATCTATGAAAAAGGAGAAAGGAGAGAATGTTCTATTGTAACCACAGGTCTTTCACATGATATATTTTAGGGAGCAACCATTTTTCCTGGAAAAAAAAAAGCCTTCAACAAAGGCTACATACACAATATGAGCCTCTTTGAATGCATGCCACTTTATTTGTAAACAAGGTCTTGAGCTCAAACCTCTCTGTCCTCAGCAACTATTGATAAAAACCAAACAAAACAGTATGACAAAAGCAAGCCTTGAATAGCAACAATCAAAATTTAATTTTCATTTGATTCTACAATGAATTTCAGCATCTGAATGCCATGGGCTCCATGATCTAGTTTTCCACTTTCACAGAGCATTTCCTTGGTGCAGTCATACCCTGGGTAAAGCCTTGGTGACAATTCTCAGAAGAATGCACCTTCTCAACACTCCCATGGTATAAAGTGTAAGCCATGCTCTGTTTCAAGCACAGTTTTTAGGGTAAGATGAAGCACCTGGAAACAGTTCCTGAGATTGGTCCTTCTCAGATACAAGCAACACCTGACATCTCTCATCACTCACCCAGTACCAAACAGCAATGCTAACATCAAAGAGCTGAGAGCCACCCCTGATGCACAGACCATGTTTCATTTGGCACAGTTTCTCAGGCTGCTTTCAAGTTCTTTTAATCTCGTGACAGAAAACTTTTGAAAGTTCCTGTTCAGTGAAGAATACACCCCCTCCAATACAACCAAGCAAGATGAACAAGCAACTACAACATTTTCTATAAATCAGGTGAAGAACAGATCTATGTGCCATTGCTTCTGTTTTGTTAATCTAGAGATCAGGTTCTTTCTTACATTAGTAGTGTTAAAAAAAGAACACAGTAATGCCAAAGGAAAAAGGAGAAAAGCTGCAAAGAAGCTAGCACAGTACAGAGTACTCACTCAGAAGAACCTGCAAAGTAAACACAAGAGGATAGAGAAGGGAGGGAAGTTTGGCTCCAGCTTTACGAAAGCACACACAGAGAAACTCTGAATCCGCTCTGGACCTTTTTTCAATGTAAGCAATCAATATTGCACAGGTAAGTTGAGATTTCTACAGAAAACAGCTTCTATAACCTTACAAGAACCACCATAGGGCTACACTATATTCCAACACATACCAGTTAAGAGAATGACCCTCACTTAATTGAAAGTACACACTTCTCGTTATCCTGATCTGTCACTTTGATCCTACAGCCATTAAACGTTCCCTAACTTAAAACAATAGTGTCATCTATTGTTCTCTTGCCTGGACACTAGCACACACCAGCACAGTTCCAAATGGGAGCTCCTTGCCTCATCCTGCTTCTCTGATGGAGATTTAGCATGGTTGACCATGCTTCCTATAGCTTACACAAATTACTTCCCTAAAAAATTGCAGTTTTTAATATCTTATGCACTCTGCTGGGTTTTTTTTAAGGCAAGTAAAATCTCTATTACAAATCATTTTGCTACTGAAGCTACAGTGTGCATTTTAAACCTGCTTAGATATTTTTCAATAGAAAATAACTTCAATAACTTCAGAAGTTAGCTGGAAGATGAAAACAAACTACATCGCAAGAGAAAATATAATATAAAAATCAGGAGACAGAAAATAGTTGTTTCAGGCACTTTTAAGAGGTATCTACAGTTCCCACGCGAACAGAATTTTGGGTGAGAAGCTAAATGATCCTTTTGTAAAGCGCGCCCCCGCGTGGTAACCAACATCTCTGCAAAAGCAATTTTCTCCACAGCTCCCAAATGACTTTTCTGACTCCAAAACTACCTTGAGTCAGTGCTCACACCTGCTCACGTACTGGGACGACTTCTCCCAGTGGGAGTGTCCCATACACATGGTAAAACTCATTCAACATTCTGCCCCAGAGGCACATTTCCCAATCTATGGGCAAGGTCAAAATTATTAAGAACATTCTTTTCTCATAGTTTGTTTATTAAAGTCTCCTCAGTATTCTCTCTGTGTTTTTCTTCTAAGCTTGAAAGTTACTGAGTAGGACCAACCCACTGTCTCCAGAAGAAATAAAAGAATACACTCATTTCACACAAAAGAAGAAAAAAAAAATCTTGAAGAAAGAAAATAGATACTTCTGACTAAATAGCAAGTTGAAGAAAGTCCCATTGGCAGTCATTCTTTAATTTAATAGCACTGTCAAAATGTAGTGTTAGAAGAGGAGTAACAAATGTATTTTAAAAAAACAATTTCTACTAATTATACTGAGACATATTCTAAGCATATGTATTAGGAATAACAAGCTCTGGCACCAAATAAAAACTATTAAGAAATAAAATTCAATAGGACCTGTCAATGAAAACATTTGTTAGTTTAAAAAAAAACATCAGAAATAATATTGTTCAAGTGTGCAGAAAACCAAACTTACACAGAAATAATGCAATTGATTATCAGCATCATTGTTCTACTTCTTTCTTCTGCATAGCTAAAATATCACCCCATTCTTCCTACTTTGCCTAGTTTTGAAGTATTTCATTAATTTAAGAAGTTTTAATTTCATTAGGATTCAGAGTCTAGATCAGGAAATACACAATCATTTCAATGACAAGTGAGTTTTTTTGGTAGTACCTGCATTATTATATGTGTCAGTTATGACAATGTCACAGATAGACAACATGTTCTTATGATGAAATACCCTAATTTGTTGAGATTTTTCACTTCAAGTTTTTTTAAAAGACTATTTAGTCTCATATATCTTATTCTCTACTATATTTCTGAATCACTTTTATTATAGCAGCATTTTCTATCTGTTTTTTTCTTCTTAAGGTAAGCTGAAAATACTAACCAAAAACAATGGTCCTGGGAACAAAATATGTAATGGTTTGTAACACAAGGATATTACTGTTCTGGTAATATAAAAAATGTCCAACAGAGGGTGATAGAGACCATACATTCATTAGACACAACTCAATTATCAGTTTTCTGAGTCATAAATCAGAACTGCAATTAAAACAGGTTTCTGGCCCTTTCTGATTTAGTTTGAGATCAAGGAAAGCTTTAAAGCACAATCAACTTCACCCAGATCTATCCTGTACAAATGAAATTCAAATCTATGGCTCTGCTTGCCCTAAGAAACTCAGAACAGAGACAAACATGGCATTGTCCAGATGTGCACAAGTAAGAGGAATTGGGACATGCAGGGGACAAGGCTGTATTCATCAGTGCTTTCCTTTGGCAAACCAACTATTTAAACTGAACCTGACCTTTCGCTATTTGAGTTCATGAGTCACATGTGAGCCACTTCTGCCCCTTTTGCCAACATATATAGGAAACATCAGCCAAGACTCAAATGTCCCTCGCTAGGAATTTATTTCTTTCACTTACCTTACTTGAAAGATTGCGATTTTTTTTCCTAAACACTGTAACATTTTGTTTAAAATTGCCACCATCTTGCAAAAAGTGTATGTTTTCATTACAAATGGAATCTACCCAGCAGACTGCAAAAAGTCAACACAGCAGCTCCTTCTGAACTCATGAGAAGTAACCACCGTAATGTTTTCTAAGAGAACATCACTGCTGAGTAAAAGGAGAGCTAGTAAGACCTGAGGCAAACGTGGCCCAATCAGAAAAGATAGACTACAAGCATTGTTTGCTATAAAACAATCAAAAGAAACCACTCTGTTGCAGACTCTGAAAAATATCTCCTCTCTAAAACTGAATCAAAGAAAAATATTGTATTTCTTCTTATTTAAGCTTTCAATCTTTTTGTTCTGATTCTTTCAAAGAACCTCTTATGTAGAAAATAAAGTATGTGGAAAAAGTTCATAGGCAGTCACCACAATTGTGGCTAAAACACCTCCTGAATCCATCTTTCAACACCCCTTGTTCTCAGTAAATACAAATGTTAGCTAAGAAATCACCCAACCCATAAAAATGAAAGTTAATGTTTTTCACATGTACTTTAATAGAAATTTTAAAGGAAGCAGTAAGCTTAAGCTGGCATTGGCCAGGTCTGGGCAGCCCTGCCTTACCTTGCACTGCCCAGCCACACAGATGGCCGTCCCGTTGGGCTCGCAGGGGGTGCCATCGATCACCGTCTCCGCCTGGCGCACGTAGAAGCGGTAGCCGATGGCCCGGCAGTTCAGCTCACACTTCTGACTCCCCTTCACTGTGGACACAACGCAAGGACCCGTTACAAAGAGCACAGCAGTAGATTGGAAAAGGAAAAGCTCCTTAAACGAGCAGCAAGGTCTGAGGGGAAGAAACAAATGTGCAAACAACGCAGTGTAAGTGACCACATCAAATGAATGGTGATTAAGAAACCAACTCCAAGGTAAGAATTCCAGCACACCTCATGGCAATGTAAACAGTGCCTCAGTTGTTAACGACTGACACTTCCCTAAAACGACCAAGAGTACTTTTAGTTTCATAAAAACATTACCCAGTTAAGTCTTCTTAAAGCACGGTAACATGTTATGGCATTTCATAACTCCTGAGTGTCAGAAAAATGACACCATAATCAGAAGGATGTGCATCAGATCAGGCTCATTTATAGTCTCCAGTCTATTCAGGTCCATTAGGCATACAAACATCCAGCACTAAGAAATATTTTAAACAAAATAGATGCACATTTTTTAAAATTCTCTTGGTTTTCCTCTTCATTTTTATAAGTTACACTTTAGTGGTTAACCCACTAAAAACCCCTCAACTCTTCCATTCTATTCCACTGAATTTCATTTTCAAAAGTGTATAAAATGAACTATTATTCAAAACCCTGTGATTTTTGCTGACATGTAAAAACCAACAGGAAATCAGTCCACTGAACTCTGGCTGAGAGGAACACAGCAGACAAGAAGCAAGACATGTTATCTTCTCCTGTGAAAATCTGTCCCTTGAACAGATACAGTCTAACACTCCCCACATCTAATGCTATCAGGTTTGTTAACACATTTGTGTAGCCTTTCTGTTGCAAATCATCTGTCATGTCAGAGTTGCTCTCAGCTTATTACCCCCACTTTGCCAACTGACATAACACTATCTTCAGCTTTTTTCCAACTGAAAGTAGTGCTGATACACAGCAGCAGTGAGGTACAAACAGAAATCCTTTTTCTTATGACAAAACTTTCATTGCTGCCACAGTAATGAACTAAAATTCCTCTCACTTCATAAAGCTTCAGCTCATCCCCTATACTGAAACTGAAACCTACTATTTAATCTAGGAGATGTCAAACGAGATGCTACGTGTCCTCATTTAATGCTAAAATATTGCATTCACAAGATTTTTTTACTTGACTTCAGTGTATTTTTGAACCTACAGCTAAGACATAACAAAAAACCAAAATAAATAAAAGCAAACACTTCATATGTATATTAAACAACTGTTTTCTGTAGAAGTACAAAATTTTCAGCTTCACTTCGTTACTCCCTGTGCAGATACAGGATTAATGTAGACCAATTCTGGATCTTAGACTTTGCCTCACACAGCTGAACTCATTTAACTGCCACTCATATACATCATGTATTGTGTCTGGCAATCTTCTGATAAAATCCACAAAAACCATCTACTAATTTTAAGAGGTCAGAGATCTGTTTACCTAGTTTGGCTGTTTTGCAGAAGCCATGCTCTGCATGGACAACAGGTCATTGTTCCATTGGCTACCTGTTTTTTAGATTCAGTAGCTTATCATTCCAATGACTTCACTTAGTTATTAAAAAGAACCAAAAAAAACCTACAAGAAAACCCCCAAAACCCCAAACTGAGGTATTTCCTGCAGTTCAATGTCCAAGTGTAACAGTCAGGTCTAACGATAAACAGAGCTTTATTCTTAGCAGCTTCATCACTTCACACATAACTATATTCAGAATTCTCAAATAAATATAACCCAGTTTCAGTGATTCATTACAATTTATGTCAACTTGTCCTTTTCTGTGTCTGAAAGTGTCCTATTTTTATAACATGCAAAGCTAGCAATCAAGCAGCACCTCTGGAGAGTACATTTTCTTATCTTTCCATTCTCTAAAATCAAGTCAAACAAGCCATTTAGGGTTTCTGAAATGTTCTTATCTTCCATATTGGTTCCCTTAAGTTCAGTATGCTGAAGCCTCACATTCCCATATTCTTCCTCTACTGATTCTCCTCCATAATTCTGATAAATATTTTAATAAAAATATTTATTCTTTAAATTATCAGCTGGCCTTCTAGATCCCAGTAAAAGTTTTATGCTACCTGGAGATGAAAAAGATTACCTGCTGGAGCATGGTATTTTTTCCTGGATCTCTCTCTTCCCTCACTTCTGCTGTGACAGATCAGCCTACTGCATTGCTAATGCAGCACAGTAACAACCCCAAGCAGAGTGAGATTACCTGCTGTGTAAAAATATAATTCCCATTTCATTATTTCAGTGTTTCATTCTTTCTTATTGGGAATTGTTCCCCCTCACACCAAAAGAAGTATTAGAACAGTCACTGTCTCTGACCACAAACAAACAAACAAACAAATCAGGCTTTAACAACAAACATACCCTAAAACCCTCTGGCCTTCAATAGTCATATTCTTTTGATGAGTACCTGTAAGGTACTGCCTTGATTAGGCATATACCAACTACACCACCTAAAGACAACATTCCCAACTGTGTGTTTTGTCTACAAAGAGCAGAATCTGTTAACTGAACTGCCCTTGCTGAATGACAGGCATTTCCCACAAGGATTTTATGTAAGCATTATGTATGATTGAGTAAGATGCAGAAATTACAGCATTTTAGAATTCCCATGTAGAACAAGATACCACAGAAGAAAAAAAAACCTGCCTTATCCTGTGTTTTGCCACAGCTCTTGAGGTTTTAGAGTTTAGGTGGTAGGTCAAGCTGCACTACTGGCTTGGCAACTGGACATAAAACGTCAATTAAAACAAGAAGCTGTGAAGCGATTGATTTCACACAGGCCACATTTTTGAGTCCCATGTCAGCTGATCCCAGACTTCACAGAAGGATCTATCTGACCCCTAGGGATACAGTATGGCTTCTAGGTGAAGGCCTTCCCAACTAGCTGGCAGCAAGACACATTTCCACAAAAAAACTTGGCTCTTTTGAAGTGTGACACAGTTTGTAGGACAGTTCATTATACAGGTACTGTTTAATATGTCCTCCCAGCGTATTTGTGTTTTATTCACATGCTCATCTTAGCATAACCAAGTCGTTGTGCAAAGTCTCACCTTATCCCACCTTATTAAACAGTGAACTTGAGTGAAATTCAATTTTACCACACAGGTTCTGCCAGACACATTCATTATTGATTTAATTGAAGGAGGTGCCTTTAGTGAATAATCCTGGTAGCAAGTAATGTTTGGTTTTCATTTTAGAGACTGAAAAAGTATCAAAAAATCAGTTCTTTCCTTAAAACATCCTTACCAAATTAACCTTGAGTACCTCAGGGACATCCTGGTCTTCTCCAAACTGCAAGATTTGTGAGTTGTTTTTTTTCCAAGTCCTGTGTTGAAATTTACCTTCCACCTTTCCCTATGAGGAATAAGAGCCAGGCAGGCTAAAGCAGGAGCACAGCACAGTTCTACCACCTTCCACGTCCCCGTTAAGAACACCAAGACTTTGCATTATCTTACAAACTGCACCTGCTCTGCATTGCACAGCACACATTGCAGTGAAAACTTTCCACCACTCTCCCAAGATTGATTTTACTGATCAAACTTAAATCACAAATATCAACACATTTCATTGCAGATTTCAGTGCAGTAGAGGTTTGAGGAGAAAAGTTCAACTGTTAACATATCCACACATTTTTTAAAGGGGAAAATAGTAATTTATGTGTTATCACAAGACAACCAGTGGCTAGAGTTCAAACCGTGTCTCCAGCAGCACTTCCAGCTGAGGCCTCTGCTCAGGCCCTGCAGAGGGGACGGCAGCCGCATGCCCGCTGGGAAGCACGAGTGAGCAGGGGAGGAAGTGTCCTCCACCGGGATTCACAGGCTAACAGTCAAAGAACAATCCCGATCTTTTAATCCCACCACTGGCGTATCCGAGCCCTCGACACGCTCCCTGCCCGAGACGGAGCCACCGCGATGAGGCAAGGCCGGTCCGACCCGGACACCTCAGGGCGAGAGCAGCACGGGGCACGGGCCAAACGCGGCGTGGCCCGAGGGAGAAAACTCCCGGGAGAGACTAAAACAAGCGAAAATTCCCTGCAACTGAACATGCCCGTTCTTCTCTCGTTCTCGCCCCGGGTCGAGCCGCTCCTCGGGAGCGCAGCCCTACCTACGCTGGCTCCCAGCAGGTTCGGCCCTGGGGGAGCCGATGGCCGTAACGGAGCCAGCCAGGGCCGGGCAGTGCCGGCAGCGATGGCGGCCGTGCCCCGCCTCAGCTGCCGCCTGGCACGCCCGGCCAAACAGCCCCTCTTCACCCTCATCCCACGCCCTTTCGTTAAATCAAAGCGTAAGAAATTAAAAGTCCTCACTAAACACCCTGCCCAAATTTAGAAACCGCACACGGTAGAACAAGGCAAAAAGTCACCCCTTCGGAAACATTCCCACTTGCAGGAGTTTGTGAAGAGACGTGTTTGCATTTCATCGAGTAAGAGCATTTTCAAACGTTAGCACTGTGCTGACCTGTCCTAGTGCCATGCTGAGGGGCCCTGGATTGGCACGGGGGGACACAGAGACCCCTGGTTCCAGCCACCTTCCCTGGGTTGGACAGGGCTGGACACCATGGCTGGACACAGGGCTGGACACAGGGCTGGACACCAGGGCTGGACACCAGGCTGGACACCATGGCTGGACACAGGTCTGGACACAGGGCTGGACACCAGGGCTGGACACAGGGCTGGACACCATGGCTGGACACAGGGCTGGACACCAGGGCTGGACACCAGGCTGGACACCATGGCTGGACACCATGGCTGGACACAGGGCTGGACACAGGGCTGGACACCAGGGCTGGACACAGGGTTGGACACCAGGGCTGGACACAGGGCTGGACACCATGGCTGGACACCATGGCTGGACACAGGGCTGGACACAGGGTTGGACACCAGGGCTGGACACCCTGAGTGGCCCCACGTGTTCCACCTTCCACACGACCAGAACCCCTCAGCACTGCACAGCCCCCGTGTCCCGCTCTCCCCCCAGCCCTTCTGCCTCCCGACCCCACACCTGCACACCAGTGTGTGGGAGGGCATTTGGACTTCATGTCAGCTCTTCCTCTCCTTCAGCTTCCTCTTCCAACATCTTGTGCCATCTTCACCGAGCCCCTGCACAAGGAAAGGCTGTGGGAAGGCACATGGCCATGGTGGATAAGGAGGCCAGGCTGTGATTGAGCTGCTCCACAGCGAGCTTGAAGAGATACAGAGCTCGGCAGGCAGCTTGCCAGTGCATGGAATTGCAATCTAATGATATTCTTAGGAAAAAATGTCAGAAGAAAGAGCATTCCAACCACAATACCTTTGATAAATAATGTATTCAGTTGTTCAAAGGGAAATTAAAAATAGCCACAGACCAAAAAAACTCCAGGAAATAATACCCAAATCAAATAAGAATGGAACTATCAGTAAACTAAATGACACTGTACACTGACTGTCCTTAAAGAATGTACCAAGTTCTTCCTTTCTGTCTCAGCTCCAGAGGCTTCAAGCTGCTTGGAGCACGTACTGCCTCTCACAGCACGTACATTAAATCTCCTGCCACAGATAACACTGGCTGTAGGTGCAATCCGAATAAATGATACAACAAAGGAATTTCACGTTCCTCATGCCATGAGGTAGAGACTGGTATGTACAAAAATTCCTTGATGGTTCCTTGGTCCAAACCTTAATTTAATGTGAGATCCAGACTCCCTGTTGTTATCTACATAGCAGTTCTAGTTCTCCACAGAACATTACAGAATGTTTTTACCATTTGTCAGTTTTTGTAAGTTTGCCTAAACATCTAAAAATAGTTAATAACAAGCTATGCAATTTGAGAAACGTGCCTTGAGGGTGCCCACACAGAAGTGGCATGCACACTCTTGGCAAGCAAGCATCACAATCATGTTAATACTACATTATGGGATTAAGCAAATTTAAATTAGGCTTCATTCTGTGTGCAAACTGCCTTGTAAAGTCAACTTCAGTGCTCTCCGTAACAAGCCAAGATACACTCATCCATGATGTGTCAGAAGCAATTGTTCCAGGAACAAGTTGTCTCTGCATAGCTCAGTTATATTCAGGGCTCAGCTTGCCATGGGCTGTAATTCAGTATTTACTCACGATAAAAGCAATGAATCTGCTTTACAGGAAGTGTAATGAAGCATAGCAGACACTGGAAAAACTTTTAAGAGATGTGCTTATGTCAATCCATGTAACATCTCCTTCAGCTAAAGCTTATCAGTGCTGAGACTGGGTGGGATTCCAGCAATAGACTTGCAGGTGACTGACATTATTCCCTGTGAGGGTGGTGAGGCCCTGGCACAAGTTATCCAGAGGAGATGTGGATGCCCAATCCCTGGAAGTGTTAAAGGTCAGACTGGATGGGGCTCTGAGCAGCCTGGTCTAGTGGAAGGTGACCCTGCCCACAGCAGTGGGGCTGGAACAACATGATCTTTAAGGCCCCTTAAAGATTTCCTTTTCATACAGAAAGTGCTTCAAGACTCATGCACATACAGGGAAACAAAGACAGGTCCAGAACGCTACAGCAGCAGCTGCTCCTTTCACACACTGCTGTGGCTGTAAGCTGGCAGCCCCATTGCAGACTCAGAGTCTACAGCAGGCCAGAAACACCTAAATGTGACAATTCCACACTGATCCAGCAGTGATCCCCCGTGGAGCTTGGGGCAAGTGCTGGGGTACCACTAAACACAGGCAAGCCAGGTTACACAGCTTCCTAGACAAAGAAGGAAAGTGCACATGAATCATAACATGCCACATCCTCCAAAACAGCCTTCAAGAAAGCAGAGCTACTTTATTTAAGGTTTCCCTGTTCAGGCTAATAGACTATGTGGGCTTAGTTATCAGAACTGGAGCATGAGCTTAGGCTTTACTGTTGAGGAGACAATATGGTCCATGAGAGAAAACTGATCCCAAATGAGGTTGGTTTTCCACTGATGGACAGTTACAAGTTTTTGAGGTGGCCAGAGGAATAATGCTTTTTACAGCAGTTATCATATGCCAGATTTCTAAATAACAATATGCAAACATTTTCCAGGAAATGATTATCATGTAACTACATTTGGGCTCTCCAAAAGAAATAGTAATGTGATGTGGTCTGTTTTATTTGAGTCTCTTTTGATACTTTGTCCTTATTAGGCTTGGGAACATCTCTTGACAATAACCAGAAAGGGTCGTGTTTATTTTTTTTCTTTGTCCCTTTCAGTTTTGTTAACTTCTTATAAACTTTTATTACTCTGGTTCAGATATTTTTTCTAAAAACATTTTCCATTCTTCATTCCAGTGACGGAGGAACATTGCCCTTTTTTTTTCCTACTTCCACTTTTGATTTTCTCATATAATAAAGATATCTATTACTTCACCTTGTCTCAACAATATAATATATATTTGAAATATTGTCTGCACTGGGGCTTTGATATTAAGTGAAAAAAAAAATAATCTAACTTTTATAATGAACCTGCTTATACATTTTAACAAGTATGTGGCCCAAAAGGAAAAAACCATCCCAACAAATTCCTCACCTTTACCTGAATATACCACAGTTTTTTCTACTCTTCAGTGAACAGAATATTTCTGAAAGGCCCCAGTGTTCCATAAACTTGTCCTCATAATTAGTGTTTAAGGCAGTAAGAAATTTGCAAATGTTGTCATTTACTTGCATTTTCCTGGTATCTCCATTCCTCCCAAATCTCTGTCACTAAAAATACATTAATAATATCTTCTAGATTTGCCATCATGCATTAAAAATAACTGGAAAGTTGATTATTACTTAATGAAATTAAAATAAATCCATCAGAAACAAGTAATTAAACCACATGCATATGAGTCTCTCCTGATCAGTTGAATATCTGAAAATCAGCAAAAGATTTAAGTCTGATGTGCTTCTAAGAAATTTCAGTGCAGCAGAGCACTCAGTGGAGTGGCTGACATGGGCACCTGACCAGTAAATACCGGTGGCTTCAGTACAGCTGCCACAAGTTGTATGTTTAACAGAGGCTCAAGGCCAGCAGCCCTTTAAATGGCATAACCAGGTAATGTAGTTTCTTCCACAGACTTCAGTTTTTACTATGTTACATCTGGAACTCCTTTCTGAATTTAAAGGGGAAAAAAAACCCCAACTGCTAGAAATGCCTTTATTCAAGTCAGCCTTTCATGTGTCTGCAGTCACAATCCAGAGACAACCATTTGTCAGCCAGTGGCCACTGGATGTCTCCACTGGCCTATGCAAACAGGTTCAAGTTCTCCATCAGTGGAAAGCTCTTCTAAAAGGCATTTATCTGGTTTACAAGCCATCACTTACACTTTCCAGAGTGCACAGCAGCCACAGAGAGCTGCCCTCAGCACAGGCAGGGGATGGCAGCTCCATGTGGACTGCACTTCTGGTGAGGGTTCTCACAGCAGCCCGCAGTCTTTAGATCAGAATTATGAAGATGTGGCTAGGTAAGTAGAAGAAAACCAAATAGCAATTGCTTGAGCTCAAAACTTTTTTTTTCTGTTTATATCCAGGAATAGCTAAAACTGTATCAATAAAACCCTCATAAGATGATGATATCATAAGATAAACTATTAGGATTTAATGAAAGATGCCTTTTCTTGCAGTGATATTACACAGAATTTATCAAAAATAAAATTAAAATATTTAGGAAAATTATTATTATAGACAAAACTACAGAGGAAAAATAATGCAAAACAATCTGGCCTAAATAATCTAATTTTCTGGCCTGATCTATATATTTATTTATGCTGGCACTAATCAGGGAAGCAAACCTGCTACATGCAGTGCAAATTCTCATCTGGAAAAATACCAAAATGTGCTCCATCCCCTGAAGTGCTGACCACTTCCTGAGGGACACTGAGAGCTATCATTTCCAATTGCTCTTAGCTTGAGATGTTCTGGAAGGAGTTTGATACTGCTTTCTGTCTGTCTTTACAGTTGGAAAGAACTGAATATTTCTGTTTGTCTGTATTAGAATCTTACTGGCCTCTGGAATCTCAGCTTGCATCCAGATCTGCAATTTGAGATATGATTCTATCTCCTTCAGCACTCCAGTAGCCCCAAAAACTTGGAACATCAAAAAATGTTAAATTATATAAATCAGTATTTTGGAAACTTTAGTAAATACACCTTCAAATCCTGCCTTCAGACTTTCCACAGCAAGTTTGGTCAGTTTTATTCAAATTGGTTCTACTGCTGGAGGACTTCATGTCATGCTTCAGAATAATAAATGCCAAAGGTAGATGGGAAGAAAGGAGATTCAAGTTTAGGCTTGTGATTCCCCCAGCAGCATTCCAGACAAAAGCTTTCAGTCACCTCTTATGGAAGCATATTTAAAGTTAAATGTCCTAGAATTGTCTCTTCTATTAAAACATGAACTCTGCATGTGAACACTAAAAACTCCCAAAGTAATGCCTATCATGATAAGATCATAATAACCAAATCTCTAGTATTTAATGAAACTCCAAACAAGGCTCCACAGAAAGCCTTGCCTTGTGTAAACTGATAGTATGCTCTTCTCCAAGCACTCCTCACTGAAATGCACCCTAAGCTTTCCTTAATATGAAGATAAAAATGGACCAAACAGCCAAAAGTGACAGCAGGGGAAGGAGGGAACCCCTTGCTGCTGTGTCTCGATATCAGCTCCCAGACAAAATGAGCCAGCTCTCACTTTCTTATATGACTGGCAAAAAGTCTTTATTTTCTTTCTTAAACAAAACTTGCTCTGAGCTGTACAGTTTGTATTAAAGTCTAAAGTCTTTCTGAAGTTACACTTTTCTGAGTTATTTAGCTTGGGGGAAGAAACCTAACATTTTATCTTTAAAAATGAAAATTGTTACATCATTATTTACAAGAAATGATGACACAATGTTTTTATAATCACTGCATATAGAAATCAACCTTCATTTTACTTTACTTACACAATTCAGAGACAATAATAATAATCTTTTCAGTTTTCTCAATCTGGGTGGGGTTTTTTGGGTTTTTTTTTTTGTTTGTTTCTTTAAACAGACTAAATTTGCCAAAACTTCCCAGAGAAATAATTTTGGATCAACTCATAAAAATCCTTGTCATTCCCTGCCTCTTTTTTCTTGCTGTCTCCAGAAGAAGCAGTCACTTAGAAATGCTTCCCCACTCCAGCCCCAAAAATCCAGTTCCTGGACTCATTTTGTATCCCTCTGATTGATAACCTCATCATTTACACCCTTCTATGCTGACATGAACACAGACACTTTGATGAACAGACTTAAAATCTACTATCTGTGCTTGTATAAACTAAACTAAGTTTTATATTTGTTATACACAAGATACACATGGATCAATGTGAAAAGCAAGAAAAAAGACTAAACTCCTATTCTGAAAGGTTTGTAACTGAAGATTCTCTGCTCTGAAAACAACACCAAGAAATTACCACCTGAGGAGCCACAGCAGAAAAAAATGAAATGAGAAACAAGCAGCAGGTAAAATTCATCCCCAGAGTCACTGTTACTGTCCCTTAGGAAATACTTATCAGTATGTTCTGAGCCTTATACACTTACAGATTGCCTTAAGATTCAAAAAAATAATGTTGTGGGGTGAGGAGTGTTCCTGAAATAATAAAAAAGACTTGTATTCATTTAAATATTAATACAGCTATTTTTGGTCTAAAATGTCCTAACTGTATTTCCATGGCCTCTTGCCACAGTCCTTTAATAGGCAAATAAATTCCTAAGGATTACTTAAAACATTCTGTGCTTTTATTTACATACTCGATGATATTTATTTACTTCACTCTCATAAACATCAGTTTAAAACGTGAATGTTCATTAGAACAATGTTTTCAGTAGGATGCCAGTGACCTGGAGCTCAGTCAGTTAACTTGAAAGCTGCTTCCCTTCTGGTAGCAGATAAAACCCTAAACATTCAGTGTTTCACATTACATTTCATTTTTAGGACTGCTCTTACACAAGAAGCTATAATGATCATGGATGAGACTCCAGATTTCTTAGCAACTTTGCTTCTAATTTTTCTTCCAGGTTTTCAAACTTCGTATGCCTTGATTGTTAGATGTTAAGATTCCTGCAGAAAACTGAAAGGAACCAATCTTTTCTCAGGGAAAATCTAACTGGATGGCCCTGGGAGGCAGCCACTGCTCCCTGCTGCTGGCACAGCTGGCCTCCACCAGTTCTGACCGTAGCACTTTGAGCCTCCATGCTCTTAGCAACTGGATTTCAGAACAACAAAGCTTAAGTTGTCCCAGCTCCCATATCTCTCTCAACCAAGGGGAAAACGGGTGTCTGGTTAAAGACTATTTTCACTTTGAGAGTTCTGCCCCATGAAAGTAGGATCTGTTTCTCCTGTACTCACCTGTGGCATCATCCTACACCCCACTCCTCCCAGAACAGCAGTAGAAACCAGTATGGATGTGTCAAGATAAAAATCTTGTCAAACCCCTTTAATTTCCTTCTACAAACAGACTCTGCATGCAGGAGAAGCAGTGGCTGTGATTTTGCTTGGCTTTTCAAAGGTATCTGACACTCCTTCAGTGAAAAATGACATCTGGAAATTACTATACGGGATGTGTAAAGTTGTTTTGGAAACCACTCACTAATTACTACTCTGTAACTCACTGGCTGGGTTTTGATACCTACTGAGTAAGAATGGGCAAAGTATTTCCCAAATACAGCTTCAGCTTATTTATTCATGCATGAGATAGATAATGTGAAGCAAGAGAGATTCACAAGTAACACCAAGTTGGGAAAGGCATCAATACTGGCGGGAAGGATTAGCTCAAAAAAATATGCTGACAGCTTGGGGAAGAGTCTGAAAAGGCAGGATGAAACATAATAGGGATTGGTACGATATCCTTCATTTGTGACAGAACAACCACCTGCACAAACAAAGACTAAAAAACTAATAGAGAAGCAGTAATTATCCAAGGAAGCTGGAGCAGTGACAGTGGGTGTCATTAAATGTGAGGCACTGAAGGTGTGAAGTTAAGAGAAGAAAAGCAAACACTGTCCAGGTCAGTATAAACCAGAAGGCAATGTGCAAATCACAGCAGAGACCAACATTCAGTGCAGCACTCTCCACTTCTGATGGGCCATGTGAAGACAATCCAGAGTAGAAAGTGAGCAACCAGTGCTTTAGTAAATACAGCTAAAGAGGGAAGATTCAAATAATAGTGGTATTTTGAAAAAGCCAAAGGGATGACAGTCTCTAGGTAGAGATAAAACACAAAAGGGAATAGAAGCCTTCCTATGTCTGTGAACCAGACAGGAGGCAATGGGCTAAAGCTGTAGCACGGAAATCTATATTACACTTCACTAAAGACTGCAGAATCTCCACCACTGGACACTGGCACTGGGAAAACTGAACAAGCACAACTCTTCTACATTTCCTAACCTCAGATCTTGCAGAGCACATAAACCTTCTTATGTTTATTTATTGAATTATTCCTCCTTCCACAGTGCCTAGTTATAATAGACACAGCAGTCACTTTGATTCAAAATGTATTTGCTGTCATGTAGTAACTGTTCAGATCCTGTTGTTCCCCATCAAGGAAACTTACCATTCATACAAGCAGTTCCTGCATGAATAAACCTCTCTCTGCAGTTTTTCCCCAAAGAAATGTCAATGCTCAAGTGCAGTCCTAGATACACAGATGTTCAGAGTTCAAAATGAGAAATAAGGAAGATTTTCTTGCACCTGTCTGGACTCTGTCCCAGAGAATTGCACCAAGGAACATGAAGTCTTCATTGTTAAAATCTTTCCAATAGGTTAGTTTTTGTCTCTGGAAAGCAGTAAACTGTGAAATTTCACAGTCTTGCAAATTCTGCCTCTCATTCTGAACTACAGAAAGCATAGTAAAGGTACATCATTTTCTGTCCCCTAAGTTATACATGGGAAGTATCTACATGTGCAGCTGTGAGTCCAACACAGTAAAAGTAATGTAACACTTAAAAATCTTTCTAAAAATTCTACCACCTGTTATCTTACATATTACACCATAACCAAACCACAGAGTAACTGCTGCCTCAAATGCCTAGATAATATCAAAGCCATATATCCGGGTTTCAGGCTGTTGATTTAAATGTTTCTGTAATGACATATGTTGCAACTGCTTCAAATTATCTCATGTACCATGAAACACCTTTGCTTCTACCAACTTAAGATTTGCCCCTTGAACCATGCCACTATAAATGTCTTAATAGGATGCTGGATTCAAACCATGAATCTCTAATAATGAAAATATCACGATGATCACATGGTAGTTAAGCAGAGCCTTAAAAACTAGAAACCCCTTCTCTTGAATGGTGGCATACTTGTCATGAAAAGTGAGCAGTACAGAGCTCATCTGTCTAATGCTTCAATTTTTCCTTTCCATACCACAGTAACCAACCATTACCTCTGCCTGAAAGTATCAGAACCATTCCAAAGAACTGAAACAATAAAGTTTCTCGCTTTTCCGAAAATTAACTTTAAGGTGTTATGTTTATAATCACCATACAATGATGGTGTGAGGCAGATTAGCCTACAGCTTTGTGTCCGTGCAGCCAGGCCACTCCACACAGAACAATACAGAATTTTACTGGAGACTGGGACATAGCATAAAAGTTTCCAAACCCTCAAGAAAGCTAAATTAATAAACCATGTCCAGCCTAGTTACATTCATTCTTCCAAGAGCAATTAGGGGGGAGAGGGAATGAATGTTTAATTGTGTGAGTGATTTTTAAATGTCTGTATCAATTAATGCTTGCTAACATAGCACAGGAAGAGGGACAGACATCACTACAGCTCCCTTAAAATTTGCTAAAGCTCTTCTCCCTGCCCCTATCTCAAGTTGGACTCAGTGCAACACAGTAATGCAGAAATCCTTTCAAGTCTGGCAGTAAGACTGCAGCCAAATATGTAAGCTATTCACAAATATTATCCAAAAACAGAGGGTAAGCACAGTTTATGATTTAGGGTTCACCTGGTACAGACCTTTTGGAGGAAGGAACTGTGCTGGAACAGCAGAGGTAGCCTTATTAACTAAAGAATCTGAGGGGCAAAGAGGGGAAACTTCAGCAAAACACTGTTGTGAAAAAATAATGGATCACACTCACAGACTTTAAATATAAATTACCTCTCTTTTAGCCAAAAAGCAGCTGTACAAAAAGCTGATGTTAACGATTATCCATTTTCCATTGAAACCATTCTGTACTGGCTCAAACACTATAAAACTATATATGCACACACAAGCTTTCAGCAGCTCACCCTCCCCCTTTCTGAAACAGTGCCTGCTCCTCTGGTGAAAATAAGCTGGTTAAGTCCTGTAAGCAGACTGCTCAATATGATGCCCAATCCATAGTGCATAATCATGGATTTGGGGGGAAAAATCCACTTCATCTTTTAACAAGAAACACAAGAGGGTTTTGCACTGTGATTCAATACCCAGACTTGTAAAAGCAATTAAATATGCATCCTCACTCAATACTGTCTTTTATTTGGCATTTTCCTAAACTCCAAGATGCTTGGCAGGGAAACAGGAGCACAAACATGAACTGGCACTGCCTTGTCCCTGCAAGGGAACAGCCTCATTGTACCTAGTGCAACCCCTGTGCCTTTAAAAGAAAACCGAGAGTCAGAGGAAAACACAGGAGATCTCAAGTTGCATTAACTGCTATTCTTCTGGAATTAATAATTATGGAAGAAGATATGCTGCCAAGCAAATGACCTATTCAGATAGATTCTGAGAAAGAGATTACTGATGAAATAAATATTTTGAATTTTGTGGTTCTCTAATAGCCCACTGAGCTTCTGTTACAATACAGCCAAGGACACTGACCCTATCAAGCATTTTACTAAATAAACCTTACATACACTAACACTTCAGCTATTCCAAGTTTATTGCCTGTATATGGACCAGCTTACACAAGACACAAATGTGGAACAAAATCATATATTAAATTAACAGCATGCTCTTGAGAACTCCAGTGAAGATGGAAAAGAATTCAAAACATATGGAGGTATTTTCCTATGAACTATATTAAATAGGAAGATGTATTAGCTACAACTGGGAATTACTGTAGACAGATATCAGCTACAGACATAGTGCAGAGCATGATGTTAAACATTAGAAGATCTCCAGTGCACATGAGGGTCTGACCAGATATTTGCACTGCCTTGGGGTGCACAGATGCATCAAGAAAACTGTTTCTGTTCCTTTTTTCCTGACTGGAATACCTTCCAAGCTTTAAGTTATGCCACTAAGTAAATAATGTAAAGTAGCACAGCTTGTTACATGGGATGGAAAACTAGCAATACACAGCCCTGGTGCTCTAGCTGTTATTTCCTACACCAGATCAGTCCTCTTAACAGAGAGTTTCAGTTTCGATTCCAATTCCTTCTCTCAATACCTCTACAGCACAGAAGACACTTACCTTGGCTGTCTCTCCATTTCCAAAAACACACTTTATAGCAATAAGCTAGTTCACAGCAACTAAGATCAATCATGTTGGTTTTAAAAGATATGACAGAAATGTAGATGGAAGAACCTACAGACAGGCAAATCCATATAAACTTCAGAAAAAAATGCAAATGTGTAGACATTAAATTGCATTTTACAATACATGTAGCTATTTAAACTGCTTTATCTTCTAAGTATTTTCTAACTATTTTGTGTGTCCAGTCTATATGTGTTTGGTAAAATTCTTTTACTGATGCCTCATGTCCATTTCCATTTGCAAAAACCTCTGTGAGCACAAGGCCATGATTCCACTTTGCAACAGGCAGCAAATAGAGCCACAGAAAACTCCCTGAGAATCTCTTCAACGTTGGCTGTGAGTCCCTCAAAAGGCAATAAGGATGGCTTATGGAAATGAGATGTGAATTAAATGTATTTCAACTGAGCTAAGCATGTTGGAAGGCAACTGGAGTCAGACAGCAAGTCTTGATCTAATATTTTATTTCTACTGCAAGACAATCCCTTCGATGAGAGTGGTGATTGTGGATGGAGCGCTGATGGTACTGACGTGTGGCTTGGCACAACACGGCAGGACTAGGGATGGGAAGAAGGATGTCTGCTGGTTATGTATAATTCAATATGCTTAGTTTAGATCAACTAGCTAACAGCAAAGATGAGCAATTAACTGTATTTTTCTTCTGTATTTCCAAAAGCTGTCATACTGGTTTCAGAGAAATTCCCAAAATGCTTACAGCATTGCTAAGATAGAAGTTTTCTCATCAGTTTTTCAAGTGAAAACTCATTTATGGTTGTAAGAATTAAATTAATCATGACATTTAGTTTCTCCTTTCATGGCTTCAGAGATGATGAATAGAATAAACAGCATTTTAGGCAGAATGCTTCATATTAGATCCCACCATAGCTAAGACTTGTTTTATTGCATTGGACAAAATAGTAACCAGACATGTTCTATAAATTACAAACCACAAAATCGGGATAAAACTTTCTTTCTTTCCAGAAGTAATCCCATAATTTCTGTGATGCTCACAAAGTACTGTGACAAGAGCCAAAGCAGTACCCAGGCTGATGGAGTCTTCTGCTCCCTAACACTGATTAGCATCATATCCAACAAGATATCACTGTGATTAAAGCAGACTTATGCTCAAACCATTCAGACTGGGAAAGCACAACAAAACTGGCATCTGGGTCATCTTGCTTCATAAAAGCAAGAATTCCTGACAAGGAGCACTGCACACAAATCTCCATCTTCATGCAGTAGAAACAGCATCAATTCTATCTGCAGCTGTTTCAGGCCAGAAAAGCTAACCCCACAGTTTGGATATTACTGCAAGTATAATCTGACTTCATTTTAAACTGGATTTTATCCAGTGTTCCTGCAATAACCCCGAGGAGACTTGATCCACTGATGACTTCTAAACTGATTTTCACAGAACTGATCCAACATACTTCAAATATCTTCTTTAATTTCCCAGTGACTAATGTGAGTTGTTTCCATCAACATAATGTTTTAATCTAGTAAAGAAAGCCAAAGCTTTTAATTTAGAAAGTTCACCTTCTTCCTGTATATGCTGCATCTTCTCTATGTTCCCAGCTCCCACCCCAAATGAAAACAGAACTTGAGGTACAGAAGGGCTAAATGTGTCAACCCAGCCAACCGTATGAACTTTCCATCTGGACAAATGCAGTTCTATGCAGCAAAAGCTGCTGTCCCCAAACAGTAAGACCTTTGACATTTTTAAGTTAAACTTTCCAACTTAGCTATTATCACTCGAAAAAGTTTAATTTTTTTTAAATGAGGATGCTGCAAACATGCTGAGAAATCACAGAAAACAATCTTCTAGATAACTCTCACTGATTTTAACAGGAGCTACTCAAATGTCATTGTGGTGGATAATCACCTCAGCAAGCTAAAATGCATACATGAAAATAATTGTGCTGGTTTGGACCTACTCAGATTCATCCACACTTGAAGTATTTAAATATTGCTTTGCTGAATAGTATCTAATAACCCTGTACAATACCTGAAAGAATTTGATATTTTTTCATGGTTCCTTTTGCTCCTGCTCTGGAACAGGAACCCTGTCCCTATGCATATCCCCTTGCACTGCATTGAGCTGCCACCCTCCACAAAGAAACCCCTTGGTTCTGCTCCTGAGACCTGATCTAAGCCTTCTGGCTTCCTATACAGGCTGCAAAGGAGGCTGTGGCTCAGCACAGCTGCCTCCTCCTCTGAGCAACAGGAAAGGCAGAGACAGAACGTGGCCACTCGCCCCACCCCATTCCCCAAGGTGAGCAGCAGTAGCCAAAGGAACTCTGTAATTCCAGTTTCTGCCAGTCAGGACATGAAATAAATAAATAAATGAATACAGCAGAATGATCTTACTGAAAACCCTCCAAATTTCAGTGCAGCAACAATCTCTTAATATTGTTTGAACACAAACCAGAGATTGAGTGTTCTGCAATAAAATCTCTGTCAGTGACGCTAACAAAAATATTCAATTTCAGCAATACGCTGACTTTTTAAAAACGGACATCTGTTTGTATTTAGGTTCTTCATGTGACTATATTCAACAACGAAAGGATGAGAGCATTCCTTCCTCCAAATCTCTCCAAAACTGCTAGGTGACTATCAAGCTGATTAAATTGAGAAATTAGCACTGGAGGAAATCAAATCTGGCAAACCAATCATACAGTCCTTGTTCAGGGGATACACCCCTACTGAAATCAAAGGGAAAAACCTGAACTTCAAGTGATTAAAATCATTTGAAGTAAGGATTGCTGGTTTTGGCAGAGAATCTGCAAGAGTTCCTAGATTGTTCTCAATGCCTCTCATCTTCAGACACCTGCCTGGTCCCTGGGATTCACCAAGGAGACCACGTCCCATCGCAGTTATGAAGCATGGAAAAGCAGAACCTTGTTAGAACTGAAAAGGTCTCATTTCATTTCATCTGTGAAATGCGACTGACAGGAAATTTAAACCCCAAGGATGAAAGCACTGAAGAAGCTCTCTGTGCTCTCCTCCACTCCAGCCCAACGAGCACCATCAGCTGATGAATGTGCTGCCATCAAACCCCCACCCCTGGAGCTGCCGCTCCGCTGGCACGGGAGCTACAGCCAAACACACAACCAGAGCAGCTGGGCAACACTCCCACAGCACCTGTCCTCTGCAGGGTATTCCACTGCTTGAAATCCTCACCAGCCCACTCCCACTGAGCCTCACACCAAAGACAGCCAGAGTTCTCCTGCAGGACTTCTGCACTCCAGCCACAATTGCCACAGTCCTGTTGCCGAGTCATCTCCAACCATCTGGACATCCACAGCCAGCAAAGAAAACTAGAAAGCCTCAACCTTGGGATGCTGGGGTGTCACTGTCCTAACCCAGCTCAGCATTTTTTTGTTCTAATGGAAAATTTCAAAGAAGCCTTTGATGTCATTAGGAACAGACAGGGCCAGTTTCCCAGCACAGTTGCAGCTCACACACAGAGCTGCTACAGGGAGAGCTTGAACCAGGAAACGAGGAAGAGATGTGGAAGGACACAGAGCATTAGGTCTGCCTGGGAACGAAAGAAAAGTGTAAACATTGCCTGTTATTCCCATTAAGAAACTGGTATTGGCTTCTGTATAGCTACTGACCTCATTTCTCACACTTATTTTTGTGGAGATAAATACAAGACAGTAAATTTTCCTAATAATCAATTATATATTAGAATTGTATGTTTTCACAATACAGAAATTATTGGAAATAAACTAAATTATCAAAGAAAATTTGGTCAGAGTTCCTCAAATAAACAACTTCTGGAAATAACTAAGATTTTAATCAACTTGAAATTTCAGGAAATTGAGAAAACCACAATGAGATCCAAGTTTTTTGTGCTGTGTTATGCAAGTATCTGAAGATTTGAAGTGTTTGAACAAAGAAATCGTTTCCACAATATCAAATCAAGAGATATAAGGAAATTAGATTACAGTTCATAATAAAGTCTATATATTAAATATATATCAGAGGATAAAAGGAACTGATGATGATGCAAAACCAGGTGCTTTTACTATAATTTTTCATTTACTGCTATCCTAGATTACCATTTGAACAAGCTACATATAATCAAACTCCACAGAAATATGTTCATGCAATGTGCCTCTTTAAACCATATTTTCTTACAGAAGTGAAAAATCAAATACCATTGGCTTCCTTGGTTATGTATGTACTAGGAGTGCATATTTCCAGTTAACTGGGTAATGCCAACTAAAAATAACATGCTTTATAAACAGCTAGAATCCCCTGTACTGCCACTTAGGTAATATCATCAACACTTCCATAATCCTATTTTCTGGGATTTATGTTAATGATCTACCAGATTTTGCTGCTGGCTGGCAGCCACCCTACAAAGTTAAGAATATACACCCACACAAATGGACCACCAGCTCTCCCAGCCTGTATTCTGTACAGAACCACAGCCTCATACAATTCTCTCTCTCTAAGATGAACAAATCTAAGCACCATAAAAAATAATTTTCCACCATCATATGAAAAAATGTAGAATGACAAAATTCCCACTGATCACCATGAAGTCAGTAGAAGGATCAACTGTGCTGTTTTTATGCAACCCAGGACTCTTATTATTACATTTACTAAAGTTCAGAAAGTCTGCAGATCAAAGAAATATTTCCAGCCAGTCAGCCAGCAAGCCTATGGATATTTTTTTGAGACATCTGACAATATGGGTGAGTTGCAGTTTGGGAGTTCTGGTTTTTCCATGGTAGCCTATAGACAGCACATCTAGTTCCTGGGAGCAGTCAGCATAAAATCCTGAAGTAAGCAGCACTGATTTATTTGCTGCTTCATTGATAGACTTTGATTCTGGAATTGTATTTGTGCATACACATTACTAGAATGTTAACAGTCCCACATTTATTGGGAATATTTACCTGACTAAAGGGAAGTACAGAGAGGGGCAATGAGAAACATTTGAGTGGCACTTGGTTCTGCTGTTGGGATGCTGGAAGGCTCAGCTTTTTTCTCTTTTCTTTTTGGTAGATTACTATAGAAATTGCAGAGAAGTGACCACAAGTAAGTGTTTGAGCTTGCTTTTCGCCTATTTCCACTTGCTGAAGCTCACAGAGATCAAGTTGATTGTCCAAGGTTACCCAGAAGCAATGGCCCCAATGAGGATGACAGCTCCAATTCCACTCTTTCCTGTTCCTACAGTTCTTTATGCTGAATCACATGGCAAAGTTAAATCTTCTTCACCAAAATCTTGCTCAATTTCCCCCCATTCTTCTGTTTTACATCACTTCATTGCTCTTCTAGAGCTTGCAAACAATATGTGACTCAGTGACCTTTTTTTCTTCTATTGTATTTCTCAATAAGAAGGATTACCGCATAATTAAACCACATTTTTGAGTATTTATTCAGTTTCTTTTCTTTAAGAGCTGTCCCTTTGCAACAGCCTTTGAAATTCTGTGAATGAACCACTTTTCTCTACCAGTCAATTTCTTTTGAAAAACATTAATTTTTCCTGCACTGATTTTATTTTGTTACTGTATTTGTGACTAGTTTAATCTGGACTTCACAATCTTAAGGATCTTTTAGCATCTTTGCCAAGATCCTAAATGATTCTATGATTGTAGAAGACTCGGCTTTTACTCAGCAACTAACTTCTACACCAAAAAGAACAGAGTGCTTAAAATTTACCTATTTTATCTGGCCCTTGGAAAGACATCTACATTGTCTTCATCTACTTCAAGCACTCAGGGGCAAGATCAGCATCCCACAAAATGGTTACTGCTCACAGCTCACATTCTTAGACTGTGAGCCCATCATCACTTGTATGTAGGTCACTGGTTTCACAGAAGTTTCCACTCCTCTATACGAACTGATTCCTTCAGAGAAGGGCTCACATGGAAATGGGTGCATGTGGTCACCTGCAGGACCACAACAATAAACTAAAGGTAGCAGAGAGCAAACCTCACAGACAGACAACTTAGCATAAATATACAACAGTTTTAGAAATCAATTAATCCTGATCTGGCCTGCATACATGGTAATCTAGCAATTCAGAAAGCACTTCCAGCCCACTCGAAATGTTTCCAAATTCAGAATAAGTGAGGCAACTCTTGGAAGAAGCGGCAAAGAGCAATTCACATCTTTCTATGAGGTAAACTTGTCATTTCAACTGGTGATTTATTAGAAGTATTAAAGGCAAGCTATTAAAATCTCCACTCTGGATCTAAAACAAGATCATGTTCAGCAGATATTCCACATGGTCAAGAACTTAAATTTGTATAACCATCCATATATTATCAGAATTCCTGATAATTGTAACCATATCAACATGAAGTGAAGGGTTAAAAAGATCCAACAGGACAGCATATACATACAGCATTACTTTTCTCTTTTTGTTACTCTCGAGAAACAAAAAACACCACTCTCTCCATCCTTCAAGATACTGATAGCTCATATTTCTCTTACGTTCAAAAGAATGGACAAGACTTTCCTTGTCTTAAGAACCAGAGACAAAGGAAATATTTATATGTATGTTGGAGACCTTTAGTGGTGATCCACAAAACTACTTTGAGATATCACAGGTGCAAGGTTGACTACACTGCTGAGCTCCCATTTCCCATGGCTTCCCCAGCTGAAGACAAAATAAGGAATAAACCATCATGAAATACAGAGTTTGATGCAGTTCATACAGAACCTACACCAAGAGTCCTCCCACAAGGACTAGCTCAGGTCCTCAGTGGGATGCAGGACATTTCCTTCTCCCTAAAGCCTCTCTGGCTTATTTCCACAGGGCACAGGATGCAATCCAGGTGTCTGCCTGAACTGCACTGCAGCCAGTGAGCTGCCCATGTGCCTCCCTCTGCTTTCACCAGGCAGCCTCCTGAAGTCAAGACAACTTTTTGCACAGAATATCTTAGAGATACATCCGTGTTCTGCATATAAGGTGTCTGTGAAAAGAATGATCAGCTTCCTCTGCTTCCTTGTCCCCCCCATGCTTGGCTCCTCTTTTTTTTCTGCAGGGCCTTACCAGAAGCTGACCTACCAGCCCAACCAACCTTGCAGCTGCAAGTTCCAGGAACAGATTTAATTCCCTTTCTCCCATGAATTCCAAGGTATGATATAAGAAAGCACAGCCCTACAAGCCTATCTCTGTGGGCAGTAGCACATGCTGCCCTCCTAAGGAAAAAAGCAGAGGGATCAATTATCAAGACATGACTGGGAGGGAGCCAAATTATTCCTACCTAAGGAGGACTGAACCTACAGGGAGCCTCTTGATTCCTTTGGTAGACCACAGAGCAAGTCTCATGTCCAAGTAATAAATTAAGCCCTGCAGAAGAGGGGCTGCTTCAGACTCTGGGCGTGGTGTCAACTCCTCCTGGGTTAGGGAGAAGGGCCAACAGACTCTGCAGGTCTCAGAAACCAGAAGTGCTAAATACTTTGATTTAAAAACACTAATAATGAAACATATAAACCTTTTGAAACAAATGCTTCAGGTCTTACTTGCTGACACAACACAGTTTCTTCCAAATGCTTGAAACAGTTACCAATGCCTTTTGGAATTAACCCACTTATTTAAAAACAATAAATAAAAATTCTCATTTTATAATTTCTAATGATAAGTTCCCTATGCCTTCACATATATGGAAATACTTAAATTATGTGGCACATCACTACATAGATTTCATTAAACTGCTGGTATGAAATGCATTTTGGATGCACAAGCTGAAGAGCAGATTTTCACCCTTAAAACTAAGAGAAAATTATAAACTCCAGTCTATAAAATGCTAATGAAATAATCAACTCAACACTGAAAATATTAAGCATTCCAGTGACAAGATAGGGTTTTTCAATAAAATGCCATATTCACTTTGAAAAGTTGTAACACCTGAAATCTGGGGATGCTAATCTACCAAAAAGAAGAGCCTTTTTTTTTTCTGCAGTATTATTTTCCTGCAAATGCCATTTTAAGCCAGCAGTGCTGTAAGAAGCACAGGGAGCTGATGTCCCTCGGTAAGCAGCCGAGCACAGATGCCAGCCTGAGGTGGCAAAGCCCCAGCTGCCAGAGCACTCACCCGCTCCCCAGAGCTCAGAGCCTGCTCAGGCAGAATTACTGAGATATTTTATGTCAACAACGTGACTGAGGCTTTGAATGGGCAGTTTGGAGCCCCACTGGACCTCTAAATGGCTGGGCAATCATTTTAAAATATGCATTTGCCCAATGGAGTTATTAAGGTGTATTGTGGGAATACATATTTGCTACTCAGGCAAGGGTGCACCTAAGATGCACCACTAATAAAGTTTCTAATGAAAACATCTTTAATAAGTAATTTTGTTGTTAGGGTACAGGAGCCATTTCTCAAGCACTCAGCTACATCAGCTTTGTTTGAAAACTATCAGCCTTAAGACTTTATCCACCTGTCTTGTTCAAAATAAGCTACTGAATGTTTTATATAAGGTTTTGATTCTAGAGAATGCAACAGATCTGTTTCAATGTGGCTCTGTTATTTTGGAACCCAACTAGACATGCTCATCACCCAACTAGATCTGCTGAAAGTGACCCCAAATGAGCTGGGCAGTTGATCCAGACAATCTCCAAAGATCCCTTCCGATGTCAGCTGCTCTGATGTCAGGCTTGCAACTGCAGCTCATGTTTTCTCTCAGATTTCCTCTACTGAACAGGAGAAATTCACTCTTTGTATCCAAAAACCACCACCTTGCCCTGAGATCCTGCCAAAACCCCTCATATATACTGTACTTCAGCATAAATACACATAACAATTAATTACATCTTCATACCACAGGATCTCAGTAATTTGTGATCATTCCATGCAATGTAGCACAGAATACTAAACATCAAAACACCCAAACTTCCATTTCAGATTAAGTGCCTCAAATTAGGCAATAAAATTAATTCTAATGTTTCTGGAACAACACGAGACTGACTGATGGAACTGCACTCACAGTTCATCCAGACAGTAAGTCAGAACCATCTCTGCTGGGTGTCATGGATGTTCTAACTCCTATGGATTTTATCACCAGTGCTTTTCTGTACCAAAACCAGCCAGCACTGCTTTCCTAGCTGTTTGCACTTGATCTTAAATATCACAGTATTTGGTATTTTTCTTTAAACTACAGACTAAAATAGGACAACCTCTAGGTCAATTTTTTTAAGACTTCTTGATTTTCATGAGTACAATGTTAAAAAGTAACTCCATTAAAGGAGAAAATTTAGTAAGTGAACAAAAATCTCTCCCCAAAATACAACCTTTGAGGAGTCACCATTTCAGTGCAGTGTTCATGTTTTTCAAGGCTTTAGTTTGACTATGTATAAGACAATTAACTAACTACACGGTAGAGGGTGGTGTAAAAGAAGTCTAAAGAAAAAACTGTCCCTGAGAAAAAGTAAAGAAACATAGTTTTTGTTCTGACAAGAAATTCTCTCCCTTTCTCTGCTGTGGCACACAGAGCAGGATCTACAGGACATGCATGGACACATACCCTAAATACTTTGCATGCCTTCCCCACCCTTACAGCAGGAAGGCAGCTCTCCAGCTCATGAGCTCATGCAAAGCCACACAGTTCTAATTCCTAATGCACTCTGGATAAGGAGCAGAGCACGACAGCTCAGGATGCTGAATTTCCCTTCCTGCATCTGCACATGCAGCCTGTCCCCCAGAGGGGCTCACACAGACATCTCCATCCTGTTCCTGAAACCTTCTACCCAGCAGCTCACCTAAGATTACTTCCATGGATTCTTACTAATTGTGTTCAGTTTATAGGTTCAGCTTGTCAATGAAAAGTTACTTTCTGTGTGTTACTTTATTGAATTGCTGAGTGTCTGTTCATCCCTAGAAACATACGAGAACTTCCAGGCAGCAAATCTGATATTTCTTCCTGTTTCCTTCTATCAAGAGACAAAGTTTATGGTCTGTCTTCAAATGGATTTTTTTTTCATGAACTGTGGCCAAAGCCCAGGAAGGCACAGTTCCTGCAGCAATTCCTGCTTTTGCTGAAGCCTCACTATGTGGGATAGAAGTGCAGCGGCCTCTTGGGAGGCAGACTTCCACTAAGAAGGTTACCATGAATAATCCTAGAAAAAAAGGTCTTTTAGGAAACTGTATTACTTATTTGTCCCGATGCCAGCTCTGTCTCAAAACTGACAAGAGGCAATAGTATCAGAATCAATGGGCCTGATGGCAATTCACAGCAAAAGAAACACAGAAGAATGAGTTCACAGCCAAACAGGGACATTAATAAAGTATCCCTTTGATAATAGCAGGACATGCCTATAATACTCGTGTTTTCGCAACCACTTCAATCTTATCTCAAGAGATCCAATATCCCAGGCAGTAGAAAAATCCTTTTGAAACTTGGATTTGCTCTTAACAACACAGTCTTTTCTTCTTTGAAAACTTAACACCTGCTCTCCAATCTGTATTTGTAATTCAGGCCCCTGTCCTGCGTGGTTCTGCTTTAACACAGAGCACAGGGATCGCCTCTGGCATGTACAAGAATATCAATCTTGCTAATATGATTAGAAGCAGCTGTGAAGACAAATGTATACAGATTTTAAGCTGTCTGTGGTGTAGGTGCACAAACCAGTTGCCAACGTACACAAATCCTCAGGCCATTGTATTTTCCCTGCAGTTGATGCCCGTGCTAACTAGATACTGAACATATGCTGCTTTCACTTGGCCTTCCAAATTCAATATCCAGCTCTGTGACCAATAGCCAATGCAAACAGCTGGTCTGATCAGCAAAATATCCACTTTCATATGAATGCAATAAATATTTCAATAAGCAATTATGCAATTAGTATTCATTGAGATTTCAGGCTAAATTATTTCAAATTGCAATAATTTAGTGAATAATTCAGTAATTTAAATGCTGCAATAAATACCTTAATATGTATTGCAGTATAGTTTCATAAATCATTAACTGACCAACATTTAGAATAAATTATATGTACTATATGAACATGCAGCACCTCATTCATATATCAATACTACACAAGCTTGCATACACATAATTCCTCAATTAAATAGTGTGGAGGGATTTACCAGTGTATAAATAAGACTGACTGCTTAGATGTAGACACATGGTTTTAAAATCTCTTTGTGGACAGTTGAGTGAACTAAAAAACATATTTCAGTTCTAACTACTGATAACTGTTTGTCTCTTTGTAAACACACCTGTCATGAAAACAAATCTCAAATGATTATTAAGATTTATTAGAGTCACACATCATCAGAATTAATACCAACATGTGAGAATCAAAGTAAAAATTATTTTGTGCAAACAATTTTGTCTGCATGCATGAGGCAGCATCCATGGAACTTGACATGTCAGAAAGCCTGATTTTGAATTTCAAAATATTTTTAAGGCCTTGACTCTATATTTTGTTATAATTTTAACTTTTCAGGTCTTCAACATCAACCCACCACTCTTATCATTTCATTTGGAAGCCAACATGTGTTGTCCTCAAGTACTGAAGTAATTTTCTGTGGCAGAAGCAGCAAAAATACAGAATTACTGCTACTATTGGATAAGCCAGAGCTGACTTCACAGAACAGTGTGTATCAGAAAAAGGGCCAAAAGCAATCCTGTATTAAAATATCATTCCTATCCCCAAAATTTCCTGAAGAGTAATGCTAAATGTGAGCAGAGATTCAGCTCTTGCTCAGGGCTGTGCAGGGAGGGCAGGCACAGTTCCACGTCTCCTCTGTCTCAGCCTGGCAGGGCCGATGCCGAGTGTGTTTACTGATGAGTATGAACAAGATTTTCAACCTAAACACAAACCACTCATACTTTATACAGCTGGGGTTTGTTCTCCTTGTAGAATGTGCTAAGAGATGTTGTTTTGCTGTAATTGTAAACCAGCTAATGGTGAAATGCACTTGTACTGGGCTGTACAAACATGCAGGAAGCTACAATTTACCTGCGGGAGTGAGCGACACATCGCACATTAGCTCCAGGATGTGCCTTTGGATTTGAAATAGGGAGGACTAATGGATTGCCCATATAAAAGAAGGATAAATCAGAGAGAAAGGGGAGGGAAGGAATTCAATATACCAATTCAAACGTAATCCTTATTGCTCTGCAGTATCAGATCTAACCGTGGTGCTAGAAAAGCAACACTTATCAAAAAAAGCTTATAAACAATCACTAGAGAAAGCCACATTTTTTTCATGTCCTAGGCTCAGTTATTCTTTTCATAAATGGTGAAGGAAATAACTAGACTTTCCTTCCAATTATTTTTAAGCTAAACATAACGGTGTAAGTGACAGTCAGGCATAAACATCTGAAAATACTCTAACTATCCAATAAAGAATTTAGAATGTTCAGTAAAGCTGATATGGGTTTTGGATTAAGATCAAAATAAAACCCTCAAAACCAAGCCCAGAACCCAACTAATTAAAAGAAAAAACAAACACTCGACAGCAAGATTGTTGAATAATTCAAAACCCTCTCAAGGAGAGTTAAAACAATTTAAACTCAGAAAACCAAGTTCTAAATACATCATGAAACTAAGGATAAACAAATGAGGCTAATCAGCACATCTTTTTTGACTCTTTTCCCTGCTAATGTTCTATGTGCTCATTGAGATAGAATCAATGGGTTTTTATTCTGTGTTTGGCTGCTGAGACTCAGGTTTGATCAGTGGCTGAACACTGGGAATCACGTTCTCCCTCTTGAACTCCGCGGCAACAACGGCTCCTGTGGCGAGGAGCAGCAGATCGTCCTCCCCAACATGCTGGGCTTGCTCAAAGGAGGAAGCAGGCTTTCAAAAGGATTCTCCTCTTCTGACCAGCTTTAACTGCCACCATCAATCCTGGCTGGCCCAGTAAAGCCAGCCACTTTCCTGATCAAATTCCATCATCTACACCACAAGCGAATTTGCCAGTCTGTGTGCAGACAGATGTAACCATGCTGTATAAAACATGAGCAATAGGAAACTGGCTGCCATTTCTGCTTTTCCCATGATAGTTTCTGTTCAGAATCAGGCTTTTCTTCTATTCAAATGACTTGGCCATGTGCAAGAATCTCTTTGATATATTGTATTTTATACATTGTATTTTCAGCATATTTTTCAATCCAGTTACAAATACAGTGCAGTCATTAAACTGATATTTTTCCCATTTTTTCAAAATTTTTAATTTTGTGAAAACTGAAATCTTTCCTCACCATATGTTTGTTTTGCTGAAAATGAAGAGAGAGATGTCACAATAATTTTCTTTTTCTCTTTTTCGCTTCAATGCTAAAACATCTTATTACACTGAAAATTAAAATAATTTAACATCCTAATAATATGACAATTACATATATATACATTTAAGTTTAGGCAATACTGATCCCAAATAATTTGATACTTAAAAATGTTTTGTACTCCTGGAAAACCTTTCCATTTTCTGTTTTTGTTCGAAGTTGGAATGAACACAAGTAGTCAAAATGTTAACACTGCAACACCACAATGTGACCCTCTCCCTAAGACACACAGAGCAGACAAACAGTAAATTACATTACAGCTCATGCCAATTTTTACATAAACAATGACCTGTTGTTTGTTTAAGGATGCTTTGGCTCTTGTCAGTAAAAGCACCTCGTATGCATTACAGAAAACCCATGAGACACGGAGGGTTTCAAATTCATTTGAAACTGAATTTTACAGTCAGGATCTGGACACAGAAAGATTAATTAACTTTCTCACTGCTAGACAGGAAACCTGTGCAAGCCTGAAATGCAGTTCTGCATCCCATCTTCCCTGAGGACCCCAGTCCCAGTGCCTTACATGCCCACCAGTCCCAGCTCTCCAAGCTCAGGGCCGGCAGCAATGCTCTGCCTTTCACCACATCTGCATTTAGTGCATTATTTCTAATTTTACTACTTCAGCTGATCAAAGTAATGGACTAGATGTTGACTTTTTAGATGTTCTGGCAGCATAGCTGGTGGAACTTGAAATTATTAAGCAGATGTTCCATAACTGGGGGCTTGTTTTGCCCTAATGAGATGCAGTATTTGTTACAATGAAGGAAATTTCTTGTGGATTTGCTATAATGCATTTTACATACACTGGGTTACATTTATGCTCCAGCAATGAAAAGAAAATACAGTAAAAGTCTATATTACTTTTCAGATCTGATGATGTCACCAGACACATATTATTACATCTGAAAAAAGATCAAGCTCAACTTTTTGAGGTCTGTTTCTGTTTTTATACTTGATATCCACCTCAGTGGTGAAATGGGTCCAAACAGTTAGCTCTTTGTGATCTCTCTCCAGAGGAATCACTGTACTATTGCAGCAGAACCAACCAGAGTGGGTTGCACCTCGGTGTTTTTAGGCTTCTTGCCAAAATTATTGAGAAGCAGATCTCCTCCCTTTGTAGATACATGGGCAAATTTAATGCACAGTTTCTCTGGCTCTTTCAAATTCAATTTTAAATTTGTGGTGTTTGGATTTAAATTCAGAGTTATACAGTGCAATATGGAAAGCAAATTAACAAATTCACAAGTTGACTTGGTGGACAAATGCCAAAGATTGATACAATATGGGTGTAAGAGCAAGGACTGATCCAGAAAAATATTAACAAGAACTGTCTGTCCTTTGTAAAAGACCTCAAACTGTGGCTTAGATATTTATTATGCACCACACTTATAAAACTTCCAAGATGTCTACTAGAAACAGAGCACAATAGAAGCCAGTTCTGCTTTTCATTTTATATACTACCACTGGGAATCTCTTTCTTCTGATGTTCATCCATATTGTAAGCTTTTTCTTCACAGTGGGTAAGAGTTTCCTTGCTTTGAAAAAAGTAATTCATCATACCAAGAAGGAATATTGAGCAAATATAAATGCCAATCCAACTACTTATACCATCTAAATTGGCAAAATCTTTTTAATTCCCTTCATAACACTCAGCACGACCAAGTAACTCCATCAAAACATTAACAGAACACCCCAGAAGCAAAGAAATGCCAATATTTAATTAATAATGTGCAACACAGGCACCCACATTCATATTAATAAGTAGCCTCATTTTTCTAGCAGTTACATCAGTGAGAGCTGTGAACTCTGCTCCTTTGAAAGCCTGTGAGATGAAGTTGGAAACTGTCAATCTGAGGGCTCTTAAAGGAATGCCACATTAAAAAATACACTGTAATACTTAATCCTTTTGAACCCTCTGCAGTAGTTTCTCTTTACAACCTCTCACCCCTTCCCCCACTCTTAAAATCCTGCACAGTGACTTCAGACTAAGCCTGAGCTCAGCAAGTCTCAGCCCTACACAAGGACCAACCCTGGCTTTCCTACACCACGAAACATCAGCTCCTCTCCCTCCCAGCCCATGGACAGTGGTTTTACCAGAGTAAGAGAGGCTTAAGCAAATGACTTTTACCTTGTATTTGTCCCAGGCCAAAGCAGGACAGTAGCAGCTAGCACCCTTCCAGCCAGGCTCAGTTTATGGGAGGCAGCAGGAACCTGAGGCGGGAGATGCTGGGCCAGCCCCTCCGGCCACAATCCCCACATCCCTGGAAATGGCCACAGCTGCAGCCAGGGCCTCACCTCAGGGAGCTTGGATCTCTCACTATGGGCAAAAATTGCTTTTGCTTTTAGTGCCCTACACCATGTTTAAATGTCAAATACCAATAAGCCACCAATGAGGAAAACACAGCAGCAGCAGCAGCCCTTGCCAGCTCTGAAACCAAACATCTTCCAACTTCAGCAGGCTCCCTAAAATTTTCAACCAGCCACAACTTCTGACTTGTGACCTTGCACCACACTGCTGTTGGTAGCTATGATCAAAGGTTTTGACCCCACTTTAGAGTGACCCAAAACTTAGTTTCAAAACTGAGAAGTATTTAGAATGCTAATCAGGTAAAATACACAAATTTTACTGGAACCAGAACTTGTATATCTACCTTTTCAGTATATGTAGGCGTTAACTTCTAAAACCCATATTATGCCATAGAAATTACGTCAAGAAAATAGAATTTTACACCAAAGTCTTCTGGAAAGTGCAAGTTCTACTACTGAGAGTATACATAATGAATTTTTGAGTACACAAATGGAAACTGTGAACATAAATGTTTAGATTCACATTTGACTCTCTCTGAAGTTATTGCTTTCTTTCATATTAGCTGAGACTGGAACGGGCTCAAAATGAACAAACTATAAGTGAAAAGTATCTTAATATGTAATTCTTTCAATATAATGTAACATACTCAGAAGAAATTAGTCTTCCAAAGTAGGTGGGAAAGAGTCTCTATTTACTAGGACCCCTTTTATAGTTCATTTCTCCATTTCTCCATTACTTCAGTGTTTGGAACTTCTCAGAACTAGAAATACACGTATTATTTTCACTTTTTAGGACAACTATCAACACTTAAAAAGTTCAGTAGAATAAATGTTTCACTTCTAGTAACCATTTTAATTACTCAGAAACACATACAGTAAAACAAAAGACAGACATTTTGGGGAGGGGTAAAGAAGGAAAATAGTCTCTGAAGAAGGAAAATGGTCTCTGAGATAATCCTGAAGCCCTTCTTTGTGTACTTGTAATTTGTTCACAGGATGAAAGAAGAGTCTGAATCCCATATTTATGTCGGTGTTTTCTGAGTCCCTGCTCACACAGCCACCCAAGAGAACCATGCCCAGACTCAGCCACAGCTCCCTGATCCTTTGAGCAGTGTAGAGGAGGCTGCAGGTGCACTCTTTGAACTCATCATTTTCCAAAGAAACTGTGAAAATTTCTAGTGAGTTCCTGAGCCTCCATGGAATTATGTACATACCAACTCTCTGAAAACAAAGAAATCTGGATATTATCAGCCTGCAACAAAGCTTTTCAGGATCAAACCTCAGTTCTGTTCACTTTTTTAGTTACATGTGGAATTTTCTTCTAAATTACCTCATCCAAAAGCCATTGAAGTGAATGGGAAAAACTCATGCTGACCTGAACAATTCTTATACCATTAGGACCTATAAAAAGTTATATTTATATTGCTTTTCTTTAACTTCAGCAGCAACCTGACTGGGAGCTCTGCAGCCTGCTACACACACAGCACCACATTAGGACAATTGCTTTTGGCTGGAATAGATAAATGTGAAAGCTTTTCTGAAATCAAACACATGGAAAATACTATGAAACTATTTAAAACCTTTTGAAATGCATAATTGAATCAACAAAAACTATTTCCACGCATTAACTGAGGCAAAGATAGCATATTCACTTGATTTTTAAAACTGCAGATTGTAAAAGAAATGTGTTGAATTGTACAAGAAATGTGTTGAATAAATATTTCATGCATTTAACAACAAAAATGGAACATGTCTTGATAATACTTTGCTTAACTGCTGCCCTGTTTATTCAATATTCCCCAAAGTTAAAGCATAACATGTTAGAATGATTACACAGTCTTGACCTTGCAGCTCCATTGTATTCTCTGGACTATTTCATAAATTTGGGACATAGGGCAGGATCATCAGAGTTCATCCAAGCACCTACAAAACATTGTGAACCCCAAGTTCCCCCCGTTCTTGTCCTCATACTACAAGAAATGGTTGTGCAGATCTGCACGACAAGGACTCCCAGCAGTCCTAGCACACAAACATGGAACTCACACAAAATAGTTTCCTTGTGAAGCTGTAAAATACATCTGCTCAGAGCATCTGATCCTTCATGGCTCTGCTACAAAAGGATCTGTAACCAAACAGAACAGATTTAGAAGAATTCAGACTAATACTCATTTTTTGTATCCCCAAAGAGGTGCAGGAATACGGATAGGATGCCTTCTTTTCACTGATGTTTTGCTACAAATACTTGAAAGGAAGTAAAAATGTTGATTCAACAGCAAAGGCAAATTTTTTGAGTGAAATTTTGTCCCTGAAGCTAATGGAGGACTTTTCCTGTGGACAACAGGAGTCAGTAGAGGTCCCAAAGTGCAGTACTCCTTACAGAATAACAGCTGATGGACACAGTAACCATCCACCCCAGAGTGCAGGAAATAACACAGACAAGATCTTCATTTGTCCCTTTTCTCTCCCTTATCCTGGAAACCAAACATACAAAAGATTGGGTACTACAAAATGAAATGGAGATTCCAAAAGACTTTTTTTAATCCTCCCACTGGGTAGGACTATAGGTTACCACACAACCTTTGGGAGAACTGACAGAAAAGAGGAATTAGCATTATCTTTATTTCTTACTCATACATGGCAGAGGTTTTGCTGCTGAGAAAGCTGTGCTTGATCCAAAATGGAGGATTCAGAAAAGCTGGAGATTAACCCCTGGAATTGCCAGGGCAGATTAAATTCTTAGGGTATGTTAATTTAAAGCAACCTTGCTCTATGCTAACTTTCACTCCTGGGTAATCACATCCCTCATCCCTAGCAGGCCCCTGGTTCTAGGGTATTTTCTTGCCCATCTTTACACAACTCAGACCGCTCCCCAGACCAAAGGGATCCAAATCCTCAGCTGTCACTTACAGCAAGTTTTAGGCTGCTCTGCACAGCCACTGGACACAATGAAGCTATGTAAGAAGCACAGATAGATAAGGACTGCTACAGATTGATTACGTGAGCTCATATATTGTTGATTCATGTAGCCCTGCTTATTACAGACTTTGCCTGACAGCCAAGTCAGACATTGAGAAAGTTGTGATAAAGCTACTAAGTACTTAATACCAATAGCTTGTGTTTTGTGTATCAAAGTATTCCACTGATTCCATTCTATGAGGTGGAGGTGTTTGGTTTTAATTAATTTCTGAATATTGGATGCCTGCATCTTGTTTCAAGGGACATTAATAGGTAAAAGAGATAAATTTTATTAAAGTGTCTGTACCACTCACTGCCACACATGCTTTGCAAATAACAAATCTTCCTTCTACATTCTGTTCTAGCCTAAGGATCTTCAGTATTACACAATCTGGATACAATTTTGTTTCTGCATCTGAGCCTGAAAGCCACAACATCCGTCCTTAACTTTCTGCTCCAACCAAAAGAACTAAAAAGTGGGCTTTGAAATGAGGGCATAATTCTTCCTGGGACATTTCACCAACTCACAATTAATGTGACTGGACAGGTCAGATACTCTAAGATACACCAGTGAATATTGGTCAGCTGGACACAGAGGGCAGTGTCTCTCTTACAGCAAACCTAGGCTACATTCATCTAAGGCCTGTAAGGATAGCACAGATATGACCTGTCTGCTCATCTTTCTCTCACTTTCCTGTCTTACAAATAGTTCTGTTTAGAGGGCTTATCTTCCATTGTACTTCAGAGCGTCTTGAATTTACAGCTGAATGATAACATTTGATGGATGCAATTTCCTATTTTCCTAAAGGCACTAACAGCCATTTCCAATTCTTGAGGCTCATCCAGGTGTCCATCTATAAACACCCACTTCTTGCTCTCACCACTCTTAACCCACTTTTGCCTCCAAACAGCAAGTAGAAAAGTGAGGAAATTAAAGTATGCACAATGAATTAGAAACATTAAATGTGTGCATGTGATCTATTACAGTGAAATGGCTCATTTCACTCACCACAGTATGGTGGGTCCTGCTTAAAACAGTACACTTAAAAATACATATGCAGTATTAATTATTGTAAGAAACCATAGAATCAAAGGTAAAAGCCAGGCTCTAATACCACTAAGCTTCTTACAAATGCAAATCAAAATACGTATATTAATAAAATTATACAGAAAGAATAACTATAAAAGATAAGTTCCCATGTGGAAGCACTAGGTTTCCATATACATAAATATCTCAGCATTTTTTTTATTAAAGCTTTCTATAGAAGTAGTTACATATTTCAGTAATACACAGGATATTTACAATTTCCAGGTTAAGCTCAACACAACAGATGTTCAGGAAGTAGATTTATAGATGAAGTCAAAGAAATGCCTCAGATACTTTACCATAACCACACTTTTAAAACTGCAAACTTCCATCTGCTTTCTCTTGTGATCCATTCACAAAACAGCAATAAATAAAGGGGAAAACAGGGACCCCATATAAGTGAACTTCATGTTCTGCATTGGAATAAATTCTAGTCTCATAAGTGAGCAATATTTCAAAAACATTTCACTTAAAAATTAAATAGAATTTTCAGTAATGTGTGAAAAATGGATATTTCACTGCCTCACAAAGGATTTCCACTGAGCCTGAAAGAAATCAGAGATCATATTCAATCAGAATTGAAGAGGAATTTTATGCCTATAGTGCCTAAGCTCTTGTCAGTAATTACAGGTATATGTTTCAGGATGTCTTGTATCTATCGTTATGGAACAGGCACTATTTGAGTTGTAATTAATCAATAAATATAAACACCATCTACTCGTTACATTTCAAATCCCCCAAAACTGTCTGATGCCTCAATGATGAATCTGTCTGCCTACAGCATTTCACATAGAACAGGAGAAACAAAAAAATTGTCTTAGAAAATAAAGTGCATGCAATTAAAGGACATGCACTGTAAAGAGCAAGCAGCCACAGAACGGAATAGAAGCAATCAAGAAGATTTCTAACAGGTGGAGGCAAAAGAGAAGCAGAGAAGTATGGTCTGCTGCAATGAGAAATGAAGACTTCAAGCAGCTGCCTCATTGAATATAATACCTTGCAGCTGGGTGAACTGCAGCACAGCTGGATTCTTTCTAGAGAAACTGTGTATAGATTCCCAGTATATATGTATATATACATATATAATTGCAGGATATATGTATATCTGTATGCTCACCAACTAGAAGTTAAGTTACTTGAGAAAGTATAAATAAAACAGCAGGATGACTTTTTGTCCTCTGGGTGAAAACATGAAAACTTGCCCAAGTATTGCACACAAAGTTGAGAATGTGGTTCAGCATGGCCTCTCCTGAGCCTTCCCAAGGGGAAGGCCAAGCATTAACACAGTGGGACTCGGTTCCCTTTGGGTCTCAAGGACTGTCCTGCCAGGGACCACAGGCATTCAGGAACACACACCAGGGCCCACCTTCCTGACCATACACAACAATCAATTCTCTAAGTACCCTGAAGTTCCCCTTCCAGTTAACCTGAACAGATGACACCAATACTAGGTTTCTCCATATATATCTATCTTCACAATATTGGTTTCATGCTAAGATGTCATGAACTCCAGCAATGGACTCTGAATGAATCTTTGCTTAATGTGCATATAAACAATATCTAAATCTATAACTTGTTTATAAACAACTTCACAATTCTAAGAGAAGAAAAAACCCCACACTGAACCACTGAAAACAAGCATAATATATTCAGGCTTGGCCTTGGAACAGCTTTCTGCTGTTCCATCGCTGAGTGGAAAACACTCCACAAAACATCTTATTGATGATACTTTAGAAGTGGATAAATGGTCTCCTCTCAAGCCCTTATACCCTTGTCTGCACAAAGCCCAGGCAACTAAGCCACAACCTCCCAAAGCTGAAACATCAGCACAACAGCTCTGTGCCTACAGCTGACTGTCCAGGATCCATGAGCCGTGCCTGCACTGTCCTGGTGACTGCACTCCCTGTACCTCCTCTCTGAAACCAGCATTCTCTGACTCCTGGGTCAAGTCCTTGTCCTTGTCCTTGATGCTACTTGCACCTCTCAGCACCTGAGCAAGATTTTTAAGAGATCTTAGGCTTTTCTTCCATTTTATAATTACTAAAATCATATTAATCAGACCTCATTCAGTGTCTTTAGTGTCATCAATTGCCAGCAGACTCCTAAAGTTTCTTAGCAACTTAACATCTTAAGTTGGGAATTTTGATCTGTTAGAAGAAGCTATTTTGTCACTCAAAATGAATGATAACTTCTTAAAAATCCAGCAAGAAAAAAAAAAATCAATAAATACAGCAGCTTTGCATTACTCTTCAGTCTCCATTTTAATACTGAAACTGATTCAGACTAAGTCTCATATCCCTCTTGTCTAACAAAGTATTGAAGTTGCAGTATTTACTGGACACTTATGGAAGCTATAAATTTCATTTTCTTCAGAGCTTATGTTTATCCCAGCTGTAGCAGACAGACATCTCTAGCTAGAACTCAGGTTACTAGAAGGTATTTTAAGACAAAAGTGAACTGATAAATGATTTTACAGCATGTACAGATTTACCTGTACAGTGAGTTCTCCTCTGAACACAACACAGGCTTCAGGATGGAGTATGGACATGAGTGTCATTTTAGAGAAAAGAGTACCACTGAAGTTCAGCATGAAAAACCATGCTGACCAAATCTCCTTCCAGTCATTCAATGCTTGGATTCTGACACATTTCAAGTAAAGAGAAGCCAGTTGAAACTGCCTCCTGACCTGTCACAAGGCTGGGTGCTGATTCCTGGTCCTGTCAGCCTCAGCTGATTTTGAATCACTCCTTGTGGTGCCCATCAGTAATTAGGTTTGGCAACAACAATACTGGGGGACAGTGTGGGACACATTTTTCCCCCCACAGAAAATGCAGCAGTGACATCAGTGCCATTTGACACACCCTGCTTTCAGCTACAGGAATTTCCATCCCAGCTGAAACTCAGCCTGGCTCCAGCTCTGCTCCCAAGAGCAGCGTGGTGCTGCAGGCTCTGTAACAACCCCTGTCTCTCAGCATCAAACAGAACGGAGAGGTCACAGGAGCAAGGCAGGCCTGGCAGTCAGAAGGAATGGAAGGAAGGCTGCCAGGCCTTGCAGAGCCCCTGCTGGCTGCCAGAGGCTGGGCCCGGGGCAGGTGAAGGCGCTGTGCTGGCGCAGCCCTGGAGCATCCCGCAGGAATGCCCTGTGAGCTCCGCGCAGCCCTCCGGCCCTGCTGCCAGCAGCCAGCTCTGCACACAGCTCCCGACATCTGAGCGGGGCTCTGATCCTAGAAACTCCGCTGCCTTCATCCAGCAGCTTCAGCCAAAGACATCTTGACTCCACCAAGTGGAACTAAATCATGTGTACAGACACCACTGTGATGATCCCTGAGCCACGTCCCCGCTCCCACTCCTGCCTCTAGAGCCAACATCCAGTCAGCCCCAGCACAAGCTACAGCTGCACATATAAAATCACACAGGCACATTGGGAACAGCCAGGATTCCTGGGAAACAAATGTCCTGCCCTGCAAACTGGTGCAGCCACCTGAAAGGGGAGCTCTGAAACTACAGCTGATTTATTTACAACAAAAAGCAAACCAAAACATCATTTGGAGGGAATTTTTGGTCAAGTAGGTATTTTAGAAAACATCCCATTAAAAATTTGCTGTAAAATAACAAAACCAACAAAAAAATTAACATAATTATCTCCATTTAAACTTAACATTATCTCCATTTAAACTTAACATTTTCTTTACTTTGAGGGAAGAGGGAAGAGCCTCAATGTCTGCTAGGGGCAAATCATGTCTGACTTTCAGTGGACCGAGCTCTGATTTGCAAAACACTCTTTTTTTCTCTAAGAAAATGAAACTGCTTAAACTTTGCAGTATTTTTCTCCTTGTAATTTCCTTCACTTAGAAGGAAGAAAAAAGCTAAGTCCCCAAAGAATACATTTTTAGCTCTTTCAAGTTTGACACCCTTGGGGGACAGTGCTGACTGGTCACCATTCTGAAGTAAAGCCCAACGTCCCTGCAGGGCCCTGCAGAGATCAGAGCTCACAGTGCCTGTGCCTGCACAGGTGTAAATCTACCAGCTGGAACAGAAACCCAGGGCTGGGACTGCTGCTTAAAATTCTGTTTATCACACATACCTGGCTGAGATTTTCAAACAGAAGTCAAAGCAAGAGGGTCTGCAGCTGACCAGGATTTTTTGCAGCTATTGAACATACTGTATTTCATGATGTATTTTGGATGCACAAGACTATCCAGGTATCCCCCTGAAGACAAAGTATCAGGCACAGGTTCTCCTGGAGAGGGCTTTATTCCATATTTAACCTTACAGAGAATTTCTGACAAAAATGTCTGCAGTTGTCTCCCTGCTTTCAACAAATGCAGCCATTCTCCACTAAGAGAGACCCCTGTGGCCAGATCCCCACAGAGTTACCCTTTTCAGTCAACCAATAGGTCCTCTCCTTTCAATAGATTCTTTTATCCAGCCATCAAAAGGTTATGAATTTTTCATCACAATTAAAAATGAAAATTAACTGAACTTAAGATTTCAAATTAAAGAGTTCAATTATCAGTATGAGTAAAACATTCATTATTTCTGTTGAGTTAAACTTCCTTACAGGTTTTATGGTTATGTCACTATGATGTGTTCTCTCTGCTACAACCTTATCCTTCTTCTCAAATTCTGCTCTTGAAGTCATCATGTGCTATTGGTTCTCCCACACAAACTAGGTTTTTTTCATTAAATACTCTAAATTCATAGGGTTTATAGACCCTCTAATATGACTTTTTTAATAAAGACAAAAGTTTATGTTGGAGCAGCAGCAGATAGAATGGGTCAGAAATGCAGCTGCACCAATCTGAACAAGGGAGAAATAAAAATACGAGTACTTTTAAAAAATAACAGTAATCACACTTAACTCACCAGCAAGACAGTGCTGTGAATTACAGTTTAACTGCTCTTATTGATCCAGTATAAACATCAGGAGCAAGCCGTGCTATGCAGGGGAGGGATAGAGAAATTATGTTCTAGATCCCCTGATTCATCTTTCCTGGCAAAAGATAGAGTGAGTCAAAGCTGCTGTGTAGGAAGCAAGCAGAGGGAGGTGGGCTGAGCTGGCTTGGCATTGGCTGGGTCTTCTCAAATGGGGTTGGAAAGGGATGTATCAAACCTAATACATGTGCTTGCTGGGGCACCTAGCTCCTTGTTCTGCCTAAATGTGTGGTACAGAGTGCCAGAGTTGTACAGCTCTGAAATTTCTTTTGGGCAACTTCCCAAAGCCAAACATGGCTTTAACTAGGAGCACATCATACACTGAATGTTCATAACTGGAGATAAAGAGGTGCAGCTCTGCCAGCCTCCACTATGCCCACAGCAGCTAAGATGAGGACTGAGACATGGCTACGCTAGAAACAAACATATTCCGATCTAAGTGGGTGTCACATACAACACGTGCCTTCCTTCATCTGCACTGACTCATGTTCAGCTGTAAAAATAGGTAATATCAGCTGTGGATCAAAGCTGCCTGATGGCTCCCACTAAGTAAAAATCATATCTGCCTTTCCAAAACACAGTCTGTGTAATAATGTAAAACCAAGTTGTTTTCCCTTACCTTCTGCAAAAGGTTCCCATTCATAAAATCGACCCATAAATGGCTTGTTATTGTATGATGCACACTGTACCTCTCTAATATTCCTGCTGCTTTCAGGACACATCTGTTTAGATAAAAAAAAAAAAAAGTAGCATTATAATCAACAGCAAAGTTATTTTTGCCTTCCTATTAATAAACCTTAGAAGGTTTGTGAAGGCACTGCAAAAATCTAACCAGATGAATGACATAAACATCAGGAGACCTCTTTAAAACAGGTAAGAAGCTGTGCTGTTAAGTAACAGTATCAAAAGTGCCTGTTGAAGGAAATTAATTTGCAAAGTTAATGGAACAACAGTTCTATTAAAAAAAAAAAAGGTAAAGCTTTTATTGAGCTGTCATTTTCCTCAGCAACAGCACAACACTTAAAAAAAAATTTCAATATTAGATTAGAATTACTTCCTTTTCACAACAGCTTCACATTTTTCATCATTAACTTTTTGGGCTCAGATTCAACAGTGTTGAAACACTCAATGTACATGCTTCCATAATTTATTAAAAGTTGACCACAGCAACTTCTTATTCTTATCCTATGCCTCCATACCATATTTCCACTTTTCCTTTTGTATTTCTACATGCAACTATTACAACCTCTGAGTGACTTTGCATTTTAACTCATGCCTTCAGATCCTGAGCTGTAAGGAGTTGGTATTGGAGTTCTGCAGCTGAAGAGCTGCTTTTATACAAACATGTGTGCACACACAGGTATTGAGGCAGGGCAGGTTTTACAGGTGGAAGCTGCATCCTTCCTTAGGTCACCTGCAATGCACACCTTTGGCAGAACGGCCTTGCTTGCATGTGAAGTAGATTCCAAAAGCAAATACAAATTAAATACTTAATGACTTTGTTCTGCTTGAGTTGTCACATTACTGCAGTTGCAGCAGAAGATTACTGTGTGTGTGGGCACATACAAAGGGGAGAAAGACTTCTACCAAATGCAGGGGGTTAATTAGAATAATTTCTATGCCTGGAGAAAATAGGCAAGCTTTGGGCACAGATGCATTCTTTTGCATAACCTCTAGATAATAAAAATTACTAAAACTACTATTCAAAAACAGTAGAAATCACATGAAGTATTTGACTAGAACAGCAGAATATTTTTCCTATATGACAGATTTCAAGCGAAAGCTAGAGATGACATTATATGAAAACAGCATGTCTAAATAACTGTGTTTTCAAAGGGAGCAGAAGAGAATCACCAAGAGCAACTCTTGTTTCAACTGCAAGGCAGTTCTCTTATGTCTGTATAGTAGGAAAGATTGGTTGTCTGCTGGGGAAGCCAGGCACAGCAGAGGTCCCAGGGGAGTTCTTGCTTTGTATCCACCACCTCTGTAAGAAGATGCTTGCAACTGGATCAAAGAGACGTCAAAGTCAAGAGTTTTCAAGTGGGCTATAAACTGTACCAAAGACATGCCCAGGGGAAGGTTCATGGACTACTTTATCTTCTATTAAAATCATGGTAACAAATCTTCTAGAATAAACACTGTTTCTGGCCAAGCAGCCATCTGTGCTTCTTCACCCACCCTTCTGAGATCTCCAAGTACATGCAAATACTGCTTTCCCCAACAAACCCTCTCATAGAAAACCCAAAAAACACCAAAAAAAGCCAAAAAACAAAACAACAAAAAAGCCCCAAACAAACAAACAAAGCCTTCCCTGAAAACAGGACCATGAACCACCACATTGGAAGGGTGGGACCAAAAGCCTTTCTAGTGCCAAATGCAGAAAGCAAAGCTATATTCCCACAATTGAAGCACAGCTCCTTCTGTGTGTGGCACAGCAATGCAGAACATTTATTCACCACAACCAGCAGCCAAGGCAAAGAAATGTATTATTCACAGAAACCAATTATTGCACATATCCTAAAGGTGAAGAGACAGAACCTGAGCTGGCATAAATTAAGGTCACTACACTAAATTACAGCAGAACAAACATCAGTTTGCACCAGCCAAGTCAGCCTGAAGGGTTTCTTTCTGGAATGCTTTTCCCTTTTTTTGGCACACATTTTCTACCAGGCTATTGTGAAGTTTAGTTGTTTCTTGTTTTTCCTTTTCTGACCCTTGAGCTCATGCTCTCGTGTACCAGTATTTCTGGCTCATAAACCATTTCCTGTACACCCTGCTCATACCAACTGCAGGCAACGTATGAGTAAAAATATCAAAATATTCATTGCTGCTGCCAACAAATAGTGACACCCACCCCTTCTAAGATCCTTTTCATACAGCTACAATTTCTGTTTTTAAACTTATTGACAGTTGCCCACAAGATAGAGATGTCAGTGCTTTAAAGCAGGACAAAGGACAAACAACCTCTGTGTGGATCAAGCAAAAAATCAGAAGAACAGGCTAACTCAGAAATCCCTGCTACTTTAGAAACCCCAACTCAGTTGACCTTCATTCATTTCATTCATCAAGGTTTACTGGCAATATAAAATTTTGAGGAAAAATTTGAGCAACCTGGTCCACAAAAACACTTTGTTTTGTTCTTTATACAGATTATGTTAATTTCAATTTTTAATGTCTTCTAAAATATTCCTTATCAATGAAGTACAAGTAGGCAAAATTACTACAGTCCACAAATCACCAAGGCTTAAGAGTTATATTGTACTCTACATATACACTAGTTAACATCTATGCACCACTTACTAACCCCACCTAAATTGTTAATGCACAGCTGAGTGCAATGACAGTTTTATGCTGCCTACAGCTCAGCCTCCCTGAAAATGAAATCCTTGAGCCTTTCTCAGAAGACATAACGAGTGCCAGGGACTTTCTCTTGGCTGCTCTGGCTTTTTAGCACTTTTGTAGGCAGAAAACCACTAAAATGAAAAAGTATGACCTTGTTCAATCATAAGTGAAGCTTCAGTATAGGCATTCCTGTAGATCCTCATATTTTATTTATTCCCCGAGAGTACAAGCTATTTTTACACTTCAATTTAATTACTATTTCTGTCATATAGAGCTTGACTAAAACTCCTAAAATACAGCAACAAGCATCTGTGATGAGAAGATGGCAAGCCCAAAGACAGCTCCTATTTCCAGTGTCCAACAGCTGTGGGTTCCCAGCTCAGCACAGAGCAGGAGGTGTCCGAGGACAGCGCCCAGCACCGACCCCTGCCCACCCTGGCCCAGCCAAGCAGCACCCTGGCACAGCTGCAGGTGAAGAATGTTCCTCTGGCTAAGCCACAGGACTGGGATTTAAACAGCCCAGATCTCCTTCCAAAATTTCCCAGAGACTTTTGGAATGAACTTTGCTAAAATATTTAACTTACTGTGTGATTCTCCCTCAGTTTCCCTTCAGTTCATTTTCCCTAAAATCATGCTGCCTGCTAGAGACTTAAAAATAGTTTTTTGGTAAATGGAATTTTGACTTTGATTCAGGGTTTTGCTAATGATAGATCTGGAATTTCTTTTTTTTTTTCCTCAAAAAAGACAAAACTTTGTCTTGTGATTATTGAGCGAGTTACCTGAAGTTATTCATTGGGGTTTTGATACAGAAAATAGGATGGCCTCTTCGAATGTTTGTAAAAAAAGAAATAAAATCTCTTTTTTAAACCAGATCTAGGGAGACCAAAGCAGCAAAAAAGATACTAAGATACTAAAATCTGAGATAAATCTCAGATTCTTTTGTGTAGAGGCAGATATAAATTATCTAGAAATATATCATCTCGGCTGGGAGAGGGTTTTTAAATTATTGTTCTTTCAGTTGTGCTCTGTAAAATTAGATACAGCACCCAGAATTGTAATTTTGTACGTTTTTAGATGATGTTTCTCCTACTTAAAATATGCTTTTTGGACAATGCAATGATGTAAATTTAGCATGTGGGGCTGCATTCAGCAAAGTGCCTCCAAGGTGCTGGATATTGATATTTTCACACAAGATAAGGCATTTCAGAGCTGCCCCTGCTGCATTTCCATGTGGCTGTTTCACACCTTGGCCAAGTTTTCTACCTGTGCTTTGAGAATGTGAGCAAATTACCAGCAGCAGCACAGCACGGCGGTGATGAGGGAGGGAGGCAGCACTTCAGACCCAATTTCAGAAGTACCTCTTTGTCTTGTGCAATCTCGGGCCAAACTTCTTGAAATGCACCGTGCCTGCTGTGGATAGAAACTTTGTACTTGGCAAACAGTAGCTTAATTTATGCCTCAGTTTCTTCTGAAATATGCAGGTATGAAAGGAGTCTGAGGGGAAGCAACACACAGTATTTTCTTTGTCGTGTACCATGAGAGTTTTCTTAAAATGAGCTGCTAGTACAGTTAAGACTGTAAAACAAAGAAACCACCCTGCTAGCTTTTTAGCTTTTGGTTCACATTTGAAAAGCACATTTTCTAACAAATCTTTGACACTTGGTTTAATTAAAGAAATGCTGGCAAAACACCAGAAAATTATCAGTCTGCCAGCAGATGTGGGCTCACATCTGCCAATAGCAAAGCTGTGTCAAAGCTGTGCTGAGATAACACACTTCTGGAAATGTGTAAAGGGGCCGATTTGGTCCTGAAACCACCTCTACGGGCAATTAAAACATTGACTAAGATTTTTGGCAATGTTTCATTCTTATGACCTACAGTAACTGGCAAATGCTTTTTCCAAGGCCCCATATCCCTTCTTGATTCTCCAGATTCAGACATAATTCATAATTAGTACTTTCTCTGTGTGCAATACTATAAGTTCAATTCAGTCCAAATAATGTAGTTGTACTCTTGTTTTCATTTTTGGTAAATGGAATTTACCAATTTACCACTTTGGTAAGTGGTTCTATATAATCATATTAATCCTTTGACATCCCAAAGGACAAACACATCTCCAAAGAAAAATAATTTAAATACTTGTTTCTGAAACACTAATGTGAAAATTGTTCTTTCCTTTGCAGAGCTTACTCTTAAACATATTGTGTCCTTCAATATGCATAATCTATAAATTCCAGTTCTTTACACAACATGCCACCACATCTGCAGTGAACTCTGAACTTCTGCTCTGAACTTGTCTTGTTTCTCCTGAAACCTATAGAAGTTCCAAGTCCAAGTAAGAAAGTGGAATACAGGGTCCTTCAAATGTTAAATTTCCAGCTAAGGTGTTAGTTTTTGCATAGGCAAGGACCCTGCTTGCCCCATAGGTACTACCTCAGATCAAGGCAACCTAGTTTTGTCCAGCTGAACACACATTGAAAGAGTGTCTGCCAACTAGAAATAAATAAAAATATATATATAGATACACACATGTATATGGCATATTAAATATGTCTAGATATCTGTGGCACAAAATACCAGACACAATTCAAATAGAACTGATGCTCCTGGAAAACCAAAATGTGCAAGAAACTTTAAAATGCATGTGAAGAGCAGCTTTGCAGTAAAAACAGTGCTAGCCAGCTCTGGTTACAGTGCACAGCCACAGACAGTGCACTGTAAATGTCTAGCCTGACATGCAATGAGAATTTCCATCTGGGAATGCAGTGGTATCTGCACAAGTTTATGAGGATGGAGCACCTGTACTGGCAGACTCTGTACTGCCTCAAGCCATGAATTTACACCTCTGTGTCTGCTGCAGTGGAGACAAGCAGAGTAATGACAGTCATTGTAAATTCTAATGTGCTCTCCTAACCACAGGTTCCAGGCCATGCAGAGTCTGTGGCAGCAATAGGGGGTTGCAGCCTTTCTCTTCCTCCTCACTCCTTCGAAGGGCTGCATGTCACAGATGGCAAAGACCTTAAGATGTGTGCACAATACAAAATCATTCTATTCTTACCCCAATGCCATGCAGGCAGCAGTGAGTTTGTATTTGGACCAAGGAAGATGGGTCCTGGCAGATCTGCAGGGTGCCTGCCTTCCCGAGCTACCTGCTGCCCTCTCAGCCTGCAGCTTGAGAACCCTTCCTTCCAGTAACCATTTCAGCTTTGCAACAAGAAGGTCCTCTGAATTTAACTAGAAAAGACTTTGAAGTGTTACACAAGCCTGATCCTTATTAACTGCAATCCATCAGACACATAAGACATTAATGCATAACGTGGCAAGTGCATCTATTACTGCTTCACGTTTTTTCCATTCTGTAGCACTTTACATCTGAGAATGCAGTCTGTCTAATAATGGGGAAGAAAGCTCAACCAAACAGATGGAAAAAGAAGTATTTCTGCTTAACTTCACAGGTTTGTGGCTTTTTTCTTTTTAAATTCTCACTGACAGATCCATCTGATTAAAGTGAAATAACTTATTTTATTTCAGATTTACAGCAACTTGTAAAAGATTCAAGTCCAGCTTTGGTTTTAAATAAAATGTTAGTCACTCATCCATCCCACACAAAGCATCTCCAATGATCTAATGTGCATGACTGGAAATGTTTGGAACCACTGCCTTAGGAGGGGCTAATCAAGCAGCTATAATAGGAAAATTAACAGTACAGCTCATCAGCAGTACCAAAAATGTGTCAAGAAAATACTCTAGTTCTGTTTAATGCTAAAATTTTACAAATACTATTCCAAAAAAGAAACCAAGCAACCAACCAACCAAAAAAATCTGAGAAACAATAATTGGTTTCTACAGGATGGAAGCTGAGTAATTAGAAAATGGAAGGCAAATACTGAAAACAGACCATGCTGGAACAGGATACTATCTGGTGTAAAGTGATACTCAAGTATGTCCTGAAGGCAGGCCTATGTCAGTTCACACCTGCGAACTGAAGACTGTTGCTAGTCTTTTTTGATCCAGCAAAAGGCCATATGACTGTCTTTTTAAAAATGGTTGCTTTTTTTTTAACATTTTAACATTTTTTTACATTATTTTTACATTTTTAAATGTAGTTACTATTTTACCACCCCAAATTTTTTTTAGTACCCAGGCCCCTGAGCAAAGAGCTATTTCAGTATTGAGATTGCAGTTCACACAGAGTATTCTTTCCATGCTCCCAAGCAAGTATCAAAAGCTTGCCATTTGCAGCAGAAATCATAACTGCTTTGTACAGCTGCTGTTCCCAGTCCCAGCAGTGCTATCACTTTTCTACAGAAATGTGTTGAATAAAAAAGTCCTGCAGATACAAGAATCCCTCCAATCAAACATCTGTTTATAGAAACACTACATAGCGCTCAAGGTGCCTAAACTGCCTGATATTGCCTCATTTAAAGCTATTTCCATTTCACACAATCTCGTTCAAAGAATAAAGAATGCCTTCATATGGAAGCTTTCAGCTTCATCACATTGCACTGTCTCATCTGTCTACATTATTCAAATACACCTGCAAAAATGGAACATGTTTTATTAGTCCTTCTCAGAAAATGGGAGGTTCATGTACTAAGAATAGCTGCTTTAATACACTAGCTGTAGCCTTCTTTATACTAGAAATATCAGCCACTCCAAAACCCTCTCTGAAAGGCACCACCAGGATCAGCTGTGAAAGACCCTGAGACAAACTCATGCTTGATCCATCTTTAGTAAAGTCTACAGATTTTAAGCAAAGTTCATGTATCTAGTCCTCATAGTTTGTAGAAAATTACGCCACTGTGATAAAACATCTACTCTAGGGCTTCCAGCGGTATTTTATTACATTTTTTAAAAGTATTGTTCTTCTTGGAGCTGCCTGTTCTTTCTGGGGAGCACCTTTTTGGTGACTCTCATTCCACCAGTGGGCAGGAGTAATCCTCCAGCAGTTTTCTCTATGAAAACCCAATCAAGCTCAATGGGAACTCAATGGCACACATTCCATTGAAATGACTGGTCCTTGTGTGGGAGGAGGCACCACCTGAATGGTCCCGCCAGGAGCACTAAAAGTTTAAGGAAGTTCCTGATACCACGATAATCTACTTTTTAATTAAACATTCATATTGCAGCAGTAATCACAGTATTTTTAAAGAACAAGCTCTAGTCTAAGTAACAAGCAGACAACAGAAATCTCAATGTGGTGTTAGATGAGAGAAACACACAGGCAAATGTACAGCTGTTACTACAACCAGGGGGAATTTGAAGTAAGTCTGTTGGAACAATTCATTTTGTTGTTTTTTGTTAAAAAAAAATCTACAATGTGGAACAATTTGTTTTCCACAGAAAGTAAACATCTTTAGAGCAATGTAAATGCAACTTAGAACAACTCTGAACTTGCAGGAACCCAGCGGAACAGAAATTGCAGCATTATTCAGATTTTAGAGATCTTGTTCCCATCAAAAATGAGTTTCTGATACAACACACACTTAAACTGTTCCTGTGGTATATTATTTCCTCCTAGGTCATATACTTCAAAGAAAAAAGAAAAAAGGCACCTCAAACTAACTGGCAGATACACGTGTCTTATTTTAGAATGGTTTAATATAGCTGCAGCTGGTAGCACTGTCCATTTACTGATGAGTTTGTCCAACTTTAACCTCTCAGACTAAAACTTTCCGCTCCTGTTATCTGTTTTAGTCTCTTGCTTTTTTTTGACTGAGGCAATGCATCCCAGAACGAGCCCAAAGAAAAACAAAAGGGAAAAGTGTTTTATTTTTTTCCCATGATGCCAATATTCTGGGTTTTTTTTTCCAAATGTAATTGCCTATGCTATTTTAATGAGTGAAACTATGTCAGCCAGGAAAGTGAGTTTTTTGTCGAGAATGCACCCTCTGCTTTTACTATGGAAATGCACTCAAGTACAGTCAGGCCACAAGAATTTAGAAAATAATGCTGATAATGTACTTTGTACACCTTCAGTGGAAACTCGTTAAAGTTCTGCATCTAACCTAGAGGAGCAATTTGTTTACAAGTTCCATACCTGAGGCTCAGAGAAGCTGAGAAACTTTCCAGCAGTTATTGGAAAGTGCTCTTGAGGTCTGTAATAGGGCAAGGACTGAAAATTAAGACACCTCTCTTCTGCTTTTAATGAGCACTTGAACCTGTACCTAAAATGCATGGAATACTTCCGAAAAACAAATCTTGGGACTGGCATTCAACAGATGAGGCTGGATAAGCAAGCCAGCTGAAGGAAGGTACTGAGAAGAAGAAAGTGGAGCTGGATGAAACTGGAAAGAAGCAGGGAACTAAGCAGAAAAAGGAGAAAAGGAGGCAGAAGAGATGGGGAGAAAAGATTGAAAATATGAGAGAAGATACTACGAAAGTGAGAAGTGTGACTGAGGAGAAAAAACAGTGGGCCAGCTCCAGGAAGAGGGAAGGAGCAGAGATAGGCTGCCCGTGGAGAAAGGGCACAAACACCTGCAATGAGAAAGACCTAAGCACACCACAGCAAAGCATTTTCACTGCCCTGTGGTACTCACAGAGGGCAAACCCCTCTGCCAGTGGCTCAGCAGCAATGATCCAACGAGTTCTGTGAATACTGATGGATCACATGGTGGCATTCTGCTTTTGAAGGCTCTTTTGGTTTGTTAAAATGCTATAAGGTCACAGGGTGCTGGGCCTTTCAAGAATGTTTAATCTCAAGTCAGAGGCGACTGTCCATGCAATTACTGTTATCACTTGGCTCTTTCTGCCTGTGAGGTCCACTCTCAATTCCATGATCACATATCATTTACCCCATGGGATCTCTGACTTGTTCAGCATGAAGAACAGCCTCACTATGGAGACTGTTAAGCTCAAAGGGTTATTTACACAATCTCTGTCTCATTCACTGTAAAACCTGGTAGGTATAAATGGACATACAGAATAAGGAACGCAAGTCTGCAGTTTCTAGAATAGCTACTCTACCAGTTTTGAGGGAGAATATGTCACCTATGGTGCAATTACTTAACCTAATCCTTTCTCAATTTGTGAACTATGTACTTTCTGTTTTGGGGGTCTGACTGAAAACCTCTGGACCTGATTTTCAGATGAGCTGCCAAATCGTAGTTACAGTTTCGGCAATGCACATTTTGCTTTGACTACTGTCAAGTGATAAATATGATACTGAAATTTATGGGGAAAAAATTCAATTCAAAGTACTTGACAAGCAGCACTAATTATGCAACACTTCTCTTAAACCTCATTCTTCCATATGCCAGCTTCATTTCCTGCAACAGATTAGGTTTTGCTACAACACAGCAGCTTTGTGAATTTTAAAGCAAACACTGCAGTAATAGCATCAACAGCTAGTCCTCAGAGAAGCCTTTTTTTCTCACCTTCTGCAAGGAACATTTTTAAGGCAGGGAGCCGAAGGCTGAATAAAAGGAGAATAACATTGAGTAGTATATCACTCATAACTAAGCACTTGATTTATGCAGGGACCCTGGGGTAAAATAATTTACTACCAGATAATTAAGTAGTTTTCTTAACACAAGACTTATGAGAGGATTGCTCACAAAATTCCATTTTTGTAAGCTCTAAATGTCTGCAGGTTTGATTTTGTCCTTCTGATGGCAAACTAAAACCCCACATCATCCCAAAAAAACTGTCCTCAGAAAGTGACCCAAACTGAGGTCTCAAAAAAGCCACCAAGACCATCAGTCTTCCTTGCTGTCCTTAACAAATGAAGATGCAAACAGAAATTCAGGAGCAGCAGTATGTGGGTTGGCTGGCAACTTGCTGAATGCTGCAGCCAAAAGCCAAAGCTGGTTTGCAGAACGAGGCAGGGGATGTTTCCTTGGCCTCCCCCACTCCAGATCACCCAGTGCCTCCCTAACACTGCTTGGCAGATATAAACAACACGGGATTGGTTTTTCCACAAATGTAAGACAAGAGTTTGAAGTTAAACAGCCTTACCAACTTACCACTAGAAGGAAGCTCTGTTTCACTAATTACACCTGTATGTCTCTGCATGTGCAATACGCTGCCCACAGAGGTGTTACTTCTGGACAGACAGCACAACTGATGAAGAAGATGAAGTGCAAGATGAGACAGAGCATACCAGACTGGTTTGGGTTTTGTTGTGATTTTTTAATCTCACCACAATTTCAATTACTTCTGGGGATTGCATTGTTCTGTTGGCAATTAGCTCTTAATGGATTTATGTAAAAGGTTTGTTTACCTGCTCTGGGCACTGCAGGGCTTGCAGTGCCAAGTTTCTCTTAGACCACTTCTGGGGGAGAGGGTTTGCACTTCTATCCCTAGTCTTTGCTTAGGCAAAGGAACACATGCTTGTTAGACATAATTTGATATTTATGTTTCCTAACTTTCTACACAAGTTTTGGCAATTTGCTGTTTCCAAGCTCTGCTTAAAAGTTCTAAAATTTAAAACAAAAACAAAAACCCCATAATAAAACCAACACACACACCCCCCTTTCCCCCAAACCTTCAAAACTAAAAACTCAACAGCACCACTAACAGACAACTTTTTCAGTATCCATAGCTTAACTCTGGCAGCTTTTCCTGCACCTCCTTCTTCCTCTACTCAGCTCGGTCAGTACAAGAGATGACTGGGACTGTACTCATGGTAGTTTCACTGCAAGTTCCTGTATTCATGTAATGTATGTTCTTTTCCTGCTATCTGTCTTGAAAATGTCTTAAACTTTTGCACTGATATCAGCAATAACTGAGCTAATCTCTTAAAAATACCAGGAAAAAGCTACTCCTTTCATGTGCCAAAGCAGACACTGACATCTGACAGATGGTGTTTTTTATACCTGTAATTAATGGGAATATTTAACAAATATTTATAAAAACAGCATTAAAAAGTTATTTGCAAATTAGCCATGATATCTGCAGCCTCCTCTGCTTTGAAAATCTGAATACAATTAAACTAACATATGAATAAAAAGCACATTTCTTGCTCAAATTATGTGAGCATTGAAAAATTCCACACCGGAATTTCAGACAAACGCTTTTGTCAATTTGAATAGACAAGAAGAAACAAAGACAAGCTGGAATAGCTTCAACACTTGCCTACATTGATAAATGACACTACTCAAATTTACAATACACTATTAAACAAAACTGCAAATGTATCAGAAACGCAACCGTCTGGTCGCAACTCTGAAGTCCCAATTTTCATTGATGAGCTTCCTCTTTAAAACCTGGCACAGAAGTTACATCTGAATGATAACCAGGAAACCTAAATCCCCCTGAGTCCTGTTCTACTGCAGAACACAAAGCCCTGCTCCATTTCAACAAGCATCCCAATGAAGTTTCCAAATCACTCCACAGGATTTTAAGTGCTAATGCTGCCATTCATAACTGATGAAGTGATAGAGTAACTGTGGATCTTTTTCCTCTTTCCTCTTCTCCAAGACACATGTATTCCATTTAGTCCAAGAATTAGCAAGGTAACTTCTCAGACAATTCCAACTGCTACATGAAATCTTCCATTCAAAGTTCACAAAGAACTTTGGTTCTTAGTAAGGAAAGAAAAGCTTTAGGCAACTGATTTGTATTTTGATTGTGAGGCACTTATAATAATTATCAATATAATAATATAATTTACTTAGATTAATTATTAATATTTTTGTCACACAAAAATGAGGGTCTGAATCTTCATTCCACTTGAGGCAGACTTCTCCAGCTACATCATGCAACCCATGCAACAGGCTCAGAACTTCAAATTAAACCTCACAGAACCTTTCCTTTTGGTCCATGCTTTTATAGCTCTTCTCACAGCAGGGCATGACTCCTGGACTCCTAGAGGTTTAATGAGTTTAAAGTGGCTTAGATTTATTGATCAAACTAAACTTTTTCAATTAAAACCAACAAATATCAAGGTTTTCTAAATTGTGTGATTTTGGACTTATTATCAACATTTTACTACGTTAGTAAGTAATTAATCTAATAATAATTTGTGTAAAACAGCTAACTCTGTGTTACTGCCACAAGTACAGAGCACATTTGCATAATAGCACTCTTGGAGAGACCTTTTAAAGTTACCCCAACATACTTTTCCTTATGATTTATGGCAAATAGTTTCCCATAATTATTTAAATTCTAATAAGAATGTCATAATGCAAAATACTTTCTAATCCAGGGATCTCAGATGTTGAAGGGGATGTCATTTAACCACAGTGCAGAGATACAGAGGAAACAATTGTGGTCCTAGAGCTCCATCAAAGATGTCTCTCTGTGACTCTTCTGCACACAAATGACAACTGACCAAACTACATAAGACCCTGTAAGAGCAATATCTCTGTGCCAGTCTCTGGTAAGTTCAGCCTGTACTGGTGACAAATCATTCTGAATTAATATTTACACACCCCTGCTGCAAATAGCAAAACATTCAAAAAGAAAGCCCAAAGTAATGCAAGCTTTCAATAAGCTTCCTATACACCCACAGAATGTCAGACTACCAAACCTACACACAATCCCACAGTGTTTGCACGGAAAATTCCTCACGTAAAGTTTAAATTTCCTCAGGAAAAAATATGTCATCTTAACCCCACTTTGCCACTTATGTCAAACACCTACTCTATACAAATCTCAAAATGAGAATAAATAAACCCTACAGTAACTCCTTGGGAATAAGAAGGGGCTTTTCATTAAAAAAAAAATAAAATATTTACCTAAAAGCTACATAGGCTTTTGTTAGTCTTCACCTCAATGTGGGAGCATCCCAACTACATTAAAGAGGGCAAAGCACTTGCCAGCACCCCATATCAGTTCTGAAAAGATTTGTCTGGGAATTATATTTGAACATTCCAAATTTGAATGTTCCAAAATTGAACATTTCCATTTCTATCTTAGGTAAAACTTGAAACACTGGAAATGTTTCCGTTTCTACAGAGTGGAAAATTTTCAAAACTGCTTGGGCAGAACACCAGTGAGCTGGTGGATGGCCCAAGATCCCAGGTGCCATGGGACCCTGCCAATGCCTACCTATATGCTTAGGTGACAGAAAAGCACAGTTTAATGGACTCAACACATTCCTGCAGAACATTGTAATTCTATTTAATTCGGGTTCTGCATCCAAAAAAAGCCTTTCAATGACAGAGTTGTAACTCAGCATCAGTATCATCAATAAGACTGTCTTGAAAATCAAATATTTTCATTTGTCCCATCACAATAGAGATAAGGATTGATCCTGAGTCTTTAACCTCACCTCATCTCTTCAACTATAAAACTTCTTTCCATTTCCAAAATTGTCTTCTCAGCTATTTCCCATTCCCTGCTCAGGTGCTGTTCTCAAAAGCTCTGCACACAAGAGCACTGATCCAAACAGAGGGCTCTGACTCAGAACCACCAGCTGGATTTCCCATAGCTGTGCTACCACATTAATAGCAGCCATAGCTGAAGAGGCATGCCAAGAAAGTAAAAGTAGTCATCGTCTTATGATCTGTCTAGATACTTCTCCACAACACAACTGACTTCTTGCTAAACACCAGTCACATAAAATACTGAGAATATCAACACAGTGTAACTGGAGACATGACAGTAATCCACATGAACCAGTGGGCAAACCAGCAACCAGGAACGGAACTGGACAAGTTCAGCAAAATGTTACCTATGAATATTTCACTGAGCCCTCAGGGGTTACTCTTTCATACATTTTACCTTGACTTTTCCAAAGTCCTATATGAATTTGGTCAAAAATTCATACCTCCAGCACTATCTAATGAAAATTTGGATATTACATCCATTTAACATCACTCTTCATGCTGAAACTACCTTAAATAGTCTGGAATATCCAGAAGCCTGAAAGGTTGGTTCCTTGTGTGCACTGCCCAAGTGACCTGCAGCCTGGAGTTCGTTTACAAATACATTCTCACACATTCAGGCACTCATGAAGAGCCAGTGACTTGGCAATGCTCAAGACAATTAATTACAGAAAGTGCTCAGTAAACAAATGTTCCATTTGAGTTACTCCCTTTGTTCTGGTGACAAACCACACAAAGAAGGTTGAATTCTACTCCAACCACACATGCATATCATTCCTTTAATGCAGGGGGAAATAAGAGAGATTTACTCACCACTTCCCTATTTCTAAAGGAATAGACTCTATTGGCAGAATCCTGTTGTATTGCAGGTTGGTTGTATGGCTAATGGTTTCAGAACAGCCAGAGGTGTGTGTGCAGGAAGGAGAGATGTTTACTGCCTGTTTCCTGCCAAAGAGGGTGACAGGCAGCTGTGTGCTCTGAGGTGAGCTTGTATGCAAGGTGCTGAACAGGGGAAGCCACTTATATAATAAGAAAATAGGTTTAACGACCTGCAGGAACACTTGAACAAATACAGGCATTTCCGAGGTTCTCCCTTAGCAAACCTCACAAATCAACCTTTCATGAATCCATCAGTCATGTGAAATGAGTTCAGCTATCAATGAAAAAACAATAAATGTACAATAATGAGGAAATGACCTAATGGACCAAGGTAGATTAACTTAATTTGTTATTAATTAATTGCCCTTAGGAGAAACTGTAGAGGGAGTGGTCAAACACCAGGATAAGGGTTAACAGAATACTTCCATTAAATGAGATTTTCAGTTTTGGTATGCTCCAGGAAGAATTGAAGAAAAAAAAAAGAAATAAAAAGATACTGTTCTCTACTTGCTGGCAAGACCATTGGTACATGTCGCTGCTGATAAATTAAATTAAAGCCTGCGTGCAGAAGCATTTAATCAGGAAGAACAAGCAAACAAAGTGAAACACTATCAGCCTTGTTTTGCTCTCATCCTGGCCTTATACTAAAGCTGTTCTTAGCAACTTCTTTTAAATAATTACGTTAATTACCACATTTTAGGAAGAAGAATAACCCTGAATAGCAATTACAGCCCCTCCAAGGGTAACAGAAACATTACTAAATAAAGAATATCACAATGTAGAGTACTATGCCTAGGAGAAGCTACCTCAGCTACAATTTCTCTTTGCTATTAAGTCTCCTGTACCACAGATTCCTTTACAACTGTATTTATCCAAGCAACAATGGCAAAGAGGCAGCAGTAGCGTGCTCATCTGTGTTTTCTCTTAATCTGTTGAATTCTTGTGTTTAAACAACAGATTGTAAAACTAACATGAAAATATTTTCACTTCTGTTCCTGTCCATCGAAAGAAACCTGCCAATGGCCAAAGCACTCACCAAGCTGACCTGCATGTGCAATTCACAAGCCTCACTACCCTCTACTCTCCAGCCCACTTGTCATTCTCAACAAATGTACTCCACAAACCTTCCTTCTCCATACCCTGGCAATCTCGGATCGCTTCTTTCTTCCACCTCATTTCTGACTTCCTCATCTCTTATCCCTTGCCCTCTGAAAAGAACTCTTTTCCTGGAAACAATTTTGTCACATTAAGTCAGGCAGAATACTGTCCAACTTTGTGCCCTGATGTGTGAGGGATGAAATAAAGACCGGGACATTTATGTATCGCTTGGACACAGTGAGCAAATTTAGCTCAGAAAACTTTCCAAATTAATGCCCGTGCACTAAGGTCATTTCCCATTTCCTTCAAAAAACAGAAAGTATTTTTTGAAAGAGCAATTTGTCCCAGAGACTATTCTCAGAAGCTTAAATTAGCCCTTCATGTTTTCCATTCCAGACAAATAACTAAAGGTTTCTTGACATTAAGTCTTTTCAATCAACTGCTCTAGTCTCAATCAATGGACTTTATTCATAAATAAAGTGAGAGTAATAACTAAGAAGCAAAAAGGAACTCATCTGATTTGTTTAGGTCGGGTTTTTGTTATCCTGTGCTCCCTTGTCACATTTCCACTATGCAGGTTCCACTACACAAAATGGGATTTCTAAGAGGCAAATGTATCAGATGTTCACCCATCCAAAAAAATATGGCCTAAAAGATGTCAACTTATCCAGAGCTCTCCTGAACATTCTGCTTCTAGTATCCAAATACAGACTTCTAAATGTTTGCAACATTAAGTTAGATTAGCAGGACAAATAAGGAAAACATATTAGGAAGACATACTTTGGGAAACACTAAAAGGACACAGGCAGAAACTGGAAATCTTAGCAAGATGAAAAACCACTAATGGGGACAAAGAACAAAACCTCATTTGCCTCCCACACACAATGGGAGGCTGCCCGGAGCATGGTACACTCAGCCAAACATTTTTGAACCAAATAATAACAGATTAAGTTGTATTTAAAAATTAACACAGAACAGATTTTCACTCCAATAAATTAGGAAGCTAAAATCAAAGCACATAGAACTGAGTGCTGGTAAAAGTAGCATCTGTCACAAAATGCACAGAGCACCACTGAAAAACACTGGAGTGATCCAGGCTACTGGGGGCTGTCTCTAAATGCTGTTCAGAACATGACCAGCACTTACAAAAGGATAACCCCATCTTATGAGACTTAGAAGTAGGCAACCTTCATAACATGGCCTATCCAAACTCCATTTTTCAATTTATTTCGTGGAAAAACTTTAAGCTTATGAGTGAGTGTGGTGGTTTCACCCTGACTGGGTGCCAGGTAGCCACTAAAGGCACGCTATCGCTCCCCTCCACAGCTGAACAGGGAATAGAAAACACGGCCTCAGCCAGCAGCATCCTGGAGCAGGCTGTGTCCACGTCCCTGCTGGACATGGGGAAAGCTTCTGGCAGCTTCTCACAGAAGCCACACCTGCAGTCCCCCCACCCCTCCTCCCTAACAAAACCCAATACACTCCACTCCTCACCACTGGGAATCACATGCTTAAGAATTATCATTAAAATCCACACTTAGCACACAAAATCAAAATAACATCACATCACCAAATGGAAGTGGAAAACATGCTAAATTCATTCCCTTGCCCCTTCACCACAATTACAACTAAAATTTTCCACCATTATTGCATTCTCTGACATTGTTCAGCCCATGTTTGTACCACTGCCTCTCTCAATTACTATCTTTATCTCAAATTCCTTCATGTTCTGAGGTTTCATCAAATTAGAACTGCACATATTGGTAAATGAAGTGACTGCTTAAAGCCCTTGAAGGTACAGTATTAGGTAACTGTAATACTATGGATCTACTTTTAGTATTTCCCAAGACACTCTAAAATAAGTTCACAAAAATAATCATTAAATTCATTTAAAAAAAATTCAACTTAACGTGATGATTAGGTGAACATTTTGCATACTAGGGAAAACCAACAGCTGTCCAAGACATGAAACACAGGAAAAGCAGACTTACATTTGTGTTGCAGAGTTTATATTGCTTGTAGGCACCGATGCACACGATGGCTGCAGCCCTCTGGGGCTGGGGCTGTCCCTGCAGGGCCTGAGGGCCGGAGTCACTGCCATGGAACAGACTCTGAGCCACGGGGAACGAAGGTGACTGATAAACCGAGGGCCCCAGGACTTGGTGTCCTGCCTGAGGCCCACTGGGCTCTTGGTAAAGATTGCCGTGCTGCAGTGAAGGAGCAGCTGCCTGGCTGTAGGAGCTCATGAGACTCGGACTCTGCTGGAACAGGTGGCTCCTCGACGACTGTCGCTGCCTCCGCAGCTTCTGAGGCTGCTGACCGGTATCAGTTTGTAAAGGTAAAATGTATGGCACCTTTCCATACCCATACTTTCCTGGACCAATAGGATTTCTGTTTCTGCTTCTAAAAACAACGACAAAGAGAGAAAAGAGCTACTGAATCCATAAGCAAAGGAGCAGTTAAGTATTTACATGACTTGCAATAAATATGAACAAGATGTAGTCTAGCTTGATGAATTAGGAATCTCAGACAGCCTTGATCCTAACACTGCAGTCTGACGAGTCAGTTGGCAAAAAACATTTCTTTCAGTTCAGAGCAATGAGTGAATACAGCTCTTTTGGGTGACACAACAAAAATCATTTTCTTTCTGTACATAAAATACATTTACGTTTTTAACATAGATGCAAAACAGACTTGAACGCCAATGAAAATCAGAGATTATGAATTGTCAGACTTCTTTTCTAGAAACAGAAATGTTACAGATGTCAGCCATCAGATCAAAGAGATCTTTCTTTGGGTTTGTTTTCTTCCCAAGTCTTATATTCTCCCAGGACTCTTGATAGCTGGGAACCCTGGAAGTCATTTACCTCCTATTCCAGCCTGATGGCCAAGTGGGGCTTCAATCAATCTTCCTGGCTCAAGATGTGTGAATGAGAGTGCTGATTTGCCCTGGCAGATAAGCAACCAGCACTCTTGAACTGTTTATCCCTGTTAATCTGCTCTGTGACCATGACAGTCATTGCTGAGGGAAGCTTTTGGTAGTTACAGCAGAGAGTACTATTATGGTTTTTGGCATTAAGAGAGGGAAAGAAAAGCTTCCCATAACCATACAAGAGAGGAAAAAAAGAGAACCCCTAAGCCTTATGCTTACTTAGTCAGACCTAAATGAGAGTGAGAGTACACAGCATTAGTTCTTCTGTTGCTCCCTAGGCTGAAGAGCAAGAGAGAATAAGAGGAAAACAAGAATTCAACAATATTTGCAGTCAGCTGGGACAAAAACAGAGGAAAAATTCCACCAAGAATTAGATGGAGTTACTATCTAAAGATAAATTACTGCTAACAGAAAAATATATGTAGAAAAGCATTATGTAATTCACGTCAGACCACAGCCAGCAGACATCTCTGATCTCTTGTGTTCATCTCAAGCAGAGGCATAACAACTGTACAGTGCAGATCTGACAATCTCCTTTCTTTGGGCATAATTCTTCTAAACACATACACCTCTTTGATTGCTCAGACAAATCTCCTTAGCACTCTGATAACAAAAATCATGGGCCCCTTTAAATTTAGACCAACCTAAATATATTCTTAATTTCAAAAAAATATATTTGCCCAGACAAGTAAGAAAATCACATTTTATGCTATAAAGGTATTAAGGTATTTATGCTATTAAGGTAAGGGTTGTAGCAAACATGATGATGATGATGATGATGCAGCATTCTTACTGTTGTAACTTTTACCAGTTTCTCTCAGGCTGAGAATATGTCAGCTGTGAACAGTAGAACTGGTCCCCCTTAGCACATTTGCAGGGTCAAAAAGGAATTTGGTTGTCGAAGCTTTTTCTAATTTTAGCCATAAGCAAACGTGTGCCTTGGCAAATCAATGCATTATCGCTGCCTCACAGACTTTATGCTAAGAACAATGCTTTGAACCTCAAGTGGTCTTCAAGACTGAAGCACTTTCAGAGCTGGTGGGCTGATTATTTATATTTAATATAAACCCTCTTTGAACTAAGGATATACAGTGTCTTTAAAATACACAGGTAAGATTACAAATTTCCTGGGCCTCCACCTTTTCTCTAAAGTGCTCTTTACACATCCTCTCTCCAACATACCTTATTCATTTTTTCCCCTTTTTCCATCACTTCCTCTCACATTTCTCTCACTGCCTCTAAATGGAGGTTCCCTGGCTCACTTCCAGCTGAAGCATAACTTGTTTTCTCTCTCTTCTGATGTCAGGCAGAATAAAGAATGTATTTCCATGAGCTTTTCAGCATTTCATTTATCTTATCTCCTAGTATCAAAGTACTTCTCTTGTAAATGTAAAACTGCAAGGGTGAACATTATCAAAACCACTCATTTATGACAACAAGGAAGACTTGTTGTACAACTGCTGGAAAGTTTCCTTAGAATGAATGAACCCAAAGAAACTTCTGATTTCTCACATTTTCAATTCACAACATTTCACTGTTGCTGAAGAAATAATGTAATGTTTTGGAAAGGTAACAACCTTCAGCCACTACTTTCACCAGGGATAAGGAGAAAAAAACTACAAAGAAATTATAGATTTTTTTTTATGCAAGATTTTCTCTCGTCAATTCACCAAAATAATTCCACAAGCAGAGGGAGATGGTTTTGTTCTCTGTACTCCGAGTCACAACAACCACACTAATGAAAGACAACAGAATATCATCACAGATCCTCAGATAGAGTAAAAACAACACCTAGACCTTTATTTTAATTTTGTGTAGCATTTATTCAAGTTTAAAGCTTTTTTTCAAAATCTTCAGAGGCTTCCTTTACCAGGAGTCCTGGAATGAACACTCAAGTCCTCTAACATGCTAAGGAAAGCCCTGTCCTCAGTGAGCCTTGTCCTGCTGCATTTCTGGGTGCCCAGGGCTAGGTATTCTCCAGGTTCCTGCTGTTATCCTCACTTGGGAATTCAGCAGCTGCCTACACTCTATTCTCTGAAGTGTTGCTGGCTGTGGTTGTGCTCTATCAGCACAGCAACCAGCCCAGAGCTAGCACCTGCTCAAGCTGAACTTAGCACTGATCTATCGGCAGAAACAGAGGTTTTATGTGCAAGATGAAAGTGGAAGAAAAGACAGAAGACAGGTTACAAATCTGATTTACAGCATTATTTCCCAAAAAAATATTTCACATTATTTACCACCACAAAAGTCTTTTGAATTATACTCATTTGTGCTTTGGCATGCTGTTATTCATTTCCATTTCAATATGGCTCCAAAACTGCAGTTCTTTGATTTCAGCTAGAAAATTAGTTCTAAAGGAGCCGAATCCCCTTAGATCCCTATCAAAGCTCTTTGGCTTGAATTTAAGCCCTTCTACTCATCATGGTTTTAACAGAACTGCTTTTTAGTAGGCAAAATCCTCTATAACTGAAACTATTACATACATTCTAACTTAGTTAAATCTATTGCTGTGGATAAGTAAACCAACATTTAACCTAATAGTTGAGGTCATAGCAAATTATCTGTTTTGCAGCACTACATTACTGTAATTCATTGACAGATTTTAAAGGACACTACCCGTCTACTTACAGTTCAAGTATTTAGTTCAGAGCTGCCTTGATTCTTTTTCTGAAGAATTGAAAGGGACTATTATTAACTATTCCTGTCAGCAATGAAGCTGTTGAAATATTACTCCAATATTTAAAACGTAATTAAGAAAAAAAAAAAAAGAAGATGGAAAAGTCCTTGGAGACACAAGATGTTAAATCAGAAAAAAACTGGTGCTAATGCTGCAAATTTCTGTTAGCATGATTGCTATGGGCATATATTTTTTAATGTACTTTTTTTTTTAACCACTCCTAGATAATATTATTAAAATAATTTCAGACCAGCATTTTTAATCCATGGCATTTCCTCCATAATTCAAAACTATGAACAATGGCCTACAATTATCCAAGTCAATCATTTACTTTCCAGCCCTCCTACTGCTTTTAATTTTCTTTCATGCTTTATATATTATTAGGCACACAGTTAACAAGGTGTACTTTAAAAAGATTCCAGCATAAATTTTTTCCCCCTTTAGTCACCAAAAAAACTGTCTTATACTGTTTGTAACTTTTGGTGAGTTTACACCTCACAGTATTTTAGCATTCTTCAACAGGAATAATTTTTAACAAAAATGACTGATATACTGGAACTGGGAGCAGGTTTCCATCTGCTCAAGGAGAGCTCCCACCAGTCAGGTTGATTCCCACCAAAAGCCACCATGTATTGCTTCTGCCACTGCACCACAGCCTGTGCTGCTCTGCATTCCACATGCTCACTTTTCACTGGCTCTAAATCAGTCTGGAGAAAATCACCTAAACATGAGTGAAAGAAGGGAGCCCTTTGACTGTTCTGTGTTACAAAATGCGTGCATGTCTGCTCACTGATCTAGAAACTGGCCTTACAGCAGGTACTTCTGGGAAATGTTTGGTCACAAGAGCTCAGGCAGCCCTTCTGAGAAAGCATCACACACTGCAAAGTGGGGCCAGCAGCTCCGACTGTGCCACACTCCAGCACGTTGTTCCCTTCTCCAGCTCTGACTGTGCCACACTCCAGCACGTTGTTCCCTTCTCCAACTCTGACTGTGCCACACTCCAGCACGTTGTTCCCTTCTCCAGCTCTGACTGTGCCACACTCCAGCACGTTGTTCCCTTCTCCAACTCTGACTGTGCCACACTCCAGCACGTTGTTCCCTTCTCCAACTCTGACTGTGCCACACTCCAGCACGTTGTTCCCTTCTCCAACTCTGACTGTGCCACACTCCAGCATGTTGTTCCCTTCTCCAACTCTGACTGTGCCACACTCCAGCACGTTGTTCCCTTCTCCAACTCTGACTGTGCCACACTCCAGCACGTTGTTCCCTTCTCCAGCTCTGACTGTGCCACACTCCAGCACGTTGTTCCCCTCTCCAGCACACTGCAGGCTGTTCATCAGGGCAGGCTGTCCCTGCATCTCACAGACTGGCATTTTCAGTAACTAAAGCAAGGAAACCAACTGCCTTTAGTGGTAACTTTGGTAACCACACCATGATTTGTGGATATGCACTGCTTCCCATGTATCACACATACATAAGAGTATTAAAATTATTGTGAGCGTATTTGTCCTGAAGCATTCAACTGCTAGAATTCACATAGTAACCAACAATGTAACCAACAATGCCTACAAAGCATTTCTTCTGAAGAAAATTGACTATACACATTATACCACAAACAATCTCATTTCTCTATCATATTGGGGAAAAAGATATTTACACTTTTCTGAGACAGTAGAATTAATGAATAAGGTCACTATATAAACTGTCTTTTGGGAATGGGCTTAATTTATAGGAGGTGGACTATCTTAAATGAAATTTTCCATCCTCAGAGATCACCACTGATACCTCAGTTCAGCATAGCTGCAATATGCCCAGGACAATAACTTAGTATCTTTGCTTTTACTGATCTCTCAGCAAGTGCTGTATAACCTCATTTATGTGACTTTCAACGCTGAAATAGGATTCCAAAATTCAAACCCAAATACTTCAATCCTCTTTTTCAGTAACACCTCTGACCCCAGGCAGTTCTCAGCTTCAAGATTTGATTGAATAATGCAACCATGCAGTTGGCAGGTAAACCAGCAGAAATTCAATGCAAGTAACCTCATAACTGCTGAGATGTCTTACAAATGATACGGGAGGTTTGGTTGTTTCTAGCCCTCACTGATGGGGCAATAATTCAGTGGTACCTGACTAAACAGCAGCAGTGTTCTCACTTCCATTCCTTCAGTGAGCCCAGCTCAGGAAGAGTTGAAATGTTCAGTAGTAAGGATAAGAAAGCTTAGGTGGTTTGCAATTATAGTATTGTGTTAGGGGGTTATTTCTGATAATCCCACTCAAAACATGCTTGCAGTAGCATAATAAAAATTGATATTAATTTGGTAATAATAAGTGAGACCTAGAGCATGTTATGGGGATTAAAACCCAGATGAGAGGTGTGACAGCAAAAAGTCAACCTGAGGCTTCAGCCATCCCAGCTAGCTACTCATTTTGTGAGGAAATATCCCTTTTGATCATTATTGGTATTAGATCCTGTCCAGAATTTTATTCAGAAGGAAAGTAAACATCTTTCTTATATGGCTTTAAATCCCCCAAGTGCAACCAAGACGAATTCTTTGATTATCACTGCTATTAGATCTTTCTGGAAAATTTATCCGTAGAAAGGGATCCAATCCTTCTCTATCTTCCTTCTGTACACACACCAACCCACAATAAGCTTTTATAACCACAGTGGGCTTGGGGTAAAAGCCATCGCATTTTCATTCTGTGAGAGAAAAAATGAAAGCAGCTAAGTACTTGAGCTGGGTTTCGTTCCAGATAGTAAGAAAAGCAAACACCCATGCCTATAAATATAAAGCCTCACAACTTGAGAAAATAATACCTTCTTGAACCTGAAGGTCCAGCAATTACACATTTTACACCTCTAGGAACTGGAACTGACTAGAATAAGCCACAGAAATTGCATCACAACACGTGGCTACTGGCTAAGGAAATAACAGAATTTCCTTTTAAAAGTTAACTGTAGACCTGTCAGAGTGACCTACGTTTGCCTGCTCAAAGCATCTGTGAGAGGGGGCCAAAGAAATACTTTCAGAAAGGAAATTCTGGTTTGACATTAAATGATGCACTCTTCCTTTCCACTGCTCAAAGGCCTAGAAATGCAAACTGACCCTATACAGGGTACAGAGCAGCACAGCAGACTTGCACATCAGCTGCTGGCAGCAGAATAAAGACCCAGAGCCACAGCCATGTGAGAAGTTGATGATTTTTGGATTATTTCCTCAGAGTAAATTTTTTCCTCTCACTCCTCTTCCAAATACACAAGAAATGCTTTAGGGAAGTCCTTTCTTAATTACATACTTCTTTAACCTGCACTATTTGTGTAAGAATGCTTTAGTTATTTCATTATTCTGGTGATAATTCTAGGGGTTTTTCTTTCTGCTCCTATGACCCCAGACACAAATTACATATTGTGTTCACACAAGTGGACACTGAGGTTTGCTGCTCCACCACCAAAGCCTACATGAAGAGAAAGTGAAGGTGGCAGCTGTAAACATCCTACACTCAGCACATCAGTGAGAAATTGTGGTTCTGTCTTCCCCATCATCAAAACAGAGAATTGGAAATGCAACATTTAAGAAGTACTAAAACCTAGTCCATGAATAATATTTCCTTTCAAGATGTGTTTTCTCTCTTAAAGCATGTTCTCTTTCTGCACGGCCTTATAAATTTTCCGTATGTGCCTCTCTATAAAGATGTCTAAATGCTTTAATATTTTTTCACTATCTCCTTTTCCCAGTTTGTTTGTAGTGTGTGGCGTGCTCCATGCACTTTAGTTAGGTAAAAAATAACAAACCAGGCCTGTGCTCCAGGGAACTTAGCTCTTCAAAGCTGGGGAGAGCTCCCTGCCTCTGCCCATGGACAACCCAGAGAACCATCAGCTTTCTTTTATACTTGTTCCAGTGACTGACTGTAATTAACACATTTCAGTCATGCAAGAACTCTTCTTACTGCACTGAGTTAAACAGGGGAGCACTGGAATTTTTTAAACCAGGCTTCTAATTGTAGGTACCTCAAACCTCGCTCTCCGTGAACTTGTCATGCAGTCCTGGTTCCTAATGCCTAACTAAACTGAGTCTCAAAAGCTGAAAATGTGAATACCCTCTTCAAAGACTAGGTATAGAAAATTTTATGATATCCAAATTCTATTTTGGATTTTGCTAAAAATCACTAATCAGTTCCTTGTCACCTGCTTGGAAGCAGGCAGACAACTTTTCCACTTGCTGGTAAATGATATAAACACACTGGGCTGCTGCACAGGACTGCTATTGCTGTCCTAAAACTCTTTGCCTTGGCAGCCATCCAATTTCATTCTACCATGTTATCGATGTGAGCTTATCTCAGTCACAGATTTCCATTTCTCTCTTATTGTTTTATGGAAATCTGCTAAAATTACAGCCTTTACATAAAGTCCAATACAGTAAATAGAAATACCCCAAAATGTTTCCACTGACTGTACAAACTGTGAAAACATAAGTGTTATTTAACAGCCTGACATGAATTTTCAATATCATCCTTTTAGTGAACACTAAACACAGTTCTACAGTATAAAAATCATGTGTAGAGTAACTCAAGTTTTGAAATCCATTTTCCCTATACCTGACAGGAACAGTACTCTCCTTTGTAAAGAAAGTTTTCACTGTGGATTTTGTAAATCAAGGAAAACTATTAGGTTTGTCATTCAAATAACTCCATTTTCAAATAACATTTTTTGTTCTCATTCTGTTTTTACAGTCACCACCAAGGAATCTGAAAGTTATGCAATACAACAGGCTTTAAAGCCACCAGGGACCTCCTAACACAAGATGGAAATAACTTATTATGCAAGTAAGATTAAAACCCTGACCTTGAATCCAGTCTTTTGCCAAGGGGCAGACTGTGTGGGGGTAGAAAATCAACTGTGGTACAGAAGCTTGTACTGTGCTTAGGAAAGCACGAGAATTTTCAAAAGAAAACGCCTCCATCATACAGGAAAGTGAGCATTTTAGTATTTCATATGACAAGGCATTTCTTAGGCAATAACACGGCTTCAGTTCTGTACACAGTGAGTATCATTTTCTGCTCACCATCATCTCATGTCCCAGCCAATCCTGGATTGTTCCAAACCATTGCAGTGTGTGCTGGCCTGCAGAGGCCACCAGAGCAGCAAGGGACAGCTGGTGGGGATGGGAGGCCAGCAGAGGCAGTGAGGCTGCCGCAGAGCCGGGATTCCCCTGGACACAGAGGTGCCAAGGGCTACAGCAAAGAGCCTTTGGATGACTTTGTGCTGACCGTTCAAGGCCAGGCTCCCAGCATCAGCAATAACCCAGCCATGCACCACAACTGGGGCTGTCACACTGCACAGCCCAGAACAGAAGTGAGTTAGAGCTAATTATTAAGTAGGAAAACACAAAAAAAAACATGACTTTGGCCTCAATGTTTTGCCTCAATGCCAAAATGACTTTTGCCACTAATGTTAGCGCTACTAATCCTGTCTCTAGCACTCCCTGAGTTTCTGTAAGACCATCAGTGCCAAACTGAATTTATACTCAACAGGTCTAGGCTCTCATTTCCATGGGTTTGACAGAAAGGCAAAGCAGTGACAAAGGAAATTTGCAACACCTGAGAAGATCAACATCTGAACAGCTGGTCCCAATTTTTGAGACTCATGCTTCACTGAGACAGGCAGGAGCTTAACAGGTTAAATCTATGTTAAAGTATTGTTTTATGTGTACAAAGCTTCTTGCAGGGCTTGAGAATGTCTTTATCAGCAGCAACAGAGTTCTACTGTCTTATTCCAGTCAGGCTGGAATACTGCCTCAAGATAATTCTTTCTTATGTTGTTAAGGACAGCAAAATATCTTTAAAAAGGGAATTACAATTGACTGTTTCACTAGGAATCTTAAAGAGGCAGATGGTATGAAGGAAGGTTTATTTGGTTATGCATGTGGTGGGGACTGGGGTGTTTTCTGTTTTGTTTGGGTTTTTTTTGTCAGCTCCCCCAAAAAACTTCTCTTCATGCATCTCCCAGAAGGGAACCGAGAGGGAAAGAACCGGAGAGCTGCTGCAATACATATTCAGAGGAAAGACAGAGAGAACAGACATTCAAGGAGTGGTCCATTCCAGGGAATCTCCATGCCTCTTCTGTTCAGTCTCCAAACTGGAAACACATCCATTTTCCTTTCACATATATATATATATATAAAAAATCTGATACATTGGTATCTAAGTGGAAAATTAATTGGAATTACTTGTAACAGCACAGCTCCACCCAGCCTTAAGGACTGTTACTAGGAAATTAATAAAAACATATACAGTGTTTAAAATATTCTATATATTAAAGAACCACATTTTTAAATTCTCTTCAAACAGGAAATTTTGCTAAAAGAGGTGGTAGGAAGAAAAAAAAGAAAAAAGAGAAAACAAAAAGGCAATAAATAGAAATATGAAATAAAACTAGAGTCTTGAGTAGAAATAAAGCCAACAGTTGACCATCCTTCATGAAAAAAGTTAATTTTTTTTCAACCAATTAATATCAAGACTGGCTGCTGAAGTTAAGAATACAATTATAGAACAGTTATTTGTCCTGATATTTAATGGAAATGTCAAATGAAAGTGCAGCAGAAAAGGAGAAGTCTCACAATAAATCATAAATCTTAAAGGGAAGCGAGATAATCCGCTTAGCACAATTGTAGAATTGCATCTGCCCTTGGACAAGTTGTAAGCAGTCCAGGGAGGGCAGGCTTCCCCAGAAGGCGCTAGCACTGCAGAAGCCAGTCTCGGTCTCTATAGCTTTGCTGTGGAAGCGCTGAGCAGCGCTGCCATTGCGGAGGGAGGGGCAGGAGCAGGTTCGTACCTCTTGTCCGGCTTGGGGCCGTGCCGGGGCCCCTGCGAGTGGCGGCTGCCCCTGGGGGCCGCCCGGCCGCCCTGGCTGCTGTTCCTCAGCCCGGCCCACGGCTGCTGCTCCCTCCTGTGCAGCGGCACGGACGTGCGGATGGCAGACACGACGTGGCCGGGGTAGGCAGACAGCGAGTCCTCGTGGTGGTTGCTCTGGGGAGCCAGAGGCCGCTCGGAGGCCGGGAAGTGGCGGCCCGGGCGGCGGTAGCCCCGCTCCCGGTAATAGGCGGGGAGGCAGGGCCGCGTCTGCTCCATCACCCCCCCGCTGCAGCTCCGAGAGCAGGCGGACCACGGGCCCCAGCTGCCCCACAGCCCCGGCACTCCCGCACTGCTGTCCTCAGCCGCATCGCCTTGCTCTTCTATCCTCTGCGGAACCTGCAGACACAACGCACACACTTAGGAATCAGAATTCACACTGCAGCGAGAGGGGAGCACGAATACCTCGGGGTTCAGCCACTCACGAGTGAAATGGAATGACACAGCATTGTTTCATCCTCTGCCTGTCAGAGGACTGCCAGTATGGGAGGACGTCTCCTACAGCCATCAACCATTCAGACAGAAAGTTTGCGTTTGGTTCTTCTGGGTTTTGGGGGTTTTGTGGTGGTTTTATTGTTTGGTTGTGGTTTTTGGGTTGGGTTAGGTTTTGGGTTTTCTTTTGGACTATCTGGATAGAAATAGATTTTCTTTGTTCTCAGCAATGGAAAAATTGCATGATGCAAAGCTTGGAAATGTGTTTTAATATTACCAAAAGCAGGAAATAAGGTCATTTTTGGTAATGAAATTGAGTTAACAGACACTCACTGCTCTGCTGAACTCTGATGCCTCAACAATGGAGAGTGCTGGTGATTGCAATAATATTTCAGGAACTCCTATCTAATGTGGAACTTTTTACAAAGGCAATAAATAATGTAAAGTTTGGCTGATTTCCAACCAACCAAAAATGCTGCTATAGTTAACTCCTATATTACCACTCTTGCCCCAGTCCCCACGTTACCACTTCAGCATGACCCACTCAATCCTACATTCACTGAAATTCCCATCAAACTCAATAAAAGATGGGACAGATTGTTGGTGTCTGGTGTTCAGTGCCACTTAGTCCATACTCAACATTCAGCAGCACAAGGGAAGTGAAAGAAAGAACCCCAAAGGGAGAGGATCCTTCTCAAGAAAAATCTAGGAAGGATTAGGAAGGGCAGGGTCTCTCCACAAGGACAGTTAACCCCTCAGGACAAATATTTTAAACGTCCTGACCTTGTGATTGGAAAGGTATCAGCGCAGCCAGGAAGTTACAATCACCCATCCCCATCTCCCTGTGGTTTCCTCAGCATTTACCCATTCTCGGAGCTAGATATAGTCAGGATTTCTCAGTGTTTTGCACTGAGTAAAGTACTAAAACTTGTAGTGTTTCTCTTGCTTCTCTTGACCAACTAATTGAATCCCAAGTTTCTAAGGCAGGTTCCCAATATCTGATTGTCACAGTTATTAATATGCAGAACATCCTTTTAAATGAGCATCCTTTAAGCAGTTTATTAATATCTGAACAAGCTTTGTATCAGCACGCACACACATATCAATTTGACTGGAGGACAAGAAAAGGCACTGTCCACAAACATGTTCGCCATACCTCTCCAGCCCTGTTCCAGTGCAGCTACCTCAAAATGAGCTTTGAAAAGCCAGCCTTGTCTGTCACTTCTCCCCCCTTCACAGAATAAGAACCTAAACCCATAACTTCCATTAATAATTTTGCCTCAATTATTATTAACAGCAAAAGACTACCATCTCCACGCTTAGTCTCCCATGACAGCCCTCTCAGTGGTACCTGAGCTGTGCCCTGGTCTGCCAGGGAGCACACACTCCTCATCAGCTGCCTGCACATATCCCAGGCTGGGCTGGAACGTGGTTTGCAAACATGGGTTGAATTCAGCACTACAATACAACAAGCCAAGCCAGCACAGGGTTTGTGGTGCTGCTGTGTAATAGTCAGTTGTGGTCTACATAATCTGAAACATTTCCCCCCTCTGAGGTTGCTCTCACACTTTCATCACCAATCACAGAAAAAACTGCATTTAATTATAACTTCTGATTAATAAAAAGCATCTGCATTAGTGTGATATGTTACCCATTTCTCCCATGTTATTTGAAAACAGAAGCAGATGTCTCTGTATTTAATGTCTTCTTTTGCTGTGTGTGCCCCATTTGGCATCAGCCTTTAAAATCAATAGCCTGTACAACCTAATACCACATAATGTCAAACTTAGAACATGAAGCAAGGTCTTTCTGGCTGCTACAATTGCTTTCATATCCAACAACAGAACACCACTGGCTCACACTTTGACCAACTAAACAGGCTATTCTTCAGTTTGTGATTTTTCCAGTGAATATTCACTGCCCATACTTACACTATGCATTAATGTGCTCTACCTCAGATATAAAATGGTAGTGACTACACACAGGGACACTTTTCTGGTCTGAACTCAAGTCTGCAGCAAAATTTACTTACTGTAAAACTAATAGTCCTTTGTTGCCAGACAAGGTTTGACTTGTTTGGACTACTTCTTAATCACTGCTACAATGGTTCAGTACACCTGTTTTTTTTTTTAAAATGCCAAAGACACTCATGCAGGCAACAAATAAAAACTATAACCTACAAGCAATTCAAGTTCTCACTAACATAAGAAATGTACCATTTTGCAGAAATAGAAACTGAATAATGAAAAGTGCCAACCTGCTACAGAGAGAGCCTTCTAGCTACTAAACTTCATTGCAGCAAGAATTGGTTCAGATAAAATGATACTTCATATGACTGAAGGTAATTTTACACCGCCTAATCTTCATAGTGAGAGTTTAAGACACAGAACAAGAAGGTTTAATCCAGCTAGTTAAGGAAGAACATGATTTTTTTTTTTTTAAAGTGACATTACAATATGTTCTACTGATAGACAAATTGATTAATGCTACTTAATTGTAAGAAAAAAATTTGGGATGGGAATTTTCAGTAACGAATCAGGTTATGAACTTCTATTTTCTTACTTTTCCTACTGTTTTCTTCCTTTGACCAAGATATGGGCTCCAGATGAATCTTTAGAGGAGATGATGTGATTGATGGCATAATCTACTCAGTGAATTCTACTATGAAAGACTGAATAAACTGAAGCTGCTTAGTTTAAGGAATGAAAAACAGAGGGGACAATAATGACACTTCCAAACAGTTTACATAAATAAATACCAAGAGCTGTTATTTTTCTCTTTGCAGTAAACTGTTCTTGTTTATAGCCAATACATGAAAAACCACTCGGATTTAAATTTAATCAAAGGTGATCCAAATTAAAGGAGGAAAACTACTCAGAGAGAAGGCAAACAAAGCCTGGGTACAAATTGCCTGAGGAGATCCCCGGCAGCACTGATACCAATCCTAAAGCTCTAGCAGGCAAAACGAGGTGTCACTGACCCTTCCCCAGGGCAGAGGAGCAGAATGACAGACCAGTTGCCCTCCTTTGATCCTGTGATTTCCAGGTAACTTAGTAGATAGAAGAAATCCTGCCTCAGCTCTGTGATAATGCCAAGAAATTACAGGTAGCTACAGGATTCAGCTGAAGTGTTTTAGAACATCTCAGACACACCACATACACAGAGATCCCTGATATTAAGTCTCTCCTTTTCTTGCTTTAAGAACTACCCATTAAAAGCACACTCTAAAAGGAAGAGTCTGTGCCTGCAGTGGAGAATAAGTGAAATGCAAACTGAATTTTCTTGCCAAATTAAAGTCATGAGAGTAAATTATTTAAGAGACTCACATAGCCTGTAAAAAAGAGAGAGATCAACCAACCCATCTAATCTACTTTCCCATAGTTCACGATTGATTCCTTCTCTAGGTGACCTAGACTCAAAAAAATCAGCAAAAAGTATGAGTACACAAGGTATAGAATTCAATGCCAATTTCTAGTGCTGCCTCTGTCAGAATTTTGAAATAAAATCCACATCTCAGGATTTCAGCAGCAATTGTTGAAATTATACTATGCAAGAATGTCCCTAAAGAGGAATCATCACTTGTACTGAAAGCCACAACTATTTAAAGCATAACTTGTGTGGGAAGATGATGGCAGACAACGCTTTACTGATCTAACAAACACTAATTTTAAATACTGTAGGTAGGGCACTTCATTCTATTAAACTGTAGCTTCAATATAAATTACTGTTCAGGAAAGTAAGGAGGGGGAAATGCTTAGATCAGAGGCCTGTTTAACTCAGTACTGTTTTTCTGACTGAGTGGAAGAAGCAAAACTTTAGGAAACAATGTAAGAACCAGGACATATTTGGAGGTATCCAGGGACCTTCTGCTTACAGCTATTCAGTAATTTAAGGGCTTCCTTCAGCTAAAAGCCATATTGCAATTGTTTTTCATACCCACTGCTGGATTTACTCTCTATGAATACAATTAATACATTTTTTAGCATATTTTTAATCTTGGCTTCCAAAAGATTATATATTTTGTATTCAGAAAGTGCTTCTCTGCTCTGGTCATACATGGAGCCTGACAATTTCATTATGTCTCCCAAATTTTAGTTTGTGATAAATGAAGAATGATCATTCTGTGTTCTCCTCCACCATATTATACTGTCTGATTTGCAATTGCTAACACAATCCAGTTCCAGGATCTCTTTCTGAAATTCAGCAGTCCTAATCTGTTCAGTTTCTTTTTGTAAGGAATTCCTCATTCTCAGCACCTTTTCCACTCCTACATTCTTACACGGGTGTTCAGTGCTGCATACCGTACTCCAAATATGAACTAATGATGGAATTTCACAGTAATAATGATTATAATGCTTGGTGACAGTATATACCTTTCAGCCAGCTACATAATTAAGCTGTTATAGCCTCAGCCCATGTTAGTAAGTATTCTGTAGATATTAAGCACACTATAGCAATCCAAATTCAAAAGTGAAAAGGGATACAAAACAATGGCAAGCTTTAAACCTGGAGATATTTAAATTGAGACATTTCTGGTATTTCTTACCATTTCAGTTTAGATACAATAATGTTATTAGATTCCATAGATTTAACATATTATCCAGTAATTCTTTTTTCTGGGTAAATGCCCAGAATGGAAATGGACTCATGAACAAATTAACTACATCATATTCCTAAATATACATCTGAAAGGGTTATAACAGGCATAAATGTGTGTTTCTCAAAGCTTTATGGTATTACTTTCACCCAAAGGCAAAGAAATTGTATCCAGAAGAACATTTTATCACCTGCTCAGAAAAATGCTACTGGTGGTATTCACGGAGTTAACCCATATTCATATATTGGATGCAAAGTAGAATTAACAGCAGCTTACTTTCAGCTGCTACTACCTTCTTTGTCCTGTGCTTCCCAGAGCAAAGAGCCCCTGTAAATTCTGTTAATATTCCCCAAAACCCTTCAGGCTTTTAGGTGTTTGTTCATTGTCTCTTCCATAGTCCTACTTCTCATTACCCCACCCATGATAACCCACGCTATGGCACCAGACTGTCACCACTGTTACTAAAGGAGTATCAAGGCATTTTGAAAACATGACTCCTTATTTATTCCATTACTCCAGGGCTGCACGTTCTCTATCTTACATTTCTGACTAATTAAAGATTTCACTAGGGCACAGCCTGTCACAAAGGCTATGCATGCAGCTTTTACCAGAGCCAGGCTCAGACTGTCTGAGGATTCAAAACAACAGTAAAATAGTATATTGATACTCTTTAAAATGCATATGTCATACTTGAGATGAGATGAACACAGCATTCTTCATGAACATTCACTTTTTGTGAATATATGAATCAATAATCAAGCCACAGGCTAAGAGCTGGACTTCACCTTCTTGAAATTTCAAGAGTATAAAACAAAAGCAGTCAGACTCCAGAAATGAGACCTGAACTGCTGCTCAGGGCAGAGCATGCCAAATTTTGAATGGGCTGAGAGAATGATAGTTTAGTTTTAGAACCTGTTCAAGTATAACATTATTGTATTTCGCTGCCAGTGTTGTAAACACATCTATAGAACGCCTTTAATTCCTTCACCAATCTAAGCATCTTAAAGGAATATTCTTCCAGCATTAGCTCATTTGATTTCCAATAAAGTCCATACCTATATAGCTATGACAATTTCCCAGCAGCAAGGCTTTACAGTCCATTTTATATATGTTCATTTGAAACGACCATATTCTTTATCCCTCTTAGAAGAAACATGTGGGACATTGGTGGCTTGATAAAAAACAATCTACCACCCCCCCTAAAACTTGCAGATAACTTCTCTCAAGACTAGCAGAAAAATGGAGCAGAGGCCAAACAAAACATCATGACACAATGTGTACATGGCTGTCTGGTTCGTGTGCTCAGCTATTTTAATCCTTCAGTGCATTTTGGAAGCCTTTAATCAGAGAAGTAGTAAACCATTTGAATTTTACAGTACATGGTAAGTGTAAATATTACCAGCTTAAATGATTTGGGTTTCCGTTCTTTGTATAAAATCTCTGTCTGAACATCTGTGCCTGTGAAGATTAAAGGGCTAAAAAGCCTGGAAATAGAAGACCTTTGTATTCACAAATCACTAAAGGGAGTTACAATGCTTGGACAGCTTAACTGCCCCTTCAACCAACTCTGACCACATCTGAAGAAACCTTAACATTATTCGAATAGTCCAGAAAGTAAACAGCTCTGAAAAACGTTCAGAACAGCTTTTGTGCCAACAAAGTTTGAAGTTTCCCCAAAGTTTAGCTAATTTTTTTATACCAAGACCACCTCCATTGCAATCTGGCAGATTACTGTTTTAATGAAGAGATTTCTTTCCACTCTTCTGTGAGATCATTAAGTGCTTTCAAGTAACAGACAGCTCACTCCTGACCTCACTTCTACCACTTCTACACAACCATTCCTTGTCCATTGCTTCTCATTTACAGGAAGGTAAAGATGATAGCAATCAGGCCCTCACTATATCACAAATTAGGTTTCTTTATTTTGAGAAGTATTCCCTCACCATTCACTATCATTTGTGGTCTAGGTCATAGGCCTAGGCCTAAGTTTATACTACCCTTGGCCTCCTCTAGGCCAGCCATCTACAGCTGTGACAAAGTTGTTGCCATTCTGTTTATTTCTACACTTAGAAAATTTATTTGGGATCTACATCTGGTAGAAATACATGTTTTATTTATTCTGTAATTGTTGTAACACCTCTCCAGATCTCTATGTGAGTCATCCAGCCATCACTCCAGAAGCAGAAAGGACAAGCTGTCATAAAATAGAAAGCAATATTCCCTAACAGAACTCATCTGTGAATCCAAAAAGCTCCTCTTCTTTATCACCACTCTCATCCAAAGCTTGGACAGAACTAGCATGCAGAACTCCTCTGAAGGAAGATGAGAAACTTATCTATGACCCTGTAAGCTCACTGGCACTGGAATCCAACTGGAACTGTGATATTTTCATCTTCCAGAAAAACACAGAACTCCTGCTCTGAGTTTAAAGAAGTCAGTATTTTTTAATTTAAATATGAAAATGAAAGTTCAGAGGTCCTTGATAAAGCAAGTAAAAAAACAACAAAAATATTGGCCTTGATTTTTCAAAGAGTATATTCACATAAAATAATGTCTCCTTTCCACAAACAAAGACGAATTTTATTTCCTAACCACTTTAATCCACAACATCAAGGACAGGGAATTAGTAACAACACAGAGATAGCAAGAAAATTCTTTCAGCTATTGTTCTAAATATTCTGTTGTACCAAAATGCTAATTTTAAAGGAAAAGTCTTGTAATGGTCTAAATCACATCCCGTTTCCTAAGGAAAACTGCAATTAGAATAGCAACATCATTAACTAGGAAGACTCTATTTTACCAAAGGTTATGAAAGGAGCAGGTGTATATCTGTACAGTTAAAGTCAAGCATCTGTGCTGAAGGCAAGCAGATAAACTGGCAAGTAAAAATCTCCAAGAGAAATATGGACTCCCTTGTGGTTTGAAGTGTTTTACGAGTGATAAATATGAAAATGCAGTCATAATGGACAGCAGTTATCCTATAAACAAAAACATTACCAGAGAAGAAGGGGTGACACCTCTAACCATTTGTTGCAAAGGAACAGCAGCTGTGCAAATCCAGTGATTTAGCCTGTCCAGTGCAATCCAGTTTAGTTACACAGCCCATCCAGCCAGACTCCAGTGGCTTTGCAGTAGCTCTGTTAGCAAGAGCTGAGTTCCAGCTCAGCAAATCCTGACAAGTGACACTTGTCAGCATAACTTGACTACTTACTAATTTACACTAGCGGTGACTTGAGTTACTGCTGGCTGTGGGGCAGAGCTCCACCCTGCCTGGACTGCAAGGAAGAACACAGCCCTCCCTTCCAGGCCTCTGCTTCGGAGCTTATTTAAAAGCAAGGTGGTGACCAGCTGTAGTGGAGGTCCCAGGGTGCTCCTTACACCTGTTAGGCTTTAGTCCTGGTGCCTGGCCGAAAGTCAAGCTTAGATATTAACTACTTTGTCTTACTCCAGTTTCCTCCAGCGTCTCAAGGATATAGCAGACTTGCTTCATGCTCCACATTGTACTCTCTTAGAGAGTGTTCAAGTAGCTGAACTCCTCAAACTGCTCATTGTGACCAAATGAGAGATCTTGGCCACCTTTTCCTTTCCCCCGTTCCACTCTTTTCCCTCAGCTCTTGCATCCAATTCTAGATGCTGTTCCTTATTCCTCTTGACTTAGCAGTGACAACCCCTCCAACACAATCCAACACAAGAGAGAGGGGAAAAGCAGCCAAAAAAACCCAAACCAACAAACCCCAACACACATCCCAAAGCTCATTAATCTCAAAATTCTGTGAGGAGTATAGTCACATTCACTTGATAAATAGTTGTTTTTCATAGAAACATTGTGTCTGACAGAGATAACATCAAGTTTCTCTCTTCTTTAATTTTGAGCCAGTAGAAAGTAATCGCACTCAGCCCAAAGAAGCTCAGACTTCTTTAACAGTATTGTATTGCCCCAATGAAAAACTTCTAAAAATAAATCCTGACACTGATTCTATACAATAAAAATCAGTTTGTTAAGACACTGCACCTCCATTGAATTCAATAGTCACCTACAACCGAGTGACAAAAAGATATGGATAAATTCAAAGCAATTCCATTGCTTCGACGCTCCTATTTAGTGCCATAACAGAAGCAAGATGTTAAAACAAAGCAATATTTATGTCAGAAGTTTTATTTGGGCAGATTTTGTTACTATTTACATTACCAGTTTTGCTAAAATGAATAAGGCATAACTATAACTACAGTTTACTTTCTTAACACAGAAACATATGATTAGTCAGAAATCCATCCAGGAGTGACTTCTGGAAAATTGGGAACAGACTTCAATGGTTGTCTAGGAGAAAGACTGTTTATAGTTAACCTTCAGCTCACCACAGTATGACACTTATCAGATAAGGTTAAATTTCAATAAAATAAGCACAGGAAGGGAGAACAGAGCTTGACTGCATCATGAGCAACAGCAGGGCTGTTCATATGTCCAGTAGTGAGGACAAGGCAAATTAATTGTTCAATCAGTAAGAAAGATTTCATTTTATCCAGCTGCAGAGACCCTGGCTGATTTTAAAAGGTAAGTGGCAATTATTTTGTTTCACATAACATTTCCCCTTTATATCCTATTGTTGATGAGTATTTTGGCCTTACAGAGTACACTTGATTTTAGAAATTACACAGTATGCATGAGGAAATAAGTTAGATTATTTAATAAAAGCTCCAAGAGACTTCCAGCCAACACTGCAACTCCTGTCTTCAGCAAAAACCCATAATAGTCCTTTGCATAAGAATTTTTATTTCTATCTAATGAACGTACCACGTACGTTATTTACATAACTGTACAAACCTGTGCAATTTACAGAGATAGGATTAACAGAGTAGTGCCCTAAACTCAGATGTAGGAACATATAAAGATGGTTTTTGTTTTCAGTTTTTGTGCACTTCTGACAGCAGAGACAGTGTTGATTCAAGTAAAGAAGCTTAAAAGCTACCTCTATATAAATCTCAGGTAGACATGTATTTCTGGAACTAGAAAGTCTGAACCGGTCAATTGTGACTTTATACGTCTGACAAGCTTCCAAGACTTCCACTCAAAAATAACAAAGTCTAAAAGCAGAAAACATTGCCCAACCAAACCTTTTCCCACAACTTTCTCATTTGGTTTTGTCATTTCCCCAAGTCTTAATTCCAGTATGTGCACTTCTGTGCCATGGAAGTAATTTGGCTCATTCTTCTAGCTATCAGTCTCATGCTCTTATGCCAGAAACAGATTTTTGTGTGTGCATCTGAGGAAGCAACCTGCTGAGTTCTGCTCTTCCAGATTTGGTTGATGAAATTTGCCTTAAAATTAAAAAAACAAGCAAAAAAAATGCTGCTTGATAAGATCAACTTCTTTCCTCATGTTAAGCTCCTAAACATGTCACTAAGTCAGGAGTAGCCAAGTGGTGCTTTAAGCAGTTGTAATACACTGAATTGAAATAAAAAACTGCTACAAATTAGAGTGAACTACAGATTTTTGTTGAAAAATCTACATTGTGTGAGCCACTGAAACTAGTGTGACTTTAAATGTGGATTTTAAGAAAACAGAATAAAAGATTAAAAATTACAAAGATATAAAAAAAACCAAAACCAAACCAAAACCAGAAAACAGTATCTCACAATGTTTTTAAGTGTACTCAAGTCCTAAAAGAACATCTCAGCTGAACTGTAGGTACCTAAACTTACAACTGGATTTCCATCAACTGCTCTGAGGGATTGTCCTGGGTTTTACCAAATTTTCCCAAAACTTTTAGGGTAAGAAAAAAAATCTAGACTATTTGGAAATATTTAAATGAATCACTCAGCCAAATACTCAAGTCCAATTCTCTGGTTTTATTTCCCTGTCTATAGAGGCAAAATAACCCTAAGCAGGGTGCACAACACAGATTCCATACACTCCAATACTGCAGGTTCAAGCATCAGTCATGCTTAGCTTAATGCAAAATAAACACAGGAAGAATTGGGGTATGGTCTAATGTTTCCTTAGACTTCAGTTCTAGTTATTTGATTCCCCATACTGTACCCATTGAGTGTGTATATGAAAGTTAGCAAACAACACTTTCACTATTCACTATTTTGTTAAAATTGTTCATCAAATCCCTCATCCTCCTCCTCTCCCTTTCTTTCTTTCTGCACAACTGACCTGCTCTCATACAGAAAGAACTCTGTCAAAAAGCAGAGACATCCATCCAGAAATACATGGGAGATGTCAGCAAATACATGTTTGGGTTACTGCAGGAAAAGAATAGAAAGAACTTCCAGAGCTACAAAGCTGAGAACTCCCACTCAGAAACATGACTGATTTGGCCTTCAGAGTTAGTAACAGCCCCTCTTGTCTGGAGCTTATAGGTGGGACAGAGAGTTTGTGAAAAGTGTAATAAATATAAAGTTCCAGTCTAAATGGAATTTGGCATGAACAGAACCCTCTACCATAGGGTCAGAGCTGAGAAAGACAGCCAGCCTTGGGGCCCATGTGAGATTGTCACTAGGAAACTCGTGCCTTGTTCTCAGTGAAAGGGACGTCTCTAAGGTGGTTACTATGCCTTAAGTCCCTGTAACTGGTACAGAACACACTCCAGACCCGTGGCATTTCTCATTCAATTGAAAACAAAGAATCTGATTTTATCTAAATTAATTCCGGGACTTCCCAGAATGAAGCAATTATTTCTCTGAGTTACTCTATTTTAGTTAGTAGATTTATTCCCCCTAAGGCCATTTGGAAGTTGGACTGAATCATCTCTCCACTGTCAGTGTAACAAAAGAATGTCTAATCAGACAGAGTACTGAAACCAGAGCAGCAGCATGACCATCTCAACTGCACAACAAAAGAGAAGAGATGTAAGATAGGCAAAAATACTAAATTGCCCTGCAGTTTAGAACAGAGCCCTTGGACAGCTTGCTGCAGACTGGACTGTGCCAGTTTCAGACCACATCATTACTGACCTTGTTTAACTTGCCTTACAAATAGGCTGCACAAGGAGTTAACAGGACTTCTGTGTTCTTCTGGAACTCTGACAATCAGACAGCTTCAGGTTTCTAGTCCATACCTATGAGGCTACTGTCCAAATAACTTTTTACCCAAAAGACAGTGGCACGTGCACATAAAAAAAAGCAAACCCTGCGAACTTGCCTTTTACCTCCTTTTAACAGTATAGTTTTCAAAAAAATACACCTCTTGAATTATTATTTAAAAATCTATAGTAAAAAGCAAACTTGTTTTTAAATGGATTATTTGATACCTTCAGTAATTAATTGGTTGTGTTTGAATACCAATAGATATGAGATACTAACAAATATTATGATATGTGACCAACACTGATATGAAGTGAATGTGATGAGAGTGTGAAGAGACAGAACAGCATTCAAGGGATCTTGCCTCAGGTCTGTGGCAGAATCAGCAACACCTGCACATTGTTTCTGATAAACATTTGTCCAACACATTCACAGAGACCTACATCATGGAAATTCTAAATATTATCCAGTCAATATAATCTTCTTCATATCCTTACCATGACAAGTCTTTTCTAATGTCAAAACTAAGTTTCCTTTGCCTCAGTTTAAATCTATTTCTTCTCAACTGCTCCATCAGACAGAAAAAAAGCCTTCTTTTTAGTACTCAATAGTATTTGAAGATTATATCTGCCTCCAGCACCAGTCTTCCAAACTTTAGAATAAACAATATGAATTTGTCCAAACTTCCCTCAGAGGTAAAATTTTAAAATCTCTTAAGGATAATCCCTGCTGTTTTCTGTTTCTCTCCAAATTGTCCACTACTTTCCTGAAAAGCAGTGCAAAAACCCAAGGATTCCAGCCAAGATCTCACTAATGCTGAGCAGGATGGAAAGTGTACAAGCCTTCTTGGGGATGCCAACATCTAGGATGAGTGAACCATCCACAAGAGCACAACAGGAAATTCCAGCAGTTTCCAGCTCCAATCTCTAGCAATTTGAATAGCAACTGAGTGGTTTGGGTCCAGCCTCTGTGTCAGACATTTCTATCTCTGCAAGAGAAAGAGCTGCCTATGAACAACTGGGTGGTTCTCTACTCACTCCATGTCTGCTCTCACAGGAATTCTTTTTTTCATGTCTTACATGACAAAAATGCTCCAAAGTTTTAGTAACTATTTGTGCCCTATAAATACTCCATACAATGACTCAGCTAATTAACATGATGAGCCTCTTTCAACCATGTATATATTAATTTTAAAGAAAAAGCAACCAAAAAACCCCTATATGCACAAACAGAAGCCATTTATTCCCAGAACTTTATTGAGATTGCATTGCTTTACACATCCTACTCTAGTGTTTTCACATTTACCTTTCAGTACACAAAGTCTGAATGTTTGCAATGCTTACCTTTCTGTGTTCAATTGAAGGCTGTGGGATGACAAACTGAAATCCCAGCACTGCTAGGGAACTGAGAAGTCTGAAAAGGCAAACAGTGAAACAGAACAGATAATTACCATTAATACAAAACACACATCTACAACATTTTACAGGGTTCACACTGCAAGAAAACATTTAAACACTCGAATACCACTGCTAACCAAGCAGACTCACTAAACTGTATGAAATGTTCTTAAAAGATTCTGTTCACAGCAGGCTCATACCTGAATGTATGAACCAGGTTCATACATAGATTCGTCCAGCTATAAAGCAAAAGTGAACCAAATAGAATCCATTGATATTAGCACACATAACTTTATGTTTAAATTTAAAAACTCCTGGCAGTGCATATTTTAACACCTCAGCATTCGGTGTCAAGCTGACATGTGCTTTGCAAGTTTTCTAAAGTGCTAAGTAAGAATTCACCCATCTGTGGACCACATCTGCTTCTAGCTCTGGCTCCTCATTTTACAGTTGAACACTCCACCTTCAGCACACAGGAAACAGAAAAATAGGTTCTTCCCCAGCTGCCTAACACTTGTGAAAATTGAATAACCAAATGGGCACAGAGGATGGAAAGTAGTGAACACAACCAACCAGAGACTCAGGATAAGCAGCCAAGCATCACCCCAATCCCCACATCTTCAGTCTGAAAGGAGTCATAATGGGAACCAAGCCCAAACAAACTGTTCTGTCAAACCTCACCACTGCAGTGACTCCTAGGAGCCTGTTACAAGTTACGCACAGATAGCTCAGTCTTTTGTTTGTTACAATTTGCAACAGAGACTGGTTTGTCTCCTTTTAACAAGCCCCTTCACTAGGAAACATGGACCGGTGTGGCAAAAAGGATCAAGGTATCTTTATTTATACCAGGAGTTTGACTTTTCAGTCTACAAAGAGTGTGTTTCAGACCCACTATAAGGGTAAAGCTGCTAATATTTGCTGAATTTCAATGCAGAAGTAAAATGATGGATTTGGATACAAAATGCATGTGCAAACTAATGGACCAGACAAAATCCTGATGAATTTCCTAATACATCTAATCCAGATGCATTTCATATTCACAGGTCCTTCCTTTGCTCCCTACATAGTAATCCCTTAAACATTTCTTATTATTTCAAGTACTTTCTGAGACAGATTTTCTAAGGAAAAGGTTGGGGTTTTTTTTAATACTAAGCATTTAAATACCACCAATAAAAATATTCTTCTGCTAGGGAGAATGTTTATCTTGTGTTTTCTGTGTTTGCTCTTGCTAATCTACTGCAAAAGGAACCACTAGGTAAGCATCGATTGCACATGGCCTATCATCACCTCACCATCTATGCATCTATCAAAGCAATAAACCAATTAAAGGCTAGAAAAAGTCATTAGTTCTTTACTGCCATGTCAATTTAAAAAAAAAAAAAAAGAAAAAAAGAAACCCTTTAAAAAATGTGTTAGAAGGAAGTCTGGTATTTCACAAAGCTATCATTTGTGATAAAAAAAAATACAGAGGAGGTGGCTGAAATCAGAGCCAGTGTAAGACGCTATAAAGAAATCAGCAGGAGTCAAAACATGCAGTTCAGAGCAGGGCCCAATCATACAGTGGTACATGGAAGCCAGAGGCTCAAATGAATAAACTGATTTGCAAATCACACTTGAAATCAAAGGCAGACATAGACCTCCAAACTGTGAAATTACAGTATCAAGTCTGTCTTCAGCTCACCTGCCTATCTGCTTTCTAAGTGTTTCAGTGATCTCCCAACTCCTCACAATGAAAAATGACAAGCATCTAAGCAGGTGGAGCGCAGTGTCTGACAGACCCAGGCTAGGTCCTCTGCAAATTGTATTTCACTTCCTTCTCAGAATTTTCCTACCCACCCCTGCTCCCTTATGGCTTCTGCTCCCTATAATCCCTCAGAGCATGTGAAAGAAAGTTCAGATTTTCCATATGAAAATGAATGCTTTCATCCTAAACAGGACAGGATTTTTCTGATCGGGCTGACAATCTACAGATTTCCATGTGTAAATTCGGAAATCACGCACAAGGTTATGAGTTCTGAGCTGTATGAGAAATGTAATCTTCAAAGCAAATTACTTACCAGATTAAAGTTTTCAGTTCTAAAATGCAAACTTCTAGTATATGTGTGACTACTCTGTGCCAGGCTTTTCCTGACCATTCTTTAAGGAGGCTGTGCTGCAATCACCATCTGCATGTACATGGCTCAAGGACAATAAAGAGATTTTAGATTTGCTTCTGTATCTGCAGTTGGATCTGTCAGAAACAATGGTATCAAGCTACTATTTCAAACACACACAAAATTTGCCAGGAATACTTAAAACTATCCTGAAGTAAGCCCCTAGCTTCAAATCAGTGTGTGGCAATTTAATTTTTTTAATTTTATTTCCCTCAGCAGCTTGCTTTGGCTAACTTCTCTGGACTAGGCTATTTTATTTGTCATGCGTGACTAACTTTAAGCCTCCCAAGCTACAAAAATAGGCTTCTCCAATTTCAGTGGGTTTGGTTCAGGTATTCTCACAGTGCAGAAAAGCCAAAAAGAACAAGTGCTTCCCAAAATAAGGCAAAACTTCCGAGTATACCTGAACAGGTGAGGTACCAATTGCAGCTGATTGTTGGCTGTGTAACTCAGAACCTTGCTGGTACAGCCTCTGCTCTCAGTTAAGGCACTGTTTGGAGCCAAGCAAAGTCAAACTTTAAACTGTCTCACTCTTTTACTGGCAACACCAACTGCCAGTAATATAAAAACATAAAATATAGACATATATATAAGCATAAATATAAACAACTGGGGAAGAGGGGGAGGCACAAGCACAAAGCCAAGCAATATTAGGTCTATTGTAGGAGTAGCATGAAAAATTTTGCCATCTAACACCTCATTTAGGACCACCTCTCAGAGTTCTTCCTAGTCAGTGCAGCCGGCTAGCTCTGCATGAATGAAGCTAGAGGGTACCAGAGCAGATCCCTCACATGTTGCTGTCCCTTAGTAGCTGCATTTTATGGAGGAATACTACGGCCAAATGTGGATTGACACAGTACTGATCAGTGTGGTATGGCTCTTGGCTCTAATTCCCAACTTCCTCACAAATCTGCTGAACAGCCCATGTCTGAGACAGCTTGGGAGGAGCTGTACAGGCCACCTTTCATCATGGAAAGATAACATTGGTAGTGTCAGTAATGTATGACAGATCCATTCTGGTGGAAAATCTGCCCTGGGATATTAGGAGGGTGAGAAATTGCAATTCAAATATCGATGTCTCAAACTCAGGAGAGGCAAGGTTGGAGCAGAGGTGTTAATGTAACTCCATCCCAGAGACAGAGCACTCAGCTGACATTCTTTGCAGGAGGTCAGCCTGTGTTTGTGTGGCATCAGGGCTGCCTGTCTGCTCTGAATCTGCTTGCCCAAGGACAGGACAGAACCGGACAGACCAGCTTGAAAACAGCTGAATGTTTCCTTTGTTAGGAAAGATGTTTGAAAGGTCTTTCCTATGTTTGCCCACTGGCAAACTGTTTCAGGAATGCATAAGACAAATCCATGAATGAATTGCAGCACAGGTACTAAAACATGTAAATCAGCAATTTAAGCCAAATGACTGTAATTGTTCAGCCTCATCAAAAACACAGGAACTTTCTAGTAGTACAGACCATCACATTGCACACACTAACAGATGCTCTAAGCATGAACAAACATTGAGAACTTTCTTTTTTCACTATCACCAAAGAATGCTATGTCTGGTATGCATATACTTGAGTATTTGGTCTTGAGACAAGATTTCTATTTACCCTCCTACGACAGACACTTTCAACAGCAGAGCAAGAGACCACCAAACTGAAATTTACTGCAGTGTGTTAAGAGCATATTAAATAAGATTTTAAATGTTTTACTGCATCACTTACCTCAAAGAAACTATTAAGCTGTCTACCATGATCTTTTAATACAAGGTATCTTGAAGTGAAAAATACCTCTTCACTGTGGTAGAGCACAATGACAATCACACACAAATCCTACAAAAAGGAGAAAAACAATTAACACTGCTTATTCAGTATTTTCCAGGATATGTATAAAATTGCAACAGACAATAGAGATTAGTCATCTTTACTTCAATTCTTGGGATTTTACAGCAATTCAAACCAAATATCCAGCATAAGTTGCAAGAATAAACTGTATGCACACCATTTTTTGCAACAGGATTTCAATATTAACTAAAGTACTCTGCAGAAATACTGTGGGATGCAAAATTTAATTCACATTTCTGGTACGTCACTTGTGTAACAATAAAGCAAACAACACCATTCAAAGTCCTGTGTTAATAAAATCCATAGAACTGAATCTGGGTTACCAACTCCTAATGTACAGTTATATTATTAACACACTCTGCATTTTGTGAGCAATGCAAGGATGACTCTGTGAGTGCTTATACAGTTTGCAGAAAAAACCTGCAGAGCAGTGTGGTTGACTACAGGGGAAAACCTACCCACAATGAAGTTAAATGCCTTGCCACAGTTAAGGAGGAAATCTGGAGTTAAACAGCATTCTAAATACCAGTTTAACTGATCCTTATTTCCAAGTACTCTCAGTGTATCATGACTACTGTGAACACGCAGAAACCCTACCAGCCCTTGGTATGATTATCCAGACACTTTCATTTGTCTGTAAATAATCTCAAGTTCAGACATCTGGGAAGTTCTTATTTTAGTAAATTTTAATCATATATTTGGCATCTAAAATGCACCAGGATTTTCAGGTGGGAAAGAGATCCTTGCAGTTAGGAAATACAGCATAAATCAGAAGGGCTGGTGGGAGAGTGGCAAGGAGGGAGGAAAAGAGGAAAAAAAACACTAGTAAAACTGAACCTAAATCCATACATTTCAAAACTTGGTCAGCCACTGTCTGTATCTTTCCCTTTACAAGTGGTTACGTGTTGAAATGCAGTGAAGAGAAACAAGAGAACACTGCTGTTCACAGATAAAGTGCTCTCAATTTCTGTCAGACAGCCAGATAATTGAAAACTGCCTAGAATGGGACAGGACTGACAAGAATGCAAGAAATGTGCAGTTAGATAAAGTACAGATCCTGCTACTAGGAAAATGCAGATTGTTTGCAGGTAACTGGACAGGTTAAATATGCTCACCTTCTCCCAAAAATCAAACAACAATAAATTTGGTTTAGGAAATCCCAAAATACTTGTAATATTTTCAAAAGAGAATCCCATGATTGATTAATGATTTGACTGTTTAGTTTTTTAAATGGAAGGCATCAAAAGTTGAGGGAAAGTAACAAGAGTTCTGTATGTAACAGTTTTGAGTTAGTCTTGAGGAAGAAAGCACTAAGGCTGAGCTTCACCCTCTCCTGCAGTTTCACAGCTGTCAGTAGAGCTAAGAGGGGTTTTTTTCAAACTTATTCACCATTTTCACTACTTAATATTGTAAAACTGGCTTGTTATAAGATGGGAAGCACTTCTGACAACAGATTTTTAGTTTAGATCTGCAACACTTCACACCGTTTGAGATTTTAGCACATTCAGTAAAAGCTGCTTTCCTTTAAATGTTAGGCAAGTCCACACATCCAGCACCACCACCAGGCATTTAGACAGATTCCCTAACACAGGACTTCAAAATTCTAAACTGAGAAGGAAACAAATATCTCACTGCCTAACCTGACTCTTAATTACCAGGCATACTGGGGCAATAGTTGTTTATATCACTTATTGAAGATGGATAATCTCCAAGTAACATGGATTGTAACCAACATGGCTTCAAGTTCTTACCATCTTGGGGTTTTTTTCCAGATGTACTCTCTTTCAGATTTTTCACTCCACAATAATGTTTTTATCCAACAACCTTGTATGCCTGACACAGTCTCAAAAGAACATTGCTACAGGATACAAAAACACTGAAAAAGCAATGTACACTCCACTAATCCCTTCTATAAACTGTGCCTCATTTGAAAAACAGGAAAGATAATATGATAGATCTGGTTTTGCAAAGAAACAAGAGAAGGATCCTGAGTGTTTCTGGAGACTGTTCTTAAAAAGAGTGCCTGAAGTCCATGCATATGTTTTCAATTTTGTTCAGTTCATTTCTATCTTTATTGTCAATGGCAGGTTGCATTACCAACTCTACTTTCAACTGCATTTCAATGCCTTTTTCAAAACACCTCTTACTGCAACTAACAGATGCATTTCCTTTGAAGTATCATTTGTAGTGCATAGTGTAAAAACTGCTAAATATTTAAGTGACTTTAAGAGCTTGTTTTCCAGATTATTTAAGAGCTTAGGTGCTTGCAGCCTACTGAAAGGCACGTCATTTTGGCAGTGGTGTCTTTGATATGAAAATGTGCAAACGTGACAATCATTTTCCCTCCAGAAGATCCAGGGCAAAATGAATACCTGAAATGGCTACACAGTTAACACTGGGATTGAATAACGTGAATTTGGCAGGGAAACTTCCAAAAGCCTGATGAGGTGTATTTGTGCTCTGTAAGTCTTGCATTGTAAAAGTCAAATTGCCTTCCCAGAAGGGGCTGAAAAGCACTATCGACCTTTCTAGCAAAAAATTTCTCTAGTAACCCTGCATACAGCAGAATAGATATTAATTTCTAAACTGGAACAACACACACTCTTCTACTTCACAGTCAGCAAGATTTTCTTCACTGCATTAAAATATTTGACATTTCAGCAGTCTTCCCTATTTCACTTCCAAGCTGGATGAAAACAAGACCAATCTGTCAAACTGGGTGGAGGGGGGAAAAAAACCAACAACACCAACAAAACCACAGCCCTCCCAGAAAACCAATCAACCCCGATCAGTCAAACCAACCAAGCCACCTCACAGGATGGGACAGAATACAAACCTCTCCAGAACCACGACATGACAATCAAAGGGAGAGGTGTTCCATTGCATATAATCAAATGGTCAGTGGGTCACAGAAATTATTAAAGGACCCTGCTTAAAATCTCCTTCCCTTTCACACTGCTTGTGAGTGGTTTTAACACCTTCCAACTGCTGCTGCCAGTCTCAGCAGTTACCCTACCAAGCAATGAGCCAATTATAACCATCTCTTAACTTGGTATTTACTGACATTTGCCCAGACCCTTTCTCAAACATTAGAAAGTAAAAATACTAATTGGTAACAGAGATTTCAAAAAGGAGTGGGGATGGACAATGGCAGTAAAAAAATAATCTAATAGGCTCATAGGCAATCACAGAAATTTGCTGATGAGGAAAGAAGATTTCTCAAAGAGTTAAATGACACAATACACAGAATTATCTGTGACAGACACCACAGATACTGTGCAGAAAGTTAAGAAAAGAGGAAGGAAGTTCTTCTGGGAAGTCAAGGTAGAAGTTACTTTTCAGCTAATTAACTTCAAGAAACATCTTCCTACTAAGAGGTTTGAAATTTCACAGAGAGCCAATGCTATCCTAACCTCTTAATTATCATGGGACCACTCACATGTGGCTTTCCATGTGACTGTACCCTTTGTGTATTGTGAGCCAAAGGTATTTCATTTCCACGAATTCCTATGTCATTTTATCATCAACCTATACTTCTTGTAAGTCCTGTCAATGCACATACATCCATCTGCAGCTATGCATTAACTGTAACAGAAATTCCTAGACATGTGCATGTGTACAGTACCTACTTAAACAACCCAAGACCCTCTATTTTACCTCGCAATAGGAATGTGAGATTCATCATACAGAAACATACACTGACTAAACCAAGTTCAGAAGTGCTCTGAGCTTTTAGCCTCTCCTACCTTGGTGACTTACATATATATAAAGCCAACTTCAATTTACTTCAGTATTTATCTTTTTGGTCAGATTATGTATCTTGCCAGCTACTGCCAATGGCAACTCAAAGCAGCTATGAAAATTGATCATTGCTCCAAAGTCATGTTTCCACTGATAGGAAAAGTCTCATTTTGTTGGTGGTTTTTTGTTGTTCTTTTTGTTTGGGGGGAGGGGGTGTTTGTTTGTTTTGGGGGGACAGTGGGAGACCATAAATAAAGAATATCTAGAAATACATTGAAGAGAATATTACACCCTTTAAGACTGCCTTTGAATTTGTCGCCTTGCACATTGGTATAGTGTATCTGTTGGTTTAGTTGTTCAAATCTATTAAATCATGTTCAGTGCAAGTCCTTTGGACTGCATCCAAAATTCACTACATTCGCAAGACTTTGATAAAGCACTCACAGTTTGCCAGGTTTATCTAGCTACATAATTTGTGCATACATCCAACAGCTTGAACTGCAGCTGTTGACACCTACCACCAGAGTTTTAATCTCTTCAAATATTCATTAACTACATTAAAACATACACTTGTCTCTGAAAGCTGCATAAAAGAGAAATCTAGCATTAGATCTGATGAAAAGTTCTGATACTTACACGGAGCAAACATTTTATTAAAACAAAAATGGAAAGTTACTCCACCTAACCCTGCAGGTACCTTTCTTTTTTTTATTTTAAACACTCTGAGAACTTTCAGGTCCTCCTTCTGGGTGTTCTAGAACTACTGCAGTCCAAGAAAGCTCAGTGTCTGTCTCCAATGTAAGCTTGATCAAGATGCAGTTTTCATTTCTTTGCCTAAAATCTCACATGCAGGGAGTCCAGTAAGCGTGCTCCACAACACCAACACTGGGAGCCATGGCCCAGCCTCTGGTTCCGGACCGTGACCGGCTGGGTTTTGGCTCTGGGCTGGTTGAGTTGGGGCAGGGCTGGAGGGATCAGGGTGCTCCTACACAGCCAGCCCTGGATAAAACACTGACAGGGAAGCCCAGAGCCACAGCTCAGGAACTACCGCCCCGATAATCTAGGAGGCAAAGGTGGCAGAATCCAACACTGACCATACACACCATTTCCCAAAATATCCATTCACATAATGCAAATTGTGGCTTTTAAAAATATTGTTATGCTGGAAGGTGCCACGATTCAAGCAATTTGCTTCCATCTTTCTTGAAGAATATATAATTTAAGATCAAACAAGGGTTGTGACATTAATCTTGTAAGTAAATGGGAGAAGCAGGAAATTGCTTGCTTATAGATCATGAGCTGCAGCCATATTTGAGTAGAAGGATTTGTTTAAAGATTTTTCTAATCTTTGCTCACAACACTGATTATATATTTGCTGAATGTGCACTAGTAATGAAAATATCATAAAAGTGGAATTATTGCAATAAGCCTGGTCTAAAATTTACTAAAGACTTCTAAAACTAATAATTGGCTTAAATATAGATTTAAGACCATAGGTCTGATAATCCATTAAAACATATTGTTGTGGTATAAAATATGACATATAGTTAACTAACTGACACCCAGTTCAATTGGAAAGAAAACACACTGGAATAGCAGTGTCAAATTGATTAGTAATTCTGACATTTTTTACAATCACCAAACTCTGAAAAGGTAGTTTATGTGGAGTTGAGACTTACCAAACTTTAGAGTCCAGAAAACACAAAATTAAATGTCAGAAAAACTGCATTAGTTGTTCTTTTTTATGTCTTTGAAATAATAACCCAGAGGAATGATACTTTCTCAAGTTTCAGGCTGAACCAAAATTGCCATTGTGCAGCTTCCAGGCAAAGGACAATTATGTAAAACATAAAATGAATCACAAAATTGAGATCATATCACCCTCCTAATTGACAAAGAGATTTTTGGGATGTAACTGTGTGGAAACAATTGCAAACCTAACTTAAATTCATTCCAAGATTTCATAGTTGTAGGCTGTGCAATTTTGGCCAAATCCCTGGAATCAGTTTTAAAACTGTGCTTAGCAATCACATGGTGGTTGGTTTTTTTACCTTCCCTTCTCTGTGTAAAGAGGTATTGTAGGAACCCTGATACCAGCTTGTCACCATTCACTGGTTTAAGGAATTTCAACTCCTGTCATAGCTGTTCTGGATAACTAGTGCAGAACAAACTGCAAGTACCTTATAGAAGACAAGTGTGCAGAGACTGGGCAGTTCTGTTCCCATATGAAGGGCCTTACTCAATGTTCAATTTGTGTATTCCACTTGTGCTGTGTAAACGTGGCTGAATATTCCCTCTGCCCACAGATCCACTAACTCATTGCACACACAAACATTAAGAGCTCCCTGTTCCACACTCACCCACCCCAGAGAACTAAGAGGTTCCAGCAGTTCCAGCATTTAAAACCATGGAAGGTGGTACTTATCACAGCTCTACATATTAGAAATCATATTCCATATATTTTAATAAATTTTCCTTTCCTTGTAAAGAACTTTTTTGCTACAACCCGAATCTTCCAAACCAAGGATGTAGAAGGGGCTGAACATGCAAGAGGAAGGGGGAGATTACATAAAAATCCTTTTCATTAAACAATCTTTCTTAGCCATTCCATAATCCTGATCAACACTAATCCTATTACCAATGTAGAAAGATATGGAAAAAAATAACACTGAACAGCCCAAAAAGTCAGGTAGAAATACCTGAAATCTCTATAAGCATTGATAAAAAATAGGTGAATCCCTCATTGTTATGACAAGCAAGAGAAACAAATCTGTGTGAGCACTGCTATGGTTGAACATTGATGGTCTTGCCTACAAAATGAGCAGTAACAGCACCACAGGTTCCTGTTCTAAATACTTTTCTACCAAGTGTAAGCAGGTGGATTGGTGCTTTAGATTTGGTTCATGTACTGTTTTAGGATCCACTCCATTTTGTGGAAACTCAGGTAAAACTCTCTGCCGTGACTAATTAGAATGCCCTAGATGGAAATAACTGAGAGAAGGGCTACAAATGAAATGTCAGTCTGCAAATCTATTTATTTAACAGAAGTCTTAATGATGCTAATATTGCAAGGCATACAATTGCATTTCAGATCAACTAGAAATAACAGAAATTTCTTAGAGCCCCTGTTATCCATGCTAATTTTTTTACATGCAAATATGTCAAAGAAAATTAACTTCTTGTATGCTCTTTTCAGGACTTGGTTAATGAAGATCTTTTTCAGAATTGAAGAAAGGTTGAAAGTTAGAAACTTTTCCTAGTCTGTCTTCAAAACACAGGCTCCCATCAGTATTTAACTGGTGGTTCTGAGGACCTACTGTGTTTTGCATGAAAACCAAGGACCCACCAGCCTCACTCAGAGAGTTGTAACACACCCTGTTTAAAAAGGTCATAGAAAACAAATATTTCAGCAAAGCTAATTGAAGGCACATGTACAAGGAAAGTAAAACACAACATATTTCAGGAGTATAATCAGCTATTTCTTAGTAATGCAGCTGGGAGACACCCCTCTCATTATGTAAAAATCACGTCTATTACATAATTATTGTGAAGTTAGAAGATACCTTCCTTTTGCAAAAAGGAAACATGATTTTCACCCATCTGTTTAATAAGAATGTGTGTCTGACAGACACAAGTCTCTTTTTTTCATCTCTTTAAACTTGTTCCCATGAGAATGGTGTTCAAGAAACACTGTAAATACATGCCTAAGCATCAATATCCTACATGTAGTAAAAGAAAGGACAAAATATAGGAAGCTGTGCCTCAGAGAATAATTTTTGAAGTATTAGGCAACATTCAACACCATTTATAGTGTTTACACATATATTATAAATTACATCCTGTTGCTAATGTGCCTTCTGAAAGAAATACTTCATTTACTGGTAAATAGATGTGTCATTAGCCTGCCACTATTAACTCTCTGCATTGCTGTAACATAAATAGAATAATTGACGCAAACTATCCTTTCCATAAATTAGAACTGATTCACAAAAACAGGATAATAAAAAGAGTCAGTAATTCCTCTGTTAAGTCACAGAAACATTTCTAACAATATAAAAATCCTGAACTTCATAGCTGTGATTTTCTAAGGAAAAAATTAAGCAGTAGTGGAAGGCTTAAATATACCACAGTCCTCATATTATTTTTTTTAAAATTTAAACAATTGTCCCCATCAAGCTTTTACCTAAACACATACAATCTCAAAATATTAACTTTTACAAAGTTCCTTCTGTTCTATTGGCATGATTTCTGAGGTGCTGTGGTAGCAGCGTCACAACACAACATAGAGGACAATATGAGATGTGGACTTGTAATCTTTGCTCGCTTATTCAGAAATCAAATATTTTCTTTGGAGCATCAGTGGGAACTGTCTCTCTGCATAAGTAATACCTCAAATAACAATGCTTTCTGGGAATATTCCTACATGATTCACAGCAGACAAGGATAGAAGTGTTTCAGTACAGGGACACTGCAGAAGTCAAACCCAACCACTTTTAAACTTGTTAGCCAGCCTTTAAAGACTAAGCTAAGCCTTCGTAGTCCTTGGAAGAGAACACTTTGCATCTTCCAGTTACCAGAGAAAACACAGACTTGTCAAGAATGACTAGGTAGTTCTCTTCTGGGTAGCTATTCATATCCATTATCATCAGAAATGTTTAATTTTCTAAAGTTAAACTCTATGCAGAGGGACAGTTACTAACTGGAACATGTACCTATAAATACAACACAGGCATCCTATTGAAATTAGCAGTAATATCCTTGGGATTAAATTTCAAACTTCACATACAGTGACTCCAAGGGTTTCTGCAGCATTATTCTTGATGTACTAAAATATGAATAGGACGAAAACCATTTCTAGAGAACTTCAGAGATTTCCCTGCCTGTTATGTAGCTCTCTGCCTTGGGTTAGGCATTCTAAAGAAAGACTGGCATTCCCTCAAGACTGAATGAGTCTTTTCAGTTAGGGGGAAAAAACCCAAACAAACCCAACCCAAACCTATTCATTAGCACAGGTAAAAACAAAGCAATTCTGTGTCAGTTTATCAGTCCATATACTTAGAAATAAAATACATTTATAGATAGATATTCCAGGCCACAACCCAACAAGTCTCTCCCGCGTGCAGTTTGGCAGCAAAGGAACCGATGTCCTGGTAGTCCAAGGACTATCCCCAGTGTTTCATTGCAGGGCTGCACTGCAGACCACTGGCTCCTGTACTTTCTCTAATGGAGATTAATGTGGGCACACATCCCAAAATAACTCATCATATCCTTTTCTACACAAGTTTTCAAGGATAAGTGTTTTAACATACATTTCAATACCGCCAAAACTGGAAGGAAAAACGCCACGGGTACCCACTGAAGCACATTTTGTACTAACAAACGTCCAAGAAAAAGTGACCAAGGCTTTCGTAATAGACTCTAAACATGGTCAAAGTCCTCTTCCCTTCAGTCCTCTTCTGCAGTCAGCAAACTGCTTTACATTGGCAAAAAGAAGAAATTTCTCTTTTCTGTCATGCAATTTCTATGTGACTTGGGCTTCACTTCAATCAGTGACCAGTACTGCTCAGGTGCTGCAACTCAGGTGTCATGAAAAAGCTGAACAGCTTGAAGGTGTTCTACTGTACTGGAGCATGGAAGGGCAGAGACACACCATCCTAAACATTCAAACAACATCTTGTCTTCTAGTGTTTGGGATAATTTGGGCACTGAACACTTGCTAAATAGTTTCAGTATATGAGAGCAACACAAGGCTTCAACTGACCAGAGGCCAGACACAAGGATGTATAACTTCTCAGTCCCGTGTGGGAATATATTTTAGGGACCACTGAAAAATAAGTGACACATGTCCAAAATAAACAGTGCTGAGATTATTATGACATCCTGGTAACTGCTGAACATGCCTTTGCTCAATAATGCATAAAATAATCAACTGTTCACATCAAGGAAATGTCATATAGCTAATAAAAAGATAAGATGCTTTATTTTTCAAGAGGAAGTACAGAAAACTGCTGGATCACAGACAGAAAAACAGTTCACCGTGTAGCTTATACATCTTCATTGTGGATTTCAGAGCACAGGCTCCTGAAACATTTTGAAATGAATGAGTTATGCAAGATCGCCTAAATTACTTTGCTACTAAATAATACTGTAAGAATTATGAGATTCTAAATTATTTCTGATTAAAATTCTCTCTGATGGGAGGCTCACCACATACTGATACAGAAATGCAACAATGGAATTTGAAGATTTATTGTTTTCTTTTATGTTTCTACATAATGATGAATAATAGGTCTAATGAGAGATCTTGCAAGAGCATTGTGAAATTAAGTATTTTTTTCATAATTTTGAAATAGAATACCAGGGAACTTCAACCCAACATGAAACAATAAACTATCAATGGCTCTCTGACAGCCAGCTGGAAGAATGGCAGTGAGTTATCTTGTACATCCTTTGCAAATATTAAATTCTACATGCAAGTATATACAGGGATAACTCAGAGAACACGCTGAAAAAATGTTTCACAGTCTATTTAGCTTTCATCCACAATAAAATTTAGATGAGGTCTCCAGCACAACAACGCAGACATTCAATATGTTTATCTGCTGGGCTTGATATATATAGAATCTTACAAATAGTTCAGTTCCAAAACTGGACTGGCAAACAAGACAGTAGCATCAGATGCCAATTGTGCTGCCAAGCCTTTACCACTTAAAGGGATATATTTGCAGAGGTGCATCTCTTTTCTATGGGAAAAAGACGTTAATGGAGGAAAAAAAGGGGAAACACTAAATTACTAAGCTTTAATTAGTAAAAATGACAAGGAATACTGTCGCTGTATCTTTTCAAGAAAGAGATTCAGCATGATTAGTGACAGAAGAAACGTAAAATCCCTATGTTCAGAAACCCAGAAACAATTTACATTTTCAATTTTATCCCCAAGATTGATGCCACTGAATATAATTTTCCTGAAGTCCTTATTTGGTTCAGGTTCCAGAAATATCCTAATGCTTGTATCAATCATACCTCCATGTGGTGAACCCTTCAGCCTCCTGCATTTTAAAGCTGAACTGCAAGATCCTTTAAGTGTTGGGAGAGGGAGCTGTTTATTCTTATCCTGTCAGCTTGAAAGGGATTTTAGACATCCTACAAATCTTGTCTTGCTGCTATGCCTCATGTGCTCTGGTGGTCTGGATGACAGTTAGTATTTCAGTCCATTTAATGTAAACTGCATGAACTGTTACACTCCTACAGGAGATACCAGTCCTTGACACAAAAACACAAAGATAATCATACATTCAAGGAATCTTGAGCTATCATTCACTGACCAGGGAAGTTGAAACCTTTCACCAGCTGCAGATTAAAATCTCCCTATCAGGAAATTTATAGTTTGGAGCATGCCATCCAGTGGCCTGAGAAGAATAAGTTTATGGTTGACAGATGAAAGATCCAACTTTGCAGAATCACCAACAGCCCTTATCACCCTTAGTTAGTAGCATTATTCAAAAAACCTAAACAAGTCAGGAAGATTCCTTTTTGACTTCCAGTCATCCTTTCCAGGTCAGGTTCTAGTCTTGAGTTTTTCTCAGCCTGTAAGTAAATTCAATACTGTTTCCAGTAGAGGTTTACTTAGAGAGTAGGCATCAGACATGATTGCAGACTGACTGATAGAACTGAATCAACTTTGCTACTTGAAAAGTCAGTCACCAGAGCTAATGCACACAAGCACCCACTCCATATGTGCAAAAGCCAGAAGGGTTGAAGAGAAAAAACAGTAAGAAATAACAATACTTCCCTATACTTCCTGTATGGGCTTGCAGAGAAAGGTAGGTTAAAGAAAAGCCCTTTTTAACAAGGCAGTGGAAAGCATCAGTACAGTTAGTCACCACATAGCCAAGAAGTGACTCTGTCCTGCCTCCTCATTTAGCCATACACTATTCAGAATAAGGTAGCCCCAACATACTTGCAACACAGCAGTTTGAGCAAAATTATTATAGTTAGTTTAGTAAGACCCTGTACCTTACAGCTTAACAGCATACTCAGATTAGCAGGGTACCAGGAGGGGGAAGTGTGACTACCACGATGCAGGTCCACTCACTGATAGCATATCCAGCCTTTTGGCTGTATCTACAGTCACTGACATTTCAGATTAAGGTATTATTTTCTGCCTGCACATAACAAAAGTTCTAACACATAAGCATCTTTGCTCACTATCTCTGTTGATCAGATGCAGCTTAGAAACTGTATTTCCTAGTGGTAGTTTCAGAGTTGGCAGCTGTGCAAGTCACAATGAAGCCACTTCTCTCTTCTGACCACAATAATAACCAAACCTAATTCAGTGTATCAAAGTTGTCTACAATCCAGAAATTTCTGCCATGACAATACCAAGTTTCAGGACTTTCATAACCATTCCTGCTCAGGAAAGTCTATTCAAGTAGCTGGGACTTGGCCTAAGCAAAGTGAATAGGGCCCTTATTGCATCAGGTAAAAAGAAATCAAAGGTCATCTCTTGGCAGTAGAGCCTGAACTTATTTGAGCTTGAGGGCAGGTTATTACAGCACACTGACCCTCACCTGACGTCACTTAGTGCTTCCCATCTGTCTGCAAACTGAAAAACAGGGACTTAAAATGTGAATGTGAGACTTCTTGAATCTGCATGACAACAAGAACAGCCTATTACAAAACACTGGCAAAGGAAAGCCAGTAATTCCTCCAATGCTGTGGACTTCATTTGCTGCTTTATATGATCTGCATGCCAGAGGTGATAGAGCGATCTTTTAAAAAAGGGTGACCAAATTTAATATGCTGTCTTTTGGGGTTCTGTGGGTTTTTTAATCAGAGTCTACTGCTGTTGCACAAACTGCTTGGAGTCAGACAGTCTTACATAGTGACTTTCTGTCTTCTACTTGAATACTCACTCTTGGAGATAGGTGAAGACTTGCTGAAAGGAATGCAACTCAAATGGAATCACTCTGGCCACTGCTTCACACTGCGCTCCCTGCTTTAACATAATATCTGTATGGTCTGAGAAAACAGACATTTTGCAAAGCCCAGAGTTTGGAAAAGCCCTTCTAACGTAACTTTAAGAAAACAGCAAAACAAAAAGCAGAAACAAACCCCACCTTTCTGGCAACAAATACAGGCAGAAGGCACAGCTTTATGACAACTGATTAATTACAGCAGCATTGTGAGTACCCAAATAATAAATCTGAACTTGATCCTGCAACACTATAAACATTCCTATGGGAAGAAACAAAAGTACTCCAATTGCCTTAATCTGAGCAAATCTCTGAACAGGAGGAGGGCAGTAAGAAAAAAAGAAAGAAAGAGACCATCTTTTTGGTGTGCAATATGTATTAATGAGTACAAGCAATGCCTGAAGTAGAAGTGTGAGAAATTACATTTTTAATGGCTGCTTATCACTAAAAAAAAAAAAATCAAAACTGAAATCATGTCTTAACCCCTGTGTTTCAACACATGAACAGTATTTCCTGGGCCAACAAAACTGAACAATACTAACAGTTAATGGTTAACCTGCTCTATTCTTTTAAATCCTTATTCATATGGTGGTTTAGTAAAGTGCTTCAATTCCATGTGGAGCCCCCAAAAATCTGCAAGGTTTCCCCACTATTCCCCACTCACTTCCCCAGTGAATGCAGCTCCACAGAACCACAAGAAAATGAGATAGAGCTTTCACTTCTGCCAAATTAAGTAATTGCATCCATCCCATACAATTTATCACTCTTTTGGGCAGCTTGTGTCATGGGATGACATTTTATTGTAATTATGCAGGGTGGGATTGGACAGGCTCTTGCTTCTCCTTGCCAATCTGATAAGCAAAAATATCTCTTTTTTTTTTTACTTTCGTAGAAACTACATGTTTTAGATAAAAATAACCTAACAAAAATACAAGTATAATGCACAACCAACTAGGGGTTTGATGTTACCAATTCAGGACTACAGCAATCACCTTTACTGTGGAAAACAAATCCAGGATATCTGAATACTTTCCAAGTCAACGTTTACTCTCAGATTAGTGTCATTAGTTTTGCTGAATTTGCCATTTACAGATAGGTTTGTCCTTCCATGCACTTCTCTGCAGCTAATCCAAAGGGAGTATCAGGGGAATCCGCCTGATTCAGGACTACAGATTTTAGTCATACAATATTCAAGTATCCAAGTGACGTTTTGCTCCTGGGGGAGTAGTATCCATGCTCACATAGATCCAAGTGCTGATCCAGCAAGGCCAAGCACAACAGATGTTTTTCACCAAGAAGCCAGTTTCATGAAGAAGTGCTTTTAAAAAGGGCTTCTTTATCCATCCTTTTCCCAAAACCAGAGCAAAGAAAACACATTCTGACTCGGATATCATGACTCACATAGAAGGGAACAAGCAGGAAACCACAGTATTTCTATCAGCATTACAGACAGTATCCTCAGGCTCGCAACACTTCACTTTGAGAAGCCTTCTCCTCCTGTTCTCTTATCTCACCAGGCTAAGCAGTCCCAAAGGACAGACCTTGCTCCACCTCTTGGGCAAGCCACGTCCAAGGTGTCGCATCAGCCCTGCTTGTTCATCAACAGAGAAAAACTGGCAGAGTCTGCTCACTACCAGGCTTCTCTGCTAAACTTCATTTTGATACAAGAGGTCAATACAACCCAGTCAAAGATAAAGAAAGTTCAGAAGTTGAAAGTTCAGAAGTTGGAACTTCTGTTGTCACGGCAGTTATCTCTTGGATTTACTAAAAGGGACTAATATTTTATCAATGTTAGTATTTTAAGAAGCTTGGTTTAGGAAAAAAGCACAAGTAAGCGAAGTTAAATTAACAAAAATAACATTCAAAAAAGGGTTGTTTTCTGTATTTCTCTCTACACTTAATCACATATGGCTGTATATAACTCATGAGTTTATAGCAGTGTTACAGGAAGGGGAATAAAGGATCACAGTTACAAACAAGTGGCTCCTCTGCAAAGGGATGAATTTTATCTACCAAGTCCTGTAAGTTAAATGGTTTTTGGTACCCAGAGAGTCTTTCAAAGGCTCCAGTTCCTGGAATCAAATATACAAGTATAACTTGTTAAGTTAAAGAACAAGTGACTAACTCTTGTCCTGTCAAAGAAAACACTGGAAACTCATAGCTGAAACCAGTGGTTTTGCTTTCCAGTGATAAGAGCACATCACATGGGAGTGGCCTGATCTGAAAGACACTGAAGTTGCTGATAACCTTTTCCTTGACTTCACCGGCTCTTACACCAGAGCTTTAAATAAAAGAGATAGTGGCTCTTGCACTTGCTGAGAAAAAAATCTACAGGACTGATGGAAAAAGTAAAATTTTTTAGAAAAAATTTTTCCATATAAGGAGCCTGGAATCTTCTCGTGAAGGGAAATTCCAAAACCAGGACCAAAGTAAATACTGAAGAGGGATGCCAAGTAGTAGCAGCAGCACAGGACTAATTTGAAATAGCCAACAGGCAAGACCTTAAACTGTGATCTGGAGAAACACAGTAATAAACCTATGAAGCACATACTACATAATTTGGGTTCATTCATGTACAATAAATATTTTTATTCAAATTACTTTTTTTGGCATCTTTGCATGCAAACTATCTTCAGGAAATGTAACAGTTGACCAACATCCTGTAATTATCATACCTAGTTAAGAGATAAAGGAACAAGTTCAGAGATAAAGCAAGACTCCTATGGCCTTGATGAGCAGCCCAGAGCAGCCAATGGGAGTGTTGAAACCATAAGCCCACATTCCAGGAACTTCCATCACCTCAGCAGCTCACAAGCCTACTTGCCCACACAAGGACTGGACTGAGTTCCTATCTGCATTTCCAGTGCAAGAACAGCTCCTGTGGAGAAGCCCCACATTTAACACTTGGTACCACCATTTTAAAATATGTAACAGATGTCTGTACATGGTGTTGACAAGTGCTGACTGTTTAACAGCAACCAGAATTATGAACGCTGACCCACCTCTGGGAATGCCATAACCCTGCAGGGGTTACACAAATTTGATGTGTGACATGACACTCAAGTCCCCAAGAGAAAAATGGGTGGGACAGAACATTCCAGTAGGAGAAAACCGAGTTGGTTTAAATTACAGAATTTGAATCTGTTATTGTCACTACCACAAAGAACAAAAATTAACAAAAAATAATCAGGGAATACTGAAGCACATGGTCTCAGCTCTGATTCCTTTATACAGAGTAAGATATGAGGCCAAATGAGGTCCATCAGATCATTCTGTTAATCAAATTGGTTTTTATATATCTGTTTAACATCCCTCTAATTAATCTTCTAAATGAAGTACCAAACCATGCATTCTTCATAAAAATCTAAAGTACATGAATAGAATTATCTAGTGTAAAACACTAACTATCTGGAACAAAAACTAAGCTATTGCAATGCAAAACATGTTACTTATCCTGTTAACAATGCAGCCATGTTCACTGGTCACATATTGAACCACATATATTCATAACTTAGTTAGCTTTACAATTACCCAAGTCATGGTCCAAACTGCATTTAGATCAGGTGGAGCTGCTGTCAGAAAACAAAAGAACTAATACCTGAACTGTATTGATGTGCCTACTCAAGGGAACAAGACTTGTCACAGAATCTGTTCTTCAGCCAGCCCTGTTATCACTGGAAGCATTTCACAATTAAAAGCTTTTAAAATTAAAAGTTTGACACATTAAGTTTTCTTTTACTTTTTTTCCTCCTTGCAAAATGTAACAATCTTCCAAACCTGAAGCTTGTTATGATAACACAACACTACAGAGGACACAGCTAAAATTGCTTATGCATGGTTGACTTTGCAGCTCCTTGGGTTTTTTAAGTGCTTAACCACCAAACCTTACTTCTCTCGTACAGAAATTAAAGCCCACACAAGTGTCTGCAATGACTGCACTTCACTGTAGATGATAAACCTGATTTCAAAGTAAAGAAGAAAATCCCAAGTACCACTAAGTGTCTGACCAGCACTTCACCTCTGTTTTTACTACAACTGCCACTGGGAACAGTCTGAATATCACATCTGATGTCACATCACAGAGAACTGAGACTGTAGTGTGGAAACCCAGCTTTTCTGTTACTGTCTGCACAGAATCACACACTAAGGCAAGTATGAGTCTTCAAGATGATCCTGCTTTCTTTTTTTGTTTTCAGCCTTCATTTAATACACATTTCTAACACAGTTACTCAGTTTGTTCTACAGCAAAACCAAAGATTTTGTACTGACATCATAAAACCCATCACTACATGGAAGTAAACTAATTAATTTTCTACAATTAAATCTGCTGGGGATCTGAAGGATCCTGCTGTATGAAATGCAGAAAGACAGAAATCTTGCCCCATACAACACAGAGTGTTTCTGAGACTTAGTCAGCAGTTAGTCAGGAATTAAATTGCTCCTTCAATTACAATGGAGCTTCTTCAGATTAAAATCAGCATCAGCAAGACCTGGGGTTAGCCCTGCTCCTAGATAAAACCTGATAAGTTATGTTCAGGGCACAGTTATGACAAATAATCCATATTTTCTAACTATACTCATTTTGAAGGACTCCCTATGACAATCCACACCAGCTGGCCTCATATTTCTAACTTGGCAAAAAATGCTCACTTTGCAGCACTTTTCTTGTTGAAAGGCACTCTCGTCCTAGTCTACTTAACTCCATTCTCCCACTAGATTCTCTGGAAATGGAGTTCCCTGGTGATGGAAAAGAAAGCATCAAGAATTACAGGTGTCTAATGAATTTCAGCAGTATCCAGTTTCATTTTAAACCCCTGATGATACTGAATAGGTGAAAATCACATTAACCAGTAGATTACTACTACATTTACACCACAAAGAAGTCCAAGTTGGCAAGCTACAGCTTGGTAGATCAACTTTCTAAGAGTGCATTGGCAGTTCCACAAACAGCAATAAACAGAGAGATTTGGGCTATTTTCAGTTCCTGCTCTTGCCACAGAAGACAGGAAAAGCATGCATGAGAGACTATTAAGAGCTCATCAGGCAACTTTTTAATCCATAACCTCATACCTTTGTATTGAGCTACTAACCACTAGCGTTCTTAGACAGTGGTTTCTGATTAAATCAACTGATTTAATGTGTTTATCAGCACATCAAGTTACAAATTCTTTTATTACTTTTGATGGCTGTTCACAATATTGATGCACCAAATTATCTGTCATCTCTGCTAGCACACATCATCATGCCCTTATATAACCTGTTGTATTGAAATCTTGCATATAGCTCAGTTTTGCTGATACCTTGATTTAAAAAATTATGAAAAAAATTAAAACACATACAGAAAAGAGAAATTACACTGGCAAGAGATACAGAAGAAAGGTTACTAAAAAGCTAAGAATTCTTTAACCTGAAATAAAGAATAGCTGGGGTAGATAGATAATGAAAGAATACAGCTCTGAAATAGTACAGATAGTGAGCAAAAACCAAGCATCATTCATTTTATAAGGTCCATACAGTATCAAGAACCAAAAAATTAAAAGAAGAAAAAGGAAGTATTTTTTCCACACAACATTGTAACCTGTGGAACTCACTGCTGTCAGCCTCTCTAAACTGTTTATGTATCTAGAATCTGGAAAAAAATTATTTGGATGAACTAATGTCAAGTGTGTCAAGAGCTATAAAACACAGAGGTTGGACACACTGACAGTTGCAAAAATGTAAAGCCACAGCTAGAGAAGAAAAGATATTTCAAGATTCTCCTCTGCAACAGCACATACCCTCCAGCCTGACAACTGAGCACAAACAGCTCAAGTGTTGGTAGAATTAAAGGAGAGATGGTAACAAAGCCAGCGGCAGGAAAGCGTGAAGAGAAACACGGAACGCCAAACACGGTTCATGCTCCGCACCCTGTGCTTAGTTAGACCAAAAGATCTGGCCCAAAGCAAGAACAATTGCAACACGCATTCTTCGTGAGGCGAGTTATCCACTTCTTTCCCTCTCCCGTACAAACTGCTGGATTCGGCTCAGGCTACGTGCAGCTACGGCTTCTGGTGGGACACCGAGGCAAAACGAAGCAGCTCCTTACACTGCCTCTGAATGCAGCTCCTGGAAACCGAGCGTGCGAGGAGAGCAGCTTTGAAATGGCTACTTACCCAGCCAAAACACGCGGCGCAAGAATCCCGCGGAGCGGAGCCGAGCCGAACGCGCTCCCGCAGCCGGGGCAGAGCGAGAGCCCGCGGGCCGCGGCTCCGAGCCCCTCAGCGCGGCCTCGGGCCCCGCCACGGCCGAGCGCCGCCGCCCCGGGCACCGCCCGCGCCCCCGGCACGGCGCCCACCGCCCACCTGGCGCGCCCACCCTCCCGGGCCTTGCCTCACCGCTCCGCGCCGCTGTCCCGTCCGGGCGCCCCGCGACGAGACGCGCTCGGGGGCGAGAGGGCTGAGAGCCGCGCGGCCCCCGGCGCATGGGAGGCGGCGCGCCCTCGGCCGGGAATGCCGGAGCCCCGCAGGACCCGAGCAGGTTCCCGGCGGCTCCGGGGCTCAGCCACAGCCTCTCCCCTCTCCCCTCGCTCCCGCCCGCCGCCCGCGCAGGAGCCGCGCGCCGGCTGCTGCCACCTGCCGGCCGCCCCGCGCAGCCCGAGCCCGCCCGGCCTCCCTCCTTCCCCCGGCGGGCCGGCGCTCCGGCGGCGATGGCCAGCGAGGGGACGCCGCACCGTCCAGCGCCGCCCGTGCCCGGACGTGGTGGGGGGGTAAGGCGGCGTACGGAGGGCAGTACGAGGGACCCCGAGGATCCCCCGCTGCCCGGGAGCGCAGGTGCCCACCCGTGTCCAGCTGCGCGCGGTGGGAGCGGCGTTCGGAGGCTGTCGGGGAGCGCAGCGCTGCCCCGGGCCGGCCGCGCACCCTCCGCTGCAGGAGCGGCCGGGCAGGTGCCGCTGCCGCGGTTCTGCGCGGCCAGAGCAGGGAACGGGAACGCCGCTCTCAGTTCTTCCAGCCCCTCGCTCTTTGAGACGAGGGCACTAAGGCACCCCATACTGCTGTCCTCTGACACTACAAGAACGCGAAAGACAACTGTCTTCTCTCTACTCACTGGCTGGGAGAAAGACCATCTGCTTCCAGAAGAAATACTGACAACTAGAAAGTAATATGTGATCCTGACAGTGTTTGCTTAAACGTCTGAGATCTGAAACCGAGCCAGTAACAGTGATACACTGGCACTGAGAAAACCACCAATGAGCAACTATGAGGAGAATCTTCTCTTGGTAACTTTTGAGTTAGCATCTGAGGAAAAAGCCTGGAATTCTGTCTCTGTTCCTGCTTTATATTAACTGTACTGGATCTAAGATCCCTAAGGGCATTTTCACTGAAAAGAGCAATAAAGTGTCCAGCATGAGCTCTAAACCTTAGAACCAGATAGTCACTGGCAACAGTTCATTGCAACATTCAGTTTTATGCTTTAAAAAAACCCACAAAATTATTATTATTATTATGCTGGAGCTGGCCTAGCCAGGTGAATGTATTTATTTTAAAGAACAACAAAACAGGTTGTTTTTTTCCTGCCAACGTTTTGGGCTTCATTACACTTGAACCCAGAGAAAAAGAGTAAAAGATGATGTGTTGACTGTGCTATTCATTGTACAAAAACAACCTTCTCCATTCCGAAGTTCATGTATAGATATAGGCTCTAAGGAAAAGATCTGCTGCAGAAAGCCTACTTTTTCCTATGTGTTTACCAGGTAATTACCACAGCACAGCATTTCCAAGCAGTTTCAGATGCCTTGTAGGCACCATGGCAGATCTTGGTTGTAAAAAGACAGCTGTACACAGCTGTATGGTAACGATATCTCACTTGCAAAGAAAAGCTGCATTATAACACTAAGAGAAGGGTAGCTATGCTACCTCCAAGAGGTCTCATTTGTAGGAAGAAAATGGGTTTGGAAACAACAGATTTAATTTAGAAGGAATTCTGCCAATCCCTCCTGAGTTATGAGGTAGTTTGTTATCAAGTAGAACTTTACCTGTGCTTCAGAACCTAGACTGAAGCCTGCTTGGCAGTGGTAGACAATCTCTCAGGAGGCAAATGCCGTGCTGCTCTATGATCTAATGAAGTACATAAATAAGTGACTAATTGCTAAGCCAGGTAGCGTGTGAGCAAGACTAGCTCTGGCACGTTACAGTATTTCAGTTCTAATCTGCTCAGAGTACACTTTCTACTTCACCTACTCTGCCAATTGCATGCCTACTGTTTGCTTCAGGGAGAGGCACAACTGCAGCCAGATGGACTAGAGACAGGAGTTCTTTTCAAGAGTAAAGACCTAAGTACTAAGGTATTAATTAATTAGTTACTGTACTTAGTTTACATGATGGAAATGCTCTGCTTGAGACAGTTCCTAACTCCTGATACTGGGGAAAGATTACTTAACCCATGCTAGTCTGAAAATTAGCTACCAAATTTTATCAGCCCTCAGGGGAGGAAGACTTGCTCTAAATTAAGGGCAGCTGAAGAGCATTAGCCTCCACTCTGGAGGTGCCAAAGGCTGTTCAGCTCAGCACAACCAGCATCCATAAGAATACGTTAAAGCAGAGACCAGGAGGAGGCCTTTTGAAAAGCCAAGGAACATATACTTACCACTGTTTTCCCTCCCTGTCTATTTTGTTGACTTTAATTTCCCTAACTTCCCTCTTGCTGTTAGAGTTTTGGAGTGATTGCTCCCTCCCAAGAGCTAATGCAGAGTCCTGACTGTCATCCCTGCGTCTCCTCCTCCCCTTGCTGCTGCTGAACTGCTCAGAACAGCATGCATCGTGTTCTCCCAGCAGCGCAGGAGGAAGTTGTCCTGCTGTTGAGGGGGTGAGGAGCAATCCTTCCCACACCTTATCTGTGCAGCAGAGCAGCTGACACTCAATTTGTTCTGAACAACTGCAGAGTTATAGGTCCTCTCATTGTATCGCAATGTTATCTGATGTCTTTCATGGTCTCACTTAAAAAACATGGCTATCTGATGAAAACCACCCAATATACTCAGGCTATTGGCTGGTTGGTTTTTTTTTTAAGAAATGGACATCAAGGGGAATGTGAAATGGCATCAGTCTTTTACATAGAGAGCAAAACATAAATGCTTGAAAGAAAGCAGCATTCACTAGGACGTTAAATGTAACTGCAGTAACTCATAAAGGAAATGTTTGTTTAAACATTTAGTTTGCTAGCAAAAGATGCTGCAGAAAATAATGCTTTTGAGGGAAGTATGAACTCATCAACCAAAGAAAGATCTGAGTGTAGGACAGGAATCATAGAATCATGAAGGTTGAATACCATGAAAATACTGCTAAGATCATCAGCTCCCAGCTGTAAACCCACCACTGCCAAGCCCAACACTGAACCATCCATCAGAGTGCCACATCTACATGTAACCACATTAATTAACCCACTTGATCATCTCTTCAGCATGTGGTGATTCAGTCATACCTTGTCTCCTCGAGTGGGGGCAGGGATAGCCACCAGCACCTCTCACCCATCAAAGATTCCCCTTTGAGATGCAAGGGGTACTGGGGTATTTTTACTTTCAAAGCTGAAAGACTTCCCTGCTCATGAGCCAGTTCTTTGGCCAGCTGCCTCAGTGAAAGAGGAGGAATCTATTTCAATTAGTTTCATTAAAATTCTTTGTGTTACAGCAGCTTGGGAACAAGACATTAGTGCTACTTCAAAAATTCAGACAAGGGTACAGCATAAAATGATAAGACTGGCAATAGACAACAGGGTAGAAAAGTGCTGTAGGACTAAACTGCTTCTTGCTGGTCACAAAGACTCATTTCACACTAACAGTGGGAATAAAAGTGTGTGAAAATCCCCATTGGAATAAGGAAAGAGAGAATCTGAGAAAGAAGATTAGATTGTGGTAGAGTAGGAAGCTAGAGTTTCCCTCCTTTGAATTGTTTCAGCCACTTATTATTTGTTTCAATACTTCTCTGTGAGCCACTAATTGTCGCAGTGGGATCTTTCTGCTTCATTTCCTTCTCTTTGTGAGAGCAGGCGTCAACACTGCAAAGAGTTAGAAATCTGCAGCCTAGTATACAGAAGACAATGTCCAATTTGCAACATGTCCAGCATAGGTCAGTGGCACGGTTAAGCCTTGGAAAGTGCCTTTTACACGAGCATTAAAGATCTTTGGGGAAAAAATATCGCTATTACAAAACCCAAAAACAAACAGAAAAAAAGACAGTAGATCTACAAGTTTTCTCTTCACCCCTTGATCTGTTACTCTTTAAGCAGGAGTACTTAGTAGAAAGAGCACATGTAACCAAAGGAAAATAATAGTAGCTAACTCAGTTGTAGCTCAGGTATCTTGAGCAGCAGCAGTGTTTTGTAGTTTACATTCAAACTGTGTTCAGAAAAGCCTGGTCTATGTCCTCATCCATGCCTTTCCCCAGTGCTAGATCTACAGTTCCTGTCAGATCCTCGCCTAAGAACAGCAGAGATGTTTTAAAGTTCTTGAATTAATAAGTCACATTACAGAAATGGGAGAACATGCCTGTTTTAAACTTATTGTACTTTGCATGTGAGGGCAAGTTCCAGGAATGGCAGTTCCCTGGGACATGTAGCTGCTCTGGTCTCTGGTACCACTGCCTCCTTCTTAAGGAAAACTTCACAGCAGCACAGCAGGACAAGTTGACTTGCTAGCCAAACAAAGGAAGGACTTGCCCCTCCCTCCCCCCTACCAAGTATTTCTCTTTGGTCACACTGAAGGACTCCTCCGTGTTCTGGGCAGGCACCAGCCAGGCCAGGTACAACTACACAGACCACGTCCTTTGCTCTGCACTTGCCTTTACGTGCACAAACCCTTTACTTTCTTCCATTAGTTTCGCTAATCACCACCTTCAGTCCTTTAGAGCTAGTATTATGAAACATATGTCAAATAACCTGTCTACACATGTTTCCTGCTTAAGCCTTCCTTTTAAAACACATTCACAGCAGAAAACATGAGTGAAAGAGAGGCAGACTACACAGATTTAGGTGAAGCAAAAATAGACGTTTAGGAAAACATGAGGGTCGTTCAACTGAATGACCTTTTAACTTGTGTTTCTTATCTTTACTATCTAATAGCAAGACTGGAGACCTACAGCACACACATCATGTGCTGTTTTACATTTATTTTCCTTTGGTGTTTCTCAGCTGCATAATTTAAACCTTCTTTCTTTTACTATATCTGTAACTACAACACATTCTAATATTTACAAATGGAGAGTGACTTGGCACAATATTGGGTGCAGTCTGTCTGCCATCAGAAAGGCATTCTTCAAATGGACCTGCCCACTACAAGAGCTGGGAGATCTGAACTGTTTGTTTAAAACCTAACTTCCTCTGAAAATAGCCATGCACAGCTGTAGGTCTACTGAAAACTGTTAAACAACTGGAGATTTAGACCAAAACATTGGTTAGAACCCTTTTAGGAAACATCTAGATAAGCCATGATAAGCAGGAGCAAAGGGTGCCCAAGGTGTTTAGAAACAAGCAGCCAGAAAACAAGCCACTGTGCTAGGCAGCAAGCCTTAATCCTGCACGGAAAAGAAGTAGGAATCTAGCTCTTGGGACTTAAAAATAATCATGGATTTCAGCATTTTTCACAGGTTAGAAGTGCAGATGCTCAGTCACCAACAAACTTTGCCTAAGGTATCTTTATTTCCTCTGGATGCCAAGGAATAATTACAAAAACCCATGATTAACACTGAGAACATCCTAGCTGACTGAGCACTCTAGCTGAAAAGCACCTATGAGACAAGGAAGGGGATATGCTGAAGAGTTGCTACAAACACCCAATTCCCTCAAGATGCTCCTACATCAGGGATTTATTGATAGGAAAGAATTAGTGCCAGTTATTGGCAGTGCAAACACATACTGCTGCCTGCTGCCATGGGCAGATGTGGCCAGAAGCTTCCAGTAAGAAGCTCTAAGCCAGGACAATCACATCCATTCAGCACCACAAAGATGTGGGGGAAGAACCCACACGCTGGCCCTCCTTGCTCCACACTTCCTCTCTCACCACAGATCTGTGCATTTCTCCCCATGCTGGAGCTCTGCAAGTGAGCCTTCTAAGCAGTGTGAGAATAACAGGATGATACTGAGGAAACTGTTCTTGAGCATGAGCTTTGACCCTTCCAGGCAGTGAATATGAACCACATGGGCTGGACAAGTCCCTGGCACATTAGCTGCCTTTGTGAAGTTATTTGCTGATTCAGAGGTGTGAAACTCTAAAAAACACTGTGGAAGCAATGGCACTGCTTGTGGTACTGAAACAGCATGGATTCCTCCTAGGCTGTTCTGACTTCATAAATATTGACTTTGGATAAACCTTCTAACAATATTCTGGTTGAGTTTTTTTTATTTTTTTTCCTTTTTCCTCCCAAGTGGGTGCCCAGAGCTAATTTACTTCAGGCAACATAAATGACACAAGAATAAGGCCTTTGAATAGTGATGCAATTGCTTGGTCATGAAATGAAAAAAGTCTGGATTTTGATTGATAGCTGGAATTCATGCTGTTTGTTTGATTTACTCTGAATTCTTTGTCACCTCAGTGCTATTCCTGCCAACACAAGTCAGAACACTACTGATTATGGGCTGAAATACTGTTTTAAAATTTTTTTTGATTTTAGACTTAACAGTTTTCCTTCCCCTTCCATAGGAGCAATGTAAATTTAGCCATGATTTTTTTTTTTCTTCAAGAAATCTCTCCTACAACTGGCCTCATGCTATGCCTCTTTCTTTTCTCATCTGCAGCAGTATGAAAATTAAAACAGCATCATTTATTTCCATGGAATTATTCCTGTGCAGTACATTAGAAGTAGGGCTAATATACTTTAGGAAAGCACTATTATTTTTCTCTCTGTGGCATGATTGCAATTGCTTTAGTACATTGCTATACCAGTTGGCAGTCACAACTGTCACCAAATGAGCACCAGCACACATTTCTCCCAGTGTTATGCACAGGAAAGCACTGATCCAGTACAAAAGTGTCAGGATGCTACTGTGAAGTACATGGAAGAAGTGATTGTTTCCTTGCTTTGGAGACAAAATCAGATGTCTTCCACCAGAAAACTTCAGTGTTAAATGTTCCTATGTGATAGTTTGAACTAGGCCCAAGTTTATGTCTTTTATTCTCAACAGAACAGGTTGGGAGAAGAACCAAGAAAATAATGAGGGTAGACTGTAACTATATCTGAGAAGACAGGAGCTTAAATATGATTTAGGCACTTTGATATACTTTCCCTTGCCAGTGGCAGGTAGAGCTTGGTAGACTCCAGCAATATTTCCAGGAATGCAAGTCATGTATTAATATCTAAGTTTTACTCATTATTTCTTGTCTCTTTACTCCAGTATGCACCATTGCCCCTATATCAGACACACATGCACAGACTGAACTCACAGCTCTAGCTTGGAATAGAGGTTGTTTCCAGACAGTTTTTAACATTACCTTTTTTCTTGATTTACTGATTTTTGGCTGAACTTAAAATTACCTGAAAACCATTGCCCCTGAGAAAATCTTTACTCAAGTACTTGCTGAAAGTGTAACCTGAAGAACAACATGCAGAGATCCAGACTCTGTGCTATGGCTCTGATCAGACACTTGAAAGCAAATCATTGGCAGGAACACTCCTATCAGCTTCTTGTCATGCTGTCTGCTGGCAACTTGATGTTAATAGCTTAACATTTGTATCAGCAACTCAATCAGGATATTAATTTGAAGCAGAAGAGAGTTGTTTACCAAAAATAAATAAAAGGCCTATGGATTATCTAAGTACTGAGTTATGAGGTTTGCCTTTTTGTACAATGAACATGCCTAGATGCTTTTCCCCTGATTCATGGAAACAGCTGGACCACAGGCAACCTGTGTGCTGACCTGCAGGCAAATCTTGTGTCAAAACATTGGTCTATACTGAAAACACTTACAATGCATGAGGAACAGCATGAAAAAAAACATTGTGTGGCCCCCTCTGTACCCCCTGAAAATTATTAGATCTGCATCATAGCTTTCACTGGAGGGTGAGAGCAAAGATTTCCATTCTGCACTGAGAAGAATAAAAGTGCATAAAAGAACATTGCATACTGACTGAATTACTAGGTTATTAAAGAGAGAAAAAGACAGAGCAGTGAAAAATGGACATGTTCCATTTCCATTTCTGAAAAGAAAGGCTTTGTAGGACGAGGCATATGCATGCAGCATTCAGGTGGAGTATGCACAAAGTAGCCTTTTACATAAATGGTCATGGCCAAGACCATCCAGCTGCTCTGTAACACACTTTGTACACCATGAAAAGACATCCTTACAGCCAAATACCTATGAGCACAATGTGAGCAAGATTTCACCCTGTCTTCAGTAGATACAAGGAGTCATTCTGGAGCAAGAAACATATTTTATACAACTCAAGAACAATTCCCCCATCTAATAAGCCTAGCCTAAGGTTTGTTTTTGTAAAATTTACCAGGAGAGTAACTGCTAGAAAAAGCCCTAACAGATTTGAATATATGCTAGATATTCTCACTATACATTCAGTAATACAGTAATGCATAATCTAACAATTACAAGAAGCACAATTTCTAACTGCCTAATATTCAACAGTTTAATTTGGTCTGATTAACCACAACTGCTAAAGACTTACAGTACAAAACACACTCTTATTTCAGTTTGGGCTCTTAAAAAGTGTTAGGAGGTAGTAAAATTTTTAAATCCTGTCCTTTTCCCCACTCTTTATTTATCCATACGTACAGTTATAAAATAGATTGTCAGTATAGTCTTCCTGCCTTTCTCCAAACACCTGACACAAATACCAGGTATTTCATAGCAGGAAGAGTCTTCTCCCTGGGATGGTCCAGCATTGAGCATTGTTGAACTGCATTAAGAGTCTTGGATGGCACAGCCCATCCAATCCATCCTTCTTGTGTTTCTCTCCAAGACTGTGCAGAGCCAGCTCTCTCCAGGTTGCTCCCTGGCCAGGCTTAGCACAAGGATGAGCTGTCAGCAGGAAACCTGGCCCAGGCAGAGCTGGAATATCCACGGCCAAAAGCTAAACCCAAATGATAATCCCTCCCACCAAGCACTTGTGCTGTAGCTCCTCAGCTGCCTGTTCTCTGCCTACCCTCTGAAGTAACACACTCTGGCCTCTCAAAAAAGTTGTTGATTCCAAAACCTGAATCAAATTTAACTTATTTGTTATAGCGAAATAAAGGGAGGAACAAAGTGGGTATAGAGAAGAGGGAAGATACCCAATTTAAAAATTAACATGAGGATAGTAGAGTAAACTAGTCTTCATATGTTGCCTTTCTTTGTGCATGATGTAAGCAGAGCTCAATTCACTTCAAGCAGATGGTCCACAGACTCCAAGCACTTAAAATAAGGGAGAAGCACAGGCAAGCACAAAAGGATGAAGAGGACCAGGGTGTTTGAAACATCCCAGTGTAGACTTACTCTAATGCACATACATATTGCATAGCAAGACACCCAAACGCTGCTTCACTGATCCCCTTCCCATAAAACATAATCTATGTAATAGCAGCATCTGTCCAGCAAGACAATTTGACATGTAATGGTGTACTATAGACACACACACACACAGAGCCTCAGATTGAGTGGTTTATCACATTCTATAAAGAAGTAGAAGTGCTGTCATGAAAAGCACTTTTCTCATGTTAGAAAAGCAACCTAGAGACATTTAAAAAGTGAATGCAATACTCCTCACCATCTAAATAGCTCCAATTCCCACATGCTTTGAAGTAGGCACTGCTAATTTTTTTTCATGAAAAATATTCCTTTGTGCCTTTCAGCTGCCCAGAGAAAAAGTGTTGAACAGATGTGTTTACAGGCACAAAAGAACAAAGACATAACCTTATAGCTCTAGCAATTTTTCTATCTGCAGTGTTTCTGGATATTCACTTTACAATTCCTGTAGTTTATTGCAGTTCTGTGGGGATAATTAAAATCCTTCTACAAAATCAGATAAACAAGAGCAATGGGGGAGGGAAAGTGTGTATTTTATGTACTGTCTATTCATCTCTAATGAAGCCTGCCCCATGTGTACAATGAAACATCTGGGGAAAGCCTGCACTTCAACCAGAGTAATCACTACTCACATTCCAGCTTGTGTAGCTGGTTCTTTTCTTGAATTTTGTATGTATATATCCATGCACACATACATGGTTTCAACACATGTTTCACAAATGAAAGAAAAAGTGAGAATTTGCATGGCCTTTTATTAATGTAAAAGCCCAAAACACCTTCAGGCCTTAATTTATAAACAGATAATATCTTAGAAACTTCTACTCTGAGATTTTATGGGAATGAAGAAGTAGCCTTTTTATGTCATATGTAGCAGTCACATATTGATGTGAGATGTGATCTCATGATATGAGAGCAATCAATATAATCAAATAAATCTATCAAGATAACATTTACCCTCTATGTACATATAGGATCTTTCAATATGTGAGATGATCTGAGCTGGAATTAAATCAATGGTGAAACACCATGTGGATTTCAAGCAGCTGGTCAGAACCTTACACTGCAATCAAGAAACAGTTTATATTCAACTCTTGAGTAGTCATTTTATGCAGAAAGATGCAGCTCCTATTCTCCAGGGCTCAAAAGAGCATGGCTTGTTTCCCAGTTCTGGTATCTCCACCTGTCAAGTCATTCATTGTGGTAAGTAAATGTTTCTCCTTCTGATGGAATCTGGAATTTTACTCTTCTCAGATTAGGTCTGAATGAAATTTATTTAGTCAAACCAACAGCCTTGCCTCAAGGACCTTGAGAGCTATGAGATAATGTTTTATGCCAATGTTGCCACTGAGTTAAGGGAATTATACCAATAGGGAAGGCACGTATACTTTTGTCCGAAAACAAAGAATCTGCTCAGTTCTCCATACACCTTTAAAAGACTAATGCAGAGAGCTATAATGAATGCTGCTTGTTCTGGTCTTATCTGTTAAGTCTGAGCTGCATCCATGGAACATCACTATGCTGCGGTTAACACAGAACAGTAAAACTTCTTTACTGAAATTGCATTGGTGGGCATACCAGCTGTGCAGGTTAAAAAGCACGCAGTGTTTAAAGGAACAGGAAAAACTACAGTCACATAAAAGTAACTCTTTGCATAAGAGATTATTAGAGACTTCTACCTGAAGTCAAAATAGATTGTTCATGTCATGCAAATTTTGAAGGCTACTTTTGGTAAATCATTCTGTGATAAGATGCTGCAGTTCCCTTGATGCAACAGGATATTACAACAACCAATATGAGTTGTCTCTGCTTAATGCCTGAGCAACAGTTCTCCAGGCCAGTATCTCACATAATACACAGTGGTTTTGGTGTTTACACAGCTACCAGGCAGGTTGAAGCAAAATAGATCTTTTCCTATGGGCTATCAAAATTATTAAAGGTCATTTGTCATTACTTTCCTTATTTTTATGTAGTTTACTTCCAGTATTTCTTTAGCAATCACTTCATTTATAGCAGCATTTTGCAGCTCAGATCCAGAGACAACCAACTCCCTAAATTCCATCTTGCACACTGAAGCATTTGGACATCTTGACTACCTTATGTCATGTTTGCCCTGGATTCAATATACATCTTTAAAAAAACAATATCGTTCCATTTATTTTTCATCAGTGGCCTTCCTCTTGAAAGTTTAGTTTAATTTTCTCTTTGAATTAGGGACATAATTTCAGCTCTGAGGAAATTAGAAAGAAACCACCTCTCTCTATGTTATACAGACACTGTAAAGTCAGTCAATCTAAGCAGAGTTTTTCAGCACAAGTACTGAGAGCCAAATCATAACCTCCACTTGAAGGTGTGGACTAGATGAAAGAAATAGAAAATGCATTACAATGTCCAGAAATCTGTCAGAGGCTGAGAGAGATCTCAAATCTTAACTAGCACAATGCTCTGCTTCCCATGCTCCGAGGGTACTGTGTGTTTGGGGATTCCAGGTTGTACTGGATGTTGTTGGCTGGAGAGGCAGTGAAGCCAGAGCTGAGGGTTCTGACACATCCTCGAGATGATCTGCAGAAGAAACTCTGAGTCAACTACAGCGGCTGTTTTTCTACCTGCACAAACTCACACTTGCCCAGAATGTGCAATGAAGAATATGAAGCTGTTCAGCCAGGGCATATGAGACAATCCTCTGCATACTTGGAGATCTAGAGAATTTCCTGACAGATTATGAAATAATTAGTTGGCCAGAGATACATTTCTGGGCCCATTCAGTAGGAAGACAAATTTTATTCCCTTACAATCTCTGACTGGAGCTGGACAGAAAAGCTGGGGCTTTTACTCCCTAGGGAAAAGTTGATAGACTTGAGATAATGGATTTTCCAAAGAAAAGTGAAAAATTGTAAGTTCCTGTTTGTTTGGTTTTTTTCTATACTTTCCTCTTTTTCTCACTTTTGTCCTACTATTTCCTCTAAAAAGAAAGGAGCTGGGGGGAAAGGAGGTCGGGGAAGGAAGAGAGAATGAAAGTGATTCCCTCTTTCACTAGTTTTCATACATTTAATACAATCCGTTTAAAAGAAGATAGTGATTATTAAGAAAATATATAAGTGCAAAGCCAGCCTTTTTCTAGTTGCTAAGATAACCCAAAAGTAACCCAGAGCAGTATCAAGATTCAAGCCGTAAAGTACAATTCATCAAAGTAATGAAATGCAAATAATCAGAGTTTTTAGAATTCCAAGATTACTGTTGGCACAAGGTAAAACCAATCTCTAAAAGAACTCCTTCAGCAGCAGGCAGAAAAAAACTTACCATAAACTTTTGATAACCCAAAAAATAATGAGGCCTTTTGAACTTTTCTGACATCAGTTAAAAATTTCTGAGGGAAAAAAGAAAAAGAAAGAAAAAAACAAAACTAAACAAAATCTAAATCACATGATTCAGATACATTTCTCCTTGATAGTGAGAGTAGAGTGATGTACTATGTATAAAGTAGTTTTGTGCTCTTCATTTGCCAAGAAAACTATGGTCTCCTCACTTGTTCCACTGTGAAGATACAGGATAGCCCAGTGAAGATCATCTGTGGAGCCTTGCACAGGCCAGAGAAAGATTAATGGTCATGCACAGAAATCTTCCTGAGACATTGCTTAGCTGAGGAGAAAAAAAATACAACATGGAACTCAACCTGCTCAACAGACCCTGCAGCAGCACATATGTTCTCTATGTAACCTGGAATAGCTTACAAAATACACACTCTTGACAAATTTACTCACCTATACTTTATCAGACAAGATTTGGAATAGGTATTATTTAGAAGCTATGTCATTTCCCAAGGACAGCTTTTCACCCAAGATCGGATGCTATCTAAAAGTAGATCTGATGCTATCTAAAAGCTTCTGCCAGCTCAGATTGAACAACCACTACTCTGCTTGAAATAGAAAAAAATAAAATACAATAGAAGATCCTAGTTGAAAGCTTTCCAGGGTACTAACATCATCTGTCAGCTCTTCTTTAGTAGACCCCATTATTTACTCCTGTGATGCTTTTTCCTTTTTCACAACCTAATCTCTTGCATAAGGGGAAATGCTCAAAGAAAAATAAAATAGACACATACATACACACATATATACACAGACAAAAAGCCTATTCCTAATCTTGATGTTGCTGCAACCCTTGTTGTTTTGGAAACAGGAGTCCAGACGTATTTTAATCATGAAAAGCTGATTAGATAAATTTGGCCTGATTTGCTGTTTATAGGATAAATTGTTCTAACAATTTCACCTCCTATGGCATATGGCCAGTACTGGCCCAGAGTGGATGTGAGTATCACCTCTAGTTTGCTCACGCTCCTTCCTCAGTATTTATCCCAACAGTCATTCCTTCACTCTCCCTGCTCTTCCAGGACTGTGGATACTCACTGTCAAAGGATCATAATGTAAACCTTTGTAAAGGTTTCAACATGTAAACCTTTGAGGGTTTAATTTTTGTTCTTTTACAGCATTGTTGTTGATCTTTGCTTAGTTTCAAAAAAAAAAAAAAAAGAAAAAGCAATTCACTGCTGTTGTCAGTCCATACATTTAAGCAGGTTTGTTTCTAACTCCCACATGTCTAGATGCCAGTGTATTGCTTTAGGAGTCAATAACATGCTCATTCACCCCTAAGGAAAGGTTACAGAAATATTCAGCAATCAAGGGGAAATAGCATCACTTACCCCTTCCTCACAACTGCTAGGCTAGAGATGTGGAACTTGTTGTCAGGTCACACTGTTTTAATAAGGCTTTCAAAACCAAACCTCTGCTCAGCACTGGCCAAATAAGCATCTGACCCATTGCTCCAGTACTCTGACTTGTTATCAAAGTTATGATGTGTGAAGATAAAGCTGATCAAAAATTAGCATGGACTTTATATTCAAGCCAGAAGTTATTTCTCAAGCCCTGTAGTGAAAAAAGAAAAGCTAAATGAAGGTTTTTATATAATAAACTATATAATATATATTATATAATAAACTATATTTTGAAATATGGCTTGAAAAATTTGATACATATTTTGAAATATCCCTAAATATAAATACACTACAGGAGCTTAAGTCAGCCCCTCAGTACCATTGTAAATTGAGCAGCACTATGCCCTATTCAGAAATGCAATAAAAGCCACTGACAGAAAACACTGATGGAGATGGACCATTCCTCTGTCCACCTGAATTGTTCCTATACTACATATTGGTAGTACATTTTAACTTTCAAATCTCAAGAAGCAACAGTTTAATTTTGCTGGTAAAACTACCCTAAGTGTTAGGCTGACTAACTCTTTTCCTTGTCTTCAACAGATATTAAATTCACTTCCAAATTATCCCCTTTCCTGGAACTGGCCAGGATGTCATTAATCTAAGAAGAGAATTTTGTCACAGCTGGAGTTAGTAAGCATCAGCTATGGACAGCAAAAAGAAGTAATTCCTAAAAGCTCATGTACAGACATTCCAGCACCTAAATGCAGACTAAACTATTTCTATACTGTCCTTTAAATCTCACTGTATTTCTTATATTTCATCAAAAATACTTATAATTTTCTTAATATCTTGATTTGTAGGAGTACTTGTGTCTCTAATGTCTTTGTTTGTGTCTATGTTATTAGGTTGCCCAATAATTCTGCTTCGAAAAATAACCAGACCTACAGACACTATGAATCCTGAAATCACAGAACCATAGAAAATTCTCATGCCAGGGACTCTCGGGACTTCTGTCCCACAGCAGGATCAGACCTACCTGGCAATTACCTGTTAGAGTTGTACTTAAAAGCCCAAGTGACAGAGATATTACACACTTCCAAAGAAATAGGACATTATCCCTAACTAAGCATTAAGCAAAGCTAAATAGAATCTACTTATTGTAGATTCAAGTTCTTTATATATTTTCATATAAAAAACTTGAAACCACACACATTATTCTTCTACTTTGCAGTAGTTTTCTAGCTATTAAGGAGGGAAATTTTGTTCTCTCAGAGAATTTAGCTTTTTGGAAGAGCACTGTCACTACTTGGAAGATGAAAGGAACATATTTAGACCTTCTGGGAGCTCCAAAATACTGGTTTCTTTCCTAGAGTATTTGACACAGCTGTTTCTACAGCAAGCATTGTGTAGTGACCAAGTACAAATGACTTAATTCATCTTGACCATGCCAGAATTTCAGAAGTGAATCACTGACCCTTTTCCTTCTATGCAATTTAGAAATGAATATCCTCTAGTTCGTTCTTTGGGGTTATTTGTGTACTGATCCTTCGGCACAAGTCAGAAAAGCATATTGTATGACAGCACTACAGGGTTCTGAGGAGCAGCTGCAAAACCTACATGCTGCAATTATATTATTATTATATTAATATATTATATATATGTATTTATAATATTATATTAATTATATATATATTATTCTTTCATTTAACTCCTACCCTTTTTCATCCTGGTCAATATAAAGATCAGGACAGAGAAATCATGGCTGTCAGAGAACTTTGTGCTGGCCATCAGAGCATAGAAAAGAACTGTTTGTGGACAGCATAAGTACAACAATGTATTTGTACACCCTGCAGTTGAAATTACATGTACATGATTGAATCCCTCTAATTTTCCTATGTCATGATTTATGATACATGTCATTCTAAGAATGTTAATGATTTCAAGCCTTTCAAGAACCTAAACAACAAAGAATCATTACCCTGACTGTTTGTAATTCAATCCAACAGATGACAACTTCCTGACAATAAAATGCTCTCTCTGTAGCTATGAGTATGTACAGCAAACAGGGAGAAAAACTGTTCTCAAACCCCGTCCAGTGTTGAAACAAGCCAAAGTCACGGACAATACTCTGTAAGATCCAGAAACCACAGTCACTGGCTTCTATTCCACCCTAGCAAGAATAAACATGTGGTGTTCTCACAGAAGAAATACAAGAATTAAAATGCAACTGCATATCAAGAAATTGCAACAAAACACCCACATTGATCAGTAAAGACAGCAATAGGAATAAACAAAGCAAGGGAATCAAATTCAGTTGCCCTGAAATTAGTGACAGTTACTCAACTGCAGAGTCAGATTGCAATCCTTATTTATAATCTTTTAAAAACTGAGCCTCTATAACTCGCTCCCCTAAAATACTGTGAAGCTTTAGTGTGTTAATAAGATGAATAGTGACCTGGAGTTTGAAAGAATAATTACTTTGTGGTGTTTAAAGGAAAAATGTTTAAAGGAAGATACCTGCTTTTTAAAGACAAATATTTTGATATTATGGTCTTTTGGTAAGAAGTGGCAGTATATTGAATGGACTAGGAAATACCCCTAAATAAATGTTTCATATGTGCACTAAATTTAGGGAGTTTGATCAGGAGTACTATTTGTATATAACATTAATAGAAATACCATCACATTGTAATTCAAATGGGATTTTGAAATACAGGAATTGCTATTGTAAATCAGGCTATTGTTCCAGCCAGATCTGCCATAATTTTTCCTCCTACTGTGACTAATGATACTGCTTTGGAGAGGAGCACAAGAATACAGTATTCTTTTGGCTTCACTGACATCTGACAGTGACAAGTTTTACTGTTCATTGCTTTATTGCTCTGGCACAAAAAAAAAAAAAAAAAAAGAAGAAAAGCCATTCTAAAAGCAATGCTTTCCAATCTACAAGAATGTTGTTGCCAGTGTGTTATAAGAAAGGTGAAAAGAAACACAGGTGGGCTATTTCAGACACCAGTCCAAACACACCAGTCAGGCCTTTTCTCCTCAACAGTCACACTCCTATTTTCCACTTACATGTGTCTTTCTGGGACTTGAGGTCACTCTGGTCCCTTTTCATTTCCTCATAATGAATGAGTGTGGCAGCAGCAAACTTAAAACATTACAAGCTCACTGCTACTTTCTGGACCTTTCTTTAAACTCCTACACTGGTAGCTTGTTTCTCTGATTGCTGCTTAATATTGAACAAATAATTTCATTATTTTCATTGAGTCAATGATACTTCATCTTTTTCCTTTTTAACAGACAATTTACACAATTGGCTAAAATTATTCCTTACTCTGCATGTTATTGAGCATTTGACAATTGTTCCATGTGTTATCATGGTGCCTGTGACATCATTTTGTATGTGCAAGTCTTAAGCAGTTTTCTCTAGTGCTGTGCATTTCACAAAGCGTCTTGAAACTTCTATGCCATTCAACTTTCTTCCTTGAGTTTCTTCAAAATGTCAAGTTTACAAGAGCCATCTACACTAATCCTGAGATAGTCCTTTAAACACCAGTTTCAATTCACTGCCAGCTGTCTGCATCCTTTTCCCTAGAGGAAATTCATTCTGTTTCTCATACTATGCAGCATTTATGGAAAATACAATTCGCTGTGCTATGGTTTGCATTCAAATTGCATCCTTCATCACAACTTCAAAACTCAGAGGAAGTCTGAATATGACCATTTTAACAGCTCAGAAAACTACACATAGTCATCTTTTATTCACAGCACTTCAGAATGTGTAAAGGTGTCTGCAGACTCCCAGAAAGCTCTGTGAGGGCAAGCACTCCCTCTCGGCAACCGCTTCAATGCTTTGTTATTAAGCAACTGGACTTTGCATCAACACTTCTCCTGCATTACTCCTATAATTTTAGATAATTTTCTTCTCTTTATCCTTGTTTACATCAGAGAAATTACTTATTGCTGGTTCGGATGGATGTGACTGCAAGCTAAGTGCAGACTGTGCCAGATTGATGCCAGTTCCTAAAATGATTCTGAACATTTTGTCCTTGTATATGCTGGCAGCAAACCCACAATCATCTGGGATTCTGCTGCAATGCTGCTGACATTTAATATCAGCAAGAGATAATTTCCCTAGTATAAACATCTATTTTTTTCTTGCCAGATATTAAACTTGTGTCATTCATAATACTAGGAAAAGCCACTTTGCCACAGAACCCATGGGAACATTTTTGACTTGAACTCATTTTGCCTCCCACTGTTGAAAGGCTGGAAAAGAAGTCAATGAAATAGAAGGCCAAACTTCTCAATGATTTTAATCTGTGCATTTCTGTTGATGGTGTTGATAAGGCCATATGTGAGTATGGAACATATTTTAAATTCACATTTCTCCTTTCATTAATGCAATATGCTATGGTCATCTTAATTCTAAAATCATACAAAAATACCTTTGGATTAGAAGTCAAAGCCCTCTGAGTGTGCAAAACCTCTGAAAATGCACTTGGGTGTAAAAGCCAATCCATGTTCACATTCTCAACCACAGAAGTTTTCCAAGAAAAGCCCTATACTTTTAAGACTTGTGTTGTGATTCTGTAAGCAAAACTGAAATCACCACTGCAGACAATGATTCTGCAACTACAATAATTATTAATTCCATCTCACTTCTCTTAGTAGATGCTGAACAGGCTGGAAAACAGCTACTGAAATAAAAGGCTTGCTTTTTAGGTTCACAGTACTGATGTGGGGATAGTTTTAGCAGAATCAGGCAACATCATGTGAAGATAAGGTTGTAGTTTGCACCTGAAATTAATATACTGCTGTGTCCCAAAACTCCCATAGTTACACTCCTCCTCTGGTATTTTAGCTCAGCAAAAACACTGATTGGCATTTATCCAGAAATCACTGCTTTGCACCAATCTGAAACCTATCAGCAACCCTAAGTTATCAGTGGAAGGCCTGTATGCAGTAGCCAGAAAACCTGAAGCCTGTCAGGCTTTGAGCTTGATCTGGAAATTCTCTTATAAACATTTCTTTCTTCAGTACACAGCATTGTATTACGAAAAGCATGACAGATTAAAAAAAAGTAAGTAAAAAACCAAAATCAACACACAGTTAAAACATGCAAAGAAGAACAAAGGAATGTTAATTTCCTTACCCAAAAATAAATAATTAAGGTGAAATTAATGAAACTGAGTTAATGATGACTTATACACTTTCAAAATCCATTACTAATAGGTAAGTGTTATTTTGGGAAAAAACAGACAAAAAGATAATTTGTTTTAAGACAAAAAAAAAGCTTAGACTTGCTTAAACACTTTAAAACTTTGAAAGTAATTTTTTTTTAGAAGAGGACTAATGAGAGGAACTATAAGACAGGACAACACAAGTGGAAATCTAATTCTGCTCCTATTAACAACAGAAAATAACAGATCTCAGGACTTCCCCTGGTGCAACACTTGTTCAAAGCCCAGCTGACTGATGTTAGATCAGGTTGCTCAGGAACCTGCTCCCCAGGTGACAGAAAAATAACCAATATCCACTGTTCAACTGAGTCCTGGGAATGAGCTGAGTCAAGGAAGTTCTTTCCAGATTTACAATCACACATGAATGACTGCTTCCCCAGAATGGGAAAACCACCATTATCTAGATGATCCAGACTGGAAATACAACAAATTTTTTAATATATAAATATATATTATTCTAAAATTATCTTCTTCCATCAAAGTATCATCACACCCTTGGGAACTGCACTAACAGTACCAAATACTAGTATCTTTTATAAAAGATGTCCAAGTATAATTCTACCTGAGGAACAGCCTACTTTGATAAACAAGAAGATTTAAGATTTTATTAATAGAAGTGACATGTACAGTGTAAATGTTAATGAGCCCAAATATTCGGCTCTCCTCTAGTCTTGGCCAGGTAATTAGTGTGTAAACCTAGTCAAGATATTAGAATACTTAAGAGTAATTCACTGATTTTGGAATTGGAAGTTTAAATACTGTGAAACTTCAGGTGTGGAAGAACTGGCAGTGTAGAAGGAAGTACAACTGATACTGCCTCACAGCCAAGCCCCAAATATGCCATTAATAGAATTTCTGGAATGTCTCATACCAGTACCTGCAATAGTCAAGAATGTTGGTATGTTCATAAGAGTTTACTCCTGTCTTACAGTCTCCACATGTTCACTTGACAGTTATTCCTTTAAAACTGCTGGGAGACTATCAGGAATATTATAGGTATTTAAAGAACAAGTTTCACCGTTATGGATTTGGCTCTTAATCTCTAGGATACTTGAAATGGAAGAAAAAAATTCTTTACCTTCTTGTGGATCACTTTGAGGGGAACACCAGACAGAATTAAATAATTCTTTTTGTCTCTCTCCATCTTCTCTAAGGCTTGTCCAGTCCGATCCTGTCTAAGCAACAATAGAAGTAGTTGCAAGAAGACTGTTGCTATTATGAACAACTGTCACTATGCTTGAGAATAACAACAATAACCTACTATCCAGTGCCAAGAAAAATGCTCTGTAAATCTTTAGCAGTTACCTGAACTATTGCACGGCTCTAAGAACAATGTTTCATTGAAAAAAAAAATTACCACTAAAATTTTAATTACACATTAGTCTCCCACATAATTTATTTTCCATTTCCTTGATTCTTACTGAGATCAGTGCTCTGAGTAATATTTCATCCACAAGTCTGCATTTGGAGTATGCAAGCCCTTCCAAGGGAGAGTTCCAAAAGCTTTCTGATTTTTTGGTCCTACGTGCTGTGCTCACAGGCTGCCTTTAGTGCTGCTCCCAATGCCCTTGGACAGCTTCCTCCTGAACAGAACCAAGGTTCTCAGAGTACCTGCCATTGCCCAGACAGCAGATAGTGAAATCACACAGGCATGCCTGATGTTGGACAAAACATTCCAAGTGTAACAAAAAAACCCCCAACCAACATCTAGCATGATTCTTATTCTGTTTCTTACTCCCACACCCTGTAAAATATCTCAAGTTTTATAAGATAGCAGAACATATGAAAGGACATGGAAAAGACATTACCATAACAGTATTAAACAGAGCAGTGTCCATGCACATGTATTTATGCTTTTAAAGAAAAAATCTAAAAGCATACTTTGAGAGTTAAGAGGAAAACATTTCTAACTTCTTAAAAATGGATTCCTTTACACTCTACTTTTCTTCTTTCATGCCTTTCCTTTTTTTCGCTTCATTAAAGAAACTAACCAAATCAAACCAAACCGAACAAACAAAAAACCACAACCACGACCACAAAACCCCAAAGAACTCTCAGAAGGTTCCCTGAGACACAGAGTAAGCAAATAAAACAAACTTTTTCTTCAAATCCTGCAAAGTAAGAGGAAGTGAATCTTTGTTCTTTGTAAGTGACAGCAATCAGATGAGCAATTTTTGAAAGGGGGGGAATAAATAAATAGGTTTATCTGGTATAAATATTATATAGTGCTTTTCATGTCCCATGAGAGGGAAAAAGGCAACACAGTCACCCTGAAACTTTCTATTGCAGGGAAAAAGAAAACTAACAAACAGAATTTAAAATATCTGTGGAACTAGCCTCAGAATTTCAGGACTGGCTTTGCCTTTTTTTTTTTCTTCACACTTTCAATATCCAATCTTACCATCTTTGCCAAATAAAGATAAGTCTGTTAGTTTGGGGACAGGACCCTTATGAAGACTACAGGTTCTCACACATATATTCAGATAAAAACTTTAGGGTTACTGTGGTGCTACTTCACCTTTTCCTGATCACCTGGAACTGGCACAATTTCTTAATTTAGTAGTTGTCCAAACAGGACAATAAATCCTTCTCATTCATTTCTTGAAGCCTCCTGAGAAGCTATATATAAGTATTTAACAGTTCTTGAAACTTTGCTTGGAACTTTTCAGATAGAAGCTCTGGAATGAAGAATTTGGAAACGGTTGAAAATCAGTGGTAAACTCAGGGGAACCCTGCTAAGCAAATCATCCTGAAGACAAAAGCTATAGTCCTGCCTTTTCCATCCAGTTGCCAGGCTCATACAACTAGTGCACGATAACTGCAGTTTTTAGGTGTATAAACTTCAGCTTTTTTTCTGTCTGCATCAGTTACTTCATTCATATAACTTCAAATCTGGTTATGGATTTAAAAAAAAAAAAAAGAGATTTATAAATCACATTGAGGTAAAAAGAGATGGCAAATGGAATGACTTATAGTCCAAAGAAAGAACTGTAAAATGGTGGAAATCTATGCATCACAGGCCTCATACTTGCCTGAAAAAAAATTGCAGTGCTTCCAAGTGATGTGTCACAGTTGTTTGCCTATTGTGTGGTCCAATGTCCCACTGCAAAACTAGTTTTCCTCTTTCTTTCGCTAAGTTTTCTGAGTTTGTTCCAGTGTCCTAAATGGCCTATATGTCTGTTTAATAACCCTGTCTTGGGTTATAAACTCTGCAACTGCTTGGCCCTTGGTTCTAAACAAAACAAAACAAATCATTTTCTCAAGCACTGTCAGTAAATTTAAGGAAACAAACTGCTCTCCAATCCTACCAAAGAGGAGAATATTCTCTGTCTGCTGGTTTCAAATCTGAAGAGGAGCAGAATAAATGTGTATCATCCATGTTTATCATGTATATCAAAAAGTGGTTCTGGTTTGATTTTCTTTGTTGTTGTTTCTTCTTATTCTTGCAAAGACAAGCCTGAATGCAGGACTGGTTTTGAGTTTTAAGGAAGTTCTTAACATCCATTCTACAGTCAAAATTTCTTTGCTGAACATCAAACTCTGTTTTGAGTAATCAACAGGAAAGAACTTTTCCAGCATTGAAAAGTTGCATACTGTAAAAAAATGAACATTTGCAGCAAGTTATCCAGTGAGTCATTAACTTAATTAAGCTAAAGAATCAACTGCAGCACAGTTGACCCAAACAAGGGGAAGTGGATGTAATTCTTTCCTTCCCCACCTTTCACATCCACAGACTCATGCATATGTCCTGTTCAATCAGGTTCAAGTCAGTTTATTAAAGCAAAAAAGTTTGCAACTGATAGGCACCAGGGTGAAAAAACCCAATCCAACCAACCAATCCAGAATTCAGGACTCCTGGAAAAATGTCTCGTTTCAGACTTGGAAGTGTTTTAGTGCTTTTTTGTTTAATGTTAGAGTAGGAATGTGGATGAAGTATGACAGGTTTTCTACCTACAAGATAAAAATATACCTCAGAGATACTAAAAATCTAAAATCTCCACTCTTTTGTTCCTATGCTGATGAAGTTCAGTGTTGGACTTCTCCTTTCTAACACCAACAACCAGAAGCAATTCCCAAAAACCACTAGCTTGGGCCATCGACTTAACATGTCTCCCACCACACATCAAGCTCTGCTGTCTCTAGTGTGATTCTTTCTGAGGAATTAAGTATTTAATACACACAATTAGACAACTCTGATAGATATCTGAGCTAACACTCAGTAAAGGCAGTAGTTCGCACCTCCCACTATTGTTACAAGCTCTGTGCAAACATCTGTCTGCATCACCTACATCCAACTTCACATACTTGAGGTTTTCTTCGATACCAAAACAGCTAAAGTCTAATTTTCTTTAAAGAGAGACTATCAAAGCTGAGACTGAGGGGAACGTAGAAATCTCAAAGATTTATATGGAAACCTCCTGGCCCTTTTCAATTCCAGATACAGATCAAGCAAATAAGACACAGACAGAAAGGAGCTCTCTGCAGCATTGTCTGTGCTTAGATTCTTGTGAAAGCAAGACATATTTTTAGCACTTGCACTCCACTAATAATAAAAACAGAGCACTAGCAGTGTTATATTTATCAGACAATGTCCAAAAAGGCCTGGATGTTGTTGCAGAGTCAGCCAAATTTCAGCAATGCTAAAACCAGCTGCATTCTCCAGCTGCACAGTTGTAAGGACAAAGTTATGGAGTATTAAATCCAGCAACATGCTTTAAGTAACTGCATGTAATCCCACATTGAGATTGCTTCATGTTGGTCATTGATTTTAGTTGCAGCTCCAGAGGAAGAGTGCAAACAGACATCAATGCCAACGAAGTAGCATTTAAATACTTATTTAGTGTAGAAACTTCCGAAAATCTTGGACAAAACCCCTGTACCATATTGCAAGGACAACCCCTGACTTCAGGATGAAAATACAGCTTCCTTACCAGCTTGGTAAAACAAAACTAAAGATTTTTGTCTCCGTATCAAGGCTGTTGGCCAGACCACACTGAAATGCAATATGAGTAGACGTTAATGAGAATACAAAGAAATCAATCAAAAAAAAATTAGGAAAAAAAGAGGCCAGAAAAATGTATCAACCTGTTTGATCTATAGCCTAAAGCTCAAGTCCTGCCAGAGAAAATACCTTTATTTTTTAATATTTGGAAGAGGCATAATAGAGTAACAGCAATATTTTCTATAAAGTAAATGGTCTGTTTAAGAAACATTTTAGGCCAGTTTGAAGATTCTTTCCATGTTTGTCCCTGATTTTCCAAGCCACCACATCACTCACTCTTTTCAGATAGGATGCCTTTGGTTTGCACAGCTTTGGCTTAAGGTCAACAATGTAATAATCTCAGCAAATCCTGAAATAAAAGACCATCTTCTACAATCCCATGTATGAGGAAGACCCTGAGCAATGCTGGCAGATTAGGGAATGATCTCTTAGACAAAATTAAGAAATAAGTAGTCTTGTTCTGTCCTTAGACACTAATATAAGCCAGTTCACACCATAAACTCTTCCCACCAAAGAGGAATAGGTGTCTTAGCTGGATCCTTCCCTGCTACATATCTGGAAAGGGAAGAGTCAAGCACAAGTGCATGGCATTTACCAACAGAATGTTTTTTGCTTAGATCTGAAGAGCAGCAAGGAAAGACGTCTGTTGACAGCCAGCTGCTGTCACTCACAGCTTCTCAGCCACTTGCACTGCTTTTCAAATTAGGGCTGGGGGGACTCTATCCAGCTATGCCACCTTTATCTCTCCAGAAAAGGTCTGCCAACTTCTCAGCAAAAGCAGCAGATGGGAACAAGCTGCTGCCCCAACAGAACAATTGATCTAGCCTGAATTTCTCTTGGGCTTATCCACTCTAACACAGAACAGAACTATGAAAACACTTTTCAGGAAATGTATTAACCCTTTAAAAGCAGTGAGAAAATAACTGCTCCTCTAGAAAAGACAAAGATTCTGAGTGCCACAGACTTGCATGAAATTTCAGACAGTTACTGGTTTTCAGAAAAGGAGTGCTGGGAATGTCTGAGAATGTCTCTGGAGGAGAATCAGGAAAGAGAACTCACGCTGCAAGGATTATCAGCACTGCTCATAAAGAATCTGTAAAGGACCTACCTTTTCTAAACTGGGACAGGTATTCATATGATACAGCTATTTTGTGTTCTTTTATACGGCCATCACCAGGCATTCCTAAAGAAGTACCAGATCCTCAATAATGATACAAATCCCTGAGCTGACACAGGCCAGAGGCATCCTCTTTTAACACAGCCTGCAGAAAGCTGTGTTAAGCAACACACTGGGAGAGCAACCAAAGAGAACAGTTAAAGAATGTTATGAGAAAAAGACAAATGTTCACTGAGGTTGGGTGCACATATTTCTCACTCAAAATTACAGAGACCTGCCAAGCTCTACAGATTTGAAATCAAAGTTGCAATCCTGGCTCCCGCCTCACTTCTGCTTGTGTCCAGCTCTCCTTCACTCCACTGCAGCACTCTAGGCCTCCTTCCACTCCACAGCACTGTGCACCAGAGCCAGATGCTTTGACAAATTCCCTGTGTTCTAGAGGAGCCCTTCAAAAAGCTTTTTCTGAATTTCAGACTGCCATTACAATCCCTTCCTATCTCATAACCCAAACTCCTCTACTCTTGCCACCCACCCATTCTTCCTCCCTTTCCCAACAGTCTTAGAGAGGTAAAAATAGGAAGACCAAAATTGCAAATTTTGAGCTAATTTGCTCCTTATTTCCACTGCACCCACTAAAATTACCAGTTCTTTCACCTCTGTATGATAAGAATGTATCTAAACTTTTAAATGCAGCTGAAAGAATCCATGGCCTTTCCAAAGTCCTTCTAGGAAAGAAATAATACAATTTGCTACCAATGCAGGCAATAATTTCTCAGATCTGAAAGTAGATGCAAATTTTCCAAGAATCAAATTTTTTCCAAGAATCATTTCCAGGAGATCACTCTGGAGTTTGCCCTTGCCAAAATCTTGATCCCAGTACTCCTGCCAAGAACGTGTTGTACCACTAAGCTGTAATTTTCTCTGATGTGAAGACTGATGTCATCACACGATGCTTGAACAAAGGGAAATCCACCCACATCTGACATCATACTATTTTCATCCAGAATTAAAATAAGAAAAACAGCTATTGTCACCAAGTCAATCTCTTGAAGATTCCATAAGTCCTTCTGAAAAAATGTACTTCATGAAAGAAGTAGTCTTGAGTACATTGCAAAGCTGTCTTTCGAACAGTTAAGGAAAAAACCTTTGAAAGCTTTCTCTAAAATAGATGAAAAAAAGTTCATCCGAAATTTTGAAATAACTTTAATTTGAGGTGCTAAAGACAATTTCCAAGAACCTACTTAGATTTTGTAAGATTTTTAGCTGTATTGTAAACTGCCATTTTTAAAAAAATAACATGCTGCAAGATCAAAAGCCAAAACTTGGCAATCTTGTAGATTTCCAAATGCTTCTGATTAGGAATCACTGAATTGATAACATTCTGAAACAAATGTGTACCAAGAAATCAAGAGTATGAGACTCCTCTAAATCAACAAGTATTTCAAAGAGATATTAAATATTTAGCACACAGGCTCATACAAAAATATCTGCTTTGGTGCATTTTATCTATCACAAATTCCACACATGCCACAGGTGTAATGAGCGATAAAAAAGACCCCAAAACAGTGTAATGATTTCTCCCTAGGACATAAGACAAACTAGTTTAAAAAATAAAAGTAAATAAACATGACCTGTGACTGTTACAGGTGAATGTGCTGGTTAATGAAGTCTGTGTTAGTGGCAGACAAGTTAGGGATTCTCTCATCTGCTGGTTCAAATGAAATGACAGCAATAAATAATTCTTTTGAAAGAGACAGGAAAAAAAAATCCCACAGAATTTCACATTCCATGAGCTAGAACTATTTTTCTTCAGACTGATGGGTGTCTGTACCTCCAGCACTCTTCTCAGCCTCTCCACAAAACACAGCTAGGGCACTTCAGCTCTACACCAATAACTGATGCCACTTAAGCAACAGCCTCCCTCTAGCTCTTCCCCCCTGTAGAGGTTGGGAAAAGGAAAAAGCTGCCAGTCTCTGTCTTCTATAGGCCAAAAGCTGAAGCCACAAGCAGTGGTGAAGATATTTTCCTTAAATAACAACAGAATACACTGCAGCTTGGAAACAAAGGGTGGGTAAAGTGAGTCTCCTATATGGAGTATGGGAGGGGAAAATAAGAAGTATTTGGCTTCTCATAACAGTTCTCACACCTCTAAAAATACACAAGACTGCTCACTCTGTGTAGCTGCCCCACACTTAATACACAGTACAGATGAGATAAACAGCACCTGGCTGCCCTAACACCTTTGTCAGCTCATTACCAGCTATCTAATGCAACAAAGTGTTTTTCTTTCACTTTTGCTCCTGTTAAAATGTAGGTCACGAGGGGATGATCCTCTTCAAGGCATGACTTTTTATCTCATGGTCTCCTCTGAATACCAGTTCGGAGAAATTTGCTCAGTGTAGTTTATAAGGAGTCTCTGGAATAAAAACTGAGACCTAGTCAGTAATAAAGGTCCCCAGATGTCTTACATTAAATATTCTTAACATTAGAATCTTTACAATTGACATTCACCTGCTCCACAGAAAGACATCAAACACATTCACAGATCACATATTGAGATGCACATTATCAAAAGGCTAGTTTTCCCCTGCAACATGCCAAAGTTTGCTGAAGTGAGTTGCTGATGGAAGGTGTGAAAATGTGAAAAATTACTAATCTTGGATTGCAACGTATGTTGACTGAATTTGGAAACTGCCCTGAGCACACCTACATCTATTAAAGTACTTTCCTGGCACAGACTATAGATAATTCCTGAGTGAGCTACAGCCAGCATCATCAAACAAGGGGAAAAGTTCACTACCAACAGAGAAGAAAGAGCAAATGATATAAATTTCTCAGACCACCCGTGGTTCCTTTTTGGTTTTCTCTTCTCTTCTTCAATGAGACACGCATTCTTGCAATTTAAAAAACAAAGTTAAAGGATCCTTCACTTCTCTGAAGCAATTTGTCTTTTAAATAAACCTGAAAATACTGAGAATGATACTTGCAGAATGTATCAGAAGAATCTGCTCAACAACCTGAACGCTCATATTGTCTGCAAATTTCCTACTTTCTTCACAGTTGCCCAGCACATAACAATGTCTGTACAAGAGACAGCAGCTGCCTTGCAACCAGCAAACTCAGCACCAGAGAAATGGCTGTGTCTAACAAATGAGATATCTTGGTTACTTTGACATGTTTAACACATGTATTTCTGGCTTGTCACCAAAACCATTTAACATATTTTGCAACACTTTACTACTCACAGACATATGCTATTGCACTGCTTTGAGTGAAAAAGCAGTTATCTACTGTCTAACAATGTCTGCTCCAATTCAGTCTCCCACCCTATCCACATGGCACTCTCCTACTTTGGCCATAAATACATTCAAATCAGGAAAAGAGGTAACTTGTGTGCCAGCCCTCAAGGTCTCTTCAAATGTGACCAAAAGACTTACTGATCTAGATTTAACAGAAGTCTAGCATGATTTGAGGCATGCAGATCTCTTTTGGAAGCCTAGGACACTCAAATTTTACCCCCAGTCCATCTAGAACCCATGTTTATTCATCTTTAAGTGGGCTGCTTCTGTTGGCTCTAACTGGCTTAGAAGAACATGCTGATTTGAATCACTTGAGAGGGAAGCAGACAACACATGGGCAGGATGGAGCTTGTCAGTACAAATCCAAGCTTTTGGAGACATCAACATCTGGAAAACTGTCTTCATAACCTTAACAGAAAAAGAATTTAAAAAAAAAAAAAAAAAGAAAGAAAACCCTACTTCATTGAAAATATGGACCACTAAAATAAATCGGATGTTTTACACTGTAGAAGTGTCTATTTTCCTCCAGCCAGTACAGAATCTAGATGAGTTTCTAATGTAGGTGAGATTCTAATCTGAGACCCAAGACAAAACTGTCATCATCATATATTAAAAAAATTCTCACTCAAATCACTGGGAATCTTTCAACAACTTCAACAGCATCAAGGTTTTAGCTCACATCGGTTATCTAGTTTGGATTTTCTTGGTTTGATTATGCATCCTAATGAAGAGCATAAATCAATGCAAATACCTTTGAGAATCTTCAGCTGCATGTCAACTTGCATTTAAACCATGCCTTACTACATCTGCAGAGGGGACTTAACTTCATAGTCAGATGACTCTGAGAGTTCTAACACAAGTATTTTACACAGGATACAGGAGTTGTATGAAGCCTAATACACTCTTACTCTGTGCTGAGTAAGAAACTGAGAAAAGCTGTATGCTGTGCTTCTTTCATCACTCTTCAGAATGATTATTTTATGAGGAAGCATAGATCATTGAAGCCTAATGCAAATAGGCAGCAAATGTGCTACATATCCAAACAGAACACAAACCACAGCACATACTGTATCACAGTACAATTTCTAACTGTCATATAATAGCTAATCAATGAACTCAGCGTTTTTTATCACTGTAAAGTCACAACTTCTCTACATATTGCAATGATTTCTTTTATTGAGTGTGACCACTGTTATTTGCATGACTAAGTAAGATGTCTAGACTATGTGAGCATGTAGGACAAACATCACATTCACAGTCACAATTTCTTCACCACTGTAGTCAGAATTAACTTTACAATGTCTTGTCTAATGATATAAATAGATGGAAGCCATTATCATTCCAGGATATCTTCTCCTGTGCTGAAGTGCTAAGTGCACAATACTACATACAGAAAGGCTTTGCATTATTACCTGTACTCTTAAAAGGTATCATTCTTTCTGTTTTGAAAAGGTTAATGCTGTTTATGTTATCCATGTCTAGAATTCCAGAAGGAATGAACTTATTTATGACCTGCTCAGTCTTCATTAAAAATTCCAGTTTTCTTAAGTATAAAATGGAGTATTGCTAATCGCAGCTTTTAACTTCTGGAATACACACATTACTCAAACAGAAGGGAAAGGAATAATGTGGAAGTTATGGATGTATCAATACACCAGATTCCATGCACTATATAAAAATGAAGATTGCACACAAGTTTTTCCTTAGTATGGAAGTACCTACCTTATTGGGAAGATTTCAACCCAAAATAGGATTAAGCATTTTCATGCCATTAACCAACACAATTCATCACCAAGAAATCTGATTCTGCTGTCTTGATTACATTATTTTATAGTGTACCAATCAATCAAAGTCCAATGGCAATTGGGAAGCCATTAATCTGGATTTTCCAAAAATCTGGATAAAACTACTACCCATAAGGGCCTACTGAAGCCAGTCTATCAGTAGTAAGGACTATGGGGTTACCTTGTACAAACACATTTCCTGGGCATATTGGATGCTTCTAGTACTGGATTTGGTATAAATACTCTAACTTTCAGTTTTCTACTTTTTCATACGCTCAGTGTACTTAGGTCAGTCAAATTTGTTTCTGCTTGTAACACATTTACCTATAACTGAAAAAAAACCCCACCAAAACCATACAACTTAAAATTTGAGAAGAGTCACTTTTTCCCCCATTAAGACTTCTCAGTTCTTCACCAGAGTTTCCTGATGTTTGATATAATAAGCAGAAGTATCTGTCCACTCCATCTGTACAGAAGTATGGCATATAAGGCTCAACACACAGCCTGTAAAGAAATGCTATTTTCACCCCAGCAAACCAAGACAAGAGTTCCTCCAGATGAGCTTTTCCTTCTTCCCCTGAGAGCAGAAGCCTAGTAAAGCTTGCCAACAAAGTTAATACTTGAGCTGGATAAACAGTCCCTTAGATTGAATTTTTAGCTCATGCTCATGAAAATCCAGCTCTGAGGTGATGTGTGTAAGCAGATACCTCTCAGCTTTCTGTAAGATTGTCTCAAGTCAGGGTAGCCCACACTAACTCCTTTTTTGTATGCAAAATAAAAACCAGTTCATATGTACTTTGGAGTAAAAGCCACCTTATCACAGTAGAACAAAGTGATAACCAGTGTCTTCTTTCCACTCCTTGTTTTATACATATGTAGCAAAGCACCAAGACTTAACAAATCTCCAAATATCTGATGCCTCCAACTTAAAAAGAAAAATAATTTCACTGGAACTGGGCTCCAAGATGTAGCAGAGTTTGTGTGATGTGGAAACAGAAAAACATCCAAGGAGTCTGTTTTCCCAATCAAACCAAATAGCTTCTATTGTGATTTTGACCTCCCAATCTAAATCACATATTTATGATTATTACTTAATAAGAAATAGAAAATATTTGCCTTAGCCTCTTTAAATAAACCAGCTAACAAAACCCAATTCATCCTGATGTGTTGCTATGATCAAAAAGTAGAAACTGAAAGCATCATTGTCACTTTTACAGCCCTTAGCTCTGGTTAAAAAAAAGAGCATCCACTTGTCCCGAAATTATGGAATGTATACACAGATTGTAGAGTCACTACTGTTTCCACAATAGCCTAACTTAATGTGCAGATCTGTTTTAATAGGTTAGCCTTTTTATTATTGTCATTATTTTAAGTAGTTTACATGATAAAAATACATTTGTAGCAGTGGAACAAGATAATTCACTTTTCTATAATGGAAAATAGTTTTCAGCTGTTTCTGGATTCACATGTATCCCTTGGTCCTAGGCAGTGTGGCAGTGTTACTTCTATGCTCAGTTAAAACCTTTTCCCAGTACCTTTTTCTTCCTCATAACTGACAGCATCAGGTTTTGGTTTGCATCAAGTGAATTTGCTCTCCCTGCTCCACTGTGGCAGCAAAAATGCAACTCTATTACTTTTTCTGTATTAAAAGGAATGTATGAAATACAGCTCCTCATCAGTTCTCCTCACTGAAGATCAAATTTCAGTTGCATAACAAACAGTGACTCTGCATGACATAATGGGGCCTTCATGCGTGAGACAGCTAAACTGAACAAAATATCATACATCATTATCTGCTTTTGTCTGGACATAGAAGAAATTTGTCTCAGGAAATAAGTAAATTGCATAAATAATCCAAAAGTCAATCAAAAAAGTTTTCAAAAGACTTAAAACAATATCTTTTTAACCCTCAGGGTGATTTCTAGTTAACATATAGATACTTTACAGTAATAGTTCCTGTCTTGTGCAGGAGTCAGGCTACATGAGAGGATCACAGTCTACTCTGGATGGGGTATCAGTGAAATATTAACATCAAAATTCGGTTTTATGCAGCATTTAAAGGCTTTTGAAGAAAAAAAAAAATGCTTTCAGACTGGAAGGGTTTATTAAAAGGTCATAGCTTCAATATCAATTACTATTTTAACTCATCAGTTTACACCTGTAGCAGTAGAAAGCTCATATATGTGGCACTTCAGTTTCAGAACATCTAAGAACTTGCTGCTTATATGACCTTCAAAGTTTTAGGTACTTGGGAATTCCTGAAGAAGCAACTACAGGAATATATCTCATGAGTCTGTATGAATTAAGAAATAATTTGTGTAACCACAAAAACAACATATATTATGCTAGCAATTTTAAGATCCTCCAACTGCTGAAAATTCTATGTATTCTTAGGTCTAATATCAATTTAATCCATCACTTGTTCCCTAAAAAGAATTTGTGAAAATGTAAGTTCCTTTTCTTTCTCCACTGGTTTTATGTGAAAAGAACATCTGAGCCCAACATTAATCTTTTCTTCATTTATAATAGCTGCCTACCTACCCTCACTTCAGCCATTTAGCAATCCTGTTATGAAACAGCTGCTATTAGTGAAAAAAAGTCCAAACTGGCAGCATTCACAGAGCACTGGGAATACAGAGCATTTTAAGATGTTTCTAAAACTCCCCATCAATACCCTCTGATTCATTTTTTCAGGATCCTACCTTAAAGCCTCAAACCAGGATTATGCTTCTAAAGCCTCAATATCAGAAAGTCTGGCTTTTCTCTTGATTTTCCCATGGAGGACTTCCTGTTTCTCTAGACCAACCTTCTTAAAACATTTTTTTCCACTCTTTTACTGCTGCTGAATCTGATTCAAAAGGGGCCCATCTGTTCCAGCTACATCATCAGAAGAGTTCTGCACTTTCACACAGCTGACGAGATCTCTGTCCCCATGCAAGAAGCTGGAATTGCTCCACCCACCCTGTTGGCCCAGAAATTATGTAAAGTAAATGATAGATCCAAAAACCTGATCATTTCTATACTGACTGTTTCTCTAATGTAAACTCTCCTTTTCTCACATTTTGCAGGGCCCTAATTTGTTCCTTCAATAAAATGCACTATGAAACTTAAGAGTGCAATTTTTCAATGGAAAGAAAACAAAAATCCCACCAAATAAACTAATCTTATTATAAATTCCACAAAGCAGTTCAAAAAACCCAGATAGATGATTGCTTCTATTAAATTCTATCAACTGCTGGAGCAGTTTCTTCAGGAATTCTAATACTTCCTTAGAATTTAAGTGACTTAGCCTCCACTACATTCTGCAGACTGAAAGGCAACTACCTGCAAGTATAACGTGAACCAAATGGAAAATTGCGTTTAACAGTACCCACATCACTATTAACCTGTCATGTGCTCTGCAATGGCATTCTCTCAGACAGCACAGATGCACCAGCTTGGCCTGAATGCAGACTGTACTCTCCAAAATACCTGTGACCACTTAATTCATGCCACTCATTCAAGGCTCAGGGAGCTTGGTCTGTTCAGCTTGGAAAAGAGTCACAGGAGACCCTAAAGCACCTTCCAGTGCCTATGAGCTAGAGAAAACGCTTGAACAAGGGCATGTGGTGACAGGACAAGGGGGAATGGCTTTAAATGAAAGAGCAAAGATTTAGATTGGATACATGGAAGAAATTCTTCTCATGGGGTGGTCAGGCCCTGGCACAAGTTATCCAGAGAAGCTGTGGCTGCCCCATCCCTGGAAGTGCTCAAGGCCAGGCTGGACAGGGCTTTGGGCAATATGGTCTAGTGGAAAATGTCCCTGGTCCCTGGCAGAGCATTGGAAGTAAATGATCTTTAAAGTCCATTCCAACCCAAACCTTCCATGATTCCATGATTTTCTGGACAAAAAACTCATTCAACTGTATCTGCATCCCTGCTTTGACAGAAAATATCTTCTAGATAGAGTTTAAAAATAAATTTACTTTTGAGTCATAGAAAGCTTTGCAGGAAGTTTTCTTTCGTTGCTTTTTTATAAATGAGCCTAAGTAAAATAAGAACAATTTTAATTAAGGAAAAAAATGCACAAAGGTTTTGGATTGTTTTAGTTAAGATATAATGGAACGAAAAAATAAATTTAAATGGCACAGCTTTCTACCTGCATCTGAATGCTATCCACTGCAACTAGCTGGACTTGGTAACACTTCCTAAATGCAATTTCTGGACAGAAGATGAAAAGCTGTTTAATGTGGTAGTTACTGTACTATGGAATGGGCTTTTTCTCTACCCATTCAGTTGATTATGGGGCAAGTTGTGTCTCATCTCTTCATGCAGCATTAAGGAGAAGTCTTTTCTTTGCACACATTACTTCTTTACAATATCTGTGAAAGGTAAAAGTGGAGAATTTATTTTTATTGATAATATGAAATTTTCACATAGTCACAGAAATGAATTACATCTGAATAGTATTTATAAGTTTCCCTACCAAATAGAATGCATGCATTTTAGCTCATTTAATCTTGGCAAACCTCAGAAGTTAATAAGTTAGTAATCAAGAAACAAAATAAATTATATTAACATATTTTAACAAAATAAAAATAAAGCTCAAGTCAGTATACCTTGGAATCATATTTTACCTATAATGATTCACACAACCTTATCAGTAATATTAATGAAAAAAATTTGAAATTAAGTTTGGGCAATTTGTTCAGTTGAGAATTAGGCTGATTAAATGTCAATATTCTGAGCACTCTCACGTGAAAAAGTGTTCTATAATCTGACAATTTAAACAAGAATAATAAGTCTTCATGGAGTTTAGGGTGTAAAAATAATTTATTAGCTTCTGATCATAAAAAATTAGCTACTCTTCTTGGGTTTTTTAAACAGCAGCTGTCAAAAAAGTGACAATTGAAAAGTGTTCAATAAAAATAAGGCAAGCTTTGTAAATTGATTTTTTCTTTAAAAATCAATGCTGTAGCACTACAGAATCAAGGGTAGCAGAAAAAAATAAACCAAAACTTAGTAAAAAAATCATCAAGTCATTTCAGTGCTATCACTTTAGTTAGCCAAGGAAGCATTGGTAAAGCAGTATGAAAGTAAACTTTTACTTTGAAACTATTATGAGTTAATTAAGATTTAAAGGCATCCCTTTGGGGGAGGAAGTGAAGTATGCCCTAGTGATGATAATTTTATATTCTATGCGTTTATGTTTGTAAAACATGAGAGAATAGTAAAACAAAAGCCTGCGAGACAGCACTCCTCGACTCTACTCTTTCTGATCCATGATCCGCTGAAGGCAGAGCTTCATGTAGGAGTTTTTATTGCGTATTTCTATCACTGCATCTCTGACAAGTTCAATGAACATCTGAGGCCAGAGCTTCTGCAATGACTCATTTTTCATATTGATGTCAGCTGCTTCTTCCACTAAATTCTCAATGTATGTCTGGCAAAATGTTTTCCTTTCTTTGATTTCCTGCATGAGAGAAAAATTACACAATGTATAAGAAAAAGGAAAAAAAGGTTAAGAGAAAATCCCAAAGAAATCTCCACATGGTTTTAAGTTGCATGGCCCAGGGTCTATGTCCAGTTTTTATGAGTGTGCCATAGACCCTTAATATATTCATAACATTCATAATATATTAAGTTATTAATTTACCTGAAATTAACTTTCAAGTAATTATATAAATATCTGTTAACAGCATTACAATTTTTGTTGCTTTCTGGCAGAGCAGTGAAAATTTACAGAAATTAAGCACTAAACTATTTTGTCTTCTCTCCCTTCCCAGAATTTCATCCTTATGGCACAACAGCTGAAAAGTGTATGTTTCTCTACCTGCCCTAACAAGAACATTGTAATAGAAAAACGTGCCAGTACCCATCCTTTTCCACAGGCACTCTGGCAAGTGCTGGTTACTAAATGCGCATTACATTAGATACTGAAGTAAACCAAACCTTTAAAAATAATAAAAAGATACTGTGCTTTGTGCAACTTCTACCTTTGCATTTTAGTAACTCAAGCTGTATTAATCCCTGCTTCTGCAAAGTTTCTATAAAATGCCTTAAGCTTTGAACAGTAGGTTATATTGGAGCTAAATATCTAACTAGTTTGGATGGTGGCACCGCTAAAAATGTGAGATCATGCTTCAGGCCACAAAAACAAATGTTTTCTTTATTGTATAATAAAGGTGAGAAAATGCTTTCTAGCAGTTTCAGCTAAAATCCTAAATTATTAATCAAAGACCCAAGACTGTCATCTTTAGCAATACACTTCTTCAGTCACATTTCTGATGTTAGTTTACTGCTGCAGGGGAACTGGAAGGCGTCCTTTTTGCCTGGATGTACTCTTGTGACACCCTGCAGTACCTGCTGCCACATGCACAATGCTACAGCAAAGGACAAGGTGGGAACTGCTGCACTGGGAAGAGAAAACAACACAAGTACTTAATGGGCTGTACGAATACTAAACTTATTTTATTTTATTATAGGGCTGGTTCCATGGTAAAAGACAAAAGGAATGCTTCACTGTCTTACTCCATGCCATTCAAAGATGTAAGAGCTACTGTCACAGCTTTTGAGACTAAAATGTTTACTTAATTTAATCTCTCTACACATGCAGTCACTGTCTCCTTTTAATGCTGTGGATCTGAGATAACAAAATCACAATGGAATGAGAATTCAGTGATTACTGAACTTGATTTAATTTCTTGCACTACAGAGTTTATATATTTCCAAATAATCTAAAAGCAAACAATGGGACAAATGTGGGGAGTACCCACAGTTAGAATTCAGAATGATTGCTCAGAAGGGAGACTATGGCTAAAAAAATCATATTCTCCCTGGGAACAATTTCCCTCTCCCCAAGCAAAAGAATTAGCAGATCAGAAACACAAACTAAAATAAGCGTGACTGATGCCCTTGTCTGAAACAAGCCAGCTTGCAATTTTATTAATAATTAAATCTAATACATTGCCTATATGTTTATTTTCCTGTAACTCACTTAAAAGCTAGGAAGCTTTTATTACTTTTATTACTTTAGCCTGCACTATCTCACGTATTCTCTAAAGGTGCTCTTCACCAATTCATTCAGGGAAAATCCAGCATGTGCAATATACATTTTTCTTCATAAAAATATTGTGCTCACTCCATATGGCTTGTACATGAGAATGTACTTCTGAGACTGTGGCACTGTTTAGGAATCACTTCACCAAAGACAGAAACTGGGCATTTTGATTATTTGAGTATTCTGAGAAAAAGATCGGTTAGATAAAATGTTTGATCAGATTTGTAAATATGTTAAGCAGTGATCTTTTAAAACCACTATTCTCAATAGCACAACTGAAACTTGATGTTCAGATAAATTCAAGGAGTAATAGCCTAAGGTTACCTAACATAAAATGTAAACACTTTGTAATGATATATTTTACCTCAAGCTTTTCCATATGAAAATCCTTCGTCATGTAATTCAATGTTGCTCGAGCTGTGCTTTCCCCTCCGCTTCTTCTGTTATCACTACTTTCCTCACTCCCAACCCCAGATTTCTTTCCCTTTCCCTCCAGCAGATAATGGAATTGCTTCCTCCTGTGAAATGAGATTTACAATCCTAATTAACAAAAACTTTTAAGTGCAGACATTTCTAGATATTGTGAGGGGGGATTCTCCTTTTGAACATACACTTTTGAGCTTTGAAGTATATTGCATTCCTCATTAAAATACATATGACTCTAGATGTCCCTCCATTAATTTGTCTCTAAACAATTGACCTTGATGTAGGAGACATGGCATCTCCTAAACAGGAAGTCTTGCAGCTTTAGTTTTATTAAGTATTTGTCTACAGAAGACTAAAAATAGGGGGCTTGGCATCTGTTTTTACAGTACAACTCCTAAATCTTTTAACCATTAATTAACCACTAAAAATAACCAGTTCTCATCATGAAGGTCCACAAGTCTTCAGCAATCCCAGTACAAATGGAGAACTGAACATGCAGTTCATTTGTGTGCACGTTCATTTTAATCTCCTCAGCAGACTTCATACAAATTCTGGGAAAACCTCTGGCTACATGGACCAGGAGATGGTAACACCTGTTCATTATGCAGATGATCTATCTTCTAGAAGATGGTATTTGTGAAATTTTTATACTTTCACCTAAAAAGAATTCATCATAACAGCATGCAAAAGAGTTAAACAACATGTTCTGAACAAACTCCAGCTCTGCTCCTTTTATTTTACCTGGATTCTCCAAATAATGAAAGCATGCGATAATGTGGCAGCTCTGAAGATGCCACATATGACAGAATGCCAAAGAGCCTTTCTGCCTTTAAAATATCATTTTCAGTAACCTGTGAGAGAGTGGGAGGAAAAAAGGGAAAAAAATTACATTTCAAAATTAGGACATTCATATTTCATTACATACCTATATTGAGAAATAACTGAAATTTGTTATACAGAACACTGCACACAGATCTGTAGCAGGCACATCTTCAAAACATAGACTTGCTTTTACTTTGAAAGTATTTTAAAAGAAAGCAAATGAGGTACTGGTGCTTGTTTTATTTCCTGTCATTCTGGATATTTGAATGTATATACATGACACCCTGTGCTTCATGATAGTCTTCATGAAATGAGGAATTTTATAAAGGTTTCTTACATTCATTTTCCGAAGGCCAGACATATTAATTCTGCTCCATACTGCATGCACTTAAAAAAGGTCTACTGGAAAAATTCTGATTAAGTTATGCTGGAGAAACAGATTCTGGGCATGCACATGTGAAAAGATAACTTACAGACTCTCTTATTTTGGCAGCATCATGTAAAAGGCTTTATAAAATAGAGGCTTTAGAGGGAAAAATTTTTCTCTGCATTTTTCAGCTCCCAAAAATAAGTGTTCACTCATTATATTTCTCTAAATGTTTACCATACTGTTGTTTCAATATTAAATTCCAGTTGTCCCCTTAAACTAACTTTCAAGGGTTGAAAAATTTTCAGGATTCATTTTATACAAAATTGAAGTGTAAAGAAGGTGGAAGAGATTCATTCTCTGGTGGTGGTGGTGGTTATTATTTTTTGTTTATCTTGGCTTGTAATCCCTGGAGACCATGGCCTGTGTTTCTCCTCCACTGATGGCCAGACTATGAACTGACTTCAGCTGCCAAAAGTTTGTTGGCACAGTTTGTGGACTCCTGGCTTTGTAATGAGTGCAGAAGCGATCTTTATGATCACTAAATCTGACCTGGATAACACTGGACAATGAAACTCACTGACTTCTTAACTTTTGGATGAAATGTAATTTCCATTCATCCTATAACGTATTTTGGAAAAGCAACCCATTATTAAATACACTTCAATACTCAAAATATTTACTAAGCACTTCCAGACAAACTTTGTATTCTGTTTTATTGAAATGAGTAAAATGGAATTTTGGTTCACATTAACAGATCTTTACTATATTCTAGTGCAATGTTTAGAGACTATACAATCTACACTTGCCTAAAGTATACTGCAACGGCTTAATGCAGGGGTATATTCAGTGAAAACACAAATCAGGAAATCAGAAATATAAAGTCAATTCCATTTTTACAGTGGAATTGTTCATTTTCACTGAAAATTGAGTAGATCTTACTTAGTAGCCTTGGAGTAGATAACCTTGCTGAACAGTCTGTAACAGAAGCAAGGTCTAAAACAAAGAGCACAGAAGGCAGCTAGGGAAACAAAGCCCAGCGCAGACAGAAATGCCTGCTGGAGAAATAAGTGATTTTAATGTATTTATTTATGTTAAGAGAAGCATAAAGACCAGGTCAACAGAGACAGCAATGCTGAATACACTCTCGAGCTCACACAAACTCATGTTCTCTATCTTAGTGCAGTGCATTGTTTGCTCCATTAATCACAAAAAGATTATAACGGTAGTATCACATAAATGTAAGGCTTTATGCCTGCCCCTTGCCAAGTGCACAGAACAGGCACTGACTGCGCCAGCAGGCCCTGCTCAGGGAAGGGGATGCATCTGTCACACTCTATTCCATACCACTGGGTGGACAGCAGTCTGGAGGGCTTGGTAACTTCAAACCTTGACAACTTAGAATGAATCTGTGATTACTATCACTGGGAAAAACTTCAAGTAGTATCTCAATAAAAATAATTTGCTTCTTCACAGTTAGCAAATGTAACAATTGGACAAATGTAACAATTGGGCACAGAATCATTGTTAGGGAGAGACCAACACTCAGCTTCTAGCCTGGAATATTAACTGAAATGAAAGGGGAAGGTTATGGAGAAAATGAAAGGTTTTTTTAAAGAGGATTTTTACAGTTTGAAAGTGCTAGAGTGATTTATTTAGCTAATTTATTAATTTAATAAATTTATTTAGTTAATTCAGTTAGTTTATACTGCTTTTACTTTGCAACTCTGTGTACCTCAGAGTTGACAACACAATAGTCTCCACAAACATTGCACACTAATGGTAATCAGAATAGCAGAATACGTGCATTTCCCTTTCTGTCATCTGAACTTATTTAGGGCTGATCTAAGGTCTGAGAATCACTTCAGGGGTTGTGTTCCTTATATTGAAAGAGGATTATCTACTACTCATGCTAATCCATAGGTAATACACATCTGCCAATCTAGATATAATGACTTCTGCTGTAGAGTGACGAAGAACAAATCAGAACTCTTCTCTTCCTTCTGCTTAGCTAAGACACTTTTCAAATGATTAATGACACCAGAAGAAAAATTCTGTATGCACATCTTCATGCAGTGTGGTCTGGATGAAAAAGTTTGCTGAGGACAAAAATGTTCTTGTCATACATATTTAAGATCTGATATATGTCCTACATAAAATCACGCTGTGGTACATGTGCTCCATTTACTAAATCAGTCCCCGGGAACTACTAAATACAAAGTTTTCCCTCCCAGACTGAACTTGTTGACCTTGAGATTGTAACAAAAAATCTACTTAAACAGTTGTGTTACTTTCGTTCTCCATGAAGACCAAACACACAAGATTTTTCCTCTATTTGCTTTTCATTTGAATCACTAGTGTTGATTTTGAAAATCTGATGCACCAAAAAAATAAACAAAATTTATATTTTTAAAATCAAATGTGAAGAGCATTTTTTCAGCAGAGTACTAATTTGAAGTTATTCTATATTTTTCAAGGAATTACTGATTATCACTATATTTTTTTTTCCTTTTCAAGATACTGTGATGCTGGAATGAGTCCTATTTCCATCCATCCTTTCTTTGCTAGTTAATTCATTTAATCTCTTTAGCCACTCTTACTCTTCTGAGCAGCTAATATATGTTTTATATAACTAAAACCAAGTAAACCACAACATCCAGCTAGCTTTGGCTGGATCAGATAACAAGTATATCTAATCCAAAACATATGATGATGACCAAATTAAAATACCAGATCTAAATGCTAAAGCTGTGTATTATTTTTGCTCTAATTAACTTCCATAACATCTCTTAAACTTATTTAGCATTTAAAATTGAATGTGCATTCAAACATTGTGTTGCATTGTAACTATTTTCACCCCCTTTATGATCAAAGCCCGAGTATAAAATAGCTGTTTTATATGCTTGAATAAATTTACTTTCAATTGATGTAAAGGGGAATACAAAGTACAAAGAACAGCAATATTAGTGTCCTAACTTCCTATTTATTTAAACATAAAATGCCCACCCAACAAAAAAACCCATTCCAAAGATCTTGTACATAGGAAGCAGAAAAAAATTTAAAACAAAAATCTATTTGATAGACCTTTCCTGTGACAAGTTTAAAGCAGAAAATATAATTCTATGGTATTTTGTAACAGTAGCAGTTATAAATAATCATACACAGTAAACTACTAAGGAGTCTGTGAAACACATTTTTGTGTAAGTATTCAATGTCAGCACTGTGATTTTCTCAAAAACAATAAAAACTGCTTCTTAAAATCAAGTAAAATTGTGCAGTTCTTTAATAATAATTTCCACATAATTTTATTAAATAATATTAATTGCACAAGAAATTATGAGGTGAAGTCCACTTAAATCTTTTCCTCCTTAATACTGAGAAGACACTGTCAGGGTTGTATTCATTTCATCAGGAATTTGTCTGCTCTTTTAAAAACAACACTAATTTATCCTGTAAGACCATTTGTAAGAAACAACACCATCCTACCTTCACTCCATTTATCTTCTGTAGATTAAAATGGTTCAGTCTGAACAGAACATAGTATTTCCACAAAGTTAAGTTGACAACTGGATTTCCCTGAGGATCAACTGTCAACTGCTCCATGCGATGCATCTCAGCCAATGCATTGAACTGCTGCAGTGCCACAAGATTTGTCTCCTTAAACTTCAGGTGCTAAAAAAAGTCAAATCCCAATAAATTAAATTTAATAAATTAATTAATTAATTTTATTAATTAATTAATTTATTAATAATTTAATAAATCCCTTTAATAAATTAAAGGAAACAATAAAGAGTGAACACAATGATTCCTATTCTGTGCCACTCAATTTTCAAAGTGTAACAATCATGTGTCTGATGAAGCAACTGAGCTCATTTCATTTGAGGTCTCTGTAGCAAAACACATCCATGTATCAACCAAGTGCCGTATTACATATACTAAGAGATGTCAACATTACAAGCCCAAAGCAATTTGTAAATTCTTTACTTAAAGCAGGAATATTTTCAGTGTTCCATAAAGCAATGATACTACTTAATCAAGGTCTACTTTAATCCTGCAAGTAAAGCATGTGCAATATCTACACATAGAAGTAATTACAATAGATGCTTTTAAAATATTCTGCCCCTTTTGGACACAGGCTGCTGGCCTAATTCATACCCTGCCCTACAGTAATGTCCCTATGAGCATGGTGTATGCTACACATTAACATTATTCTGGGAAGAGGAAGGAGGAAAAATTGATGGTGAAGATAAAAATTTAGTTGTGATTCTGTTATCACCCACAAACTTCCCCCACCCACACTGAAACAACTGTTTCATTAAGATAAATTTGTCCTAAGCTCCCCAGAAATTTATCAGTCTCAAGCCATCAAATTTTGTTATAGTCAAAATCTTGAGAAGCAGCAGGGAGCTCCAAAGCCAATCAATCTGAGCTACAAATTACTTATGTTTGTTATCTCTATTTTAATATTTGCATCAAAATGACTGATTTGAATGACTAAGAAAAAAAAGAGAGACATACTGAAGAAACTTCTCATTCATACTGCTTTTCTTTGTCAGGAACTGAGGAATTCCATGAACTGCGCTGATTTGCTTAGCTATTCCTTCTAATCTTTTTATCCTATCAGCAATTTGCCCTTTGAACTCATGACACAAATGAAGTCTTCCTGATACCATGGATCCATAACAATAGTACAGAACAACAATACTGTATTACGTATATTGTGTGTATTATGTAATACACACAAGTTCTGCAACTTAAAAATAATTAGGTAGGTCAAAGGAATTAAAAGAAATAAAAACCTGTCTGAAAAGAAATCTAAATTAAAATGATTGATTTTTAAATATCAAGGTTAGCATTATAACATAAGGAAATATGCAATTCTTATCTGTGTCTATTTACATGAAAGCACTTAGTGGGGGGCTATGCCAAAGTAAGGTTGTATTAGACAATCCATGTTCCATAACTGTTCAGAGCTGAAACATGAGGCATGCTCACCACACAATTAGGAAATTTTGTCTTCAGTTTTGCTAATACTTGAACAATTTCATCAAATTCTATGAACATAAAGGAGACTGTGGCAATAATGCCAGCTGTTTGAACACTCCAGTTTCGATCCAGGCACTCCAGTGCTCCAGCACCATACAAGCCAAGAGTGTCTCCTTCCACTTCCACTAAATGAGACTCTAGAACAGACAAGCCTTGTACTGCACTGCTCAGGATTGTATCAAGAGATCTGTAGAGGAAATAAAAATACAGTGATACAAATGAGATGATTTTGAAATAACATCATCACTCTACTGAATAGCAGTCCTTTCTTTTACCAAAACTCAACTGTCAAATACAATGGCATTTCTCAGCATTCATTCATTTTCAGTACCCCATCTGGTTCAAATACACTATGGCCTGGAAAACCCTTCTTCCATCAAGTAACACTGTATTTTTTCTACTTCTTCGGCAGAAAGGCTCTGGGTGTATTTGAGTTGGTGGTGGGGTCAAATTAAATAAAGAGTCCATTCATATTTAGTAATTTGCTTTAAAATTCCAGCTCAGAATGCTAACCTAGCATGTTTCATGTTGCTTTAGATATCTAAACAAAATTTTAAAAAATGTGTTTATTTAAGCTATGTCCCCCTCACATTCTGTTTGCTATATGAAATGTAAAAGTGGACATAAGTAATAACTCAAGCATTTCTTTCAAATAATGGGACCTTTCCAATTCACAAGAGCAATTTTAAAATTAAGCAATAAATCCAGGTATTCCTGACTCCTGTCTCTTTCTGTCCTACTTTCAACATGATACATTCAGCTGGCTGGCTCTAAAGTGTACAGAGAACTCAAGCACAAATTACGGTTATTAAATTACAGTATTAATTAAAGTTATGTAATGATTGTCATTATTTTATTCTTTACCATATTTTTAATCTTTTTAATGTATTTTAACTAGTAGCAATCATTTGACTAATGTTCTCTCGACAATCACAATCAGAACTCTAAAATTTCACTCAACTGAAAATGTTGAGAGCCCACCACTTCATATGTGAAGCTCTAATCACGTATCTATGCTGAATTTCACCTGCAATTTTATTGCTTAGTAGCTCATCTTGAAATTCTTCACTATGATAAAACACATACATCAAAACAGCATCATTTCTCAAGCAATGGGAATTTGTTCATTAACAGAACAACAATCAAACTACCATAATTATACTGACTTGGTCATGGGGGAGGGATCACCAACACTGAATTAAATGGCAAAGAAACTGAGCAGGTGTGAAAGCAGTGGGTGAATGCATTCAGGGAAAGCTTTGGAAACACAAGAATATGAAAGATGATGACAATTTAAAAATGCTAAGGAAAAAGTGTTTCAAAAGATGTAGCACTTGACTGGAAATAAGAACCAGTTTTAGCCATAATAGACAACATATCAGATGAGTTCTTGTGAGAGACAAAGACTTCCTGAGCATCTCTGACATTGCCAGCACTGACCAGGGACAGCAGGAAGCTGTAATTGCTATTGAATTTGTGCAGACTATTTTTTCAGACATTTGGCTGAGCTAACCAAGGTTGAAGCACTACTTTGGTTTTAGCCAATGTTCATTAAGTTCTGCAGTGGGTTCTGGCCACATGGCAGCCTTTTTAGATGCAAATAAGCAAAAATAATATATTTAAAACTAAGAATACTAAAATTATCCTGAGAATAAAACTAAGTCTGGTAACTGCTACTGTTAAAATAGCATGGGTGTGAAAGCAGCCCAATAAAAGACGCTGCAGTTCAAACTAAGAGCCTGAATACAACTATGAAACCTCTTCATACACAAAGAGATTACAAATCTTCCTAATGCTCATACATCTTCATTTTGCTCATTTAAACTGAAGGCAACAATCTAAGCTGTTAAGGAAATGAACAGCCTCAAGAAGGCTCAGGAATTTACATTTAACATTTCTTGTAAACATGAAGTTGTCCTTTATTTAGCAAAATCACATAATAATTTAGCTTGCACTTCTTTACGCAATGCGTTGCTGTTCTATTTCTTTTTAAACATGTTACGTAGTACATATGGTCAAAAGCAAAGTAAAGCATCTTTTCAGTGTGAATTTGCACATGTAGTACTTTTGATAATGAAATACAGTGAGATCTCAGATGTGAGAAGTAGTAACCTGAAACTTAAGACATGAACAGGTAAAAGTATCACCCAATAAAATACCTGCTTTCTTCAGGAAATACATATGCAGCACTGCCATTGATCTGGCAGGGCTCATTTTCTTTATCTTTGTTTAAAGAAGCCTCAAGAGCAATTCGGTTCTGCTGGATCTCCCATTGCCGAGCAATGTTACCAATCGTTAACCGCTTCTTTTCCTAAAACAAGACACACAAGTCATGATAAGGCATGACAGGGCAGGATCAACACGTTTGTTTGTTCAGCAGTATGCTGCTTATTTGGAGACAAACAGTGATATTAACACAGCAAATGGAATGTAGATACTCTTAGATTCTTGAACTTTGGTCTCCTGTTAGGAGCACAGCTCATGCAGTCAGGAGCCCTATGAAGAGCATTTTGGAGGGCACCTGGGTCTCCCCTGGTGAGGCGCTTCTGTCTCGTGTGTGTCAGCACCAAGCAGGCCAGCTGGGCTGGGAGATAAGACAGATCAGAGTTCTGCTGACAGAAACAACAGCTGGGCCTCAGGGCCCCTTCACTCTATCCACGGAAAGGAACAACTTCAACAGGAAAATAAGAAGGAAAAACTACTTCAGAACACCCTGCACAGCTGCAGTCAAGAGTGTTCATCTGAAAAAGGGAGCCCAAGGAATGCAAAATCACTGGAGAAGTCCTTTACTTTAGCCTGGATTTCTGAAAATGAAGTGCCATTCACTGACACATATCACAGTCGTGTTCAACATGGGCGTTCTGCTGAAGTGTACCTTGCACATTTGACTGAACAGTTTCAGTCATGAAGTGCACTGTTGAAGCTGTAAAAACAGATAGGGGCGTGTTGGGATATACAATATAATATCTGCAGCAAAAAATTTTGGATATAAATTATTGCTGTAAATTGGTTGACAGTAACCTTAGAACAGCCACAGACAATACCTTAAGCAAGGTCTGTCTATGGCTTTCACGCTTCCTTTCTTCCTCTTTCCTTGCTGCAATAGATGCCATACGTCTTTCTTCTTCCTGGATGAAAAAAAAGAAAAACAAATTCCTAAAGGGAGGAACTGAGCGAGTTCTGACAAGTATTACTGGTAAATTATGTCCTTGTGTTGGTATTTTAAATGCAAATTTTCATTTTAACACAATTTTAGAATTTTTATCATCTTAATGTTTCTAAATACTATTAAAACCAATAAAATAGTTATTTATACATAACTCAAGAAAAACAGAATACATAACTAATCAGACATAAATGCTGAAGATAAAGCTAGTTAAAAGTAATATATGCAAGTCTTTGAAAAAGTATAAAGCATATGGTGAGTATGACCATGAGAAATACTTTTAGATATGACAGTACATCTTCTTATCTTTGCAGTAGTTTCTGAAATTAGTAGGATTATTTTTTTGTAAAAAAAACACACAGAGAAAAAAAGCTGGGTTCTATATATGCCTGAATCATAACCCAAGATTAATTTTCATCATTATAAACTGTTTCCAGGCCCCAGCTTTTCTCAATCAGCAACAGAACTTGAGAAGAACAGAACATTTTCGAAATTAGCTATTCCATAACCATTATGTCTCATCAATATTACAGTCTTCTCACAAAATCTCAAGAAGAAAGCCATTGATTTCTAAACAGTGAAAGTGAAGCTGCTTCATTTTCCTGGTACAGCAATTTGATACTGCAATACACCCATATTAGGTTGGATGCCCCTTGTTTACAGAAGTCTAAACATTCTCACAGCACAGTATTTTAAGAACATATATTTTCCAAGTAACAAAAGAAATATTCACTATGAAGTAAAAAGTGTAGAGTCCTTCCAACACAAATATTTGGGAAGCATACTTTAACTTATTTTGATTTACTTCACATGCTATTTGGGTGTTTCTACTGAAGTGTCTTCCCAGAGCATATGAAAAGTGTTTTCATTTCCTCAAAATAGAAAGCTCCTGTCCAAACCTTTTCATTTTCTAGAAAAGTTATATGTTAACAAAATTAACAAACAAAAATGAACAGAAAGCACCATCAAGCAGTAAGATATATTGACATGTCAAAATTTCTACATAAATAAAACATGCTATGTTTAGAGCATTGTAAGAACTCCTAAGCACATGGGTGAGTGCTTACTGGAAGATAAAATAAAACAGGAACTTCACACTTAGCATGGCCATTACATTTTTAAGAAAACAATTTCCAAAGCATAAGAAGTTCAGTGCATGTAGCAGACTTACTCTGATCTGTGTACAGTCCCCCTGAAACCCACTGACACACCATGGATTTTGGCATCAGTCTGAAAAGGGGTTAAACAACAGATTTTCAAACTGTTCCTCCATGACTTTATCATAGTATCATACATTAAACAAGAGGAGTACCTCAATGCACAGTAAGGCATGAGACTTTGGACAGAGCAAGCTTCTCTAACACAACTATATGCAAGAATTTCCTTGGAACACTAAGTGGAAAGCCCCTAATTTTTTTTTTTTTTTTAATTTATTCTCAAAGCACTTGTCTTTTGCTGATGAGGTTCTGTTGGTGGCCTCCTCTGCTACTGGGCTTTTAAACTATTTCTAAACAGGGTATTTCCAAGGGGCTAGTGTCATGGAATTACAGCATAATCCAGGTTAGAAGGACTTCCATAGGTCACTAGTGCATGTTAAAGGAGATCACCAGTAACTGAATAACAAAATAAAGCACACACAGATACAGAAGGCCTTCTAGGTGCCTTGAATGGGAGGGTTCAGGGGCAAGCTGTAAAAATTATTAAATAAACCCCATGCAGGTAATATGCCACAAATATGAATGCACCATTAATAATGCAAAATAAAAGATAAACACTAGCAAACTACATTAGTGATCTTTTTCTTTAGAGAGCAGGTTAGATTTTTTTAAGGGATTTTTTATTTTTTAATTAAATCACTTCATGTGACTATGTATCTATGCTTTTAAACTTGGCTTCCTAAAGAAACAAGCTTTTTATATTTTTTTTCTCTTCATCTTCTCTAATGACTTTTCAACACATTGAACATATCAAATAACAAAGTATGTTTAGAAGTCTTAAATTAAGGGACTTTTCTCATTCCCTAGATGTTTGATTATATTAAATTGGTATGTAGAAAGAAGAGTAATGTCAGCTAGTTTTACCACCAAGGAAGTGGAAGCAGAAACTGTCCATTTCTATTTGGCAGAAAACATCTGGCCATTCATCAGAGACTCAGTTTCAAACTAACTGAGCTGGTGTTGTGTTTCATACTGGTGGAGGTGATAACTAGATAACAAAATTACACTGATAGAAAATCAGCCTTCATTATTTTCTTTTCATTTCAAAACAACTTGCTATAGTTTTTTCCCAAGCTTTAAGGTAATCATCCATAAAGTTCCCTAAATCAGATTTTTCTCAGTGTCTACAAATCTCTTCTTATTCCATCTTCCTTCTCAAAGGTCTCCCTTAATCCAGTCCGGACGTGTACCCCTTACAACACTGTCTTCCGTGCAGGAGGGTCTACTGCCCCCGCTGAAGTCAGCCCTGTACCTTTCCTACCAACAGCCTCCACACAAAGATCAAAAACAACTAATGAAAATTACATTCTAATAAGAGTATTAACTGAATAAGATTTTTTTCCTTGATCAAGAGTCCTAATTACAGACATTTTAAAAACACTAATCCTTTTCTAAAAGAAGTTAGCTCAGCCAAAAATTAAAACACATCCTTAGCTTTACTCAGTATTCATAAAGGCAGAGTGATAGAGAAAATCTCTGAATGAAGATCAAGGGTCACATCTACATATAAATTTCTTCATTAATCTTGCACAACACACGCAAGCAACCTTTAAAAACACATTCCGCAGGAACCAACCAAAAAAACCCAGAGTACCAAAAAAGGGTAGGAGAAAAACCCCTACATAACCTTGCCACAATTCATTTTTGCTATCATCCCTCCTCTTTCAGAAAGGATTTCGGAAGAGCTGGAGCCCTCGCCCTGTACCATTTGTTTCCCCTGGTTCTCCCGCTGGTTCGGCCCGAGGCTCCGTTCGCTCCCCGGGCCGTTCCCGCCGCGCTCCGTGAGGGCTTTCCCGTGCCGATGGCGCCCCCTGCCGGCGGCCGTCACTGCCCGGCTCCCGGGGGAGCCTCCGCAGCACCGAATGGATCCGCAACGGGCCGCAGGGAAATGCACGCGTTCCTCCTCACTACTGCCCTGCTCTTCTTCAAACAAGTGCCTTCAACAAATGACACCATTTAAGTCACACAAATGAAGTATCTTATTTCCCAGTGGAAAGAAAAAAAAATTAGGGATCCCTCCTTAAAAAAAGCCCTTAGAACACTTTATGGTGGTGATGGAATACAGTAATGAATTCTGTTCTGGATAAAGTAATAGAACCTACTCCCTGAGCAGCAATGAAATGTCTAAGCAAATAATCAAAACCAAACACAGCTCTCTTTAAGCTTCTAAAACATATAAAACGACAATGAAAAATACAAAGCTTTACTTCTAGAACAACACAGCTTCTCTTTCAATCTGGTAACATTTTAAAAAAATTGTATTACATATCATTTTTACACACACATATAGGAATACATACACACTTAACAAAATCTCTTGGGGTAGTCTGTTTGAAGTGATGGATAGCAAATGTTCCTGGTTATGTAACTCCTTAGTAAGGGATATGTACATATTTCAATCATATTTAAATATTTTATTACATATCTGCAGACAATATCTGCTTACTATTACAAAAGAGTGGAAGAAATAGGTCCCAGTCAAACTAAGCACCACTGGGCAGATCCACTTTTGAAAGAGTTCAAACTGCAAAACAGGGTGAAAAAGCTTCAGTTCCCAGAAGAACAACCATTATGCTAAGTTAACCGTGGCAAATAATCAAAAATGCAACCTGAGCCTGCTCTAAGGCTCTGCACAAGCCCATTCCATGGATCCATTCATCCAGTTCCATCACCTTGCAGCTAAGGTGAGGTAAAGGTGTAACTGTGAGTTACTGACAGGAACACAAGTGAACACAAGAGTCTGTCCAGCCACAGTAATTCAGCCTCCTGTGCAGTCTTTAAGCTTTAGACTGAGCTACTGAAGGTCAAGAAAGCAAAAGATTTTCATTGAGTTTTAGATACACAACACCAAGTGGTTGAGTTTTCAGCTCAAAATCATCTTGTATGGACAATGAACAAGGGAAGAGCATTACGGGTGCTTAACCTCCACTGATTTCACTGCAGCTGGGTCTATGCTTCAGTGGTTCAAGAGCTTGAATCTTATGTTCAAAAATGGCTTAGGGAGGAGGTGGCCTAAGAAAACATCAGCTTCTACACAGGTCAGGGTTTGGAGAGTTGTCATAATACAATACAATCCCTTGCCTAAAGGCAAATCTACCCCAACTTAAATGGTATTAGAACAATTACAATGCACAAATGTTTTATTCTAATTACAGTGTCCTTGGTTTTCATGGCAGCTCTATGTTTCTGAATAGTGCCCTAAGGCAGATACAGCTGTCATTAAATTTTTGCACCAGGGCTCCTTTCTCCAGGGAATCCTATGGAAAAAGCCTGGCACCAAGAAGCGTGTATCTTCTTGAAACAAAACATGAATGAAGCTCCCAAGTCTCATACAAACTTTCCAAAGAAGTTTTGAAAGAAAAGTTAAAATCAGAGCTAGCAATTGTGTAAAACTCAGTTATTGAGCAAAAAAAGCTTCTGAACAAGTTAGTGAAGAATTTTTGGTCAGAAGAAAACCCAACAATCATCCATTTCAGTTTGTTACAAAACAAAGCAAAGCTGAAGTTCCAAATGGCCTAAATGTTTTTCAGGATGATGAAGAAAAGATCCTATGAATGTAATTAGAATTTAGTTTAGTTTCTTACACTAAACAAGAGTGCAAATCATATACTCAACACTGCAAGTGCTTTCCCCCACCAGGTTAGATCTACCCTTACAGCCAATGGCAACCGCGTGTTGCAGTGCTAGGAAGAATAGCTAGATTTGGAATTGCCAGCTCTTTAATTTTACCACAAATCCCATGACACTTGTTATTTTTCTTTAAATCCCAGTTTCTTAAGTCATACGATTATCTGGGTAATAGTTTTTATTAGAGAAAACATAAAGCACCCTCTACATGGAGAAAAATGTTAAAAGGCTCAAAAACCAGAAGGCAAATAAAGACTGTAAAACACATTATTTTTACAAGTAGGTTTATGAGGAGCACAACTGGTGAAGCCTGGTTTTCTATGGCTTTTTGTCTTTGTGGTTGATTCTCTGATGTTTAACAAGGTGCAAATCCAGATTAAGTTCTTCCCATGGCTGTGCACTTCTGACAACTTTTCCCCCATACAGACCTCATGGAGTCTAAAAAGCTCTTTCTACAGTTTTTCCCATCACTGATATTTCCACCAGGATCCATCCCCTCTTGACAAGGGTAAAAGGTGGGGAGATAGAGAGATACTTTCTTTATGCAACTCAGGTTTCCAAAATAACACAGATGAAAGGAGTTTTTAAAAGCAAAGTAATTAGCAATTATTAAGTCAGTATAAAGTCATAAAAACCCCCAAAGCTTAGAATATCTCTGAACAAACAAGTATTTAGTATTTTCAATGACAGGAGCAAAACTCTCATGCCCCAAATAACTTTTTTTTTTAAAGCAATGTTTTCCACATGTTATATTTTTCAGCCTAACTGGCTCTATGAAAAAGCATCAGCTGCAGTTTACAATGCACTACAGCCTTTGTACAAAGCAAATTGGCATTTAAAAGAAGGTGTATGTATCAGCAGCTGGTCCAAAAAGTTACCACTGTATCACTGTTGCTTGCTGCTGGACAGATTTCTCCAGTAAGAAATCATGCTTACACATCACTTTTGAGTAGGCACAGAAGAATTAGCAAGGGTATTCCTATATTAAAAGAGAAAAGAGGTGGCATTATGGTAAAACCCTGGTGATTTTCTTTTATCCTCTGAAGTGGATTTTCAAGAAGCCTGCAGGAGACTGAGTTGTGTGCAAGTCCTCTCTCCCTTATCAAGGTTACTTGAACTTGAGCAGCAGAAACAAAAATTATTAGGGAGAGTAGGTTAGGAGGAGAGAAATACGGGCAGACACAAACTGTGTGATCACCAGATCTCCCTAGGGAGGCTGATTAAAGAAACCAATTAAATTCTTAAACAAAAGATACCAATTACAGCAGTTTTAGGGCAAACAGACCACTCCTTTGGAAATGTGCTGTTCCTTCTCAGCTTTACAACAAATCAGCAAAGACTGTTAGGAAAATTCTAACCAAAAGCTTTGCAAGCTTTCTCATGTCACATGGCAGCTGAACATACAGCATTTGCTGCTGAAGAGTTTTAGCACTTGAAAATAAACATGTAATGTCTATTCACCATTCAATTCAATGCTAAATTAAGAAAAAAGTTTGTACTTTTAATATACACGTATACACAGAAACCCCTGCATTTTACTTCTGATTTTAATTATCTATTAAATTTGATGAAAACAGAAATTTCTTACTGTGATTCTCTTCATATCTAGCTGTCGGAGCTGCATCATATGATGGAGAACAGTGTGTTTGTACCATGTCTCCTGAGCTATTGGATTGCCATCAAGGGTGATATCTGACAAGGATGAGGAATCAGCAAGGCACAGAATATCCTCAAAACTGTAATCAAAAGAGTTTAAAGTTTTAATGCCATGGAGCAGGAATAATTTTGAGGTGGAAGATTTTATTTCTTAAGGACAGAACATAAATATTTAACTGAACTGAAACACATCCACCCATCAATACTGCATAAGCTAAATACAAGTATTCTGAAATACCAGCATATGCTGCTGGTACTTTTTAGTCTCTTCACATACAGGTAAAAAGAGATGCAGAATAAGGAGAATTACAGGGTTTTTAGCCTTCAGAACTGCTATATGTAGTAAAAGCTTATTTTTAAAAACCTGAGATGAATGTGATTAAAAGAAATTTTTCATTTGTGTGTTTTAAAATAATGACTAGTAAATAGAGAGTTAAAGTTATCTATCCACATATCTACCCACATGCATAGATCAAATTTATAGAAGAGCAATATCTTTTTTTTAACATTAAGATATTTTTATACCTATTCCAACTGCAAACTCAAATCAAATTATATATTTCCATATATGTTCTAGATAAGTATTTGCAACTTACATGAAACCTAAGACTAGATCTAGCAATAGACCAACTAAAGCCTCCATGAATAAATGACAAAAAAATTGATTTAGTACCAAGAAGCAAGCTATTGATCACAAACTTTGAGAAATCAAAACCTCACAGTAAATTCCAAACATTTTTCCTTCTTTGAACACTGTAAAAATAACATGAATTTGCCTAAATCAATATGATAGAGTAGTCAGAAAGCTGCACAAAATCCACCAAGTCCATAAAAAGACAGGGCAATTTCCCTGACTGCAGTGATGCTCCCTGACAGCGAGGGAGCCAAGCTGCTGCAGTCCCCTCCTTGCTCCTGCCAACCTGAGACTTTTTTTAGAAAGCCAGAAACAAAGGCAAGTCTCAATTATGGAAATGATTCAACAGAAGCAAAATGCTAACCCCCTCTCTTCACTATGCCAATTTAAAACATAAAATAAGAAGACTAGCAAATTAACTAAGGGAGGAGCATAAGAAAGACTCCTGCGGTTCATCTCTGAATTGTTTTTAAATGTTTAACTGCCATGAGTATTTAAGATGTACTGCATTTGTACTTTAAGAACCTAAGGAACACAGACAAGTAGGTTGGAGATGTCTGCAAAAAACATAATGCAGGTCAATATAAAATGTTTGAGTAGCTATTAAAATAAAAGCTCCCCTACTAAGTACATTTTACAGAGAAAGCAGATACCACAAGAATAGCATGGTATTTCCAGTAATTAGAACACGAAGCATCTTCCCCCTACCTCACATCTAATTATTTGATTCTAAACAAAGAAAGCTGTTGGTGATCAAGGAATTAAAAAAAGGACATAGCAAACTGAAGATAATGCAGGCACTTGGCTTTTTTTTCAAATACTGGCACGAGCATAAAGGCAGACTTCAAAAATGCATTAATATGAAAAGGCACAGAAGACAAACATTTCTATTTATAACAAAATGATCTTAGCTACTTGAAACTATAGAAGCCCAGCTTTGTGAGTTGAGCTATTTTGCTTCTGCCATCTGGTCTGAAGGAGAACCATGAATATACCTTTCAGACTTTATTAATTCATGGACAAGTAAAATACAAGCATGAAATAATTTACCCATAGCAAACAGAATCTGACTCAGCAGTTTGCATAACTCCAGAAATACAGTGATGGAATGTTAAATATAATTTGTACCTTGCATAATGCTGCTTTAACAGACAACTAGGTTAACAGCAAAACAACATATTTACAAATCCACTTTTAATTTTGACCACTATAAACAGTATAATCAATTAAAAATATGTTTCTTGGTAGAATATTCACAGTACAACTTCATTTAAATGCAAAGGGTTTCAAGAATTGTTATACTTAAGGTAGAAAATAGACAATGGCTTGATTGTATTTTTATCTGACATGTTAGGGAAGGAAAAAAGGATCTGTACTCATAGTGTTTGAATTCAAATTTTCATGATATACAGTTCCAGTAGGATACTTCAAATTACTGATAGGAAGCAAGTTACCATTCCCCTTACCTAGATATATTGTTGAAGCTGAGGAAGAGACGCTGGAGACAGGGTAAAGTATCCACATCTTTCTAGAAAGAAAAGATAGGCATCAATTCAGCAGCTGAAACTGGCTTTTGAGCCTCTTTACTTGGCCTGATGAAATGCTTTCATTTCTAAATGCTGTAACCTTGCTGCAACATTGATTTCTGTTGAACGTGCAGCTCCATCTCTCCCTAATGCAGACTGCAAGGGAGTGTTTCAGTGCAGATCCCACTCTGCAGAACAAGCTGCATCACTTGCAAAGCAAATGATGGTAAAGAAAAGGAGGATACGGCTGCTGCTGCTTTTGGGAAATAAGCCAAGGTGCTGTCTCAGCATTTAAACTGCAGGATAAACATGCTAAAAAAAAAAAAAAAAAAGCTTGCTGAAATAAGGTTTTTGAAGTGCAATACAGCACTGCCAAACAGCAGTGACTCTCTGGACAGAGAATGACCTGAAGGACTCTGTCACCTTTACAATTAGTACATTTAGATGAAGGTATGAATCGTGAATTTACAGAATAAGAAACTCTAAATTTAACATTGCCATTAAATGTCTTTGCAGAAAACCTCTAAATAGTAAATAACTCAATTAGTAATATGAGACATATCAAGTAAGATCAAACTTCATTTATGAAACATAAATCCATATCAGACAGACAGCACAGTCTGCAGGGATTCACAAGCCATTCAAACCTAACCCCTCAGTTCTAAGTCTGCATCTCCTTACCTAACAGTGGCCATACTCCAACCTGAAACCAGAGGACACAAACCTGGGAAAGGAAAAGGAGCATCAGAGCTCAGTGTCTTGATTTTAGCCTACATGTCTTCCTCACTTCATCAGATTTCTGACATGTCTACATAGCAGTCCAGACCAGTTCATTCCAAACAGGTAAACAAAGGCAGCTCCAACAAACCCTGAAGCTCCTAATGAAACACTAAATCTAAACTAACAAAGCTGCTGAGAATCACTGCTGGATACAATGAGCAGGGCTTATGTGATGAAGCCTGCAGTTGCAAAACTCTTGGTTCAGAGGTGTCCTGAGTCCCCCCAGATCAGACCATGGAAAGATTGAGTTCATACATTTGGGTATCCCCTCAGTCCCTAAGGCTACTTGGTGTTAATGCCTGAAAGGATGGACACACATGATACAGGTGGACACACACATGAAAATAGGCATCACAGGCTGATGCACAGTAATGCTTAAGCAGCAATGACTTCAACTAATTACTGGGGAACACAGAGTAATTACCCCTCAAGTCAAATTTCCTAACAGGATGTGTTGGTCTTTTGTAAAACTTATTGCAAGTCTCATAGGTGTGGCAGGAAACACTAGACAGGATTGTTTAAAAAACCCCCCATAACCTCCAGCTACTTCAATTTTGATACAAAGTCTTATAGTGAGGTGGACAGAGGGCAGGAGCTCTTTCCTGAAAAATGTCTTGACCAGTCCTCCTTCAAGTCTAAGATCAAGCTCCAGATGACAAAATCCAAAATACTGAATTTAATTCCTCAAAGCAAAGAAGCTGGTCATTCTTTCAAAGAAAAATATAGATAATCTTCCTATCAGAGGCTTTAACTCACAATTGGATGGAAAATAAGTAGATATTTCATAACTCATGGTATGTATAGATCTGTGCTTTTGATGCCATATGAGACTCTTTGTAATCATTTATTCTGCATGCTATTCTCCTGAGTAGTCAGACTCTGTATACACTTCAGTCCTGTAAGTTGCTTCTGCTATAAACCAAGCCCCAGGACTGTCTCTGTAAATCCTACAGCTTTGAATCAACTACAGTTCATTCTTACAAAAATAACTACTGATGATTCAAGGATTTTCAGTCTGTAGTGAAAAGCTCAAAGACAAAAAACAGTCCCTAAATTGGTAGTCCAAGGCCAGTAGATTGTAAAGTCTGACTGCAGATTTAATTGTTCAAACTAGCTACAACCCAGTTGGATAACTTTAGTAATTCAATACAGTAAATTGCAAAGGGCAGAGAGTTCAGTACAGAACCTTCTCTTGTTTGACAAAGGAGATCATCCTCTTTCCTACACAAGAATAATACACTTAGGGCAGGTCAAAGGGAGGTATGTGAAAAATAAGGAAGGTTCACAAAAAAATGCAAAGTTATTTAAATCAGATTAATTTTTAAAATTATTTTAGAACAGTAATTTATTTTTAAAATTGAGTTTAGATTCTTTCATTTGAAGGACTAATCAAACTTAAAAAGCTTGATTCATAATGAGTGTTGTCACATTAACTGAGTAACCAAAGCACAGTAAACAAATTATTTTCATGAGCTTAGGAGTGAATATTTTGCAGTTAAGTGCTAGATCATAGCAATATAATGATTAAAATATCTCTACCACCTGCACAATCAACCACATGATCTTAATCTTCATCTTAAAGAAATACAGTCCCCCTCCCTCAGCTACTTGAGTGCTCCAAAAATAAAATATCTTGGGTATTCTTTCCATAGAATGATCTCTTTCTTTCCATATTTCTGCATTTTTAGTAATTTCCTATTGCAGCAGAATCTGAATTTCCATACAAAAGGAATGTGGCTGTCATTTTAAAAAAAATAAAACAAATATAAGAAACACACGCACATCATTGTACACACAGTAAAAGACAACACCTATCATTAAAATAAGAAAAAAATATTTTATTTTAGGAGCCATATTTTCTTAAGAGTTTTAGACAATATAATGTGTCCAAAACTTAAACACAGAGTTAGTGCCATACTAGCTAAAATTACCATTCAAAGAAAAACAAAACAATCCACAATCACAAAACTGCATTTCATTAGAATTTAACCAGAGTAAAAACCCAAAAAGATAGCAACAACAACAGTTAAAAAAACCCACAGGCCAACAAGCAAAATAAATATTTCCCAGAAGAGAACATCATCTTCTGAAACACTGCCTCTGCCAGGAAACACTAAAACATTGAGATACAGCACAGAGTCCAAGTCTGTAAGTCACTAATTTAAATTTCATGCTGATTCTTGTGACAGCAGAAGGCAAGCAGAAAGTACAAGTTGCACCTGAGAGGACTGAAAAGGCAGAAGCTACAAGCAAAGAGAATTCCAGATAACATCACTGACACAGGGGAAGGTACAGTGACAGAATCAGCAATGAGCAGAAATTTCTTATTTTTGAGATCTAAGAACAATTCCTATTTGACAAATAGCAGAAACTGAAGACAAGAAAGGTTCAGCAGCAACAGGGGACTAGGAACTAAATTATGCAGGCCAGAAAAAGGTAGCTATCTAAGTAAACTGTTTTATTTTTGAAAGCTCTTGTTTGAATAATCCACTTGCCATACCTGAACTACAACTCAAATTGCAAAGTGAAAAGCTTAATTTTTAGACTATGAAGATTTAAAATGCTGGGTTAAAGCTTCTATTGGAAAACTCTGCTCTTATAATCAATACCTGTTTTCTCTGCATTTACCCTGGCAACATTCCTAAGTTGAAATGTAAGCTGATCTTATGGCTTAGCTAACCTACAGAAATCAAGATGATTTCTTTCTAGAACATGAGCTTGTATGGAAGTATCTAAATTTACAGGTTAGAGCCACAGAGCTTTTGCAAAATCTCTTCCTCCCTCCCAAAGGAACATCATGAACTTTCAATATTTGAAACGCTACAAGTCATCATAGAATCACAGCATGGTTTGGGTTGGAAGAGAGCTTTAAAGGTTATCTAAGTCTAGTCTCCCTGATCATATTTAAATAAAATAACACTAGAATTGAACATTTGTTTCACCTTTATGTTGTAGAATTAAGTATTGCAGCAGAACAATATAAGCAACATATATGTGTTATATATATATATCACATAATATGAGGAAACACAAGATGTCAAAAATCTGAAACACTGATATGGTTTAAACAAGTCAGAGTTATCATGCATTTTGTCAAAAGCAAAGACAAGGAAATGAAAAAGAAAAGAAAGGACAAGTGCTTTGCTCCTTACTATAGCAGAGACTTGATTATGACGGAGGTTGAGCTCTGTGAGTGAATCCAGTCCATTCAGGTTTTCTACAACAGTTAGCAGGTTTCTGGCAAGGTTTAACACTCTCAGTTCACTTAAATGACTGATGTTTTCTATTTTGGCAATCTGTTAGAGATAAGATAAACATGTACACTGTGTTTTATATGAATATTAAAAAAAATTTAAAATAATTATATATATATATATATATATATATATGTGGCACACACATTTTCTAAAAGTATACATGAATTATCAGCTTCATACAATAGTGTGCCTGTTTCTCTAAACCATGATACTCAGAGGTCCAGAACAAGTATTCACCCACATTTTTCTTGCTATCCTGCAGTAAAACTCAGTCAACATTTCCTTCTATCCCATCAGAAATCAGGTTACTTCAGCTGTGCTGCTCTGTAGCAGCAACCTCAAAGACAGAAAACCAAGACAGCACTGGTATCGTAGTAAGCCAAAATGGGGAAATCTTGTGCATAGTTGAGCCTTAATTTGTCTGCAAAGATATTCAGTTGTTTTCCTGAGATTAGAAAAGGGAGGGACCTAACAAAGAATGAATTACAGTAAACAGGCAGCTGACAGATGCTTCTTTTTATACTTAATTCCCTATTTTAAAGGCTCAGGTGATAATGACAAGGCAAAACAAAAAAGGCATAAAAGGAGCAATAATAGCTAATGATCCTTAATTTTAGTTTTTATTTTCAGAAATTCCAATATATTTTACAGAGGTGTTGATTATTGCTCTGATGACTCAGTATGGATTCAATTCCTGCTGTTATTATTTCCCAGAGATCCACACAAAGCTCTCTATCCAGATAATTATTTCTCATGGCAGTGTGGGATCTGTCCTTCAACACGTATGCAGAATTTGTGCCTGACTTAAGGAGTCAGGGAGAAGGAGGACAGCCACTGCACAAGGGACATGCCTATGGTACTCTCAGTAAAATCCACACTGGGTGGCAGAAAGAAGACAGCAAGTTTTCCTGTGGAAAATACTTCAGCAGCCACAAGGTTTTGGCAGTGCAAAGAGCTAAGATGTATCATTCCCTGACAGTTAGAATTAGCATCTCTGTACCACTGTAGGCCCCCTTTAGCACCCAGTGCCCAGGCACACCATTCCTCCTCTAAGAGGCCAACAGTGCCAAAAGGTGCAGACCAGTAAAACAGTGCCTGGTGTCACAGACATGGAACTTCCTGGTGCTTTACACCAGTGCAAGTCTGGCCATGCCAGTTTGCAGAAAGTGTCTAGCACCTCCTGGAACAGAAGATGATCATTTAACAGTTTGAGAACATTCTGTTGGTAATTTCCATCATATCCATACACATATACATGTATATGCAAATCTGTAACTGGAATATGCTGCTATAAGAAGTATTTGAGCAATTTCTCAGTTAAAAAGCATACAAAAGTAAATGGCAAGACCAAAATTAAATAACATCCTCAACCTTTGATTTGAGGTGCTTAAACTTGTGATTCAACTGCTAATTAAACTACCAATTTATGTGTATTTTATACAAAAATATTAAAGCAAGAGGAACAGAAAATATCACTATTTAAAAGAACATATTTATACTGACAGACTTTTAAAGCAACCCTAATATCAGAGAATTGGCATGAAGAGCACAGACCTCTGCTGATGTCTGCCCAGCTAGAATTACAGGCAAGAATGCCACAGTCTAGAATACTAATCCTGGTATTTCACTGCTATTGCAAAGATAATGATTTCATCAGCAACATATAGAGATACTCTCTACCATTTTGCTAAGCTTTAAGATTAACTCTACTGAATTGCCTGTTTCAATTATGCATGCACACATGAAGGTACACCAGCTTTTCATATGGACTGTTAGATAAGAAGTAATTGAAGCTATTATCACTTCTTTTTGGATGTTTCAAATAATACTTACATAATATCAAAAAAATTAGTACACAAGTCAGAGTCTCCTTGTAAACACTGAACAAAAACACTATTTATTTTCTCATTTGCTTGTATCATTTAATACCTCACTATGAAATAGAAGTCAGAAAAAGGTTGGTATGCACCAAATAATCACCCATCAATAATTAAATTGCACAAATGGAAGTTGCATCTTTTAAAAAACATTCTGAGATGAATGAAAAAAAGCTCATGCATGAAAAAAAAATCAGGTTGCATAATTTTACTTGCATCTTGAACCCCTGGAAAGAAAAATGATTCACAGAATTAAACAGAACACAGGAAATTACTCCAATAACTTTTCATATTTAACACGTTCTAGAATAAAATTTATGTGTAGAGTCCCTGAACAATGCAACTCTATGTGTCTATATTACTGTGCCAATAATAGTTAATCTAGTGTATTTCCAGTACCTTGTCTATAACTTGTATACAGGATTTAACTGTTCAGTGTTCACCTGGGATAACTGGTAACATATAAGAGATACTGCACAGGATTAACAATGCTCAATAATTATTGTCTTTTTGCTCAACACCACTGAGATAAGTCTGGATCCAATTCTCTGCTCCGTTGTTTAATTTGGTACATTCTTGAACATGAGAACCACATTTTGAAGTTCTCAAAGCCAATTATGTTGCTGTAGTCTATTCTTCAGAAATTTAGAGTGTAGAAGAAATATCTTTTAAGATAGGCTAGAAGGCTGCAAAAAATAAAAATCCCACAAATTTAAATAGTCAAAGGAGCTCCCTTATTCAGTGCTATATAAGTAAACAACAAAACATAACCCAGCCTTCAAAAGAAGGCACTAGTCCACTAAGATATATCCCAAACACAGCATTTCTTCATTAAACCTTCAAAAATAACTAATACTATGGATGGCAGATTGATGCTTTAAATTTTGAATTCCTCAAAGACAGGGAAAAAAAGAACTTAAACAGAAAAACTTCATTATCTTTGAATTAGGAAGGAAGAGAAAAATAATTTATTTATGGAAGGTAAGTTCATAGTCTTTATTTGGTCTTTACATGAATAATACACTAAACCTACCAAAACCAGAAATAACTGACTCAATTTCCAAACATTTGTGCCCTTCACATCTACATTTATGATGCAAAAATTTTGAAAACCAAAATAACTTAAACTCCAAGATTTAATGTTAGTTGCAGATGCAAGGTAATTTTTTACATTTGCTGGATCAAAGAAAGCCTATCATTATTTAGGGGGCCAAGTAACAACCAGCCTAAAACTCCTAGTAAAGCTGCAGTTAATGTAAAGAGAGTTCTACAGACACTTGAAGACAAAAAAAGTCGGACCTACATCACAGTCACTTGTAAGAATTGTGCAAGATGCCTTTCATTTTCATTAGTGATACCTTCATTGTGCTGGGAAAGTGTGCTGCCACAGCTGCATCATTAGTCTGCATGTATTTTTATCAAAACCATAACCCCCCTGCAAATTTCCAACAGCAATACAAAAAGGTTTGTGTTGTTTAAACAAACACTTGTGAATGAATGTTTGGAGATGGCCAAGACCCCAAGGGCAATGCCATCACCTGGCCCCCGACTGCCTCTGCCACTGCACAATGTGCACATTGTTTGACTAATGGGATTCAAAGCAGCCACAAATTTACTGTATCACTTATGACAATAAGTCCCTACAGTGCTAACTTGGCTTTTTCTTCTCTTCTACATGTATGAAGGGAATCTGGTTTTGTCAGACCACCAACAGCAGAAACAGCAATCAATCAGACCTAAATATTTAACAGCAGTTCTAAAACTGTGATACTTCAATTACACCACAACTGCTTGTGGTAGGTTACTGTTGTGTAGGTGTGCCATTATACTCAGCTAACTCAGCATTTTAATCACTGTAACCTTCCTGAAGTACAACACTGAAAGTACAAGAGACTGGTACAAACACTCAAAATAAACGTCATGACACCTTTTATTAACTTATTAATTTCTGCTACCTCAAGAGCTGCAAACTTGCCACCAATTCCCTTTCACAAAAAAATACTTTGGTAAAAGACACACCAAAACATGATGTCTACACAACAAACATAAGCAATTAAGTTATTGTACTGCACCTGATTTCCATGAAGATCTAAAACATCAAGGTTTTTTAGGTTTTCCAGATTTGAGATTTTCTTTATTCTGCAAGATTACAAGTATGAGAATTACTTTTAATATTAGATTAAAAGTATCTTTTGTTTTCCAGACAATACAAAATTAAGCCTTTTCTTCCTGACTGACAGAAAAATAACAAAATTTTGAACCATGAAAAAAAATTGATAGATAAATGAGTATGACTTTAAGACTATCACCTTCCTCTCTGACTGTCAAGAATTTAATAGCAACAGAGTTTATATGGTTCTTCTAGAAAGAAGAAAAGGATGGAATACTTGCTCCACTGGAAACCAAAGTCAGCAACTTCATTGTCTTAAAACTTCTCTGTCTGGTCATGTTTCGTCAGTTTCCAGACCTAGGCTATTATACACCCAACAGCATCATCTGCTGGCTGATGACATTAAACACGTGTATTAAGCATTTGTTTCAAGAGTAATCAAAGATCACACACAGACCAAGCTGAAAACAAGGTGTTAACAACTCTGTCTGATATATCCACTCACTCATGAGTAGGCCAAGTCCTAACTACATCAACACACGTCTAAGCTAAACAGCACTCAGGGTGATTATGATAAAGAAAATAATTCCTCAAAGCACTTTAAAATTGTAGTATCCACACCCCCAACATTTTACTATAAACAAAATTGATTTCTACAGGTGAGATTTTTAATACAAAAGCTCTTAGTTGTAGTAATATACTTCACTATTGAAACTTGTAAGTTTTGAATACAGGCTGAATTAGGAGGTACATTCTTTATAACCTGCACATAACTGAAATCTGGTCACCGGTTCTCACTTTACTGAATATAAGAAAATGAGGAAAACTTTAAAGTCAGAGCACAACCTTTAGATGTGTGAGCAATTCCACAGATAAATGTATTAAATTTTTAAAATTAAAGGCTGCAGGACTAGAAGCAATAAATAAGCATTAAAATCCATGAGTCATCTGTCTGGTATTTTTCCCAGCTAAATACATCAGAAAGAACCTTTCTATAGGTTATAAATAATCAATGAATACTACATTTGATCTGAAAAGACATTCCACAACATTTCATACAAATGTAAGAATACTTACATATATTTAACAATTGATCAGAATAGAAGATTAGATGGAAACACGTGAAGTACTTTGGAAACATTGCTTAAATTTACTAAGAAAGGAAGTTTTGAAGAACATGACACACAAAATCTGTGTGCTTCCTCAGTGGGATCCCTGACACTTAGCTAATCTTATGGCTGGTCTCACTGGTATGACAGCAACATCACAAACTGAAAACTAACAGAAACTATGGGAAATCACAGTTGTTACACCGTTGTTACATAGGCAGAAGAGTGTCTTGGCTACATTTTATTAATTTTACCTGTTCTTTCCCAACAGAAGGACTCTCAGGGATCTCAAAGTTGAAACCCCACTTATCTCTTCAATCTGATTATCATATAAATCTAAGAAAACAAGATGGTGGAGATTAGAAATATTTTGGATACGAGTTATAAAGTTATGCTGGAAATTCAAAAGACGAAGGTGATCTTCCCCATCAATAATTGGGCACACTGTCAGTTTTTGCCTGGAAGAAAAAAAGAAAAAAAATAGAATACACCAGTAAGTAACAAATCAGTAATCCACCTTCTGCTCACCCACTCTGAACAGAGAAAAGTATATTATCTTGGTTAAGGTAGCATTAATTAGGTTTGCTAATTAAATTCTGTAGATAAAGCAGAAACTTCTACCTATTAAAACCTGAAAACATAGCAGAAATACTTTCAAAATTTTCTGAACATCTCTCCTCTCAGAGATTTGTTTGTTACATGGAAACTACATGGAAGTTTTGTGTTGTCACCACACGAAAATTCCATCAGATGCAGTCTCACAATCTGTTAAGTTTTTCTTCAGCTATCACATGAACAGCCTGTTCAGATCAGAAATCTGTCTGCTTTAGATGACTGCTGTATGCATATATTCATCACAAGGATATTCACAAAGAATTTCTCCATGGGACACAATTCTTCTCTCAAAAACACACACACAATCCCCAACAACCCAAGCCCACCACTGACTGCAGCCATTAGTGGAGCACTCGTCACTGTGGCCACTGTAAACCAGGGGCCTGAGGCTCTGGCGCGTGCGTTCCATCACCCTCTCACCTTTCCAGGGTAAGTCTATCTGAGTTCAGAATCTTTTCTTCAGCAGTACGTTGCAATACAGGAAATGTTATTGATGAACTGCTCCCAAAATTTGTGTTATCTATTGGAAAATCATACAGAGAATATATGAGCTACTTTTCTGTAGATGCATGTTGTGAACTACAGGTAATAAAAGCAAAATTTTCTTTCTTATAAAAGGTAAAGCATGAAAGTGCTTTTTGGCTCCATTCAGTACAATGATTTATCAATTTTTTCCTGATATTATTTGTTTATGACTATATCCCTCTACATTCTCTTTCCAAAGTACATCCATTTCTTTCTTTTGAGATTTTTTTCCAACAATTTGTTGCAAGCAGATATTTTGTAAATGCCTTTATTTTAATTAGAATTACCCAACAATATTGTAACATAAGATTGTAAAATTCTTTCACAGTTCAGTATCTGAACTTACAGAAGATAGTACCCAACTTAAGACAAATTTAAAGATACAGATCAAATAGATGTGCACCAAAATATTGAAACATTCCCACAGAGACACAAATAAATGCAAAGTCTTTCAAAGGTAAGTGCACACAATAACCAGTGATCATTGGTATTTCACTCCATTATCAAGAAATAGGCAGCCCTTGAAAACACTTATAGTTACTCATCCTTATGCATTTCATTAATATAAGAGGTAAAAAGGGAGAAAGTCTAAAAATACCTGCAAAATGAATCAACAGATGTGTTCTATGAACTTTGGCTTATTTGGAAAATGATCCACTGAAAAATATTGGTCAAAAATATATCATTGTGTGTGCACACTACCACAAAATATAGGCTTGACTTCTGTGTGCTTGCCCTTTTTTTTTCTCTTCCTTCAAATAACTCAAATATATTACCAGGAAAAACATCAATTCTTTAATAAACAAGACAACTGTTTCACTACTATAGCAATGAGTCTATTGTCTGAAATATACTCTTAGGTATCTGTTTGAGTTAAACAATTAGTCAGTCAATTTAGAATCTTTTCAGTGCTACTCTTGAATTTTATCATTAGCTACTCTAACAACACTCTTTACGCCTCCTTCAAAATCAAAACTCTTAAAAAAACCCAAAAAATATTAAAACCAATTAACATTGTTGCAAAGATCTAACTCTAGTTGTGTCACAGATTTTTAAATGTAAGACCAGAAACTGAATAATCAGTCTGAAAACGTGGCAGGATGGCAGTAATGTGACTTTTTTTCCTACTGTCGTCCTCCTAAAGACATGTGAAAGATCCCCACTGCTCCTCTTTCATTAAAGAAAGCATTATAAAGCTTTCATTATAAATGAATGCTTATAAAAAGCATTTATTTAAATGTCTGTATTATATTTTTGGAAAAGATTTCTAGTGTCTTCCTGACAATCGTGTACTGACCTCTATTAACACCCAAAGGGAGCACTAGGAATCATCTTTTATGGTAAGGCACCCAGTAAAAGAGAGACTAATGAGAAATTTCCACTGCTACCTGAAGCATGTGAACTAAAAATGTGGCTTTTCGTAGGGCTCTGGATTTTGTGCTTTATCAGGACCTAGGAAGATATCATTTTTATTCACTTTTGTGAATAGAAGTCTCCCCAAGTCCTAATAAAGAACCTGTACTCTGCTTCAATGCCAAACTAAAAAGTTCTGTCAGACTGGATGGTACTGGGAGATGGAGCTGCTTATTATGCACCAAAGGACTTAATATTCTTCAGTCTCCTGTGCAGGGAATAAAATCAAACTGCAGACTTACTCCATAAATTGCATAGTATCCCTAAAAGTCAACCCATTCTGAATGGCTGCTGGCCTTCATTTTTTACCAGAATGAACAAAGAGTTACCTTGATAACTAAACTGGTCTTCTACTCACACTAATCACAGACAAGCAGCAGCAACATGGCAAGAAATGTTGCTTCAAGTCTCTTCCTGTCCTCACCACAGTTAGCAGTGGTGCTTAGATAGATAACAGATCACAGGCAGCACCAATATCTTGCTTTGCAAAGCCAAGAGCACCCAAGCACAATAGAAAAACTGTCTCTTAATATCATGGTTCTAAATTAGAAACTAATTTTGTCTATATATATTAAAATGTTAAGCATCCAGTAAAATGTTTGTGTGGCTATTGAGGGAATATACAGTAGGGCACTTGATAGGTTGTGGCATTGTAAGTAAAAGAAAAAATGCTCATCCATGAGGGGAAAAAAAAAGGATGCAAAAAGCCAGACAGTAGCACAGCTGGTTCACGCCATGATGCAACAGTAATCACATTGAATTACTGCAGCCAAGTAGGAAACACTGTCACTCTTACATTTTCTAATCATGATACAATCTTTCTTTACTTTTAAAATAATAAAACAGATACAAAAGACAAACAAGCCAAACCCTGACATATATTACCTTGTCTTCCTGAGTAGTTTCTTTCCAGATCATGCTGCAGAAGTCTGTTGTGGAAAGATGACTGTTCTTTATTTATCCTGAATTCAAACTGTAGCACAATGTAAATGTTAGAGTTTTCAAATGCAAATGTCTTTACACAGACAAACAGAATCTTAGTATTAACAGCAGTTCTCAGGAATTCCTACAAATGCTTTGAAAAAAAAAGAGAAGAAATAATTTCTCCAGTAAAAGGTGTATTCATTCTTTTAAGACACTACAACTAAAAAGCTTCACTGTTGGAAACCAAAATGAAAATATGGAAGCTACCAGAACATATGCAGTTGACTAAATAAATAAAAATCAAGCCCCACCCTGCAAGGAATACTTCAATTACAGAAGAGGGGTACAGACAGAAGATCAAGAAATCACATATACATATATATATATATAAAGCTTATGGCAGGCTATAGTACAAAACAATGCTTTTATGTTTTTAATATGATGAAACAAATTAACAAAATACTATCAGATACATTAGATAAGTCAACAGATGAGTACTAAAAAGGTAATTCCTATTTGAAAGCATACAGCTTTGTTTGTATGATACAACTACATTAGTTAATATAATTATCCAAGAAAAGGTAATTATTACTGGTTTGGTTTTTTCTGGTATTGACGAGGTCTGGATGACCAGCTGGAGACCACAATTATTAACCTGCGAATTGGAGAAAATGCAATTAAATGCTACATGTCTCAGAAGTATCAATACAATTGTTGATTGCAATATTTATAGTGCATGTCAGTAAAATTGCTTTTTAAACAATAAAGCTATTTTCTACAGCAAAATCTGCCAAGAAAGGAACTATTTTGCAAAGTACTATGAAGAATACATCACAGCTCGAAGTAACATTAATTTTTTATTTTACGAAAATGGCACTTGTTTTAGTTTTAAAAATACATTACAAACGTGACTTTTGTGATACAATTCTCAGTATGAAGAAAACAAGCGTTTACATTCAAATATGCCTTGTATTTCCAAAAGGCAAAGCATGCTGATGTTTGAGCTGGATTTACGTGCCAAAACCGAAAGGTCTGACAGGAGCACTGAACCAAAGGGCTCGTCCCTGCCCGTCCCGGCACAGCACGAGTGATGGGCCGAGCTGTCACCCGGCCGGCACCCCCGCCCCGGCAGCACCTACCGCTGCGGGCGCGGCCCGCGGGCCCCGCCCGGGGCGGCCTTTGCTGGGCACCATGGCCCGCTGCCCCTCGGCCCCGCTCGGCTCCGCGCAGCTCCTCAGCTCCGCGCAGTCCCTCGGCCTCAGGCGGTCCCTCGGAGCCCCGCAGCCCCAAACAAACCCGCACGGCCCCGCGCCGCCGCCCTGTCGGAAATGGCTCCGCCGTTACCGCGGCGACCGCGGCTTCCGCCCCGCCCGCCGTCTGGGGCGGCGCGAGGGGCGGGAAAGCGTGAGGGGACGGGGACGGACCGATGGACGGACGGGTGTGTGTGGCGCTCTGTGGTCATCCTGCTGTGTCCGGTGTCACCCCCACCCCGTTGCCCCATAGTAAAAAGCCGCTATTATGATTATATTTTTATGAATTCTACAAGCTAGTGAGTGCGTGTGAAAACCCGTGACAGGGCGAGAAGCTGGATGGTCCCTGTCGTGCCTCAGGAAGTTGTCTTCTGGGGGCACAGACTGGTCACAAAATGTGACAATCACTGAGGTGACAATCAACCTGTGCGAGCTCCTGGTGCTGATCCTCAGCAGCTCCTGGAGCCCAGGAGCTCCACTGATGCGTAGGGGACGCTTTCAAATACACACATCAAGAAATGGGTGGTTAGAGAAGCAATGGTGCGGCTGTCAGTGAGTGGAAGGGCTGTGAATTGGTGCCTTCCCCAATGAGAATCATGGCTTCAAGGTTGGAAGAGACCTTTAAGGTCATCTAGTCGAAATGCCAACCCAGCAGTGCAACTGTAACCCCTAAACCACAAACCACATGATCCAGAGCAGATCCTGATGCTCCTAAACACCTCCCTGGGCAACCTATTCCAATGCCTGGCCACACAAATGGATAAATATTCCAGGTTTAGTTTCTTGCATTGTCATTTTAATTTCCATCTGCTGAAAGGCTGACAGAAGAATAATGTAATTACAGCATATTTTGTGAGAAATGCAAAATATGTGGGGATTTCTTGTTTGTTTGATACGGTTTTCTTAAAGGGTATGTTGACAGTGCTGTACCAACAATAAATGCACAATAAGAAATCTGCGCAGATTTTGGTTGTGCAGTTGATGTTCATGGGTTTATGATGTTTACTGGGCACCAGTGACCCATCGGTTTCCCCCTAAGGGACTTGTCTACATTAATACATTTAGTTTTAAGTTCTGCTGTGGTTACAAATACTGCTTTATCTCTACAGGAAGTTCAGCATTATAGAGCACTGTTATATTAAGAGGAAAATAAAACAAACCAAACAACCCCAAAAAACATTAGTCTGGTAATTTCAATGGAGATCTAGTCAACACAGTGTTTGAAATTATGTCAATCTTCATCTGGCCAAAGTTCTGTGCTGTGAGCACTGGTAGAACAAATAAATGCATCTAGTGTCCTTTGCTATAAAATCAAGTTCCCTTAACCTTGACAGAAAGACATATCAGATAAACCAAAAGGTCTCTCTCAAACATCATTTGGGTTAGCTGTAGCACAGAACAGTTCTTTGTTCATACTCCTGACCTTGTTTGTGCCTGGGGAGGCAAACAACTTCCATGAACCCATACAGAATCTGACCCACAGTCCCTTTCCATATTCTTTCCTCGAATGTGTAATCTGTGTTTGTATTTCTGCATCCACTGAAATAAATAGCAAAGTGATGCATTACCCAATACATATTACAGAATGTTCCATTAGCAGAGAACTAGTGATTTGGTTAGTGATGCTTGTAAGCATATTTCATAAACAAAATACTTTATTGCTTAAGGCACATTTAAAACTCAGCCAAAGCCTGAGGCAGGGCAGTCTCAGAATGTGTCCATGCCAGCAAACCTGACTCATGAGGACTGTTTGCCACAGTGATGAGAACTGGCCCTGAGTGAAGTCTCACTTTTTGTCCATCCAAATTTTCAAGAAGAAAATATTGAAGCAATGCAAACATGAACAAGGATGACACAAACGAAGTTGTGACTTAAAGATCATTTAGCAGTTTGGGTACAAACAGTATTGAAAAAAAGATCTTCCTTGAGTGAAGAATGAGTTATGTGGTAAATTGAAAATATTTTGATTCTAATACTTAGCCCATAAGTGTTAATTTCACTTTAGTAGCTGAAACAGTCCACTGAAATATAGTGCAATAATCTTAAATAATCACTGCCTAAGTGTTTCAGAAAAAGGGCCTCCAATTTAATTAGTTCTTAAGGGGGAATGTGTAAGTGTCATGCAGAACTACAGAGGAGTCTTCTCCGCAAAACCAACACGTCCTTTTCAGTCATGTATCTTATTTCCAAATCTCACCTTCGGCGTTTAAGCCACACTTACCGCAGCGAAACCTTTCTGACTTTCATAAAACGCAACGCCCTGGTCAGGGAGCAGTGGCGTAGCCGCAAGGCTGTACCAGGAGAAGAGAAGCTGAGACGCTGCTTTCCGGAGAGAGGCCCGTTGTTTTCCAGTGAAACAAAAGCAGTCCCTGTTCAGCCGTCAAGGAGAAGGGGCTCTTCAGCTGCCCGGCGGGCCCGGGGGCGGCACGGCCGGAGGAGGGTCGGACCGTGCCGCTGCCGTGCGGGCGCGCCGGGGGAGTGGAGCTGGGAGCGCCGCCCCAGCGGGAGGGGACAGGGGGCGACAGGAGGGGAGGCGGCCGGGCGGCTGTCGCAACCCCGAGCATCGCTGGTGTGGCGGCGGGCTGAGCCCGGCCGGGGAGCGCCATGGCCCAGCCGCAGCCGGCCGAGCCCGGGGCCGCGCCCGCCGGGCCGGAGCTGCCCGCGGGGAGCGGCCCCGTGCAGATCCGAGTGGCCGTCCAGGCGGCCGCCGAGGAGGACGAGGAGGACGAGGAGGAGGAGGAGGGGGGCGGCGGAGCGCCGTGCCCCAGCTGCAGCGAGGAGGACTCGGGGCGGTGCGAGCGCTCCAGGTGAGCCCCCGGGCAGGGGCTCCGCTCCGGCGGGGGCGCGGTGCGGGCGCGGCTGTGCGGGGCGAACAGCGGGGCCGCCGCGGACACCCCCGGAACGGAGCGGGCCTGGCTGATGCAACGCCGAGGAACGGGTGGGAGACGCTGGAAAGCCTCCAGCAGGGACGGCCGGCGGCCGGGAGGGAGCTGCCCGCCGCACCGATGGCTCCGCCCGGGCTGTGTCCCACCCGGCCCCCGCGGGACTGCCGGGCCCGGGACCGCGGCTCCCCCACAGCGAGAAGCGCCGGGCTGTGATGCCCCCCACATTTCCAATTCACTGCGTTTTACAGAAAGATTTTGGGGGTTAGTTGTAGCTGCGTCTTGGAGTTTTGTTTTGGATTTCATGTTTTGGTTGTTTTCCTCTTTTGCCCGTTTTGGCTTGCTGACCTGAAATAGTTTTGATGCTTACTAGAATCTCTTACTTGTGAGACGAACATGCAGGATTTTTGTGCCAGCAAGCTGCAAAGAGACAAAGCTCTACTAGTTGTAGTTCATCTTGTGGTTTGTACTAAAGCTGCAGATGGCGTCATAAATTGTCACATAAAGATTTAGGTACAGTAGCAAGAAATCCAGTGTTCTGTTTGAACATTTATTGTTTCTAGCAATAACATGTTATTGTTTCTAACAATTCTATTGATTTTCTAACTTCATACCTAGCATTGACTCAGAATGAACTGAAATGTAGTATTATAAATTACAGAGGGGTAGAAGGGGAGTAAGAAATTTTCTGCAGCTGGCAAAATTGTCTACTGTGGACTACAGAAAGAGGAGTTGAACATAACTAGGCACAGTTAAGGTTTTTAAACTGAGACAGCTTAACTATTCCACAATTATATGTGACTGTTGTCATTTTATGTTTATACATATATTATATGTACAGCAGCCTACAATATTGTATTTCAATTACTGATTTCTTAAAATTGGGATATTATTTGCATTTGTTACCTATGATAGTATTACTTGTGAAGAGCTCCTAACCCTGGCCTAGACTAGAAAAAAAAAATAGTTGTTTTTTCAAGCTTTGAAAGACAATAGCTATTCTTAAATATGTTGATGTATATTCAGTTCTTGTGGAAGTTGCCTTTTTGTAAATGGCAAGAGGTATTGTATATTTTGTAAATGGCAGGGGTATTGCAATGGAGAGAGCTCTCAAGTTTCAACTCTCCCCACCAAAAGCAGATGAATGGAGTTTACACATGTTTCTGCCATTTACATATAACCTTACCCAAGGATCTCCTTTTTGGGAATGCAGCACCTGATAGGAAATTATTTGCAAACATTTTGAAAATTATTAGGGATGATTTAAAACTGCTGGGAATGAGCCATCACACTTCCCAGCTGAAGCTTGCAGACAACTTGCCATCAGTAGGCACCCAGTACTGTATTAATGTTTTTGTTGACAAACGTGGACTGTCCTTGAGTGATTGTACTCTTGGAACTTATAAATTAGATTGCCACACAGTGCTTATTAATACAATTAATACAATACTTTATTCATTTGGAGACTCAGCTAAAATAATACATATTATTCTAAAATATAATTTCAGAATAGAAATGATTATATTAAAAAATAGAATTTTTAGATGCTATCCAAACAATTTATTATTTGTGAGTCTTGATATTTAAAATTCCAAATCTGCTTTCTCCGTAGATATGTTTAGTTTCTTGTGTGACTAATGGCTAGATGAGTCACCATGTTAAAAGATTGTTTTTCATTCTGTTTTACAAGCGTATCATCACAAAGCTCTGAATAAAAAAATAAGTTGTGAATGGCTACTAGGGTTTGCTTCTTTGTCAGTGTTGACTGAAATTATTTATCAACTACTTTTGTAATACAGTTGATACTCTAGAGGTGCTACTAGTTGATCATTATCACAAAGTCATATGGAGCTACTTTAAAATTTCTGCATTTATTGTAGGTGTTATTTCCATACATCATTTAGTGAAGGCTGTTGTAAGAGCCCGTAAGATTTTGTAAAAGCTGACCTGTCTGCCAAACATACAAATAGTGTATAGATCAAACTGTGACCAATATTTGAGAGGTGAAATGAGACCTGTTTGACCCTGATTCATTGTGTTCAGCTGTAGATAGGGATGGTGCTGTTCTCTGCAAACATGCAATTCATTTTTGTTGTTTTCCAAAGCACAACATTCCTTTTTTGTCTCCAAACAAACACCTGCAAATATCTGTGCTAATAAATCCCTGAAATAAATGTAAGCCAAATCCTGAACTAAAGGCAAGCTTTTCCCAGCAGAGTGTGGGTTTGTAAAAAAGGCTGAAATGTTCCAAGCTTCTTGTACCCAGAGTAATTCTGAATCAGTAGTAAATGAAATAGTGGAAAGAGATTACCATGAATGAAAAATAAACACCATTATTTTTTGCTTCATTCTGAAACCACAGCTGGGCATTAGGTATTTTTTACCATCCTAATCATAACTTCATCTATTATCCTCTACTTCTGGCTTTGCCAAGTAACATAAATTCTTTGTCTTGCTCTCTCATTCTTGTCATTCCTTTGAACCATACCCTATTAAAGGCTAGGGAGGTTTTTAACAGGGAGACTTCTAGGATTGTGCAAGTATCCACAAATATCTGATGTGTTCCCCTAAGTGTACCGTAAGCTTCAAAAAGCCAGGTCCCAGAGAACTGCTGCAACTTGTCCCAGCAGCAGGCACAGTTCCTGTGCAGAGCACACTGACCTATCACTCTCTCCAGACAGCAGCACAGCTGCAGCACTGCGGTCACTGCCTCCATCACCCCTGCACAGAACTGTCCGGGGCAGGGATCCAGCTGCCTGCATCCTCCCTGCCAGAACGGCCTCACAGACCTCCAGTGTGATGCCTGCTCCTTTTCCTAAGGATTTCAAAGCCTGCAAAAGCCACTTCAGATCATTCTGGGGAAATGCATGGCTCCTTTTCATTGTTAACTTACCTGGGAGACCAAACTAACACATGATTTATGGGGTATTTAGTAGACGATTGTCTTTTTTTAACAGAAACTTTCATGATGATCCCACAACAAAACTAGACCACTAAAGCTGGAAAAGATGATTCCAACTTAAGATAGACTTGTCCATTTTAGTCACCTGTAAATTTCTATTTCAGCAACAATCATGTTGCTGTAACTGCACGTGGCAAGACATTAACCTTGAATCCATGGCTACAGTATTTTTTTAAGAACAGGATGCTCAACAGTGCTCCATTTTACCCAGGTACTGAGACAATACGATGGGAGGTAAAGAGAAGAAATGAGAATGACTTCTTAGGAATGTGCATATGTGCCTATAAACCTGTTCCTGAGGTACATGATCTGGCAGGTTTGGCCCCTTTGGTAAACTGCTGGTTATGTTACTCTGTCATTCTGGAAGTGACCTGTAAAATGTGCAGCAGTCCTTGTCAGTCCTTCTTACTCCCTGGATATCAGCTCCTGCACTCATGCAGTGAGGAGGCTTAAGAAATCACAACTGCATCATGTTGGAATATTCATTCTCTGGTATGTGACACTACTCACGAAGCACATAAAGGCCAGGCCTAGGTTTAACAGCTTCATATTGAAAAATGTAACACTGTCAGTGGAGGAGCTTATATAGTACCGAGTGCCAGTGCACCTTCGTTTCATATTTTGGTGAATGAGTTGGCTGTGCTTTCTGCACTGAGATCAGCTTTTGGAATGAACTCAGGAACTTGACTCCTTATGCTGACTGGAAATCTTCATCCTCTGAGCTAGCCTGCTGGCTCAGCTGGGTGGGGATACCTGTCCAGTGCCCACATTTAAAGTCAGTTGGAACCAGCATAATGGTTATAGCCCTTTCATTTTGAAAAGCTATTTAAATCCACTAATAGAAGATGAAAATCTGCTGATAAAATGATTTAACTGTTTTCCAGTGGTGGAGAAAATGATGATGACTCTAACCAGAACTGGAAACCACCAGAAAATGACCTGATCCAGAAGTTAATAGCACAGATTGAATATTACTTCTCTGATGAGAACCTTGAGAAAGATGCCTTCCTTCTGAAGCACATAAGAAGAAATAAGTTGGGCTATGTCAGTGTTAAACTCCTCACTTCATTTAAGAAGGTAAGGTAACTTTTTAAGACTTGAAGGGTCTCATGCAAGTCTGATGACTCTAAAAACAGTAGAAGAGATTAAAGTAACATCTTCTACAGGCACCTTTATAGTCTTTATCTGCCCGGTTTTGCTATGATTTGCTACTCATCCAAAACTTTAACTGCTGAACTCACTGATGACTGGCTAAGGAAATCATTGGCTTAAAAGCCTGTATGCTTTTAAATTATCATCCTTGGACACAGGAGGACATTAGATAAAATTAATATCCATGGCAACTACTTGTGAACAGCTGGGTAGTCCTGGTAAAGTTACATTCCTGTCTCTGAGAAGGAACAGTGAATCTGACTTTTGGATGGAGAACCAAAAATTAAACATAGTATAAAGCATCTGGTAACCAAAGTCCCCTAAACATGAAGAGAGTTTTATTATTTTTTCTTTTTTTTTTCTCCTTACTTTAGAAAGACCTATGTAAATCTGTATGTAACTGATTTCTAGAATTACACAAGAAGCACTTTGTCAAGATTCTAAATCTCACTGTTCTACAGAGTTATTCTGTCTAGAAGTTAAGGCAGTCTCAATTTCTTCAGATCACTTTAAACAGATTATATTGGTGACAGATAAACTCTATAAACATTTAATGAAAATGGGAAAGTTTGGGGTGTTTTTTAGACTGAGATTTTTGAGGGAGGAAAAATCAGTTCAATACAATGAAGACCTAAACTTAACAAAACTTTTTTTTGGCAAATGTAACCTCCCTAGAACATGCATTTTGATCATGGTTCAGGCCAAGATGACAAGATGATGTGGAATGACCAAGCACTACTTGAGCAGGCTTTCAGATGTAGTAATGATTTCCAGTTTGAGCTTTAGTGCCAGTTCCTTTAGATGTTTTCATTAGATTCAACAGGAAATGAGCTTTAGAGGAGCTCACTGATGCCTGTCATAGCATGAAAACTTTATTTTCTCACTAAGTCTGCTACATGAAACTTAAATCCAGGGTTCTGTTTGTAGACTGAAGCCTGCATCTGCTTTAAAATTCAGTGCTTAGTTTGACTGGGTTTGCTCAGTTGTGGTGCTTAACCTGTGTCTGTCCCAAAGGTGAAACACCTTACCCGTGACTGGAGGACCACAGCCTATGCACTGAAGTACTCAAACACTCTGGAGCTCAATGATGATAACAAAAAGGTTCGAAGAAATACTCCAGTTCCAGTGTTTCCAAGTGAAAATGTCCCTACCAGGATGCTACTGGTGTATGATATCCACATGATTTCTCAGCTGCAGGTCCTTAACAAAGAAGAAAACGGATGCATGCAAGAAAGGATAATGGAGCATCTCCTCAAAGCCTTTGTAACTTTTGGTGTAATTTCATCAGTTCGCATTCTCAAGCCTGGCAGGGATCTCCCACCTGATATCAGGAGGGTCAGCAATCGGTACACCCAGCTGGGAACCCAGGAATGTGCAATTATAGAATTTGAAGAAGTAGAAGCTGCCGTACGTGCTCATGATTTCATGTGTGCTGGAAACAAAGAGACCGGCATGAAAGTTGTCCTAATAGGCATGAAACCACCAAAGAAAAAAGTTCCCAAAGACAAGAACCGTGATGAAGATACCAGCAAGAGCCTTAAGAAGACTCGATCCCTTAACAAGAGAGTTGAGGAACTTCAGTTTGCTGGTGATGAATCTTCAGCAAACAGCTCTTCTGACCCAGAGAGCAATCCTACGTCGCCGCTGTCAGGACGCAAACGTACCACGTCAAATACGACGAGTAATTTGAGCCCTGTCATCCACCCAAACAACCATTTGAGCCCTAATATGTCACCCAGATCAAGTCCTTGGAACAGTCCATCTTCACTAAGAAAAGTAGCCAAAAAATCTCCACTGGCTGAAGACAGCAAGCTCAACCCAAGCACTAGCCCTGAAATTCCAAGGAAATACACTGATTATTCCTCAGATAGCAGCATCACTCCTTCTGGGAGCCCCTGGGTGCAGAGAAGAAAAGCCCAAACTCTGACACAAGAGAAGAGTCCTGTCAACAGTCCCATGTTGGTTCGGAAAATACAAAATGCAGATGGTCTCCCTGTAAGGGTGCTGCGGCTGCCTAAAGGTCCTGATGGCACCAAAGGATTCCACAATGGCTGTGAAAGAAGGAAGGCTATGAAGGGTGAATAGACTGTTCTTTATAAACAGTTTCACAAAACAGCCAACTGCTGGTGACCAAGCCTGGTGAAAAATTGTCACTTGAGTGACTCAGTTAAGTCAGTATTTAATTTTAAAAGCTTTTGTATTTATACAGACTTTATCATTTGTATATTTGTATTATTTCCTTCACAGAACAGATGAGGTTGGAAGGCATCTCTGGAGATTGCCCAGTCCACCTCCTTTGCTGAAGATACAAGTCACTGATAGGTTTGAGTATCTACAAGGACAGACTCCCCAGACTGTCTGGGTGAGGTGCTCCCATATTCAACCACCCACACAGAACCAGTCTGTGCCCCTTTCCTGTTACTGGGTATCGCTGAGAAGTGCCTGGCTTCATCTTCTTCACTTCTTCTCATCAGATATTAAAAACCTTGATTAGATCCTCCCCCAGAGCCCTCTCCATTCCAATCTAGCCAGCGCCTGCTCTCTAGGCCTGACAGGAGGGACATGCCAGCCTTTTAATCAGCTGAATTGCTTAGCTAATGCAGGGCCCTTACCTGCATCCATTCTTTTTAATGGATTATTTTAAAACACCTAAATATTCAAGCAGGCATATAAATCATTGATGTAAGTACATTATTTGCCAAGCTAGGATCCTGAGGAGCAGTATGTACTTATGTATGGTTTAGTGGTTGTATTATGAAAAGCTATGGAATGTTAGTCTCATCATAAGGAGCTGAGGTTTTGAAGACTTCCTGTGTTTGCCTCAGAAGGAACTGAGAAACCAATGCCACAGTGAGCAGTTGTTCTCACATACATCACCAAAGCAGTATTCAATAGTACCAGTGTGCATTTCCATGAGTAAAGACTCTGAGTACTGGAGACTGCTCTGTAAGTGTTCTCTTGTATAATCAGATGGAAATAAAAATATTAACTCTAGATCTATTTTGTTTACTTTAAAAACAAGTTGAGCTGCACATGAATAGATAACTTAAATCTCATCTTATACCACATGAATTCTAGTAGCAGTTACTCAAAATTTCCATTGCATTCAGGAAAAAAGTCTTCTCTGCCCCATTTCTTATGATTAATTCTGTGGTGATGCTTCACTCGGTGTCACAATCACTTTTATACAATATTATAAACTAAACAGTGATTATGTCACCGCTAACTCAGAATTTGACAAGCAGGCTCAGGAAGAAGTGCTTAAATGAAAACTAGCTATAATGCTACATGCAGTCAAAGAAGGAAACAGCAGTTTTACTTAGAAAAGTTAAACTAGCTCAGGGACAGTAAGAGTGTTTCAAGTTGCAACGGTCAGCTTGGGAACTGTGCATGACAAAGGTCTCATCAGATGGTGATTCTTCTTCATTCCAAAAGTCCACATCCCGTCTAATTTCCTAAGTGTAACATTTCTGCTGTGTAAATAACAGCAGTAACTCAGACTCCTATACAGAGAAATCCCAGTTGCGTGCGTTGCTCCTCAGCCATCCACGTACATTCCTGGTTCTTTTACTGCATCCAAATGGAATCCTCCAGGTGACCTCCCAACTCCTGTTATACAAACTGCAGCATGTGCACATTCACACTTTGTGAGCTCTCAGCACCAGAACTCACAGGCAGGTGCTTGGAGCGGGCACAGAGAACCCTGTGGCTGCCGGAGCAGCAGGGGAGAGGCTGGCAGACAGCACGATTGCTCCAGGGACTTGCCCCACAGAATCCCGCTTCTCTTCTGCAGAGCTCAAACACGCACATGTACACCTTGAAGTGGTGGTTTCAAAAACACGGAGATTTTTATTCTTTTTTTACACAACAAACAGCAATTCTAAAAAGCATTTTAAGAATGAGACCACTTTGCCAAGTAGCTCACTTACTGAAGGCATTCAAGATTCTTAAGTGCCTACACACCACCACTGCCCAGGGCACCAATAGACCCCCACATGCTACTCCATCACAGCAGCTTCAGTCATACATGTACAGCAATAAAAACAGATACAATATTAATTCCTTGGGATAAATATTTTGTTCTCCCTGAGTTTGTCTCTGTTTTCACATCCAATCAACAGCTCAAAACCTGAAAACAATACAAACCCCAAAAATACACACCACACATTCAAACAGCTTGGCGGAATGCTGCCAACAGAGATGTTTTAAACATCAATAGCTCTGCCTTCATTTTGTTGCAGCTCTCAAATGTTCATATTATGATGACATATTTCAACTAAGTGTTGTTTAAAATGTCATATCAGCTCAAAAGAAACAAGGTGACAACACATTTGGCATTTTAGTCACTGGCTGAAAGCCCTTCCCAACTACCAAAAGCATATTTACTTCTGTCCCCAGTAACAAGGGACGCATTCCAGTTGCCTTCATTGTGCACAGGCAGTTTACGGCTGGGTTTAAAACCCTGAGGTCTGAAAAAGGCTGGGGACTTCAATATAAAAAGCTTATTAAGTCAGCTAATACACCTAAGCTATTTAGGACAACAGTGTGATTAATCAAACAGAGCTGGCTTCAGCTTACACCATTGTTCCCTTAACTTGGATTTTACTGCATTTGAAGCAAAAATATAGTTGATTGAGTCATAGGAAAGATCCCACATCTGTGATCGAGTCAGATTAAATGTTTTTGCAACCAGCTCATATTCTTGCGATAGATCAGTTGCAAAGACGCCTTTATCATCAGTCTGGAGTTAAATTGAAAGGGAAGAAAAAAGTTTAAATTAGTTCCTCTATATCAAAAAGATTTTTTCCTATATGTACAAACCAGGTTTATCTTGGTGTTTCCCATTTTATTCCACTGTTCTTTCATCTGTGCGTGGTTATTTCATTCTCTATTTGCCCTATTTTCACTAAAAATTAGTAAATTATTCAAACATATAAGAAAACTTCTTAAAATGATGGCATGATTTATCAAGAAAACAGGATTTCCTACTAAAATTTCTAGAAAGATGGCTATCAAATGCTGCATATATTCAAGGTATGTCAGTACGTGCAGGTCTCCTTATTCCTCTTTTCCCTTTTCCCAGGCAAACACAGTGCTATTAAATATATGTTTATATACACACACACACCAGGACAATGCTATGGATTATGGGGGTTAAACTAACAGGATAATAGTGAAACCTTGTCAGTGGCACCACAAGTACTCAGCACCTTGAATGCTTAAAGACCTCAATGAGCTATCAAGAGAAGGCAGGAGCTCTCACCCAACACAATGAACACCCAGGAAAGCACAGGTGCACATGCAAGCACCGGAGCCATGGGTTTTAAGAGAAATCTGTCATTGTGCAAAGAGTTATAAAATTCACTGCTTGTATAGCTGATCATCTTATCCCACAGAAAAAAGGCCTGGCTTTACAATAGAACCAAGATAAATACTAGCAATTCCCACTTGAATTAAAAGCATTTCTCAAACAGAACATCATGATTTCCTAAAAGCAAATTATTTGCTACAAGGTCAAAAATTTTAAATCAGTTCTGATCCATAAACAGAGAAAGACTTCTCTAACTTCACAATTTTAGCCCTTTTCCTTAATACATGCTTAAAAATCAAAAAACTTACACAAAGCACTGCAGGATGGCCCATGCTGTACCAGTATCCAAAATGGTGTTTGTCACAGGAAGGCACTGTCTGAGATTTTATGTTTGATGTCATGCAAAATTCTAAAGGGAAAAACAGAAAAAGAAATGGGGACATATATCAAAACAAGAGACATGCTAATTGACTTAGAAAGGTCCTGAATAAAAATTAAAATCAGCTACTGTTGTTTCCTTAATTTTCCATGCTTCTTTGGTAATTTCTTTTGAGAAAAGTTTCCTAATCAATTTCTTTGGGGTATAAAAATTTAGGGAGCTTGCAAAGCAGGTACAGAACCACCACACAGTCTTGTACAGTAATGAAAAATTATGATTTGGTTTTGCTTCTATCTGAGACATCAAGTGTTGTCTGCTTCCACAGAGGAGCCAAAAAAACCCGCAAGTGTCATGAGTCTAGCTTTATGGGCAAGACTCATTGCCACGTCTGTCCAAGTCACCTCTGGTCAGAGGTGGTGCCACTAGATCAGCAGTACATATCCTGTTCTGATATCCAAAGTTCAAGCCATGGTAAGTATTTTTTTCCTTACCAATAGGTATATGATTCTGGTGAACCAGTGACACTATCTCTTCAGAACCTGCTGCTGTGGAGTTGAGAAATGTTCCATGTCCAATTCTGTCAGGAGGCAGGCCCAGGAGAATCTTGGTCTCCTCCTCTTGATTTTGAATCTAGAGAGGATATATTTCACATTCTGTCAAGGCAGCATAAAACAGCACATTATATAATTACAATGGACTTTCAGTTCCACTTTCACAGCATCTCTTATCTGAAAGAAAGTGTTAGCGAAATAGGAACAAATATAAACATGTTGATGACATCACATGTCCTGCTTAATTTACTGAAAAATAACTATCTTCAGTATTTATTGGACTTCTCAGAGCCATCATTTGAGCAGAAGCCAAATTCTTTGTACTGATACCAGTGGAACTAATAGAGCTCACTGCTCCTGAAACTGTAGATTTCACTACTATGATAATACCAGGAAGAAAGAAGTGGATCTCTTAGAAAGCTCCTAATTTCAATTTCACACCTAAACCCACAATAGATATAGTACAGGAAGCAATAATCTGGCTGTTCAGACTTAGAACAAAAGGTTGAAGATTTCTCCTTGTTTTCCTGTCTGTTGTCAAATGCCCCAAACCATTAATACTTTGGCCTGAGAAGATCAAAATGCACGGAAGATAATCTTAGTTTTGTCAAGATTTTCACACAATGACAATTGCAGAGAAGCACCAAAACAGAGAATTCTTTTACCTCAGAAAGATGGAGTGCCAGCTTGAGACCTGCTTTTTTTGCTTCTGAGAGAGGTTCCAAAAAATCTTGACCATGTCCTGCCTGGAAAACAGGGACACATCACTATTCTACAGCTTATTTGACAAAATCCCTGTCATTACCATAATTAAGAAGTCTAGCAATAGCCAAACACTACATTCAAATACAGTTACATTTAATTATTCCACTTTTCCCATTACTTCAGTTTGGAATGCAGTGAATCAAACCCTCTGCCATATGGTTTAGAGGAATGGATCAAACACCAGTAGCTCATATGATACCTAAGACTTACAAGCCAATTTTCTTGGTTTTTATACCTTTTACACAGCTACCACCTAGAGATATTTCACTTCAGCTTGACAGCTGCCTTTGAATATTTTTGTTTTATTTATGCAAAATAGAATTTGGTGCAGCCAAACAAAATTTAAACTATTGACAACTTGCCTTCACACACTTAATCTGACTGGGACAACTCAGGTATAGACACTTCCCAGATAAACACTGCTTTTCAATGGTTCTTTTCCCAGTCACATACTAATCAAAGGATTCTTTGTTAGAGTATCTGCCTCTTATAGCAGCAATAAAATTAACCCAATATCAATCCATTCCAGCTAGGCACAAAAATTGGACAAAAACTTGTGAGTAAAAGCTATGATTAGAAGCACCTGCTGTTGCACAACATTATACATTTATCTTCAAGACCAGAATAAAATAAACCAAAAACTTACAGTGGGATCACCACTGAGGTCAAGTCCTACTACAACCCCATCACTGGAAAGCAGGAACTCTTCAGCAAGTTTAACAGTCTGTTTAGCAACTGCTGGGCCATGTCTTCTGTTTATTGCTATTAACAGCCTGGGACAGAAATATATTAAATTATTAAATTAAATTATTATTAAATTATATCCAAGCTGTAATATCAGAAGCTCAACAGATCTGATACCAATAAAAAAATGGCACTTCATATCCTTCATGGCTGAGCATAAAGAATATTGTACTTGGAAACTGTTCTAGGGATGAAGGTACCAAAGTGCAGAGGGACACAAACAGATAAATAAGTTGGCTCATGACAAGCAATACTACACATGAAGGTTGAAAATTCTTCAGCTTTCACCAATAAATCTAGTAAGGCTTGCTACTGGGGCTATAAAAGACAGGAGAGCAAACTCTCCAAACAACCACTGACACCTTCTGAAACTTTTCTGCTGGTCAGGACCAGCTCTTCTTTACAGCAGGCTGCTTGTACAGTTAACTAACAAAATCTTTGCAACTAAGCTAAGCTGTGAAAAATGAGCCAATTCCGTGAAAAACACCTCTTTTCCTGAAAATGTTGCAAAGAATGGACAGTCTTAGAGATGAGAGGCTTTACCCACTTTTCTTTAGCAGTAAAAAAGATAAAAAGTCAAGTTTCTATATGAATTACCTGTTTCCACTCCATGTAATCTAGTTTAAAAACAATTTTCATTCCTACACTGATGGCTTGTAAACCTGTCTGCAAACATGAAGCAGACTACAAAGTCATCAGACTACACAAAACCTTGAAACAGATATATTCCATATGCTTTATTTACCTTACATCTATATCCAAGCCTTCTTCTTGACACTGCTTTATCCCCTCAAGTACGGTTTCAACATACATCCTTTTGGTCATACCTGCAAACACATGCACACATTTGGAACAAACATATTTTAAATTATTTTTATTATATTGCAGACCCAGCTCTCTAGTCTCCTAGGTTTCGTGTTGCACCTTTGATTTTAGACCATATAGTCTTCTAACCCATGTAATTCTAATTCTATCTGTAAATATAGCTTTACTGTGAACCACACATTTGAACTAAACCTCATCCTAAGGATGTGGAAAAATTAAATGACTTTGTGCGAATGAGAGAATCGGAATAGGACTTCCATTATGTGTTTCTACTAAATCACACCTAGAAGAAAAAAACCAAAATAACAAAAGTAAAATATATTAGCTAGCTACTAAAAATATTAGCAGACTCAGATGCCATACTCAAGTGAATAACCCAATTGTATCATAAATTTATGACCAACACATTTTTGTCCTCAAAAATCTAATAGCAAAATGACATGCTTTTACATGGTTAAATCTAGCTTTGATATTTAAAGAATATTTTTACTGAGCCAACTAAATTTGACTTTTCTTGTTATTAACATAGTGTTTAACTAAGTTTTATAGTGCAAGAAGATCACAAATTAAAAACCAGAAAAGACTGTACCTGTGGAATTTTCTTCTCTTGGAGTGCTTCTCAGTTCCAGATACTTGACACCATCATCAGCAAATTCTTTAATGACATCTTTAGTTATCTGATTAAGTAAAAGGGTATTCAACATCATAAAAGTGATACTTACATTTTCCTTCACAACTAAAACACTTGGTTATTTTTTGTTGTGAAAAACTTGCAATGTCTTCAGGCCCAGTATGTTTTTAGTGAAATACTGCCACACAGAAGGAGCCTTTGATTCCTTCAGGGATAGTGAAGAGAGTCCAGGTCTTTTACAATAATTATTCTGACCTTCAATTGAAAGGGACCATTGTTGATATTGTTACTTGGAACCCAAGGCTCTTAATCCAACTGACTGTGACTGTGTGTACTGCTTGCTTAAGTGAACTTTTAATTAATTTACCAGCAAAATATCTTCAGTCCTCGTGGTAACCTGATAGATGATCTGAAACATCTGAAAACATCTGAAATAAAATTTTAAAAAATTAATTGGAAAGACAATGAATGAGTATTTAGGAAAAAAAATAAATCTACATTTTAAAAACACCTACCCACTGGAGTCAACTCACCAGACTGTAGCTTGAAATACAAAGAACCATCTGAACAGCAATATTTGATTTTAGATACTAACAAAGCATTTGCAACAGAAATTGTTACTATCACAAAGCCTTTTGAAGGAAAAGGAAAACATGAAGTTTCCAAAGAAACTATTCAATTTTCAATTTCAACAAGTCAATTTTCTCTGAAAAGCATATGATCCTAGTGAAAAAATTCAATCCTTTAAAAAGGGAACTAATCAACAAGTTTTCCTTCTAGCTTGCAAGCACCTAAGAAATCACTCTATAGATACAAATAACAAAAAAATCTGAGATTATGCTGTAAAACTTAAAAACATATTTTCTGCTTTTATTGTGTAAGGGCACATATTTCTGGTTTTAACTTAATTAAAAAACCTTTGGTACATGTTCATCACACACATGCACATACTCACTCATCTAAGGTTCTTTTCTTTCCTTTGTCAATTACAGTCATTCCATTCTGGATCTGAAGGTTTGGCTTCTGAGCCATGAGTTTCTTCATAGTAGCAGAACTGATACTGCCATTCAAATGAGCATGAAGTTCCTACAGAAATAAAAATCCTATGGTGTCGCTAAAGGACACAAAATGATTCACACAAACACTCTCAGAACAGAAAAGCCCCCTTTATTCTCTGACTCCAGTATTTATATTCTCAACAATGACCAGAGATTGGATAATTAAGTTACCACCTTCCCAAGCACACTGGTCATGAGAAATGCCCATCAAAAGACATTTCTTAGAAGGAATGTGATAAACGACTTATGTTTATGGAACTTTAATTGGGAAAGTAACTAAAACTATGAAAACATTATCAGAAGGCTTAATTTTCATGGTGACACTATGGACTTATGAAAAGGATGGTTTCTGCACCTTGTTTGTACTACTGTTCTCATATCCTACATCAGTGTTTCACTCAGAGTTTGAAAAAAACAGTGATGTGCATTTTGGCTAATAGTACCTTCCATAGGTTTTTAAAGGCACTGGTTCAACTGAGAACAGCCCTATTTCTTTCCTCTCACTTGGTGGCTGCTGTTGGCACTGGTCTCAGTGGGAGCACAGCTGGCTCAGCAAAGAGCTCTCCACACAGTTCTTGGGGTGGTGTCATCCAAGGTGAGGAGGAAGCCAGCAGCCACCTCAGTATTACAAAAAGTACAGTAAGGATTCAAGAACTCTCCCCATCCATTGCAAGTTAAATGTACATATCCATCATTCAAAAATAGCAACCCACTACCCACTCCCCTTCCTTTTGGTTCATATTCTGAACTCACACCAGAAATGCAGCAAGACTCTGCTACACGTCAGAGTGCGGCACACGAACCCCGATAAATCCGCACGCACCCCTACGGAAGGCTTGCACTGATATGCCACAAGTAAGGCACACCCTCGGCACAGAGAAAAAGACTTATCTGAGCCAGACTTCTCGGCTAAACCGAGGGGAAATAGGACAAAAAGAGAAAATTGAGATCGCGCTCAGTTGATTTAATTGCAATTAGATTACTTAGATCACTAAGGTCTGTAAAGAAACCGGACAGGCAAACACCCGAGTGCATTTTGCGGGGGGGTAAGGCCCTCAGAAAACGCGCGTTTGGGGAGAACTCCGGGACAGCAGCAGCGTGTGTCGCTCTGTCTGTCTCTCCGTCCGCAGCCCGAGCGCGGTGCCGCCGGAGGAGGCTCCGTGCCCGCCGCCCCCCGCCGCTCACCGCTTTGGGCAGCCGTCGGTAGAAGCGCAGCTCCCGCTCGCGGTCCCGCTCCTCCGCCATGGCGGCTGCTGTACCGGCGGGGCGGGACGAGCCGGGCTCAGCGGCGGCACCGCCCCGGCCCGGCCCCGGGCCCGCCCCCGGCACCTGCAGAGCGCGGGGCCGCGCCCGCCGCTCCGGCCCGCTCCCTCCCTCCGGCCGCGTCGCTGCGGCGGGACCGAGCCGAGGCCACGACAAACACGGTCAGAATTCAGGCCAGCAAAGCTTCGAGGCGCAGTTTATTCAAGCGATAGCGCTTCCAGCCCGACGGCACCGCAGTGCTACAGCAGCGGCCGCCCCAGCCCCGGGCGAGGGGCGCGCACGCACGGCCGCGCGTTTTTACCGCGGCTACACAAAGCTGCTGGCCCGTCATGGCACTGGCCCGCTCCATTACCGCGTCACAGAGGCCGAAGTGGATAAACTCATCGATTATATTGCCAACCCTTTCTAAAAGTAATTTGGCAAGCTTGCTAGCACAAGAATAGGAACTGTAACTAACTTCCATTAATATGCAAGTCAAACCCAACCAAAACAGAATTATTCCAGGACAACAAAAAAATCTACTTCAATTATTTCATATTTAGCCTTTAGTGTTACTGCAGTCTAATTCTAAACCCCCCACAAATTAAAGTCGATTCCCTAAGCAGATATTGGCTCTTGCTATATCCCAAACCAAGAAGTTAATGTAATTAACATAATAAAATATGGCGATTTACATACATAACTCAGGCAAATAAATTATCCTCCCACAAATACAAAAAAAATATACTGACATATTTAGGGAAGTTAGCTTTAGAGTTAAATTCAAGCATAGAAATATGAAGTAAACAATTCAATATTCAAGTTAGTTTACAGATCTTTGGGGGCCTGACAGGTCATCCAAGTTCAAGCACAGTGGAGAATTTGGTTAGCTGCTCAACCTTTTTTCATAGAAAAATACCATGTCCATAGAAGAAATGAAATTAATTTCAACTTGCTCAGTGATCCACTCTTTTATTTGACCTTAGTTAAAGGCAAACCAAGTACAGATACTGTACATTAAAACATATGCACATAGAACAAACACTTGTTCTTCATTCTACCTTAAAGGCTCAAACCTCCACACTCGTTTATTTAGAGCCCTTTGCAGGCAATGACTCCTCTCTGAAACACATTGCACCCACATTTAAATATAGAGAGATCCATCTGCAGGTCCCACATAGCCAACACCTATTAGCAGCACATCAATTAGTGTCCATATTCCAAGTCCACCGAAGCTGAAGAGTTTTCCCAGACCTTCCCGCCACTGACCCAAATAGAAACGATCGGCACCAAATCCACCAAGGGTGATGCTATAAGAATAAAAATGTGATTCATTACTATTAGAGGAACTGAGCTTGGGTACCCAGGTGTTTTTCCTCCAGCTGTTTGCTGAAGACAGCCCGCACTGTTGCATGTGAACCCTTTATGCATTCTATGCCCACCATTTCAAGCTAGACTATCTGAAATACTGGTTGTCTGGCACACCTTTAAAAAATACCAAGCAAGAAACCACAGAATCTGAAGATTTTAAAGAAAACAAACCTACTTTAGCTAGACTTTATCCAATAGATCCTGCTTACCTTAGTGCCAAGGCAGTAGACCACTTATAACCTCCAGTCCAGTTGCAATAGAGCATCTTAGGAAAGACACGATTACCTAAACATTGGAAAATATTAAAACCTTAATGAAATAAACAAGACCATATAATAAGGAAGAAAAATACAAGGAAGAAGATACTATATTTTTCCAAAAGGCATCTAAAAGGGTTGACACTGAGCTTTTGTGTTGACAGTTGTTTCTCATTTATATCCTAGAGTTCTCTGTTCCATCAATCTTGGTTCCATATCAGAAAAGTCAGTGAACAAACAGAGGGAAAATTAAGCCTAATTGTATGGAACCAGCATCATTTTCTTTCATTTACCTATGGAGACATTTGATATTGGTTCTATTAGTGGTCTGAGAACAAGTTTAACTCACAGGAATTGACAAAAATAAGAAGAACTGGTGTTCTCTGTTTCACCAGAACGCACTCTGGTGTGACAGTATACAACAATAAGCCAATGTTTGCAGTTAGATGTCACTACTAGGCTAAAAAATTAAATTTAAAAATAAAAAAAATCAGTAGATTGATCAAGGTGCAGGCAAAAGGATATAAACAATCTTTGTATTCAGCCATTACAAAATATGTGAGAAACTGTTTAGAGAAATCGAGCTATGCCCACCTTACCTAGACAATGAATGTGATCCCGGACTGTGCAAGTTGCATTGTATCGTTGTCGAGGACAGGAAACTGTCATGCAGTTTGTGGAATTGGTACAGACATAATCACTTGTGGCAAGCTGCCAGCAAAACTGGCACGTCATGTTAATTGTAAAGTTCTCCTGCTCTTGGTTATTCTCATCCTGTAAAAGGACAGCACTATCACTTCAATAGTATTAAAAAAAAAAATCAATGTGCAGTATTAAATTAGATTTCATGAGTAGACATTTTGGGCAAAAGAACAATTGCTCTGTTTGCTACCTCTTATAGAGCAGAATAAAAAACCACCAAAGAGGTATCAAAGTCACATTTAACATTCCCAATTCCTCCAATCTAAGGCTGCTGCCAAAAGGAGGGCTCATTTAGTCTAACCTTTAAGGTCAGTTTGTAGCTCTGACAGATATTTAGCCTCCCCACTCTCCAAATGTTTGGAGTGGTTTAACTCATAGGCATGGCCAGGTAATGAGAAGATCATTAGGCAAGAAAGGCAAACCAGGGAAGAAGGGCAGGCCTGCCTCTTCAAAATCCCACAGTGAGTGATCAAATTTCTCAGAACTGCAAACCTGCCTACATCAGAACCTGGAAATCACTATTCTATTTTAAGACAAGATGCCACAGTTTAATTACTTCAATCTGGGGTTAAGAGTAACGGGTTACTTACAACACAATGAACATGTGGCTTGACTTTGCAATCAAAAGTTGCTGTCTTCCCATATATACAGGAATAGTTTGTGTTGCATGTCATGCAGTCTGGTGGCAACCTACTGCAGAGCCCGTTGCTGGGACAATTAGTCACGTAAGGTGGAATTTCTGTACTTTCTGAAAGGTGCAATAAGTGAATTAAGAACCCGAGCAAAAAAAGCTAAATAGTCTAAAGTATATATATACATTTTTTTTACACATATACATAGACAAACACATGCATTGATGGTGTATAAAGGACTTTCCACACTCAAATGGAGCAGCATTCCCAGCCTGTGCTGTGAGGGCCAGAGGAGCAACAGGGCTCCGCACAGGACACCAGCCAACACTTCAGCACAGCACCAGGACTGAGCTTACACGGATTAGTGCCACCTCAGCCAGAGCTCCTCAGCAGAAATAATCAGTTCAGGAATAGCAGCAGGGTGACACGGGTAGCCTACTTTGAGTTGAGCTCTAATTAGGGCTACATCTACCTCAGCCATTTGCTGTTTGCGTATGTACAGAATCACTTCCTAAACTACCAGCAAGAACAGCACTTCTGTCAGTCCTGATGCACCCTCAGCAAGCTACAAAGCTGTACTGATGACAGACAGGGAACAAGAGCAAGTTCTTGCAGGATGCTGGAGTCTTTCAAGAACTTCCACCATCCTGAAGGGTATAAACCACATATAGCACAATGGTACTTTAACCTACCATTTTCTAGTTTTCATATGGACCAGTTGTCTAGCTAGATAACCAAAAGTAATTGTTACGGTCATTAAGAGTAACTCATAATGTGTAACACTGCAATGCTTCTTACCACTGTGAAATAATGTACCTGTTTCTAAGACCCAATTCAAGAACTTTTGGCCTCAAGACTGAGAAGGACCCACAGATAACAAACAAAATTAACAACATAACACCTTACCTAATGCTTTAAAATAGGGTGCATTTGTACTTGTTGAAGTTAGGCTTTTTGCCAGTGTAGACTGTGGCTGTGAAAGCTTTGTCGTCATCAAAGATCCTGCTACAAGACAAAACCATGGAGAAAATGAAATATGTTAAAAAAAATTCATCTTCAGAAATAGTTTGATTTCAGCACTCTGATATGAAAATGCAAGTAGAAAGTGTAATGAGATATATAAAAAAACCAGTTCTCCAGTTCTACTAATAGTGGGATATTTATATTAAACATTAGAAAAGTAGTAAAATGGACATGTTCCTTAAAGACAAGGAACTACATTTATTTCCATTCAGTCTTATTTTCTGATTCACGAGAATTAAAAGCACTGGTCAGAAAGCAGATTTCCACAGTGTTTTCTACTGAACAATACCATATAACGAAGCAATGCAAGTAGTTCCTTGTCGGAAAGCCGGAATAAAGGAATAGAGGCACGGCTGTGTTGGTGCAGGCGCTACGCGCTGGTCGCTGCGGGAAGCGCCGCCTGAGGGCTCGGGATGCGCCAGCCCCTGCCGAGCCCTCACGGCAGCCACCGGGCACAGGTGGAAGGAGGAGAGCAGCTTCGTCACACCACCTACCCTGGCCGTGCCGAGGAGCTCCAGGCCGGTTTGTGTCACACACGTTCGCGAAAAAGGGCCGCCACAAAAGGTGCTGTGTAATAAAGCAGCACACGAGCCGGCCAGAGGGGCCTGGCCCGTGTTTTGCCCTGACACCGAGCACCTCAGCTCCAACCCCGCAGAGCCGGCACAACGAAACGCGGCCATGCCCGAAACAGCCGCTTCGCCCCTGGTCAGGGGAGCGGCGGCGCATCCTCAGCCCACCGCGGTCACCGCCACCTCCGCGGCCGGACCCGCGCTCAGCCCTGGCTGAGCCGCCGCAGCTCGGGGCAGCCGTCCCCCCGCCCCAGGCCCCAGCCTGAGCCCCTGCCCCTTCTCCCGACCCCGCCGCCCTGTTTCGGCCCGGCGGCCGCGCTCACCGCGGCCGGAGAGGACGGAGAGCTGCGACAGGAACAGCGCGGCCCCGCAGAGCCCGCGCAGGGCGCGCCGCCACCGCCGCGCCGCCATCTTGGTGCGCGCGCCGGGCCCGGCGCCGCCGCCAGGGGCCGGGCCGGGGGCGGGGCCTCGGCGCTGAGGGGCCGCGGGGGGGGAGCGGCAGCACCGCGGCGGCACCACACGGGAACCGAGACCGCCAAAACACCAACGCCGCTGCAAAAACCCTCAGAACCTGAACGCTGCAGGCTGAACACAACACAGGGAGCGCGAAAGCGACAGTCCATAAAAATAAATGTACGTATAAAACATAGAAATAGAAATCGCCCGCCACTCCCCGTGTTAATTCTGTCATGTGGAACAGAAAGCTTTCCCAGCACTTGCTCCTTCAATGTTTGTTTTTTCCCCCTTTTCCTTTAGAAGCAGGAAATAAAAATAAATCCACTAACGCAAATGAATACAAAACCAAACACAGACTTATTAAACACAGGTCTGTATGAATGTGAGGCAGAAGTAAAGCATAAGCTCTGTATTTGTGTTAATATTTATGCACTAAATTGTAGTTTCTGCTTCATGGCTGTGATATTTAAATCACAACTAGAGCTGTATAGCTTAGATAATTGAGCAATACACTTAACACTGTCTAAGCCTGTTCATTAAATAACAGCATATTAAAGTGAAAAAGAAGTAAAATTTAATCTCTCAAAAAATCCAGTTCAATTTCCTGCAATGGCAACTTTACAAATAATTTCTAAGCATAAACAAAACAGAAATTTCAAGTTTCAAGTCCAACATACTGTTTTAAAATTTAAATTGCCCTCTGCTCCTTTTCAGCATTCTAACTACTCCCAGCAAATGAAGAAATAAATTACACAAAAAAGGCTTTTCAAAGGGTTTTTTTTTTGTTGTTTTCGTAATAAGCCAAAACAACAGCAAACAGAGATAAAAAATAAAACACTTCACACACAGTTACATTAATTCAACTGCATTCTTGGCAACCACCATTACAGCAAACAGTCATCACTCCAACTCCACGAGTGCCTTCTTACACTGAGACTTCCAACAAAGATTTCAGTGGATTTATAGTCTGTGAACACACATTCTGAATTAACCAAGCTATTCACATCCCACCTCACCCCCTCACAAATTTTTGTTACCATCTGGAGCTAGAAAAAAACCTGATCCAAACTGCTCCTGAGGCACTTCTATACTGCCAAGCTCTGGATGCCAGGTCACAGTCAGGTACCTGCTCTGTGACTGAGGGAGCTCAGCATTCCCAGCAGCATCTGCTTTCCTTCCCAGCCTCCTCATCCCCACCACTGTAACAGCCCTGGCTTATTCCCACAGCAAACCCACCACATCAGAGGTGTAAGACTTTCTAAATAAGCATTCTGCAATTCAGGCAGATTGGAAACTCATGCGATTGTTAAAGGAGTTGGCAGGTGCATCTGTCCTCTCATGCTTTTCCTGGAGCACCAGAAGTGCTACATTTGCTTATTTTGCGTATCCATTAACTGAAAATTCTCTCAGATAGCATCACTGCTGTGCAGGAAGAAAGAAACATTTCACATAGGCAACTAATAATTTTTTTTCCTAGCAGCAACATCAGAATTCTTCTTCTGCATTTGGAATTTGTGAAGTCTTTAATTTCTTGAGTTTTTCAATAGCAGAAGATACTGAAATCTCTCCATGGATTTTGTTGTCTCTTGTTCTCACATTGACAGCATTATTTGCTTTCTCCTTTTCTCCAACCACTGCAAGACACAGCACAAAATATTACACAATCTACATTAGAAAATGAGCCTAGAACAATCTTTGTCCAACATTAGAACTTAAATTATATTCAGAAACATAAGATGCTGCAGTTACCTAAAATGAAGTTATACTGAGCCAGCTGTGCATTTCTAATTTTCTTGTTTAAGGTGCAACTTTGATCTAGATCCACATCTGACATAAATCCTGCTTCAAAAAATTGGTTGCAAACCTAAAAAAAACCCAAAGAAACCAAAACCCTCTTAGTATTACTATATAGTTTACAACATACATTTGTAAATGCTGCAATTACTAATCTCTCCCAATATTTAATTCATGCATATGCATCATTTTGTTCTTGTGGATGATTATAAGGAATTCAATTATTTGAAAAAAATCTACGCATGCAGCAGCACCCCAGCTAGGAGACAACACAAGATAACATCAAACATATGCTGGTCTGCTGCTGCATGTCAAAAACACGTCCTCAGAGAAAGGAGAAAGAGGAGAAGGAATAAACACACTTATTCTTGCATTAAAAGGAAAGCATGTGACAGGGGTAAAACCAGCCATGTTTCAGAAGTGATGAAGTCAGGAATATACATGGTGGGAAATGGAAGAAACTGGCTCTGCCTACTTAGAGCTGAGAGTACTGTAATGAAGCATTAGTTATATAATGTTTGTCATCCAGGATATTTTCTCCTTTAATAATTACAGAAGTATGTACATAATTAAACAACCCAAAATACTCCAAGTTACATACGCCTTTCTCAGATATATTTAAATTTTGGACTGAAACTTTTATACTGAAAAATTTGCCTCTCCCCCCAAGCATGTCTCCAAAGTTATTAAGCATTAATTCCCTGTTCTAGGACAAGTACTTAAGGATCTATGGAATCTGCCAGAAGGAGTCAAGCTCTCCTCTCACCTGCTGGGCGTATTGCTCCGAGGTGGGGCCCACAGGCACAACCATGACCTGCCGTGGAGACAGCCAGAATGGCCTGGCCAGCACAGGACAAACAGGAAATAAAGGTGCATTTTACATTTCCAGTCACAGCCATAGTCATACTCCACAATAATAATTTCTGTATAGAATTATTTACGTTAGCTAAGGATGTTGGATAGTGTATTATCTCCCGCTTTTCAAGCTCACATAAAACAGCAAATAGATTGATTCCAGTACATATGGGGAAGTTGGACCTTCTGTATTCTTCCCAACTAATTTCACTTTAAACAGAATTTTTTCTGCATAATTTTCACTTTTATCTAAAACTTTACAGTGAAAAGTGGACAGTCAGGTGACTGAAAATAAGAATTAACTCTTCCTTAGTACTTTCAATACATTCATGAAGAACTTCCAGATCTTATCCAAGATAAAACAATCAATCGTAGAAGTACAAAAATATTTCACATATTAGGATTAATTAATGTCTGTATACATAAATAATTGCTTTATCTATATCTGACATCCTTCTAGTACAAAAGCACAATTTTTAAGAACAAAAGAACAAGAATAATGTAGGACTTACACATCCAATTACAATTCCTACTTCTGCATTGTTTTTCTTTTTTCTGCAGTCCCATCAAATAGTATGGATATGATACAACTCAGACCAGAAATCTGGACTTCTTTTGAGAAAATTTTAGGGGAATTATTTTTGCATTATAATATATGGGACATTAGGAAGGATATGGAGTTTCTATGTCGTTAAAGTCTTCTTAGAATTCCATTTGTGCTACATACCATTTTCCTCCATAATTTTCAGCTAGAATAGCTATCATTCTCTCCACAGATCCCAAAATAGCTCTGTGAATAATCACTGGCCTTTTCTTGTCATCGCCATCCTTACTGAAAAAAAGTCAAGGTTTTTTTTTTTAAATAGTTATCTTAATTCACACACATGTAATCCTACTAATATTTTTGATTCTACTGTTAACAGAAAGACAAAATTCAGTTAATTATACTTATGAAAAATCAACCGGTTTTATTAAAAATGTACTTCAAGTCAACTGGGCTTTTAAAGGAATTCTAATTTAAAATAATCATGCCTACAGCTAGTGGCAGAGACACACTCTTAAATTTGTGAAGACACTTGACTGACTCAGCATCATTTTTGTGCATTTTAGTATTTTATGTTCTTCCTTGCACCCTCCTTCCATTAGGACTTCCTTTTATTTTGTTGCACAGCATCTTACCCGCTCTTACTATTCATTACTTCACTAAAATTACAATCCCAAAATTTAAAAAAACCCTCTCTCTTTTAAAAAAAGCCAGTTCATAACAATATTATTTCATATCATAAAAGCTATGATATCTGTAGAATATACTGCTGGACCAAAAAAATTACAAAGATTCTTATTCTATCTTCCCCATCTTCATAATATGCAAAATCAAACACAGCAAGAAATACAACCCAGAAAATGATATTCAAGTCAACGTGGCGCTAAGATTAATTCACCCAGTGGCCCTAGCTGGAAACCACCCAGATTTTCACTAAAAGCTGCTTGCACTTGGTTTATGTTCAAAGTTAACTAATTTAATCTGCTAAAAATAAAGAACTACTTAGTACAAACATACTTGCTCCTTAGGGCATGTTTGAATTTGTGTGCCATGTCTTCCAAGGAGACACAATGACTAGGCTGAAAATGAAACCTGACTCAGCTGAGGGGTTTTTAGCATAGCTTATGATCAATTGTCTTCAAGACTGGCAGACAAATCAGAAAATGAGATTTTCCTGCATTTACAATTAAAGTGAGCTATCATTACATTGAGAAAATGTCTTCAAGTTCATGACTCGCTCCTCTGCTCGCTCAGGGTATTTGCTCTCCCTACCAGCTGGCTGATTTACAAGCTAATCATTTGTTAAATAAACATTATAGTATTAGTACATAATAGGAATTACAGATAATAAAAGCTACTGTTTAATTTCATTTTAAAAAGGAAGATATTTAGCTTAACCACTCACCCAACATAAGTAAGATTAAACCGAATGGGGAGCTGGAAGTCAAGCTGGATGGTAGCACACTGATGGTACCTACCAATTGCATCTTTGATTTTAATATCAATCTGTGAAGCAAAATAACACAGATAAATATAGTTTGCCTGCAGTACATCTGCATTTCTGTCCATCCCAAAGTTATACTGAAATGCTGAGTCACTAACCTTAGGTCCATAAAATGCTCCATCTCCTGGATTCAAATTCCATTGCTCTCCAAAGTCATTCAAGCTGTTTTGAAGTTGCTAATCACAATAATGAGAGAGTAATTAAAAGAGGTATAGAAGGGCGTCTCATCAGTGGAAGTCAAAGCATTTGCCTTTGAAATTCAAAAGGAGTCAAAAAGCAGCACAGCCCCTGTTGTTCAAGCATTTGTTCATTTATGACAAATAATCTGGAAATAGTAGTTCCTTGTATAAATATTATGATTAATCAGAAAAAAAAGATTATTAGCAATCTAACTAGTTCAAGTTAAGGGGCTAAGTAAGAATCTGAAAGTTCTGGTTTTCTATGTAAACTTCAGATTTAATGCGATGTTTTCCTACAAGAATTTCCACTAAGGGCAGTATTCAGCATCTGATTTAAGCAATTTCACCATGCAGCATGGAAGAACTCGGTTAAATATCTACCTCTGCAAGTAAAAATATTAAGTATGTTTGCTTTTAAATTAATTACCTTTTCTGCATGATCCCAGACCTCCAAATCTCCAAGATAATTTTCTGGTCTTGTAGAAAGATGTAGTTGAAAGGTAAAGCCAAAGACAGCATAAACTGACTTCAAGAAATCAAGACAACCCTTAATTTCTTCTTCAATCTTAAACATAAAACATATTAAAATAGGTTAAAATTTACTTACATAAAAATGTAATTGAATCCACTGTATTCTTCATAACCAGAACATAAGCATCCATTAATTAATAAGAAAAAATTAATAATCACTCAAAAATTACATCCAATAAACCCAAATCCATTTAATGGGCAAAGAGAGATCTGAGGTGTTACGGCTTCAAAGCATGGCAAGTAAAGTAGTACTTTTGTTAAGCATGAGGTTCTGGAGACAAATTGTATCCTGAGTTGAAGTTATGTAGTTCCACTAAAATCTATGCATTACTGACAAAATAAAGGTTTTATTCAGCATTTCTATAGAAAACAGTGGATCAACTGCTTTTTTTTTTTTTTTTTTGCAGAGGGAGATGGAAAATGTAACAAATCTTACTTTCTGGGATTTAGTTGCCCAATGCATTTTTCTAAATAAAAGGAAACACCTAGCAAAAAAAAAAAAAAAAAAACAAACCACCAAAAGCAGCATTATGCTACACAATGGAAAAATGAAGAGTTGAAATACTTTGGGGATTTTTTTCTGGTTTACTGTTAGTTTGCACTGGGAGAGGTTTTTTTAGGTTTTTTTGGTTGACTGGTGAGGGTGTGGGAGGTGCTTTTTTTTTTTACCTGTTCCATTGTGCAAAAGATGTGAGCATCATCTTGTTGGAAGCGCCTTACACGAGTCAAGCCACTCAAAGTGCCTGAGAGCTCATTTCGGTGAAGAACTCCAAAATCTGCAAGTCTAAGAGGCAATTCCCTCCAGGATCGGGGACGATGGGCAAACATCAAGCTAAAAGGAACATGGAAGAACCTTCCTCTTATCCTTCTTACAGGAGATTTAAGACAACACAAAAATAAACGAAGCTCAGTACAGACAGTAATCACATCTTTAAGCATTTACTCGTTCAGGTTACATCCTGAAAGACAGGCAAACAGAAAAAGCACACCACTCAATGAACTGCTGAAGACCCCTGAGGAAAAATCCATAAGAGTAAATCAACACTGGTTCATCCATACCCTTCTTGGAACACCACATCTGATGGCCACCTCTATCCAACAGAATTGCCATTTACTAGTGGTACAGACTAGTGCTAGCATACACAAACCCAGCTCAGTGTAGAGTTACTGCAAAGTTCTGCTTTGGGACACTGTCACAGAAGCTCTCTGGACACACTGGCTTAGCAGTCTATCATAAACATACATCACAGCATGAATTAATAGTCCTTTTATTTCTCCTCAGCCCCACAAAGGAAAAATGACGTAAAACAAGACATTTTCCAGTTGAGAGTACAAACCAATGTCCTGGACAATTCATGGGTTTAAGGGCAAAAGTTTCCTTCTCAATCTCAAAAGAGAACATATTTTCACTGTAGTGCTGCCAGTGTCCCGAAGCTTCCCAGAGTTTACTGTTGAAGACGTTTGGAGATACAACTTCAGTAAAATTACGCCTGCGATATTCCCCCTATAGAACAAATGCAACATTTAAAAGGTGAGAGTGTTTTTTACAAGCAAAAGCCTGACTCTTTTTAACTGTGGTATTATGATGGCAATTTACAGGGACATGGTAAGACTACTGCACATGTAGATTGTGCACAATTGGAAAAACACAGCTTCACTCTGCCTTATTTTCAAAAAGGTTACATTTGTATAATCCTTGTGAAAATCATGTATATGTATACATACATAGATACTTCTCTTTCTGTGGGTAGCTCAGGCTATGAATAGCTTATTATTTAAGATCAACAAATATTAATCAAGCTGTTGGGACTTACATCAGTAACATCAGTATATACTCACCCTTATGAAATCCATGAGCGTGTTATAAAGAAAGGCACCTCTAGGGAGGAAAAAGCAGCTTCCAGGACTCAAATCATGAAAGAAGAAGAGTTCTTGCTCCTAGGTAAATTAAAACCAAAATGCTCTAACAACAATTCAGAGAGAATTGCAGAATGTAACTACTTCACACACATCGAGACACTGTACGGCAACAAGATGATTTATGGTCTACAAGTTCTCAGCAAGACCAGTAAACTGATCTGCAGTTCTTACTCTTAGAAATTTGTAAGAACATCAAATTCCACTTGATTCTTTGACCATGTAAATACACATTTCACAAAATTTATGCCTATTATAAAGAATAACCAAACCATGTTATTCACATAGTTTCCAAATAAATTCTCTTCTGTGAAAAACAGAGGGGTTTAGGTAGGATCTGCAAAGATTCTACATTAATAGGTTTAAGATTTATATCCCTAAACTAAGGGACTAAAGCCATTAATTTCTTCCCAACATTAGTTTAACACTCATGTGCAAGTGACAAATTGAGTTTGTAGGATTAAAATTTTAAAATGTAACCAACATCAAGAGGCAAATAGAACTCAACCCCTTAAAACTGTCAAAAAACAACAACAAAAAAATCAAACCAAAACTAAAATACAGGGGAAGAGAATGAATTTTATAACAGAAGTATAAAAGAAATAGACAGAGGAATAGTGTACCTTTCCAATTTTCCTATGATCCCGGTTTTTGGCTTCTTCCTGGACCTTTTCCCATTCCTTCATCATTTTGTTATCAGGAAAGGATATTCCATATATTCTCTGCAGAGTCTCCATGTCAGATTTTCCTTCCCAATATGTAGAGGAACTCTGATACATAAAACCCATAAAACCCATACTTTAAGATAATATTATATAATATTAGGGAAAGAAGGATAAACACTAACCCATTCAAACAGTATTGTATTTTTCCTTGGAAAAAGAATTATATGCAGTCCTTCAGCATTAGTTTGTAATGCAAAGAGACTTGAAGTGCCTTTTAGTCAGCATACTAGTACAGAAGACAAAAAAAAGTGACAGGTCAAATCATACTTTATTCTCTTAGGTACCTGTTTTAACTCATGGCATATTTTATTATTTCATGTTATAGCTTCTAAAAAGGCAGCACTTGTTTACAATGGAAACATAATGCAGTAGGGAAACATGGAAGGCAAAACAAACCTAACTCTCACAGATAAATCTGAGCAGTTTTAACCCTCTACCCACTTAATCCCCAGAACTCGACTTCCATAACACTTCAGTTAAAAAGCCAGTGGAAGCCACAATGATGAATGTTCCAAAGAGCTCAGTCTAATCAGGTCACCAAAATTAGCATCTGTGGGTAACGTAAACTACACCATAAATTCAGAGGCCTCTGCAAACAATCTCTGGCTTTCCTGGAAGCAATGCCATTTTTTAACAGCAGCACTTGCAGATCTGCCAAAGTCCACTTTATCTCCTATACCTGAAAGATACCATCTGACAAGGTCAAAATACTATTTTCTGACCCAATAAGTATCTTGATGCTCACTTACTCTGTGTAAACAGAGCACGCACTCCCCCCTGCACTCAGATGTGACAGCTGGTACAGACTAACCAGGACACTTGTCCTGTGAAGTGCAGTGCTGGTGGGAGATAGTGGCCCAGTCCTGCCACAGAAGCTTAGGCACTGCATTTCTCTCCTGTGCATGGCAGAACAGCTCATCTGGTCACCACTAGCTAAAGTAGCTCTGCAGTGCTCTGCATCAGTCTAACTGTGCATGTTACTACACTAACACTCTGATTAAAAAACATACTGGTAACTCTCACTGAGGAACTACTGTTTTAGTCAAGAATCAGTAAATGTCAGATGCAGACCAATGACCAAAGTCAGTAGTTCTTCTTGTACAGTGGGAGCTGGGAAAGAAAAGAACTACTGTAGAGTAAGCAAAGAATCCAATACAAAGGACCAGCCCTAGTATCATCAGCTCAGGAAAAATAAATATATAGGTAAATCAACTGACAATTTATTTCAGTTTCAATGCACAGTTAATTTAGACTTACCTTTACTATTTTAAAGGCCTTAATTTTTCCAGTGTGTCTCACGTGTGGACCCCTGCAGAGATCAATCAATGGACCACATCTGTATGCCAAAACAAAAAGAGTGTTTGTTTCTAAACAATACAATATTTTTCAATACAGTCACTAATAAGTGACACATTCAACCATGCCAACAAATGCAGCATGCAGCAAATTCAGTGCACCTTAAATGTAACTGTGCTTTTTAGTGAAGCAGAATATTCACTCAGTAAATGCTCAGCACACTTGATCCATTTTCAACAGCATCATAACACATTTGCCAATTCATATAGTTCCATACCTGGACTTGTTCAAGCTGGCCAGGAAATTTTACACTATGCATATCAAACAGAAAACGGTCATTTTCCAACCAACTAACAAGCAACCGAAAGAGCAGGCTCCTCACTCCACACTGAGCTAGTTAGCTTTATCCATTATGCAGCAAGCCAATGTCAGAGACAGCAATTTATTTTAATCAGTGTATTGAAGCCAGAGGGAATACATAAAAACTGAATTCAACATTTGTCCATAAACTGAGACCTCATCTGCCCCAGCAGAGAAAGAAAATACCTCATTTTACCTAAGCAGCAATATTAATTGCAAACTTAAGTCCCAAACAAAAAAGAATTCAGAACTTAGAATAAAAAGACCGAACTATTCTCTCAAATTAAATTAATTAGCTAAAAAAATACTTTATAATGCCTTTCAAGTATATTTCTTTACCTGTATACTGTGGTAGTTGGTGTCTTCACCTTCTCATTAAGGATACGACACTTAAACTTGTTATACTGAGTGTGGAAACATGAAAAGCCATAAACATCAATAAAATAGATAATAAAATTCTCTTTAAAAATTAAATTTTAATGATACAAGTGTGCCAGTAAAAGACACTTCTAACTAAAAAACAAAACCAAACCAAACCAGAACAAAACCCCAAAACAACAACAATACAACAAAAAAACCTCTACATATATTTCTCAGAAGAGTTGCAAAGTAGAGGGGAAAGAGACAGAAACATCTTAACTCCCTTGAGGGTGTGTTGAGGATTGTGATTAACACCTGAACACCCCAAAGAACTTGTGAAAAGCAATCACACAGTACAGTGAGACTGGAGATATTCACTGAATAAAACAGGACCAGAGCTAAAGCCTTTTCTGACCTGTCTTCACAAGTGAGCCAGAAGAAATGAATACCTTTCATTTACTTATGTGTTACTTCATTGAGCTTGAAATGTGTTTTTGTAGAATACAGATTGTTTTAATAAGTGCTTGAAAACATCCTGATCACTTGAGAGGTACATGGAGAGGGGGAGAAGGATTGTATTGTTACTGTTTTCCTTTGTTTTACTAGACAGGTACTGCTCTGAGGAGTCAGTCACATGCAATACTGCATAAAAGTCACATTTTAAAAGATCATTGTACCAGATCCACAGCTACTCTAAAGATTTACCTTAAACATGTCTAACAGGATCTCCTTTTTGACTTCCAGCCTTTCAAAAGCCTGTTTCTCTTTTATGATATTTTTACAACGGTTCTCCAGTAGTGGGAATTCAGTACTAGACACACTTCTAGATAAAATGACACAGGCAAAATAAATATAAATTAATTATTCTGATACTCCCATTTTTTCAAGTGACCACTTTCTAACTTGAAAAACATGGAATGTGTTGTCGTTTGTCACAGTATTTTTTTTCTTAGTTACTTACAATCAGCTGTATTTTCAGACACTAAACCCAGAAACACAGACAGTACCACCCTGAACAAACCCATTGCAATCATTCCTGGAACACTCTCTGACATGATTAAATGTCTGGAAGACCTATAGCTCAAAATATACATCTGATTTAGGAAAAAAAATAAACCAAGGGGAAAAAAGGCTCAACCCAGCCACAAGAGCCAGTTTATCAGCTCATGCAGATTCATTATTCTCCCTGCCTACAGAGAGATAAACAAGGAAAAAACAGAATTGTAAAGCTGTGCACAAGGATTAGAAAAGTAGTAAACACCTAGGATAAGTTACATGCATTTTTGCCCTTTCTACAAGTGACTATGGCCCCTGGAAACCAAACTTGCATGACTCTTCAAGGAAATCACCCCCTTTGCCTCACAGGAACTTCAAAAAATTCAACCCAAATACTCTGCATTTTTTTCCACAGATCAGCTTCAACTCTTACAGAGCAGGTATCTGAACATTGCTTCTGAATTTAAATATATACACACACTCAGCTGAACTGTATACACAGAAGACTATGTTTCAAATCATATTAGAGACACAATTATATTTTTAACATGCAGAAACAAAATAATTCTAGCACTCAGCTTTAATATGGAATATAAAAATTCTAAGACACTGTACCTGTCTTCAATATACATGTCATAATGAAATCCATTCTCAATTGGTGGTCCATAGCACAAGCAGCCCCCAAAATATCCTTCCATGGCCTCTCCAAGAATGTGAGCACTTGAATGCCAATAAACCTGTAAATGAAGTCAGGTCAGCAAACCATGAGGTCAATGGCACTATGTAACTAAAAAGAAGAAAAAACAAACTAGAGATATATCTGCAGATAGGACACAGACTGGAACCGGTAAAACAACCTAATCTTTTCATTTTGAAGTAGTCTGAACAATTAATATAATGGCAGATGAAGCACTAAAGGCCCACCATACTTCAGTCTGAAAGACGATGACTACACGTCTGCACAATTCCTTCAACTCAGTACTTACTGTACCTTGCTCGTTTGTAAGTCCATTTCAGTCAAAGTCTATGCACCAATAATCACATCTAAAGCCATGCAGCCAATTAAGTTGCCATTGCTCACATTCAGTACATTTATTAATGGGCCTGTAAACTACATTACCTGAAATATCAGAAGAGGGAAGCCAACAACACAACAGATCAATACCAGTGTGATGCTCTGAGTTCTTATTAGTTCAGACTGTTTAAGAGCTATTGCTACAAGATAAAGCCTTTACAGGCTCCTGAAATGTCTTCAGCAAGCTTAGTCACATGAACAGCTCTTTGACAAAACTGAAATCCAATCCTAGTGTACAAAGTTAATGCAAGCTTCAGACTGAATACCATTAAAGGAAAATCTCGGTCATGTTGCTAAGTATATGTTTAGTTTAATTGATTAAGATAAGTCTACTGAAGGATCCAATAAACAGTGCCAGTACAAGGAGGTGTAGATTTTATTTCTGACTCAAGCCTAATATTGAACAGCTTTTAGAAAACAGTAGAGACTGCCTCACTTTGCTTCCACTGTCTGATCTTCAAATGCACTGAGCCAGACCACAGACTGTTTCAGGTTAACATAAAATTCAAAGTTTTCTGTACAAACTCCACTGAGAAATAACTTGTTAATGCTAAAGAGAAAGATGAAAAGAACACAAATATTTTACTCACTATCAGACTACTGGTGCTTAGTATCCAATCTTTGTTGAATTATAGGAAATACATTACTTGAATAGTTCTGTGGATTTTTTTTAATGCAAGATTTTAAAAGCTTAGTGCTGCAATCAATTTTATGTCATTAGTTTATTTAATCAAGCAGAAACCATACAGTGTTTACTCACAGTTTTGGCTTCTTCATTATCAAAGGTGAGCAGCTCTAGAGTACAATCTCCCTCCAGTGGACGGTCCAGGTCCCAGAGTTCACCATTCACTTTGGCTATGACTGCATTTGAAGCCAAAACTTGACTGAAGAAACAGAAAAGATACCAAGAGACAAGAATATTTAGGTTCAGATTTGTAAAAGACTTAAGATTTCTAAACCCCATGAGACCACATCCACATCTTGTAGCACCTGAAGACCTTAAACTTTTGTTTCTGTGGTCTTCTTAAACACTTGCCTACTTTTAAGACATAGAATCTTAAGGTCTTGAGAGGTTTTGTTCAACAGTTCAGGATCTGGAGGAAAGGCTTCTACTTACAACAGGTTCTACTGTATCTGCTAACTCAAAACTTCTGATGTCTCTTAATCCCTAGCAGCATCACAGATTTAATTGGAAGCAAGCATTATGATCCCAGCACAGAACCCCAACCATCACTCAGAACTGTAACCAGCTGTTTCTATTACATGAAGCCGATGTGCCAATGCTTTCCAAGCAAACCAATTTACTTTTATCACTACAAAAGTACAACTCCTTGCATGAGCAGGTTACCTAATTCCTACAGCTATTTGATATGGCGTGGTTTTCCAAGATTCCCCTTCAACCGTCTCTCCGTCTGTCAGAGTAATTTTGATAGATTTGCTCTGGTTGGCTGCTCTGTAAGCTAGCAAAGCATCATGCTCTTTTTTCAGTGCTTCATAAAGCTTCAGTCTGTCTTCTATGAAACTCGGCACACACTGGAGCTGTAACACATGAATTTGATCATACACATGCATATTTGTGAGACAAACAGAATAAAAGGATTCACAGTGCTGGTGCATACAGGTTCCAACTTGTCCAGATTTAACTGTACTAGAATTTATACTAAAATTCATATACATAATTGCATACAGGATAGTCCAATCCAACTCACTGAATATTTTATAGTGGTTTTCCAATTTTCAGCACACTTTCATCAGTCTGGGCCCAAATGATTCAGTGAGTTGGAGCTCAGAAAGCAGCTTATATTCTTGACCCAAAATTTGCATTTGGCCAATATCCTGGGGAAATTTGGATCACTTCAACAACCCCTCACTTCTGCCACTACATTCAAAGCATCAGATTCAAGCCAGACAGTTCACTGAAGGTTTCTGTATTTTAGCTTAAGGTGAGTTATTAAGCTCTATTGTACTACAGCAGTGCTGCCATTCCTTTCAGCCAACAAGAATGCTGTTTAACTGCTCATGAACCATCATTCTCCTTAGGCACCACAAAACCATCACTTTTCCAACAACCCAAATTCTTCGGTTACATAAAAAGTAGAGACCTAAGAATATATCAGTAACCCTTCTAATGCAAGATGAAGCTCTTGAATAATGTGAGGTTTTTTTCTCTGGGCTACAGCATGCTTTCTTCCCAAAAGCCAGGATTTCAAAATACAGCAAAGTATTCTGGATATGAGTGCCTTTATTGAACCTGGCCAAAAACAAGTCCTATTGTTATGTGGTATCAAAGAACCACTTACATCATTCTGGTGTTGGTTCACAGCTTCATCTTCTTTCTTTTCCTCTTTAATTTGATTCACTGCATCAGTTGGACTTGCACTGGAGACCTCCTAAAAACAGTGATAATTCAAAGTATACCCCTACTATACCTTTAAGATTTTTTCCAGCAATCATGGAAACAAACCAAACCAGTACAACACTGGGCTAAAAAGGCAATTACAGGGAATAAGGTATGTCCTTAGTACAAAGACTTTTCATGGCACATCTAAAACTGCATCCTTTTGATGTTCGGCAGACACAGTAATGCCGCTCACCAAGCAAAGTCCTCTCAACGCAATTTCCCAAATTTTACTACTACAATTATCACCAGCAAAATCCCCAGCGAGGCCGCTGGAGATCAGCGAGCAGCCCCGGCAACTTCAGTCGTGTGATACCTCAAACAGGTTGCGCGGTGATGCTGTGGCTGCCCCATCCCTGGCAGTGCTCGAGGCCAGGCTGGATCGGGCTCTGATTAATCTGGTCCAGTGGAAGATTTCCCTGCCCATGGCAAGGGGGTTGGAACGAGACGATCTTTAGGGTCCTTCCCAAACCATTCTACGATTCTGTGAACCCGCCGCCTCGGCGCAAAGGCGGAGACCGCTGCCCGGTGCTGCGGGCAGACACCGCGACAGGTTTCTGTTCCCGGGGGCCGGGCACAGGCGGCTCGGTCCCGTCAGTGTCCCCGTCCCGTCCCTTCCCGCCCGCGGAGGCCCGGCCCGCCCGGGGTGAGCGTCCCGTCCCCGCCGCGGGCGGCCCGGCGCTACCTCTCGGCCGGCCGGGGGCTGCGCCGGTACCGCCCGGCCCAGCTCGGCCGCCAGGCTGCGGCGCAGGTGCAGCAGGCGGTAGCGCAGCTTCTCGTTCTCGGCCCGCAGCCGCTGCAGCTCGGGGCTGGCGCTGCCGGGGCAGCGGAGCTCCTGCGGTTCCTTCAGCCGGCCGACCTCCGCCACCAGCCAGCGCAGCTCCCGCTCCTGCCGCGCCAGCCGCAGCTCCGCCGCCTCCGCGGCCGCCGCCGCCATGTTGGCCCCGCGCTCCGCCCCCCGCCCGCCGCCGCCTCAGCCCGGCCGGGCGCGGCTGCGGGGCCGTGAGGGGCCTTCCCTCATCCCTTCCCTCCTTCTTGAGCCAGCGGCTCTGTGGGGCCCTGCCTGCTGTGCCGGTGGTTCCTCAACGTACCCGGGGCCGGACAGCAATTGGGAAGTGTCGGTATGCACAGAATCAATGAGGGTGGAGAAAATCTCTGAGATCATCGAGTCCAACTTATGACCGAGGACCACGGTGTCAACTGTACCATGGCACCATGTGCCACATTCAGTCTTTCCTTGAACGCTTTATGAAACAATGTCAATGTTAAAACATGTTGGTCAGATTGCATCCTTATATGACTTCAATGTCAAATAAACAGGTGTTGCCAGGTGTTAGGACTCAGAGCTTGGGAGGATTGTACAACTCCTAGTGCACAGCCCAACAGTCTTTGCTGCATCATTTACAGGTCATTGCACATAAATACCTCAGTTCCTCGGCCCTGGGAAAAAAATAGGTCTCCATCACAAATCTTTTATACCCACCATGTACTCCCATGTATCCTTTTGTCCGAACTCTTCTTTGGCATCTTCAATTTATCTAGTTTCCTTCATTGATTGTACTTCACCCTCACTTTTCTGTGTTCAGTTTCTCAAAACACACTTTCAAATTTTCGCCTTTAACCTATACTCAGGCTTTAAAAGGTGGGGATTTTTATTACCAAATTGGCAATTACCAAATCAGAATTTTTGCACTTTATTCTTCTGTTTACACAATGGGACATAACTATATGGTATGTGAGAAGGCAGAGAGACAATTTTTTAAATTGTCTACAACTTGATACATTTCCTATATCACCCATTCTTTGTGATTTTAAGATTTTATAAGAACACATTTGAGGTTATAAGAATATATTCTTTTACCAACAAAAAGAATGGGGACATGTCTGGCTCAAAACATACTCCTTTAGAAGAAAAATTTCATTATTATTATTTATATTAACTTTATTATAAAAGTTAAAATTATTCAGTGCATCAAGTCCAAACACACTCCTATAGTGTACACTCACAAATTTTAAGTTAATATACCTCAGCAAACTGATACCGATGCAATTTTTTCATTTGCACCAATTCTTCCTTCCTTTTCTGAAGAGATGCAGCTTGACAACATCTGTTCTATCCCTCACTATATCAAGGTCATGTATCTTTGAGGTTGGATTGGCAGGTGTGAAAGTAATAATCAATAGCTTCCTTTAGAAATCTATTTCATTTTTAATTTGATAGGTTAAATGTTCCTTTAATTTTTAAATTCACTACTGTGCAGAATTATTTACTCTGCTTAGGATACTGATGACAGTGTTATCAGCGCAATAAAATAAACACATATAAAATAAAATAAACCCAGATTTCTTTTTTTAAATGTTTAAATTTGAAATTAAATTTAAATTTGTTTTAAAAATTAATTGAAATTAAAATTGAAATATTTTTAATTTGTAAATTAAATTAATTTACATCCTCTGTAACCTCTCTAACCATCTTGGGTATTGCCTTATGAATCCAAAACCATGTAACTTTGGGCTAGCATTTATTGAAGTAATGGAAGAACTTCCCCTCTAAAGTTGTAGAGGCCAAGAAGGCTGATTCAGAGATTGCTGTCTAACATATATGGAGTACCAGTACCCTCTATCAGGATCTTCTATCTGCTGAGATAATGTGGTGTTAATTAGTAGAATTTCTGAGACAGAAAAAAATTTGAAGAGAAAAAAAATTGTACTGAATCTATAAAAATTCAAAACTAGAGGGAATTTTGAGAATGAAAGAGCCCTTCCTTTCAAAGGCTACCTAGAAGATGTGCCAGGTAGGTTGGCTACTTTCCCTCTGCAGATGACCCTGGTTTAGCTGTGCTCCCTGGCTCATGGTTAGGATGGCTCATGGCTGGCACAGCAGCTGCTTTGTACCATCTCTCTCCCCCAGAGGATCTCTCTGGTGTGTGATGTGCAGAGCACAGGGATGAGACCTGAGATGATCACAGGAGTGTGAGAATCTCACTGCTATGGCAAATAAACCGTAACATTGTAAACTGGGACCATTAATATTGCTTCAAATAACACATAATCCCGTGATCTTTGCTCCAGATGATGTGTCACACAGAGGCTTGTTGTATCTGCAAACAGCCACAAGGTGACAGGCGATGCTGCCAAACAATTCTGTGAAGTCTCGCTGGCTAACTGGATACTCACATACACAATAAAATTCCTGCCTTATGATATGGTCAGTGGTTAGCTTTAGTGCTAACTGATAAATACTTGAAATTTTGGAAAAAGAAGCCTGCCAGGAGGATACAGTGTTGCAACTAAAGATCACAAGAATAGAAAATATTCTAAAACTCTTTGGACTAAAAGCTTGGCAAAATATATTTGTTTGCTCCAAAACAGATAAACTACCCTTTAGAAGAGCACAGGTAAAGCCATGCAAGCAAGGCCATGGATGCATTATGAGTTGGAAGCAATAGAAATAGAAAAAATAGACTAAAACCAGAAGGAGGAGGCAGGAAGTATTCATAGCTTTTCTATACAGGGAATTTATGTTGACAGAAAGTATGAAAACAAGACCGAGAAGCCCACGTACTAAGGAGCATTTGCATAAGGGAGGTTATGTAATGTGTGATCCTCAATGAATGATTATCAGTGGCAGAACACCTCCACTGGGATTGCAGTAATCTCCACTGTTAAACCTGGCTCAGGAAATGGACGCTGCATGGTTTATTTTGCTTAGAAATGGCATAAAAATCTAGACCTGCAGAAATGTTATTCTTTGTAGTTATGTATTTACCTTCACAAAAAAGGTCTTATTCTGTAACCTTTTTTTTTTTTACTTTTTGCATATTAGTTTACAAAATATATATAGAAACTTGCTTTCTTAATGTGTAATTTCATTGCATATTAAAGGTAATATTTTATGGAAGAAAAAGAAGTGGAGGACATTTGTGGTTTGGGTATGGCCTCTGAGGAATATAAAATCAAAGTGTACAAAGGATGCTTTATTTTATGTCCTGTACCAGCTTGTACAGATTATTTCAGTTTGATCAGCTGTCTTCTAGAATGAATTATTTTTTGCAAAGGGATATCTTTGAAGATCAGTTACTGAATTAAAAAGTAACAGTAACTAAGCAATTCTCAGTCTCATCATTACGGTTCAGAAGCTGTTAACAGTTGTAAAGGGCTAATTAGTGTAATGTAATCCTCTTAGGAGGCTGCAGGCATTGAGCTAGATTTCTTCATAATTTGTATGTAGGCCTTCTTTATTCCGTTGGAATTACAATAATCACAGACAACAGTATGTATTTGCATTCCAGCCATCCACATTATGTTTATTTTGCGTACTGAATACTTCACAATAAATGCAGAAGTAGAATTTTCTATTTTCTATTTAAATATCAAAATGTTTGGAAGAACAGCCAAGTCTTGGTTTTACAACTGTGCAAAATCTACCAGAAGAGAAAATGAAAACAGGAGTAAGTGGCTTTCTGAAATCCCAAGCAATCAGAGAGAGAAAATACTGGAGGAGCTGGATGTGAACAAAGTGCTGTCATATTTGGTTTACAAGAGAGTCTTTTCCTTGGAGGAATACAAAGACATTTGGTCCCAGGAGAGCTACAAGAAAAGAACTGAATATTTTCTAGATAAACTCTATTTAAAAGGCCCAGGTGCTTTCTCTGCCTTTTGTTCCATTTTGGAGGAGGTCTCCCCTAACTTGCTGACATGCTTTCTCCTTGGCTATGAAGGTAAGGTCACTGTCTGCTCTGAAATGCTTAAGTGTATATTGGTAATGTCTTGCAATCCTTTGACACTAATAGTTATTTGCTATAATTAGTGTTTACTTTCTCTCTTGCACTCAACCAGAGATAGTATTTGCTGCCTTTACGGTTCTTTGTTATAAAAGAGAAAATAACCAGGAGGAAAAAATATTAAATATGTTTTATTGTTATACTTAGAATATTTAAACTGATAAAATGCTGAATGCTCAAATTGCTGCTATTAATAAATAAAAGTCAGGAGAGGGGAAAGGATTTCTAAGTATTACTGATAACGCTTAGATAAGAAATGTGGCACTGATCATTTACATTCCTTCCCCTTTCTGAAATATTTAAAAATAGATTGAGAAGTTCTGTAGACAAAATGCCCGAGTGTGTGATACCTTCCACATTTTTCTCGTAAGTCACATTATTTATTGTATCTGTCTGTAAGCAACTGCGTGAAAAATGATTGTGTTACTAAATATCAACAATACAACTGAAGTTAATCAAAAGGTTATTTGGACATCAGGCACCATCCGTCCTTATCTGCGGAACAATATTTTGCTAGATATTAGCAAAGATAATGTGAAAAACGTGTAGCGTGCTTACAATTATATCTTACTGACCTATTTTTATTTTTTGTGTCTGTTATATTCTAAATTTCAGTCTATCAAGTCAGCTAGAGTTTTTCTCAGCAATGACTGCAGGCTTGTGCTCAAAGGTTATATAGAGAATGTCCTTTTAGAATGTAATTAAAATAGTCACATCTTTCACTGATCTGTTCAGTACCAGGTTTAAACACATTAAAATTACAACTATTTATAAATAAAAGAAGTAAGTCTGAGTCCTGTAAAATATTAGTAAGCTAAATATGAAAAATTGAAATATAAAACCATTTTGACCTTTAAAATAACTAGATTGTACCTTGTCTTGACAGCCTGATTACTTTTGAAATTGACAGTCGGAGTTCTAATTACATGAGAAGGGAACAGACATTTTACTCTAATTTAATTATGAAAAGATGCCCATTTAATGTAACTTTTCAAGATCAATTTACAGTAAGGTTTTATGGCAGTAACAAGAAAATCAAAGGAGGTTCACAAATGTTGTTGCGGAATTTAATAGATGTACGATGTACTTCACAGGCAACCATGTTATAGAAAGGCTACCTAGGACCTCTTTACACTATCATTTCTTTTAAAAAGCATATAAATATAAACACAATTAATTATAAATACATTATAAAGCCAGGTCTTTTGGAATACACTCTTTAGAATGAAGTTTGGGCTTCCTCTGAATTAACTGAAGAGACAGCACAGGGAGATTTTTATTCTGTGCCACCTAACAGATCATGCAGGGGCCTGTCACAGAACAGGTTTCAATCTTCCAGTGGGTACAAGGTTTGGGGGTAGTACTGCTCTAAAGGGGGATGGCCTCAGCAGTGGGGTGCGAGTCAAGGACTGTCTCCCTGACAACATCACAGAAGATATAGAGAAAAAGGAGAAAGCAAATGCTGCACATTTCCAAGAGAGTAAAGGATACTGTTGGAACAGCGTCCCCAATCCATTCTGTCTGTCTGTGCCTTGTGCAGGCAGAAAAATGCCTCAGGCTACCTTAGCTCAGCCACTATTACACTCTTCCCTCCTTCCCCTCCCCCAGTAGCGCTTATCAAATGTGCAAAGCTAGTTTTAGAATCTGTTTTTGCTAGTAATAATTGACTGGATAACAGGCAAAGAAAACACATGCTATATATTCACATTAATTCATGCAAAGAATCTGTTTAAATTCATGCATGCATATATTGCAGATTCAATTAAAATGCATTATGTGTTACAGCATTGTGGATTTTTATAGATCAATTTTGATAAACCATGTTACAAGGTGCACAGAAAGATACGATGAGAAAGAACATTGTTCATTATTTCCATTGCAATAATTTTCTTCTCCACCCTCTAAAAGCTGACTGACAGGGCGAAGGAATCAAGAGGAAGGAATGCAGTCTAGATGCATGACAAGAAGCTGCTATGCCTGTGCTGTGTGGCATCAACACCCAGCTACCAGGGTAGTGCCATCCTGCCCGCTGTACTTGTTAAAGACACTCTTTATGACAGGCTGACTGAGCACACAGAATAGAATCAATCCCTGTTATTGATCAGCTTCATGTACAATGGGGGCCAATTTCTGTTCTCTAAACCTGCCCCTGTTGGCAGATATGGTTATTTTAATGTGTTTCCATTGTCTGCATGCCCTAGAGAAAGAGCCATTTGACAGGTGCTGGAAATGTGGCATGACTCCAAGAGGTCACTCAGGCTCTGAACTAATGTAGCTCACTGCAAAAACTGAACTGTGCTAGTGAAATGTGGCCACTGAAGGATGTACTGTTGCTTGCACATAATTGTTTTAACACCACTTTGAACTCTTTCACCTAATTATTTCAAAGAGTTACTCTCACAGTAACTTCAGGGGTGTTACAGCACACACAATGCCTCAAGATTAGTGGCTTGATTCCTTTACTTACAATTCTCACTATAATACAAAACAAAGTCTCTACTGATTTCATGGAGAGGAACAGTTGGTTACTATTTGCCCACACAGTACAACAGAAAGTCAGTTCTTCACTGGCCACACAGAATTTTATATGGAGTAAGACTTTTTATTATTTCCAAATTTCTACAAATTGTTTGACCTGTATATCTTAGGTCTATTGGAAATATGAATAGGGAAACAACTATATAAAAAACTGCATAAAAGATCAAAAGAGATTGTGTTTACCTAAACCAGCCACTTCTCCAAATGTAACACCACTGACAGAATTACATCAAACTGTAGATGTTATTTTGAATGATGCATTAGACAATTACTAGACAATTTTCTTTATTATTATCCAGACCGTATGCATTTCCCAGCACTATCAGAGCAAACAAAACTGAGAGCTGTAGCAGAGATGGAGCTTCATGAAACCTGTCAGATGAGTGACCAAGAAGGAAGCCTTTCTGCTGAGGAGCAACTGAACCAATCGTTCAACAAATACAGGTTAAAATTATCGCTGTTATGATGTCTTCAATAATCACAACATTTCCCATGACTTAGTTTCTGTGTAAATGAAGCACCACTGAAGCTTTAAAGGCTTTAATTGCATTGGATTTTACCTGGCATTTGCAAAGTACAATTCTGCTTTGTATAGAGAACATTTTTGGATGTTGATTTTTGGATGCTGTTGAATGCTGGGGATCAGCCCTGGTTTTTGTTACAGATATTCAGTAGTGATATAATGCAATGATGATACTGTTAGCTTTCAGTGTTCAAAGGCTAAGTACATTTGTAGAAGAATATTTTACTCATACATTTTCTTGGAGTGTGGCACACAACCTAAGGTAATATCACAGTTTCTGTTACTTTTATTTACTTTCAGATGAATAGAAATTGAGGAAGACCTATGTAAGAACAGCATGTACCCTGATACATGCTGGGATACTGGGATTTAAGTCCCTTCTTCAGAGATTTGAACATAAAAAGAAGATAAATAAAACCTTGGAAAATCCTAAAATGCTTCATTTTATGTAGTTAATATTTGGTTCCACTATTTGAAGTTGTGTGTTTGGAGTCATGCTTTGCCTAATTCAATAAGGAATCTATCTGAGAATGGGCTACAGCTCACAATAGCTCATTAACTCTTAAGAAATTCTGTCCAACTGAGACAGAAGCATTCTGAGAAAGTCTTGAAACATAGTTAAAAGCTGTTCTGTTTTGATGTGTCAGAAGCATATAAAGAGTAAATTATGAAGGCTTTAATTCCTTTGCATGCCTAGGTTAATTTTGTTAAGTTTCAGCTAGTGACTGGATTACAGAAGGTTTTAGAAATGTAATAAAAATTAGTGACTGCGAAATGATTGTGAAAAAATTGCAGTTGTATGAGGTTGAGTTCATCCTGAGTAGCAGTGAAACATGCAATGGTAACAGGGTATGAAGACACTTGGTAGAATACAGTATGGGCCTAAATTGTATAGTATGGGCTGATCTATACCTACAACTAACGAAATCCCAGGCAGAACTCATTTCTCCATAGACTTTCACAGGAGTTCCAGGAGACTTGTAGCCATTCACTGTATGAATATGTGCCATTTGGATTTTAAAAGATTCATTTTGTAGCACTGGTCCTCTAACCTCACAAAGCAATTCACTTACAAAACCAAACCAATTAAAAAGTGCATCTAAAGAATCAAATTAGAGAAGTAACAGGCAAATAGGAAAGCTTCCTTGAAGTCAGCTGAAGCTGGAAATACCTGATAACTCAAAAAACCCTAACCAGATATAAAAGATGGCAGTGTTAGTATCTGCAGAGCCAGGTAGTGTCACTGTAAGATTGTTATATACATCCTACCTTACAAGAAGTATATGGCATATCAGTTCTGCATACACCTGGAAAGAAAAAAAAACAGTGCTGGGGCTGTACTCCCTCTGTGGTGTATCTGTGTTAGGTGTGGAAGTTGATGTAGCCCCAGAAGCTACACAGCAAGTAGGGAAAGTTATGTTTTTATATCTATGTTTAGACAAGTATCAAAATCTTATTACTGCAGAATAGATGGTCTGGGAAGAGCAAAATCCTCCCAGTTCTAAACAGCAGGATGACCTTGTAAGTTAAGAATCAACCAACTACAGCCATTACATTGTCAGCCAGTAAAGCAAATTGGGCAAAAAGGAAATAAAACAAGGGATGCAAATGGTGTGCAAAATTTTCCATTTAAAGGTGAGACCCCCTAATAAGGATAACCCACTCTACATGTAGAATTTCCCCTCTTGAGACAGCTCCATGATTTCTGATTAATACAATAAAATGTGCCTGTAACACAAGTGAAATTGAGTAAGTTTTATGTTTGCCTATTGTGATTTGGTTTACAACTTTTCAGGGCAAGCAGCTTATCTACAAATAACCTCACAAAAAAAATCACACAGAAGTACTGTATTGCATGATTTCTGCAAGTCAGTGCTAAGGATATGTTCTTGGTCTGATTTTGGGCCAGAAAATATTGTCCCTCGTTCTGTTTATTGTCCTCTCTGTACCTTCTTTCCCAGAATATCCTCTCCAAAACAAGACAATCTCTATTAGACTATTGGATGGAATTATAGGTTGGGACAGTAATTGCCTGAATATGACCTCAAATTAGTACTGCTTTCAATACATTTTTGGTGTGGGTTGTTGTTGTTATCTTTTGGGGTTTTTTGGCTGGTTTATTGTTGGGGGTTTTTCTGTTTACTTTATCTCTCAAGTCTCATTGGACAGTTGGTGCTGGTCCTATGAAAATTATCAGATAACATAAAGAAAATAATTAATTCTTTTTCTTGCACTTTCTGTTTTCTCCTCCAACAACAGTTTTTATTTTCCTGTTGACTGAGAACTAAAATGCTCAGTAGCACAAATAGTACATATAAATGTTTCTTTCCCATGTATTAAGAAGAGATTGTGCTACAAAGGCTGTCAAATAAATTATCAGAATAAGTAATATCCAAACTGTGAAAATCAGATACTACTTTTGTAGTTGTTATAGAACAAGTCATTTATTTTCACACTGTGAACAAGAGATTTTTGTACTCACTTTTCCATTTTCATGTAAATGCATTATGATTGTGTGATATATGCTTTATAGTGCATGTAATTAATTCATGTTTGAAGTCTGCTTTATGAATTTCCCACTTTTTTAATAGTTTCAGAATGGCTGAGTTCCATTGTAGAATATACCTTTCTGAATCTATTGGAATTGTGTTTTACAGCTCTTAGATAAGCAGAGTTTCAACATTAGCTCAGTTGGTTAGAATAGGGTGCTGACAACCAACCAAGGTTGTGGATTCAATCCCCTTATGTGACTGCCTTAAGTCACTTGAGAGTTGGACTTGATGGTCCTTGTGGGTCCCTTTCAACTCAGAATATTCTGTAATCCGTCATTTGAAAATTAACATTTTGCACAGGGAATGAAAGCTTACGTGTGGCAAAACTTCACTGCTAATTATAAATTCTATTTTAAAGGTGACAGTCTCTGCCTTGCTTTAAATCATTAAAAATAATGTGTAAAATCATGTTAACAGCATTTATTCAGAAAGAAGTGCAGAGCTAAGCCACAGCACCAGATTTTTATGATTTATTTGGACAGCCATATATTGGCATCTGACGGGTCTAAACATCATTACCAATTTAGGTATTAGACTGTTTGTATCATTTTTTGCATGTGTTTTGTGTTCCTTCAGAAACTTAATAACAATAACAATAATAAAAAGCATCAACAAATGCAGCATTTGGCAGTTAATACTGAACACCAGTATTTGTCTCCAATAAAGCCCTGTTCAATGGGGCCACTAGGTGGTACTGCACCACAGTACAATTCCTTGGCTGCCTGTTCGAAATCGTAACTGTGAATGATCATTTAGGATTGCAACAATAGCATAATGACTTGTTTGCCCACTTTTCCTAGACACAATACACACAGACAGATGCAGAGGATACGCATAGGATGTTTAGAAGCATTTCTTTGGTTTGATTCGCTGGCATCAATAATGAGCTTCCTTATCAGCCCATACAAATGGAACTTTGATATTTCAAAGTCATAGTGGCAAATACTTTCTTTCCTTCATTGAATGTGGCAAACAAAATTCAGAGACTGTGTTCCCCTGAGAGGAATAAATGGCACCCAAACACAAACCAGTGACGAGTATGAGCCCAAATTCAGAGATATGATCATTTTTACACATCAGGAATTTGGAATTCCTTGCTGATTTGAAAACCTTCATACCCATGTTCCATATGCAAATAGCAAAATTAAGTGCACTGTAGTGGTAAGTCAAGCCCGTGAAATCCAAACCAAATAAAAAAGCCATAGCTATTCAAATATTTAGGTTTTATTTATCTGGCTATGCTCATTCACATCCAACAGATTAATATACGATTCCTTTTTTTGCATATGTTTATGAAAACAAATCATATTACCATGGACTTTCTGCTCATCTTCTACAGTTTCTCTAGTGAACTGCTGTATTGGGTCCTGAGTACTGGGTCACAAGGCTGTGTACTGTAAACCTTCCTTTGTTCTAAAACACTTCTTCTATGCCCCAAAACATTCCTTAAGCAAAAGCTATTAGTGACCTACCTTCTGTGTGAACTTAGACTTCTGAAGCTCATTCTTTCTTATGTGTGTCTGATCACATGAAAAGGGATGTGTAACACGGGTGTCAAATCACATGACAAAGAACAGTCTGGACTGCATATAGAAAAAGTCCCTTTCCAGAAGACCTCAGTTATGCAGAATCTCGATGGCAATCACACAGTCCTCCACTGCTGGGAAATGCCAAATAATCCCCTCACCTCCTGCCCAGCATGCCAGGCACAGAGGAAGGCACAGATCAGATTGATCAGCTCTTGCTGGTGTGCAGATCCCAGTGCAAGGGACAGAGCACAGCACAGAGAGTTGATGATTTTCACCCAGGAAATCCCAGACAAGGGACCATGCAGCTCCCCAGCACCTTTACAGAGCCATGCTGAATGCCACATTCCCCAGCATCAAGGCTTCAACCACCTGAGCACAGGGACGACACAGAGAGAAATCACCAGCAGAATTCTGCAGGGGATTGATTTTTCCTAACAAACTCAAGTATTGATTGGAAGAAGATCTTAGCAGTGAAGTAGAAATATTTGCTGAGGGTATACATTTACTCAATGTAGGTTGTGTGGGAGCTGTGCAGAGAACTGTAAATGGGCCTTAAGATTAAGTAACTGGTTAATAAGACGGCAGAGGAAATTTAGTGTAGGTAAATGTGAAATTCTATATGTAGGCTAGTGTTCTTGGCTTTAGGAATAAAGTGATGAACTCTGAGTTGCCTGTTACCACTCAGAAGTTTCAGATTGTGATAGATAGACTTTTTCATAAAAACATCAGCTCAGTGCATGGCACCAATCCAAAAATACAAATGTCTGTTAGAAAAGGAAAAAAGAACAAAACAGGAAATATAATTATGCCAGTCTATAATGCCACAATTTTCTCATGCCTGGAATACTGTGTGCTGTTCTGCTGCTTGCATCTACCTCCTATTTTCCTACTTCCAGTGATTACTTAGAAAAGTGGTTAGTCCTCAAAAAGGTTTTAGGATGTGCTTGGAGTACAGAGCTCCTTAAAGAATGCTCATGTTTTTCTGCATATCTGAATGACTTGGATTGGCACTGGAAATAGAAAAAATATCCCGCTCTCCTAATGGAATGTATGTGGGAAGAATCTAGAAGAGAAAATTCTCATGGATCATGCACCTCCTCGTGGATGGTATTCTGCAAGAGAGGATGAATTGAGCCAGTGAAATCAAGGATCAAGAAAAACAGCCATTTCTTGCCAGCAAATACTGAGACAAAACCTTAACTGGCTTCCTCCAAACACCTGCTACTTGGCATACCCAAGTCACTGCCAGTACTCCTGCTTTGAGGGTGCCATCCCTGATTCTGCATGTATCTTCAGAGCAAACATGTTTTGCAAAGTGGGAGGTAATACTACAAGTAACACATACGGAAAGATTTTATTCAGATTATGTCTGATCACAAATGTTTATTGAGGTTTGAGAGATTAGATTTTGATGAACCAAGGGACTGCGCTCCTTTATGTCTTTACCACCTGGTATTTTTATGACATGCATCAACAATACGAATCAGCTGTGACAATATGTAACAATTGTCACCATTGGCTTGTGGCTTTTGGAATCACAGCAGTCATGTCAAGGTCAATTCATTCAGCAGCACTGGCTGATTTGACAGGAAGCTGCTTATCTCAGTGTGGAACCTGGAACAGATAAGCCATGGCTATAGACAGCAGTAGAAAGAAGTGTAAAAGAGAAGTGAAGGAGAAGAGAAAAGGAAATAAAGAGCTGAGAACAAGTGTCTTACCCAAGTACTATGGGTACTTCCACTTTAGAAATACCATTTTAAGTACTTTCCAGTCTCTTATTGTAATTTCTTGCAACTGTTGGCACAGTTATCTGTATAACTGTTAGCAGCTATCAGACAGTTAATTACTGTAAGTACAATATGTCATAATAAAGACCAGACTTTCTTTAGTAGCCTGCTCAGTTCAGGATAATCTACATTTCCTCTATATAAAAATTGTCACTTCAGTAAACTGCTCCCCTTGCAACCAAAAATGTAAAATATGAGAAGTTCCATGATATTATAGATAACTAAATGGCTCTTGTGGCTGAAATAGTAGTTGCTTATGTAACTACACTTTTACAGAATTTATTTGTTTTTCCACAAAAGATACCAACTGTGGCAACCATTACCATAGCAATGCATTATGTATGCTTCCTCACACAATATCCCATGTCTCAAAATATCCAGACTTTATCTATTCTGAATTTTGCCTTCAAGAAAACCTGAAAGCAAGCTTTTGGACTTGAAAACATTTTTTCTGATCTTTGAATTTCCCTAATTTTTGGCTTTTACATTTAATTACTGCAGTCTTTAACTTATTTTTGGCTATTCTTGGCAAGGAATGCCCAAAAGATTGTTCTTTGCATCAGAAAACATCAGAGTACAGTGGTATTCCAGCTAAATCCCACACTCTGGGAGCTGTGATGGGCCTTCTATATATATCTTAGGACATCTCTTCAGTATCAACCTTTTTGAATTTCTTGTGCTTCCTAGGTACAGTTGGCATTGTTAGAGCAGACCAGACACAGACAGGGGTCAGGTCTTAGAGCTGCATTTCCAGCCTTCAGATGACTCCTTCCTGCTCTAATGGTTTCCTAAGGGTTTTGATACAGGCTAATGAAATGGAAGTCTTGGGTTTGAGAAGGGTTGTGTGAGGGATGAGCTGGAGCTGGCAGTGTGCATTCCCACTGTCACTGTGCTCATCCATCACTTGGGGGATGTATGTATTCTTGCTGCAATTTAATTTACATTTAAACCAGTCTTTGAGTAAGACATCACAACACAGGGACTGCATCTTAGTAAGAACCTTTGTCTTAAGTCTTGGCTATATTTAGGAAGATTACCTCTGTAATATTAATAACATATTCTTTGCTACTGTCCAGCCCCAACAGCACTGCATCATAAAACTGCCATAAAAATATTTCTTCAGTGAGTGCTGTTGGCATATGCTCTGCTTGCATCCTGAGGAAAAAAAGAATTAAACTATATTTAATAACATAATTTTGACCTTTCTGTCATAGTAATACATCCATAAAGACATACTTAGATTGTAAACACTTCTAGTCCAGAATAAATCTCTGCCAGTGTCACCAGGGAACCCCAGGCATTGAAGTCCTGAAGTAACAATAGCACCAAGAAACAGATACTCAGTTTATGAGGGGGGGGAAAATCATTGTTGCTTTTGGTATCATTTCCAATATATGTATTTAGTACAGTGTCTGGGAAAATCTGTGTTGTATACAGCATGAATAGTCTTGCAAAGGTCAGCACAAAGTTTTTAGAGCTCCTGCGGTGAGAGTATATGTAGCTGTTTGCTGTGCAAACTAATGATTTCTCAAGAGGCAGAGACCTATATGCACAGTCACTTAAAGCAGCATTTTAATTAATCAAATTATTTTATTTTCCCATGTCTTTTAAGACTGAGCAGGGAATAAAGCACAGCATTAAACTCCTTTTATAATATAATCCTTTTATACAAATATATTGACCCCAATAGCCATTCTTCACTATGTTTTTAAACCTAAGTGGAATGTTGAACAAACATCCACAAAATTGCAGTACAGGCACTGCAATCATCAGGGTGTTTCATAATGCCAGAAGAAAACTGATAAATACAGCAGCATTATGAACTGATTTTAGAAGGGATAGTAATAATTTGTAACCAGTGTTCAATTTCATGATGCATTTAATGATTTTTGAGAGAGCTGTATATTAGTCTATATTGGCAATGCAACACTTGTACAGAAATGGCCCAAATAAATTTTCATTAATAGATCAAAAAGATTATTATCTTCTACTTACACTTTTTTATACAGTGTATGTGTCACAGCCAAAGAAATTATCTTAAATGCTTAGATTCAAGTTCTTTCCACAATTAAGTTTGCATCATAGCTTGGTTTCACTGGTGTACATTGAAGAAGAATTTCACCTCCTGTTTAACCTCATTTATTGACATAAGTAAACACTTGGCAAAAAGTCCTAGGTTAGTAACATTCAAGTTTGGGGTTTTTATTAAGGAGTTTAACATCAAAAAAACTGCTTGTATTTTAGAAGTCTTATTTTACTGGAGTAGTAGCTATGATGGTTTTATTCATTGGTTCACATGTTCATTTATGGACACAGTTACAAATGAGATGAATGGAATTGCCTGCAAGTTAATTTGGATGATGATCTTTATTTCTAAATTTATAGGTACCATGGGAGGAAAAAAAAAGTACTTGCCAGTAAAACAGAAAGTTTAGTTAGAACTGGTGATTGGTGGTCTAGAGCAGCCCAAGTATTAGGATGCAGAAAATATCTATTGGGAAAACTCCTCTCTGATGCTATTCACTATTCTTTATACTCATCCCAGAAAAGAAGAAAAAAAATTAGTAAGAAAAATTTTAAAAATATTAGGCATAATAGATTATGAGTTTAATAAGCAAAGATATCTTTTTATCTGAGCTTGAAAAAGGCACTGTTTGATTTAGACTAGAGATTAGGATAAGGCAAAAGGTAGGCAATAGAGGAGATGAATCAAACAATTAGAAATATTATTTTTCATTTTGTTCTGTAACAAGACAAAATAAAGTCTGAAAGGACAGAACAATTAAGTATTTAGTATTTTAGCAAAATTGTAAGTAATCTGTAGAATTAATTGCCAACATATACGATCAAAACCATTAATTTAATCTGATTCAGAACTGGATTTTATTTTTGCATGAGTAGCAGACACTTCTATAATCTTGCTAACAGTAAATTTAATTTCCCTACCATGTTGTAAATGCACATCTATCAGAAGCGTGTTTAGAAGAAACATCTTCTAGAGTTTACTCTCACTAAAGTCCAAAGCTAAGGCAGCTGGGCTAAAACAGGTTATACACCCCACAAATTCTACAGGGCTGATGCAGGAAAACAAAATCTGTCCTACCCTGCAACATCTGCACCACTTTGCAACACAACAAAAAACAAAAACGCAGATTAAAATGACAGCATATGAATGACCATAGCCTAGACTGTATTTGCCAACATAACCCTGCAGCATTACCTGAAGAATTTCAGAATTCAGTGAATCCTTGTCCACTGGTTCTGCCTTCTATCAAGATTTATGTTCCACTGTGCCAACTACTCCCATGGCTTTAGTAAGACACAATCAATCAGTTGTTCCAGGAGCCATTTGGTCCTTTATGTGCACTGGGTTTTATCTCTTCTTTTCTTCTCAAGGCTACTTTCTCAACTCTAAATCAAAGGAGTAAAGAAAAAAAAAATACTGATTGGAAGTTTCTGTATGTTTCTTAAATTTATAATGTCCCTAGAAACCAATGATATGATTTTGCATAGAAAATAAAAATCCTTTGACTTTTGACCAGATAATATTTCAAGATAATATAGTGAGGTTTAAATTAGTTATTTAATGCTAAAAATTAAACACTTTTTGTCCTAGCATTACTGAATAATATTTTTTTTATGATTTAAATACCACAGAATATCTTAAATATGTTTTCTGATAGATCTGGGGCAGCAAAGCCCTTCTGGACATTTATCTCTGAAATTACATTGAGAGGAATAAACAGCTGTCGGGAATATAAATGCTAACTCATCAGAATGCTGACTCAGTGCTGTAGAAATCAAAATATGTTCATCTACTGCAGAGGTAACATGTCATATACCAACTAGTCATGTTTTATCTTGGCTAACTATAAAACCAGTTGAACAAAAATGCTGGAACAAGGGAGTGGAAATCAAATTATAAATGGGAATAATTTTAAGGTCTTTATAAAGATCTACTGTATGACCATAAAAATAGAATAACAGAATAGTTTGGCTTGGAAGGGACCTTTTAAAGGTCATGTAGTCCAAACCTCACTGCAGACCAGGTTGCTCAGAGCCCCATCCTGCCTGACCTTGACTGTTTCCAGGGACAGGGCATCTACTATCTCATTTGGCAACCTGTGCCAGTGTTTCACCACCCTCACTGTAAAAAGTTCCTTTCTTCTATGTAATCTAAATTCACCTTTAAACTGAAGTTTAAAACCATTGCCCCTTGTCCTAATATATCAGGACTTGCTAAAATGTTTGTCCCCATCTAATAACCCCAAAAGTGACCATCCCAGTCAGGATGTGTTTGTTGGTCACCTTCAGTGGCAAAACCCCCTACTCTTTTAGGGCTGAAGAATGATTTAAGGTCCAATTCTGATTTCTCTGCAAGTAATAGAATTTCTTTGTTTGTTTGAAGCAGGATTTAGCAATGAAGGAAGGACGTGAATCCTCTGCAATGCCATATTAATGCTTAATGTCCCATTGGTCCAATTTTGACATTAAGTATGAGCTGAATGCTAGTGACTTTTTTGTACTAAGATTTATTAAGGGTGGAAATCTGTTACAGGAGAAAATTATTGCATTTTACTAAATACACTGATGATCTGCAAACAGATGTGAGAAGTTGGAGGCTTTCTTAAAGTTTTGTTCTGGTAATAAATTCTGTTAGAAAATAACTGCTATCTAGGCATTATTTCAGGACTTTTTATCCAGACAAATTTAATGTCTGATACTTTGGATCAACTGTCTTGACTTTGGTTGAAGCTTTCCGTGCTATATGGTGAAGGTTTTGGCTCAGTCTGGAGTTTTATCCAAGCAAGTAATGACTGGACTAGTGTGCATTTCTGGTAGAACAAATTACTTCACATTTAATGCATTTCTTGCTTAATATTTCAAAATTATATATATATGTGAATGAATGTCTATATATTCCTAAAGCCATTTCTACAATTTATGATATTTCCTTTTGTATTTCTTCAGTGATCTGCATCTGGCACTTTTCTGCCAGATATCAAGGTTGATATAAGGCATCAACCTATATCTTACAGAAGGATGAGCACCTAGTTCTCCAGAAATACACTCTGCCATAGGTCCTGCAGCAATGCTGCAAAGGAAGAATTTGCTTTTCAAAAGTATGACCCTGGGCATTACTCAGCAATGATGGCTGTCAAAGGGAAAGAGCAAAACACAGCAAAAAAAATTCTTCTGAAATATGACATTAAAGCTGAAAAGTCTTTCCATTGAAAAACCCCACTCCTCTGCAAAAAGAGAATCGAAAAGAGGAATATCTTAAGCACTTCATGCAATGCAATCTTTCTAAAGATAAAAGATGACAGAATACAGCTCTATTACTTAAAGAAATCAAAAATATTCATAAAGACAAACTACAGCGCAAAAGTATAGACTTCCATTTCTAATTTTGTAACCTCAAGCTTAATTTTGTTATTTGTTTCAACTCTTCAAGCAATCAGAATTTCTCAAGTTAGAATCTTTCCAGGCAGCTGAATTTCTCTGCTGGGCTCCCTGATCCTGTGACATCTTTGTCATGCCCAAGTTATCATGCAGTTTCACAAGGGAGCCCCGGGTTCTGCAAAACCCAATCCAGAGGCATTGTTTCATTGCCCTAGGTAAAGTAGTCTCATTTCATAAACTGAGTGAAATTTTCCCTGTACTGGCATGTTAGGCCTTCTGGTTCCAAATCATCCAGCTGTTGCTAATCTGTTATGTAGCTAGTATCTCTTCGTGCTGTATGATCCACGAGCAGCCAACATTTCTGCATACTTTTATATAGCAACATACTTAATAACCTGTAACATTATAAAATACACATGCAAATATTACAGAAAAAGACTGCAGCTTGGACCTACTTAAGACCACATTGTATCTATTTTTGGTTTGAGAAATTACTTCGTCAAGATATTCAGTTCCTGGACATATTCTGTTAAAAATCTGAGAAGTAACATTTAGTTCCTTTAAAATAATTACCATAACTTACAATTTTCACGTGTCCTTAATGTAAAAAAAAAAAAAAAAGAAAAAAAAAGATGAACCTCCCTTCATATAATTTTCTTTTCCATTTTTTTTATTGCTTTAATCTTACATGAGAAGGTTAAAAGGAACTTTTTCTCATTGCACTCATAGGTACAATATCTCTGACCTTGCCTTCTAAATTTCCTCATTTATGAAAGATTTGGTGGTTTCAAAAATGGTTATCTCACCCAGACTTTCACATCTGGCACCGGTATCAGCACAGATAGAAATAATCTGAAGCAATTTAACCTCACATTCTAATTCAAGCTTCTGTTAACAGCCTTTCTTCAGCTGTTCTACTTCTAAATTAGCTTAGGATTTCTTATGTCATGGTAGTTCTAATCCTGCTAGTTAGGGGCATGTTATCCAGTGGCAGCCCCAGGACTAGATTTGCACCTTATCTGCAAACATTCATGCTGCAGAATTCAGGAAAAAATGATGGATTTGTGTTTATTTTATATTAGCAACTTCATTTTCATTTCTGCTGTAAATATAGATGTGATAGTGGTTTATTTCTGAAACAGTTTTTTACCTTGAGCAGTCTACAAAATATAACTTCATTTATGCAGAATTGGCCCACAGCTTCTGATCCCATAGTTTAGCTTTCTTGTTTGTATTTGACAGTAAGCTTTGGATTTGCTACCAATCTCAGCAACACAAGGCTCCTCTTCCCAGAGCACTGCCTGGATTACACAATTCTCTTCCATCTTTCCTCTTGACTTTCCACTGCTCCTGTAATTTACCTCTTGCAGTCATGAAACTATAGGAGTTTCATAAATTTTCCAGGTTCCCTCAACCTTCTGTTGTGAACTTTCTGTTCTGAATTTCACTTTCTCTATATCAAGTTTATTCTCTATTCCTTTGGCAATCTGGTCTCTCCTGGGAACATACACCTTGGGAAATTTTACCCTGCACAAGAGCAGTTAATGACTACAGTCTCAGCTCTTGCACTTCCATTCGGGATTTCAGAGTAATGAAGCCTGATTAAGTATGGTTGGAACTGTGTGATACTTCTGTACAATAAAAATACAGATTGAACAACACTATTTGGGATCAGCTCCTCAAATAAATCTGTTGCCTCAGATCTTTCCTTCTTTAAAAGTGATTTTTCTTTAAATCAAATGAGTCTTTCGATTAGGAAACAAGGTTGATACTCACTAAGGTCTGACTCTAATCTTTTTGTGATAGCTGTCTTTAAATCCAGCAAACAAAACTCTTTTAAATCAATGTAAACTCTCTGAGTAATGGGAGTGCCAGTGCCGCAGGATAATAAAAACCTGGCACAGAGACACTGCACTCATGGAGAAATGTTTGGTTGTTGCATTAACTAATAACAATAGATTAATTAATCAGTTTGCTTTTCTTTGTTGCCAATCTGGTAACTGTGATTAAGTTCTCTACTGCTGGCCATGTTGAGGGGTTTATTTTTGTCTTATTTGCTTATATGTCTATTCTCCTTTTGCCAATATAATCCTCAATCTATTCTTAGGTCTCCATAGACATCTCCCTATAAGTTAGGGAGAACATTAAGCATTTGTTATAAAGAACAGTGTCAGAACAGCTACAGTCTCCCTTGGGAGGCATTTGATCATTCATTTTATCTAGATCACTTAAAATCTTCAAAGACCAGCTGTACCTGGGTATTAATGCTCTTTCAGAACCATATGTTTCCCTTCTGCACAAAACCCATGTAAGGGGGACACTTACATAAAAATCTTGCTGCAAATTATTGCTACTTGCTCCTTCTGTAGGGGATAAAGGATAAGGGACAAGTGGAAACACATGATTTTAATCAACCCATGGAGGACGTAAGAAAGCCTATAGGACATCTCAACATAGCTAGATTTTTTTCCCTCCCTTCCTCAAATCCTCCCTCAAAGTAATGGTAAACACTGCCTGCAAATAACCCCTGTCTATTCAGCTAAGAAGAAATACAGATAGTACTTTTAGAACCAGACACAGTTTTTTTGCTTGATGTGTTTTCCAGTTACAGAATACAGAATGTTATATTACTGTGCTGTTGCTACAGGCAGCATACAGACATATGATGGCTGCCTGATAAAGAAACATTAGATTACACATTTAGCCCACTCTGCAGAAGTTTGAAACATATTTTACATATGGTTTTGGCCCACTGGTTTCCTCTACTTTTCACAGGCAAATATGCCATTGTTATTAGTAAAGGCACAGCAAAATAAAGGCAATATGCAGCAGGCAGGAACAAGAGGATCATTTAAGTTCAATTTCGAAGTTTTTTGGTTTCCTGGGTTTTTTCACCCCTTAACTATCATTCTCCTATTCTTCTTGTGAATTTCCTTAAAACTTTACAAAATTATTACTAAAACATACATAAGAGGATATGTATTCCTTCTACAAACAAATGCAAAAAAAGGAAAAATTTTATAAAGCACATGCAAACCTGGTTCATACAAACAAAGCTCAATTATATGGAAGATTACATAAAACTGGCATGTGCAAATCAGGTGAGGGTGCTTCTCTTTTCTCTGGGTTGACGAGAATAAGTAAGAATAATTATATGTACCACAGTAACTAGCAGTGTCTGGTAAATTCAGTGAAATAATAGAATGAAGAATTATACCTGGGGAGGGGTGAATTTGCTTCTTCCAGTTGTTGGCTGTGTGTCAAATGCACAGCACAATTTATGAGTAACTTCAGCACTGCTGCTGCTGCAAAAAATGGAAGACAGCATTGTCACTTTGTGTAGGTGATACAAGATGAATTTGTTCTTTGTAAAACACTTGCAACAGACTGCAAAGAAAAAATTAGCTTATAATATTGGAGAGGGAAACATCAAAAAAGAAAGCATATTACAAGCTAGCAACAAACTCCGTGAAAATGTCTCAAAATGTCTCAATATTGGGCCAGCAGAAGAAGTTAAGATGAAATCTATAGTGCTTTTATATGGGCTGTTTCCTTACTAGTCTCTTTCTATTCAATGCTAGCCAGAAAACATGTGAAGAACAAGAATGTCTCTTCAAGGTCTCTTGGCTGAAAACAGCAGAAAATAGTCTTCTCTTGCACCATCTAGTGAAGGCCAATTGAATTCAAAGGGCAACTAGCTGGTTGCTAGACTAAAGCATGCTAATGACATATGGAGAAACACACACTGAGACAGGAGGTGATAAGATTATGTACTGTAGGTTAGGAGAGGATGTGGAGTCATTTTAAAATAATGCTAAATACCAGAGCAGGAATGTTTGTCACTGGTGCGTGTTAGGTGTGTCAACAGATAAACATTATTTGTACAGTAGTTAGACAATGCCTTTGTAAGGGAAAATTATTATAAAAAGGGAATTATTTTGGTGTTCTTTGCACTGTAAAAGACTTGTGACAAAGAAAATGGAAAATGCAACTTCAATTTGAAGATTATAAGAAGATTCAGAGAACATTTGTAGCCAACTCCCCCAGAAATTCATCACTCTTAAGGCTGGAGGTATTCACCATTATACTCCTTCAGAGATGCTCATATAGGAGATGACAGAAATGCAAATGAGATTCTGTGCATTATATTTAATTTTATCTTATCATGTTCATTTAGAATCCTAGCTATGACCTTGAACTTGGTTATATTTGTAATACAGTTCATCAAAGATGCTGAGCTTCAACAGCATCAGATTTGTCATGAGATGTCAGATGTCTGCATCAAGTAGGATGACAAGTAGCTGAGAAATGACATTGGTGCTACCCTAATCTTAAATCCATCAAAAGAATAAAATTCCTTGCAACCAGAACAGCATCAGGATACTTATGTAGAACTTTTTTTTCGTTGCTACTGGACAACTCTATTCCACTGCTTTGCTAATGATTTTTCTTAGTGTGTTTTCCAGCCATTAGAAATTTTTCAGATTTGAGTTGTATAAGAGAGTTTAATGTTTTATTCTGGTGGAATAGCATTATTTTGTCAACATTTACAGAAGTCAGAAGGAATTACATAGATAATTACCTTTGATCAGATGACCAGGTAAAAGGTGCAATACAATGTTGACAGGTATACTTTCAGAAGTTGCCAGTAGAAGAGATCATTTAAAAATAATGCATCTTGCTGAGAGATGTGACTGTATGAAAATAAAGGAAGGCAAGAGCAGCCTATTTCTGTTTTGTTCACGGTGTAGATACCACAGTAGTAACATTTCATAAATGTTCAAGACAGATGGTATGTATGGTTTTTTTTGCATTAGATAACCAGAAACTTATCTATTGAATGGAGTGAATCCAATATCATGTGATCCACCTTAATCTTTGGCTTCAGGTTCACAGGAAACCTTCCCTCTGAACAGTTGCAGAGCTTGTGATTTATTGCTGCTGTCACAGTGATGTGCACAGATCACCAGACTGAATGTGTTTTGCAGTGACTACTTGCAAGTGTTGGTATTTTTGCTTTGTTCCTACAAACACTATGTCTTCTGTCTTCTAGAGAGATCTGTGTTTTCTTTTAGTGTCAGTGTACTCTGGTACACATTCAAACTGGCAGCACTGCAAAACGCTATCTCCACCACAGCGAGGTCACTCACAATAAGTGGAACATCATTGCTTTTGTCTACATGAACAGATAAGAAGCTTGATTTTGTTAACTCCATTTGAATATTCACTTTTGTTTATTTGTTCTGTTGTGTGGTCACTGCTTAATTAATTCTATTTGTTCATCGCTAAGGTCCAGCAAAGATTTGGAGGAGTAATATCACACTAGATTTGTGTGAGAAATCAGCTGATTTTCTTTAGAGAAGTTCTCTGGCTTCTGTAGTGTTTGTATCTTTCACTTGGGAGTGAAAGATGGTTCAATGAAGAGGTTCTTTAGCTGCTTGAGCAGTTGTCTGGAAGATAAGTGCAGTGAGTTTGAGAATGTCCTTGATCATTATCCATTAAGCAATGGTCTTTTTTCTGTGTTCTGGTTTTTAAATCTCAGTAGTGTTGCAGATGGTTCTGAGGAAGAGTTTGCAATACTGCAATAAAATGAACAGATTTGCTGAGATGTTCAGGGTGCCAGGAGAGATCTTTATTTATGGATCTTATAGTTAATCTTCAAAATTTATCCTTTGTGTATTATTTAAAAATTTTCACAGAAAAAAACCCTGGGGTTCATTAACTAAAAAAAACCAAAAACAAACCAACCAAACTAGGACTTAAGAAAAAAACCCAAAGCACCACCAGATGTTTATTTTCATTTTTGTTGCATCCTCTCTTGCTGCTCCAAAGTCTGGAGAGCCAGTGAGCAGCTCCCAAGAAACCACAGGGCTGAGTAAGAACCAGCCAGTTTCCTAACTGCTTGGGTGCTCTTTACCTGCAGATGGTGGGCAAATTGATTAGTTGGCAAGAGAGCAAGAGAGCTCTCAAACCTGCAAGCATATAACAAGAAAAAAACCCACAAAACTAGTAGGTTATAGTGAGAAGAGTAATTACCCTGTAGCTGTTAACATGTTGCGTGCTGCCATTGCAGCAGTGCAGATCACAGCATGATCCAGGTCAACTTCAGGAATCCCTCGTTAGAAATATTGTTCCCAACACTCACCAAAATCCAAGGATTAGCCCATGCTACCAGACCCTCACATGGTATAAAATGATCACTTCCATGTGGCCTTGTTTTATGCCAGCTGAGTACACTTGACCCCAACATGGTCTCTCTTCTTCTTTCAAAGCTCCAAGAAAAGATGTTAAATAATTAGAGGCAAACAAAGGGAAAGGACAGACAGTATATTGAAATATAACTTCATTTCATGTCTTTTGCTACTTTGTTTTTAAAACATGATAGGAAGTAGAGATATTGCAGTATCAGAGAATACTAATGCAATGACCAATTTTAAATTGGACAAACAAAGTCTTGTCCAAAAGTTTTGTACAGACTTCTGTTTTTTTAATGTCTAAAAACAAGCAAGAGAAATATTATATAAAGCAGAAAAATGTTACATAAACTGCCATAACAGCAAAAGCTAAGTCTATTTACGTTACCAGACAAAACCTTACTAGTACATTATTTGTGTTATTCTTTTGCTTAAAACCTAGTGACTGACTCACACCACACCTCACAAGTTAAATCCAAAACTTTGTGGTCTCTGCTAAGGGGTGAATGGAAAATTGCTTAATTACCCCCCCTTTTTTTTTGCTCTTCATGTTTTCCCCAGGATGGAAGGCCTTATGCAATTTGATAGTGCAACATCAGGAATGTCATAAAGGCAGTTTTATTTTTATACTGGGGCAATTAAAAAAAAAAAAATTGGTCTACTCACAGCAAATTTGGAGCCAGATCATCTATGCCAAAAGTAGCAATAACTGCAGTGTATAAAGGAAGCTAGAATTGATTGGGTCTTCTCTGAAGCAGAGGACAGAAATTTGCTTATTTGATATAAAAACCTGGTTTGAAGCAATCGTTGATCTGCATGTGAAGTTTTATTGCTTATAAATAACTGACTAGAATCTAGAAAAGTCTTGACATTGGTTAGTAAAACAAAGATGAATGTAAATCCCTTATGTATTCAATGTAGTAAAAAAAATACTTGCTTGATGTTCAAAATTACCTGTATCTAGAATTAACAGATCTGTTCTTTCTATCACATTAGGTAGTCTTGAAAGAAACTAGAAAGGGTTTTATATTCTTCACGTAGTTCACCTGAAAAAATGACATATCTTAAATTTTTGTCACATTGAAAGTATTGGTCCAAATTAATATATTTTTAATAAATCAAAGTTGAATTGGGATACACAGACATATATTGTCTGAAGTTAGGCTTTCATAAATTGAAAAATTTTCAAAACTTTGGCTCAAGAGTTCCTTTAAGCTGATTTTTATCTCTCTCACATCTTCCCTTTTTCAACATATACTGCCCCCCCACCCCTTCACATGCACATCCTTAATGGGAGAGCTCTTCACTGGGATAAGTGCTACCTCTGCTGTTTTCACAAAATTAAAAATTCAGTGACTAAAAGAATGCTGCAGATTCTTAGCAGCATGAATAGTTTTGTTCTTGAAAATATCCAGACTGGACTTTTGAAAGCTTTGTAGATGCACACTGTAAGCCAGTACAGCATTTTGAATCTCCAGTAGGGTAGGGTGCCATGGCACTAGGGATGGCATCAGCTAATTACTGATGACAGCAAAAGCAACATCCCAGGAACCAGTCCTTCACCCTGCTGGGTTCAGGCTGATTCTTCTACCATGTGGAGTCCCAGATACAAAGAAAAAATAAAAATTCTCTGCAGCATCAAAGCTTTTGCTATTACAATTACCTATATTTTAAGTTATTTTTTTCATTTCCTAATTTCCACTTTTGGTTGAAGGAGGAAATTTGTGTATCTTGTACTTTATGATCTATGAGAATGTTATGAGGGACAGATATATAGTAACAGTATAATCATCTGGGAAACAGATCTGGAACCTGAACCAAAATTTCATGTAGGTTTCCCTACACTAGAATTATAGGAAGATTTGGGGTATACTAATACTGATAAACATTGAACACTTAGTTTCTTCATCTATGTTGTAAAAATCTTGTTTATCACCATTTTATTATTTTTACTCATTGTTTTCATTGTATCTTGTATTTGGACAGGACAATGAAAAGAGTAGATTGTAGTCCATCATTTTTAAAAATTAATTGTTTTTTAATTGTTTTTTAAACTTCTTTCCAGACCAGAAAAGATTAATACTTGAACAGTAATAACAATTTTGGATTGAATTGTTTTATTAAATTTGTGCTTAAAAAAAAAAAAAATCTGATTAAAATTAGACCTAGCATGATTTTTAAAACATTTGAATAATTACCATAGACAATATCCCTGTAATGAGCTCCACTGACATTTTTTGTATTCTTTTCATAGTAGATTACTGTATACTTGCCTCTAATTATAGCAAATCCTATTACATTAATTTTCATTGTACTGCTAATCTGATTAAAATAGTATAACGTTAACAGTCATACACATGATAATGAGAACAGCTTTATACACTCTAAGTTATATATACCCGAATGAGAACAATTTCTTGAAAGTGAAAAATGGTTTTCCTATTTGTGATGAGTGTGCAAATATACAGCTAGAGATATAAAACAGTCTTCAATTCAGATTATAAACAATTTAAATACATTCAGGAAACATCCAGCTAACCTTCAGACTTATATCTCATGAATGTAGAAACATTACTGTCAGAGTTTAATTAAAGTTATTAAAGATGCTAAATAAGACTCTGAATTTATAAATTTCATATTTATAATATTATAAATAAATGATAGTTAGACATTTTTATTTATAATATAAAAATAATTAATAATTTTAGGCATGTTTATAAATTTTGGCAAGAAAAACTCCTTAAATTTTATTAATAGTCTCCATAATTTTGATCTACTTATCCTGATGTGTACAGGTACCATGCACAAAACTCTCTACTGTACTGAAAACAAAAGGGTCAAAGTAAGCAAGTAATTTTTCTAAACAACTGAGTATAACCATATGAATTTCTCCTCGTTCCAGATTTTTCACAGTGGTTCTGTAACACAACTACCACAGCAGCCATATTTCTTTCTCAGTCTGCAATATTCTGAATTTTTGTTTTTCAGAATTTTACACCCTTCCTCTGGGGAACAGTAATTTTCCCCTGCTTTTCACAATCTCTTATTTTCTTTTAACTGTTGTATGCTTGGAGGCTTGTCCATAGGACATGGCATCTAAAAATGAAAGCTATTAACAACTCTATATCCCAAAATCATAGCAAGGTCTAATCACACCTTACCTCAGAGTTACAGAGCCTTGCAGCTCTACCAATACACAGTTAGCAAGATTAATTAATTAGATCTTTGTGTACTAAGACTGTGATGTGTTGCAGATGGCAGTGTATTCCTTAGAATCTTTTCTGGGAAGCGATGTTACTTACGCTTCTCTTTCCTTGCATCTCACATTGAAATTGTATGCTTGGTAATTTCTTCCCTCCAGTAGTTTTCTACATGAATAAGCTGTATCAGAGAGCACTAATGGAATTCATGCATATGCTTATTTTTTTCTACATTAAGCTTATTTTATCCTGTGAGAGGGTCATGCTTGTCAAGCATAATGTGATATTTGGATAATTTTGACTTAAGGTGGTTTTCTTTTTTTCTTTAATTTTTTTTTTTTTAAGAGTAAAATCTTAGTATTACAAGCTTGCATATCTAAAATCACTGGGCAGTGGCTGCACAAATCCACTTTGGTCTAGCCTGAATTCCTCACTGTAATAGTATTCTTATTTTTGCATAAACTTAAAATTTGCTTTTAACAGTAAAAAGCAATTCCACATCAGACTTTATAGAAGAGCACTAATACTATTTGTGTGGAAAACCACTTCTAAATTCCCTGATTATAGTGAAACAGGGATACTTGCTTGCAAGTTTCTTGTAAATATTTCAATTTCTTAATCTAGAAAACCCTTTCTGCTTGATAATCCACAGTAAAGTTATTTATTCTGTGAATAAATTCTCTTAAAATAATGTCTCCTTCGGAGAAAACAAGGTGAACATTCTTTCCTTCCTAAGCAAAATTATTTAGCTCTTTTTATTTCGGCAGCCCAAATAAATGATCAGGATGAACAGTTTCAGAAAATGCAAGCCAGTTTTAAATAACTGTGTCAATTCATCACTGTACACACTTAGATCCACAGTTCTCTGCCACCAGTCAAACCAGCCTATCATGAAAGCACTTCAAAGAAATGTGGGAACTTCCCTTTGTGTATATGGCCAATTACAAAGTAAAGTGCCATAGGAAAAATCCTTCAAGTGTCTCTGTTTATTTTTTAGGATGGTACTGTATGTATATCTATATATATATTTATATAATCTTCACTTAACGTTTAATAAGAGACCAGAAAAAACCCTTTGTGTTATATTCAATAAATACATTCATGTGAGTACAAAGAAGCCTTAGTAGATCAGAAAAAGTCACAGAATTGGGTATCTTAAATGTGGTTAGGAAATGTACAAACACACACTTTTTGCTTACTTCCGAGGAGGGAGAAAATAACCCCCATTGTCATTGCATGTGACAAACTTGTACATTCCAAGGAATTGTTTTGTCTTTGACAGATATGACTCCTCACTTTTTCTTTCTGGAAAAAAAATGGAAGCTGTAACAAGTTTACAGATGACAGACTGAAATAGCAAGGAAGCCATTACAGTAGCTTCAACAGAAATCTTTATTAATATTACTATAATTGACTACCTATACAAATTCACATTACTAATAACCCCTGCAGAAAAAAAACCTTCCTTAGTAAATAGGAACATTTTGATTAAATTAAAGATGGAGATCAGTCAACTAATGTCATGCTTTAATGTCACTACTGTATTCTATCAGTCTGGAACTCTGCCACTTTACCAACTGAACTGTGTAATAAAAAGTTCTCAAATCATATTAAGTACCACAGAAGCATAAAACATGACATGTATCAAGATTTTTTTATCAGTCATTGGAGAAAAAGTCAGCAAGGGGAACAGGTTTATCCTAGAAGTAAACAAAATGCTAATTCTTCAGCATCCACAGTAGCCCAGTATTGAGAACTATATAGAACACATGATGTAATGTTATGAAAAGTGTCTGTTATATGCACAGTACAGCTAAAATTAAGACTATCCTAAGAGTCAAATAAAAGAAGTCATTAAATATTCCATGAAACCAGCAACAAGTTTATTTAATGTTTGATTTAGTTCTAATAAATTTTGCAAACCTAAAAATCAATGCAATTGAATGCTTGAAATGTGCCATTAAGGTCTAATCTGCCATCAGAAGTTGCTGATGCGACCATTACATTACTAATAAAGATGGCAGTTATTCTGGTAAGATTATTTTTTTTTAATTTTTGCAAATAGTAGCTTACACAAGTTTGTTGAACAAAATAAGCTACATCAGCAAATAAAAAGTATTTTTGCTTGTTCGCATCTATGCCAGTTAGAAGTGCAGTGTCTTTTTCCTCACATTCTTGCAGAAAAACATTATCTGAAGTAATTTAAGCATAGCCAAGAGTTTTTAAAGTGCATTTCTATAGTGTCTCCAAAAAATCTTTTGAGCCAGTCCTAAACTTCCCCTTGTCCTTTGAGCACAGTCAAAACTGACACAGGTGAGAGCTTGAAAAGGATGGCACCTAGTGACAACTGGCACTTCAGGGTTGTGTGATGGGCTGATGATAAGGGAAAGCAAGATAAGGCTCTTCAATCCCAGTGACAGGCTTACTGAAATCAAATCTAAAGTCTGCAGAGGTAGATAATGCTGCAAATTCCTGCTGTGCGCTCTCTGGAATCTCACATTTATGCTATCAATATTAAGATGGAAAAAAAGAGAGGCACAACTTAGGATGAAAATAGCTTTACACCACAATTACACTTCCTCAGTCTTAGCAGCTGATGGGAGCTCCTGATGTACAACTGCCTCAGTGGCACCCTCTAAGTTGCAATGAGTCAGACTCCTGCTGCTGACAGCCTAAAATCACCATGGCACAGGTCAAGACTGTCACACACACTGGCATTAAACTCTACCTTCTTGGGCCCCTTCCATCAGTTTTCTGGACACAACACTGTCCTGGTGTAAACACACAGTCATGAGCGGAGTTGTGTCAAGACCACATCCACTCAGCATAGCAGTCATACACCACAGTGCAACTTGTTATTGTGTGAAAAAGCAGTCTGTTCCTCTGAGCCAAGAGGTGCATTGCAAGGTCATTCTGGAGACAGGCTTCAGAAGAAGCCAGGGCATCACAGACCGTAAGAAATAGATTATACAGCTTGTTCTAAGGTAATGTCTGCATCTGAGTTACCTGAGCAAACAAAATTAAGAAATTAATATGGTTCTGCTTGGTTTGGACTGAAAAAAAACCCTATGAAAAAGCTGTATTAACCTGACAGGAATGAAATTGTTTTAAAAACACACACTAGGTTCAAAGAGTGTTTCAGCTTTCTGCAGTAAAGGAGAGTGTGCTCTGTTAGACAGAATGGGTTTGCACTAACAGCAGCAAATAGCATCAGAGACCCTCTCTTGCACGGATCTCTACCTTGGAAATTTTGGTCTTAGCTCAGCAAGGTCTCATGCTTGTCTCTCAGGTCCACAAGAGACAACAGTGGGATGTCTGGATACTTCCCCCAATCTGGAAGTTGCTGGTTGACTCCTGTTAAAAATAGCCTGTTCATCTAAAAGGCAAGAAAGACCGGATCTTTTTACTCTTGCAGCATATATGTAAAACATTGGTGCATAAAGCAAGATGTTCAGAAGGGCAATGGTACAAGAAAAACAAATAATGGCAATTAAAACAAGAGGATAAAATGTCTTCATTAAGAAGTGGTTTTTATCTCAGTAATGCACTTAAAGAAGTACAGAAGATGATGCATAAAATGGACATAAGTTAATTTGTTAATACCAGATCGACAGAATATAATAGTTCAAAACTATAGAGCTAAATTTGGAATAACTGTCATTATTCAGCAAATTTAAATAGATTTAGGAATCCCTATTGAATTAGGAATAGGAATCACATAATAGACTTTTAAAGAAGTTTTGAATATATGCCCATGTTCCACTGTAAGTCTTTATGCAAGGTACTGTTGTCAGATTTCTTAACTATTTTGTATATAAATAATTAAAACAAATTTATGTCCCAAACTTGCAAATGTAAAAGTGAAAAACAATATTTTGAGCTTCTCTAATACACAGTCCTTTTACAAAGAAGAAACCTTTGGCAGCTTACCTGCTTCTTCCAGGTTTATCAGCTTTCAAATAAACTTCACTTCCCATATCCTTAGATTGTCTGATCTAAAAAATTTCCACCACTACAACCAGATTAAGACTAGATTTTTTTGGGAAGAATTTCTATATGAGATTTGTTTTTCTAACTAACAGACATAACATTCAAATATCTAATGATAACAAATAACACTCAATATTTAAACTATTAGTCTCATCATTCTTTTAGTCAGCACTTCCTACCATTTTAAGGTGTATGTTATTTTCTTAATAGTATTGCACAAATGTAAATGACTACTTCAATTACAAGGTCACTGGCATTCTGTTAATGTTGTTGAGATGAAAATCCAGCCCACACTTACTCTCATGTGTGGGCAACAAGAGTTTTTTCAGCCAGCTAATGATGACTAGATAACAGAAGGAGAAAGCAACATGTTGGCTTTACAGTTCTTGGTTTTAAGCCAAAGTAAGATCTCTACAGGTTTTCAAACTAATCTGATATAGTGTGTACATAAGATACATACTTCCCAGTTAGTAAACTAAGAGCATTGTTTAAGTACAACAATTAATGCCACCTCCTAAATCTTCCTAATCATTTCAAGTTAGTTATCCCTCATTGCTCATAATGCCTGAGCTCTTCAAAGTCAAAGAAGCCATTAATGGGATCTTGAGAGGTGGAGATGTACACTGGACATCAATCTGGACATCAAGCTGCCATTTGAGTTTTTTAAAGCATTTGCTATACAGAATTTCAGGACATTTGTGTACATCAGATTTCTTGGTGGAAATGGAAGGCCATTGAACTCATTAATTACAGTAATGCAACGATGGTGTTTCTAATTAAAATCTGTGGCGCTTGTTAAGTATGGCACTTGTCTTCTCTGCTTCCCGTGTTGTGAACAGGCCTAGGTAGAATGCAGCCTACTGCAGTCTTGAAGTATCTATTATACATTCACACACAAAATAATCACTGAAATGCTCATCTCTGAGCCATAAAGTGACAGTATTATTCACATTATTTCTTCCCAGGTGACAGTGCCACTTTAGGACCTCAACTCTGGGTAAGGATTACAAGTAATACTATTCACGTTAGAGCAACTTAATGAAAAGTTGTCACTTCAGCATGGATTTGTTCTTATCTGCATGCTTAAACAGAGTATCCCAGGCCAAAGTATTTTGCACCACCATTGATCAATGTGTCCAGCTAGGTGCCACCCCTCACTGCAGGGATGTTTGTGCTGAGGGTCTCTGTACTGTACCAGCTGTTAAAACTTATTCCAAATGCACTTCTCAGACACCACTGTCTTCTTCTGCTGTTAGTGTGAGCTTGAGGAGGAAGGCACAGAACAGATTAAAGCCATGACAGCTGTGTCACACCTGAGGCCACCACAGAATTGTGTGTTCAGCTATTTGTGCTTAAGCACACAGAAGGCGGGAACCCCCTAAAATCATGTAATACTTTCAGATTGGCTTCATCACCATATGATTTTTAAGCACACTTCAGTTGCTTTTGTCACATGGAAATAAATAAAAAAGGGGTTGCCTTCCTGTGGCCTCACCAGGGTTTTTAGGTGCGCCTGTCCGTGCAGGTGCTCGGGGTGGCTGCTGTGGTCCCGCGGCGGGAGCTGCCTTCCAGCCATCCCTCCTGAGGGAGCCTTAGCGGGACGCGCTGTCCCCCTTCCCCTCAGCGCTGCTGTCGCCCTCAGCTCACCCGTACCTATGCTCGCCTCGTCTCACCCCACCCTCCTACTGACCTTCCCCCTCGCGGGGCCGCCCCGGCAGGCGCTGAGGCGTTTGCCCCGGAGCTCGGTTACTGCGGCCCCACAACCGACACTGTTAGCCGTGAGGGCGATTAAAATAACATGGGTCTCCTCTAGGCGCTAATGGGATTAGAGGCGAGGCCGGCGAGGCGCGGGCAGCGCTGCGGCCATGGCGCTCCTCTGATGGCGGGAGGGCAGCGGCGGCTGCGCCTCATGGGCGGGGGCGGGATACCCCAGGTAACCGGGGAGGGCAGCGCGGCGGGAGCGCCCCGGCGGCGGGCAGGGATGGTGGGGAAGGCCTGCTCGCCCCGGGGGCGAGGGGAGGCGGCGGCCGCCCAGAGATAGCCCAGGTGAGGAGAAGGCGAAGCGGGGGGCCTGGTCGGAGGCGGGGAGCGCGGGGCGGCGGGAGAGAGGGAGGCGCGGCAGTGGGTCGGGGGAAATGCGCGGGGGGCTGCGAGGAAGGGAGTGCGACAGCGGGAGGAGGAGAGGAGCGCGGGCCCGGGGGAGGGCAGAGCGCGGCGGGAGGCGGAGGAGAGCGTCAGCTGGAGCGGGGATAGCGGGAGCGCGGCGGGAGGCGGAGGAGGAGAGCGTCAGCTGGGGGCAGAGATAGAGGGAGTGCGGCAGGAGGAGGAGGAGGAGAGCGTGAGCCGGGGGGGCAGAGAGAGAGGGAGCGCGGCAGGAGGAGGAGGAGGGGAAGAAGCGCGACGCAGGGACGGCAGATGCCTGGAAATAAAAATTTGATGATTGCATGCAGCGGCTGGAGAGACTCTGTCGGTGGCGGCGGCGGGGACGAGGCAGGGACAGGGGGGGCGACGGCAAAATGAAGTATCAGAAATACCTGACTGTCTTGCAGATGGCCATAGGGGTGACCGCCTCCAACAGGGGCAGTCTGATGCCCTTAAAGAGGAAGCTGTGGTGAGTAGGCACAAACGGGGCCGCGGGCACTGCGGGCCGGGCCGAGCGCGGGCCGCGGCGGGACGGGCGGGCTCGGCGGCGGGGGGTCCCCGCGGACGTGAGGGGCGCCGTGCCCGGACCCGGCCTGCGGCTCCCGGCGGGCATCGCCGGGGCACAAAGTTCCCGGCGGATTCGCCGCCAGCCTTATGGAATCGCCGGGAGGCGTTGGCGGAGCTGTCCGCGCCCGGCCCGGCGGAGGACGCGGCTGGAGCAGGCGCTGCCGGACCCGGCACAGCGGCAATGGCAGCGCGGGCTGAGGGCGCGGGAGCCGCTCCGGCGGGGGCACCGCTTGCGTGACAGCCCCAGTGTTGCCGCCGATGTAGCGCAGTGTGCTCCCGGCCCGGGCTGGGCACAGCCGGCTCCGAATTCCCTGCCTTGCTGCTGCTGCTGACAGGTGTACCGAGAAAATGCGAGCAGGGAGACGCAGGTCTAATAGATCAGTGAGCGCCAGAGGTAGTGCTGTTCAAATATGGTCATTTTTCCTTAAACCCTGCGTTTCCCCTCACTGATTCCCACTCCTTTTGTGCCTGCTGATTGTGTGCTGAACTGATTTTTCTGGATGAATCAACAAGACGTTATGAAAAATGTATTAAAGTATAGTGGTGTAATGTGGGTGAGTAGGGCACCGACAGGAGTGTGGCACTGCGATACCCGGTCACTCGTGGGCAGACAAGAACCCACTGCTAGCTCGATGGGAGCGGTGGGATGGGTGTCATCATCGGGACAAATCATAAGGAGGAAATATGTGAACTTGTCAGATCTCCTGAGAGGAAGATATCAATCACAAATTTGTACACTGAGAATTTCTTACCTGTAAAAAACCAGGAGTGATATTTAGGTGGTAGTGGTCATACAGTTCTTTCACTGTACTTAGCTGGTCCTAGTGAAGCAAAGTAAAATGTCACAGAAGGCATGATAAGTCATTTTATTCAAACATGGATACTTTGCAAATACGAATATTTTCGTGTCAGCAGTTATAGCAAAAATGGACCTTACATGAATTGTACAATGTGGGTTTTTTATATCTTTATATCACAGTTTCAACTAGTATAGACAGTGTCAAGAAAATGTATCAATTGAAGAAACATGATGTGGAACTAGTAAGCTTTCTATCATGAATTTCAGATCAGATAGGACACAGTTTGATGAATCTGTTCATTCTGATTGTAATGAAAAAAATCAAATTAAGTTTTAGACAAAAATATGTTGCCATGCAAATAAGGTTTATTACATGTAATCAGAGATTTTTGCAGTGTATTTTGTGGTTTGATTCTGATTATGTAAGTTACATAAAGTGTACCATACCTATTTTATTCTCCCCAAATGCATCTCCTGTCTGTGTGCAGCAGGAGATGCAGTTGTGTGTTACATCTTTTGAGAAGTTTAGTTATGGGAAATGTTATCATGGCAGTTGTTCTATTTAATATTTTGTATGTCTTCTTGGAAGTGCTTTATTAGCTGGCCTGTTAAGGGAAAGCTATATATATTTGTGTGCTTTAAAAGTACATCTGAGAGGACCTGATTCAACTCCTACTCTTTCTTCAGTTGGAGTTAGATCTGCTCTATATTTTCTTGTTTCATGGTGAGATTTTGTGCTTTTTGAGGCACAGCAAAATATTATAGTGGCTCCACACTAATACATACCACAAGCATTGCATTTCATAACATTTCCAACTTGACATCATGTTACTGCAATGCTGTGTGAAGATTTAATTGACTAAAAGTGTTAAAGAAAAATAAGGCTTTTTTTTTTTAATTTTAGGGAGATGTGTGAATTACTTGAGCATTTGAAAGTATGTCTCTGCGATATTCTTGTTAATAGGTGACATGATATGTATTCTCATTTTCTTTAAGAACTTTAATAGCATTAGGCATTACCTGTATGGATAGATTTTATGCTTATGGATAAAATACTATTCTCTGATGCACTTAGAGAAGTGCTTAAAGATACTTTGTCATGTTAATTTTTTCTTATTTGTGCACAATCTGTATCAAATAATGCATTAAGAAAATCTGAACATTAGAGAGAAAATACGTTGCTTTTACTCAAATCAGTGTGGAACTAGTGTTTGTGTATATTTACAGTACATAAACCAAAAGCATAGCCCAATATTGTATCACTGTAAATCTCCAAAATACCTAAAGAAAACACATAAATCTACTCAGTATATAGTCAGAGGGTGCTTTTTAATCTATTTTTGTTTATTTTTAAAAGCTTAAAAAATTCTGTTTAACCAATGAAATTCATATGGTCTTTGATGTGTGAATCCATACTGTAAGTGGAAACGAAGCCATAATTTAATAAAAAAAGGGTTAAAATACTCATCCTTTTGTTGGTGGAGATAATCCACCAGAATCCTACTGAAAGAAAATGAAAAAGGTAACAGCAATGTTTTATTTCTTTAGAGAGCATCTGCCACTCCAATTTTCCCCTGATTTCCCCCTCACCAAAATCTAAGTCCTATTCTGTGATGTGTGGAAGTAGAGCTACAAATGAAATACCAATATCTCATGATGGGTTAAGAATAAATAGTTATTAAGTGACTAAGAATAAACCAGGCAATTAAACAGAGAGAAGAAAGCTGTGCCACAGGCTTGCAGTAGGAGGTGGAGGAGACAGAAACCTGCTTTGTGTGGAGTTTATAATTTTATGATGAGGTTTACTTGGGGCAGTAGTTTTGGATTCAATGCTGGAGGAAGCTGCTGGAGTCCTGAACTGCTGATTCAGACCCTTTCCTGTGTGTGTGCAGTGTTGTAATCTAATATGTAGGAGCCTAAACGAGATGAGTAGGATGTTTTTAATCCTCTTGCTGGAGGGACAGTATTTGGATACAAAAGCCACCATCATAACTCTGCTAGTACAGGTTGAATGCAGCAGGAACTAACATCTGCAAAGGTGGTTAAGAAAAAAACTGACAGCTGAATTGGGAGTAGTTTAAAAATAGTAAATTTTTATAAATATTTACTGAAACCCTAGTATGTGCAACCTGAGTCCTTTTTCAATAGGGAAATGCTAAGTCACATTATTAAGGGGAGCTACACAGGTAGACTATAATTTCTTGTCAAACTGGTTGTTAAGTTTCTCTGCTGCAAGGAGAACAGTGCAGGCAAATAAATAAACAAACAAAAAAGGAAAAAACAACAACAAAACCCCCAACAGGATATCCTATCCATTCTAATAGTTCTTCTCACTAACATTTCCTTCTGTTTCTCACAGCATTTGCCTTTACTCTGAAAGAGTTCCTGTGCTTTGGCAAACACCCCTGCTGCTCCCCTTGGTGCAGGGGAGTGCAGCATCATGAAGAAAGGTGAAAAGCTCAGTTTGTGATAAGTTTTCATTGGGGAGATTATGGAAATGGCTGAGACTATTCCATATTTACATTCTTTTAAGAATGATAGGTAGATAGATAGATAGATAAGGTAGTTGTCTGAGGCAATCTAGGTTACAGAAAAGAATGCAGGTGCAGTGCACTACAGAATTTAAATTTGTATTTGAATTTGACAGAATCCAGTTCCCCTGTTTGGTGATATTGTTAAAAGAATGTGTGATACAGAAACCTGATGTTAAATGATAGCTGCTTCTTGTAAAATACTGCACAGGCACATTTATTTTCAAGCGTAGGAGTATTTGAAATCAGTGAGGAGTAACCAGCATGTCTGGAATTAAGCAATGATCTGAATGCTTTGTTGTCTCAGAGTCTTTGTATTTAAGCTGGGTCTTGGCTGTAGAATCCCAGGCTTATAATGAAGAATGTCTGTTTTATCATTAGGACCATCCCTAGGGAGAAAAGTGCCGTTGTTTGTTTATGTTCCAAGTAGTGTCATATTTAGTATAATTAAATAATGGAAAATGTCACCTTATTGCAGGAGAAAGAAAACATCAAAGATTGATATTCTTGGTGTTTCTACAGAACTCTATGGAAAAATACAGATCCTCAGAATGGGTATTTTCCATTTTTGATTACTAGTTCCAGTTAATATTGTTTGAAATGAGGATAAGATTTTCAGTTTAGCCTGTTGTAAAGCTTTATTTATGTTGAAAGTTAATTAATACTTTTTTTTCCCCTAAGGGAGGCAGGATACCATCCTTAGAATCAACATACTTGCAGAGGTGCACAAGTATTCAGCATAGCAACTGAATGCTTGGTGTCTCTAGCATTGTTTCAAACTTACCTTTTATTTTTTCAAAAAAACTACTAATATTGAGTAACTACAATTGTTAGGATTTCCAGTCTGATCAGTGGGAGTAAATTTCAGCTTTTCCAGCCTTATGTTTGAGCCAGAAGCCAGTGATCACACCGAGCTGAGCCCGGCCTGCGTCCTCGCTTTCGGTGGTGCTGAGGAAACCTGGCTCCTAATGGGAGGTAGAATAATTATGGGAACTTTATACATCTCTCTGCTGAGATCTGTGAAGCTATCAGAGGCAGAACTTCCTGAGAAGTTTGCCTTTGATGTTGCTACAAGAACTTAAATGCGCTCTTTATAGGATAGGCAGGCAACTTGCAGTATATGAAAAATGTAATAATTATGTCACCATTAGAAGTCATGTTGAGGCTGCATAGTTGTCAAAACCTTGTGCAGTCTGCATTAACTCTAGTGCTAGTACTGCACTTGGAAAACAAACACAGAAAATGTGTCATTTCAAGACAAATTTTTTAATCATTCTGGCGCTAAGTTTTATAAAATTGTTCAGAACTCTTATCACTTAACAAGAAGAGAGTTTATGAAGTTCTTGAAAGATTTTCAATGTAACTGGTCTGTCTAGAAACTAAAATGACATTAGTAATTCCAGACATAATTTAACTTTTAAAAAAATAGGTAATATTGAAATCCGTTATAAATAGTAATGATATCTGAGTAGACTATAAATATAGCTTTTATTCATAAACTTTTATTATACTCATACCATCTGATTATTTTATAATATGTATTAAGTTATTAGCCCTTGATATGACACTTCACCTTGAAGTCACTGTTGTACATTATTTTGTTAGGCTACTATGCTTGTCAGTGGAATACAGGTAGTGAAAGTTTAGGTTTTTTGCTTATTTTACAAACTAGAGAAATAATTTAGAGTCATGGTTATGTAATCTGATATATGATCAGGAAGCAGTCAAGGTCAATGAAACCATTGTAAGAATTGTGTATAATAAATAAGAGCCTCAGACTCCAGGTGGGATATACAAAATGGTTCAATTTTACTTGACTAAAATTTTCAGAAGTTAATGAATTGGATGCCTTAATTTAGGATTCCTGTGATAAGCTCCATTAAAAAGGTGTTGTATTTCCAGAATATTAAACACATGATTTGAACAAAACCAGCAAATTTGAAGGCACCAGGAATTGTTCACTACCTTCAAAGATCCTTATGCTATATTCTACTTTTTGAAGCCCTAGTTTGCCTTGAACATCTAATTCCTAGGCTTTTGTTCAAGAGTACTTGCTTTAAAGTAGTTGATGGCCTGCAAATATTTTAAAAGGGTTTTTATATATTTTTCTCCTTTTGTCTGTGACAATTCCTCTATACTCCTGATGCAGGCATTACAGTGACTTAGCAATTCACTCTTAATATTAAACTTCACTTTTCTTAATATTGTACTAATATATATTCAGGAATTTAAATAAAAGTTGAAAGGAGTAATCAGATGCAGGAAATTTTATTAGTATTTTTTTTAACTTAAGGTTCAGATGCCAGAACCATGGAGCATTGCATTATAGTTTCAGTATTCACTTAAAAAGAATAGTTTCTCTGATTACAGTGAACGCTTTGGGAACACAAAGCATGATTCAAAAGAGAGAAGGATTTAAAAAATATGTTTTTCAGATTTTTAATAATTTATTTTTGAGTCAGTCTCGAAACACTTTGGACCTTTTCTCATGAGTTTGCACTCAAGTGGGTTTATTTTCCAACTTTATAGTCTGAACTTTGGAGATGTATTCACTGTGGAAATATCTAGTATTTGAAGGAGTTCCTGTTGCAGTATTACATGAGTGCTACTGGAAATGGATTCTTGAAAGTGTCATTTTTGCATCCTGCATTCTGCAAAGCCTGGGTAAAATTGTTCCAAGTCTGTCTCAGGTCTGTTATTGCTTCCCTTCGCTAAAGGAAATGTTATTGCTGGTCTGTTATTGCTCCCTTTGTGGGAGGAGTAGGGGCACTGGAGAAGCTGGTAGTTAATTAGTCTGCACTTGTCCCAAAGTTTCCTCATCAACCACAGAGTCAAAAACCCCCGTGATGCTGTCAGTATGGATATCTGGCCTCAGATCCTTCCTTTGGTGTACATACAGTGTAAAGCTTCCCAATTCCCAATATTAATGATATTGATTGGTTTTCTTTGGTTGGTTAAGTAATACTTTATTTGCTGGTAAAGAAGTTATTGATTTTATAAAGGATTGGAGGGAATAGACAAATTGTAATGTTCTTTTTCGTATAGTTATATATTGAAAGTTACATTTAACTTTAAAAAGACTTTTCTGTATCTTAGAAGCTAACAAGTAACAGCCATAATCTGTTCTCCAGCAGAATGAAATGATAGCTGGACTCCAGTGGCAGCAAGTTCATTTTTTCAAGTGGCTGTAAAGAGTGAAGCTCCTAAACAGAAGGGCCTTTTAAGCATACCACTAGTGTAGTTCTTTTTTTTTAAACTATGTAACTTTGATTAGCCTGTTATTTGTTTGGGCTTTTTCCATGTAAATAGTTTTCTTTTTTATTTTAAATAAAGGGTTTTGGTTATCAGAAAACATTAAAAGACTTGCAGCTTAAAGAAATGCACATTTGTGGGTAAGCCCCTAAAGTAAATGGCTTGAAATGTTATTCAAAATAAGGAAAAGCCCAGTGTAGCTTATAGCTGCTACACTCTTTTCTCTTAAGTATAAGGAGAAAATGTAAGATGCCAAGCATTTGATTCATCAGAGGTGCATTTGAAGATTAATTAACCCAAATTATAAGTAATGGAGTAGGCAACCCTCAAAGATTCCCTTAGATTCCCTTTACAGAGAATAAACAGAGACTCTGACAGTAGGGGAACAATGGATCTCTCTGAGGGCTCCAGCATCTGCATTTGCCATGGACACAGAGCGTGTTCAGTTAGGTACTTGAGCAGAGATGTTTGGAGCACTCTGTTACAGAGAGACATACACACAATAGCAACGTGCTGTCATTGTAAATGTCACTGTCTGTGCAACAATATAGAGGCTGAGCAGTTGTCTTTATTTGGAAATCTGTCCTGGTAATTCCTGAAGGCATTTTAGCAGGGAATCCGTGGTGTTCTTGAAGTTTCTGTTGTGTGAACAAATATGTTACTGTAGTAGACAGGCATGGTTCTTAGAATTCAATCCATATATGACTAGACAAAAAAATCCAGTGCAGTCTCAGCAGGAGTTTCATATTGTAATTAAGATGTATAGATATTATAGTTATGTTTTCAGGTAGAAATTTGCAGTTTAAAGTTGGAAATAAAATAACCCAAGGGGGAAAATCATCTAAACAAATTACTATATTATCAAGAGAACTTAGAGCAAGTTTGTTTGTATGAATGTCAGAGTGCATGTGTAAAAACCCCAAAAAATCAGGCATCTGAAAGCAAATTAGTGATTTGGTAGTTGCAGTAATTCAAAAAAAAGAAAAAAAGAAGGGCTTTATCTTTATAAATTGAATAACAGATTTGTAAGGATTTGCTTTTATTTTCAAATTTGGGTATATTTGGATAACTTCTTCTCCCTAGCTGTCCCATGGGCATATTATCCATGATGGTGTGTAGACCTGGAAGTCTCACTAATCAAACAAGTGTATTCAGCATGGCTATTGTATTTTGTATTTGCAATTGTGTATTTCAGGAGTTGATGTGGCCCACTATGCAATGTCCTGTTTTGGTGATGCATATGTTTAAGACATCTCCACCTTTCTTTCTTTTTTTGCACAAACATTTATGTGCATACTAAAGCCATTAATCCAAGTAAAAGAACTAAAAAAAAGTCCTACAGTATTTTTTTTGTGTAAGGAATCTTAATGGTTTTTGAGAGAAATACTGAAATAGTGTAAGGACTAGGGAAATGCAAAAAAATACATGTTATTTAAGCTGACTTTTGAAATCTATGGCTGCAGTTGAGAAATAATATGGAATAAGTGTAAATTTGGACATGAGGATTTGAGGTTTTTAGGTAATTCTTGGTGAGTGTATTTGCTGGAATACAGTTTTCCTTGTCCTGAAGTGCCAGTCTGACTACGGACTATTTTGTATTTGAAATATTCACCTCACAAATCCTAATACACTTAGTTAATTATTAACCCCACTTAGTTCTGCTCATTAACAATTTCCAACAAGCTCATTGAAATATAGATTGCTTCCTCCAAATATTTTAGTAATGGACTCCCCCTAGGACTATGTGTAGATTATAATATGATGAAAAATCTTATCGAGTGTAGTTGCTTAATATATTACCCCTATAACTTTAACAGATGCTATTAATGTCATTATTGTTGGTTGTTATTCATTGCTAGAATAGCTGAAGCACCATCAGCACTCAAACTGGAAAAGGTAAAAAGCCAGATACTGCCAGGCCTCCTGGTGATTTAACTGACAGCTGTCAATGTGTATCACAGGACTTGGGTTTCCACTAAAGAAGTAAAGAAAAATAGTCCTTTTAAATTTTCAAAAGTTAAATATGTTTTTCTATAATGTATATTTTTTCTGATTCTACTCACTTTTGTACAAAAAACATAACTTCAGGATGTTTTTGACAAGATCTGCAGGCAGTATGGTCTTGATGTGAGCTAGACTTCTACATACTTGTGGTCTTATTTCGGCACTTAGTGATTGAAAACTGTCACTTGGATTGACATCTCTTGTATGTATAGCATGGTAATGTGTTTTCCTTTGTAAAGTTTTTACTCTAAGCAAATAAAATAATGTATTATTTGTCTGATATGTGGCTCTTTTTGTTTGGCAGGGTAACTCCATCTTCCGAAAATCCCAATGGTGCTACCTGTAGTGTAAGTCAGGGAAAGCCCTCTTTAAGAAGAATAAAAGGGAGAATACACAGAAGCAAAAGCCTTGATAGCATTGATTTCTGTGAATTCACTGTAAGTACTATACCTTTTACATTTATCCTATGTGAAGTTAAGAGAATCTTATTAATAAAGCATTTTGCTTCTTGCATTGGGTTTACCTGTTTGACAGATTAGCAAAGGTATTGTACTTAATGTTTTATTGCCTTGCTATGCTGCCAAATATTTCGAGCAGTGATGTACAACTACATTCTTGCTCTTCAGTGACCATGAGACAGAAATTTCTGTGTCAAATTTGAACATTGTTGCCTGTGTAAGATTTAGAAATTGACTAGAAATAGAGTAAACATAAAAACCAAAATATTATTTCAAATTTTATTTTTATATTGAGATTTTGGATATTGCGTTTAAAGTCAAACATTGCTTTTTACAAAACCCAAAAAACTATTTCAGTTGCACATGGCTATAATAAAGTGCTAGAAAAGGAAATATATTTATCTAAAATATGTATATGCTTATAGCACTTGAAAGCTGGTATTACAGGTGATAGTTACTACAATTAGGCAGTGCTGGTATATTCCTTTTCTCTTCTCTTTGGTTAGGGGGTAGATGTGTTTGTGTTACAATTTCAGAAACTTCAGTGTGATCATGGTAAAGAACTGTGACAATGTCCTAACTAACTGGAGGGAATTTGGTCAAAACAAATTATATTCTGATAAACTAAAATAATGTACTGTTTAAATACTTAAACAATGTCAAAGAATATGTTAAATTATAAATTGGTTATGAGATACGAGGATGAAAGAGCTAAAAAATACGTGCTGTCTTTAAAATGTAGAAATCAATAGTGATGTGAAGATATTGTCTGGCATTGCATAGTGCTAGAAACAATATCACTGTAATTTTCAGATGGGATTTGGGGAAACATCTTTAAGGCATAGCAGTGGTTTGAGTGTGTTGTCTTTCAGTGGGATGTTTTCCACAGATGATGCCAATAGCATAATTGGTATTTTTTTCCTCAAGACAGTTTTGTTTCTAATTGTGAAGTCCTGCAGCGCTGTCTTTGGGACAAAGAGCTTGTTGTTTGCTGTTCAGGGAGGTACTGAAGTTAGGATGTAGTGTGTTGTGTGGTGCCCAGATACTTCTGGATACGGCCAGTCTTGCACGGCCGTGTGCCCTGGCTGGGGAGCGTGTGAGGGAGCTGTGCTCAGGCTGTGCTGCCCCATTTCCAGCTGCCTTAGGTGTGTCTGTGCTAACTCTTGTCACAGCACCGATCCCGCTGCAATCATCGCTCTGCTGAAGGTTACAAATTCTCCTAGTGAGCAAAATTTCCTTCTGCTATATGGGTCTTCGTCTGTGTGGTCCTATTAAGGAGTTTTATCTAAATCTATCTCCACTCTTGGGGCCTTCAAAGAAAAAAAAAGATTATAGCCAACGGTAAAAAGAATTTCTTGCATGCCATAAAACCTTTGCAAAGAGATTTGAGACAGATAGTAATGGGCAAGTCTGTATCTGTAGCATACAAATGTGCAGAGTATGTACATGTATAAATTCATACATTAATAGATAAGTATTGATAATTAGGATCAGGAAAGGAAGTTCACTTTTTCTGAGGTCTTGTGTTAAAGGATGACACAGATTTAAATAGCTAAGCAGACAAATCAGAGTTAAAACAGATTTTCTTGCTGCTACATAATTTTGAATCATAATGAAATATTTCTTGATATTGTATAAGTGTGATTTTATTGTTCTCAAATTGTGATTAAAATAGATCTAAAGAAGTAATTGAGTAAATTAGTATGCCTAAGTCTTTCAAGAGTGTTCTCAGAACTGAACATTTTTCATGTTAAGAGTCTTCATGTAGTAAAAACTCAGGCACTGGCATACAGAACACAATTAAAAATTAAAACACAAAGTAGCTTTTTTAAATGTTCTCTTTACAACTATTTTATGCTGTAATATATTCATTTTATACACAGCAAAGTTGAAAAGTTTCATATTTAAGTATGTGGATAACTTATATGCTGACAGCATCCAGTGAACTGTTGGTTTCATTCATCATGTAATGAGATCCATTAATAATTCTGAATGTTGCTGGATTTCACTTTAAAATAAGTAATGTCCACATACATCCTAAACTAATCATTTTTGGGAACCTTTTGTTTAAAGGTTTCACTCAGCAATTTCTTACCAAGGAAAAATCCTAACAGCAGAAAGACATAAAAAATAAGTTATGCTTTCTTTTCTCCAAGTGAATAAATGGGTCCCCAGTGGGGAAGTTCTGCATTTTGATGCAGTATGCCCATACAAATATTCAATACATGACAATGCTATATTTACTACTTTACTGTGACTTCACCTGAAGCTGGGGACAAGTTGTAGGAGCTATGTTAAACAGGGAGGCTCATTTAAAAATAGGGTTATTCTTTGCAAGGGTGGGAATAACCAGTGAAGAGCCCTTTGCATGTGTAAAATCTCAGCAGAGGCCAGGGAGGGACTACCATGGGTGGCTTCAGAGGGTTGTCTGGGCAAGGTGATACTGCCAAGTCTGTTGTTCACCACAGTTAGTAAAATCTGAAGTTTGTGCTGTTAATGGCTTTTGGTTATACCTGTGGCTCCTCATATGGGTGATGTACCTAAGGGTGCAAGAGAGCTCCTTGCCTGTGGAACCATATCCAATGGGCTGCTGCTGCAGTGACCCATTGCAAGCCTCAGGTACTTGGATGTCCCTGCTCTGGAAGTCCCTGGCTCGAGGCTGGGCTGGATGGGGTCCTGGGAAACCTGATTTAGTGGATGGCATCCTTGCCCATTGTGAGGGGTGGAAACTAGGTGAGCTTAAAGGTCTCTCTGAAACCAAGCAATTCTATGATTTGTGTGAGACTGTCAAAGCACACAATTCCCAGTTGGTGCATTGCATACCTATATTAACATCCCATACCTGCCTCACCTGTATTAAGCTCACAACACCCTTCAGGTATAAGTTCTTCCTGATTACAAATTGTGAGAATCTGCAGGACTGCTGACAAAAACTCAGTTTTATTTCTTAGTGATACCTCTGCTGTCTTAAGTGGATGATGCTGGGGTTTCTAAGTGATGCCTCCTTTTACCATTTTGCTAAGGCAGCAAGTGAGGAAATAAAGTGATGAAGTTATGTTAAGCCACAGAGTGATAGCACAGCAACTCCCTTAAAATGTGTATCCATTTTCAACTTCTTGAACCCTTTTTCTTTTCTTTATCCTCTCCATGTATTAGCAGTACCACTTAGTTAGATTAGCACCTGTCTACCCAAACAAAGTAAAATCTGATTTATTGCCCTTCAGTTCTTCTTTAGAGGAGTATCATCATGCTGTGCTAGGCCAGACATTAGCCCTTGAAAAACTCAGTTTTAGTGGTATGTATAAAAAATATGCCTGTATTTTATGTTGAATATTGGCAAATGGTTGTTTTCTACCCAGAAATGTTGCAGTACTCATTGCCTACATTGCAGAAAAAGGGAGAGAAGATAAAGAATAGCATTATCAGCTCTTGGAGGCACATTTGGAATACCTACTACTTTGTAGATTGAGCTTATTGTACTAATGTTCCATGACATCCACATTTTAATCTTCATTACTCTGAAACAACCCCTGGCTTTGTACAAGCTACCCCAAATAGCACTTCCGAGCCCGGTTCGTCGACAGGGTTTTTGTTGTACTAGGCATTGTGCAAACGTGGTGTGTTTACTCTCAAGGACCTTACAATCTATTTCTAATAATAGGTAAGATGTGACTAACCTTTGATTCTTTAGCTGCATATGGCTCTCAAGCTGTTCAAGTGCTGCACTGATGCTAGGGCTTCTGAAGGTCACGTTGGGATGCAGGTGCATTTTGGGACTGCCCTGCTTGATAGAGCCCTGGGAGTCGTCCTCCTCACTGGTGTGTGAGCTACCTTGGGAGGCTGTGTGACAGCTCAGAGGTGTTTGAATGGATCTTGTGGTTGCTGCCTGTATGGCAGATTTTGTGCAGGTCTTACAGCACTACAAACACTGACCACCCCTACAATGTGTAGATGGAGAGAAGCCGTTCCTTTCTTTTTCTTTTAGTCAGCACTGAAGTTTTCTGGGAATGACCGAAAGAGAGACTGTGAAAGCTTTTGTAAGGAGCTCATATAATGAATTTTATATCTAAGATACCTTTTTTTTTATTTTTAGTTTTGTAATTCTTTGATTGAACTTGAGAAATTACTGAAATCGGCATCTTGAAAGTGTATTTTTAAAGGAATACAGATTCAAACCATTCATGCTAAAATCAACCCTTTGGACAAAGGATTTTGTCCTGGAAATCAGAGCACTGCAGTTATTTCCAATATGAACAAGTCCAGTGCTGGAGGCAGCTGGTGCTAGCCTTCTCTCACTGAACATGCACACAGCTAGGTTCAGCTAACCTGCAGCTGGAGCAAAACAGAAAATGTCCAGTGTCTGTTTGCATTGGAGTTAAAATCCAAGGAATAATTTTGCCGGATGTTATAGCAACGCAGGTTTCTTTTCCTCGCTTTCCCATTCCTTTCTAGCAATGCCTTTTTCAGGTGCATTGTTTGTCTCTTCTTGCCATATACTGCCAATGAAGCGATGTTGGCTACAGTCGCTGTGTGCTAATGCTTTAGAGGTCTGTGATGCCAGCATGCAAAACACAAGAGTAACACAGTGGGGTAGGAGATTAGCAAAAAGAGGGGAAAAGAAAGACAGCTAAGTACAAAGAGCAGTCTCAATAAAGCACTGTGGAAAGCATGATAAAATGAAGAGGTAATGCGAAAGTGAGAATTAGCTAATGTGTGGTTGCCTTCTTTAGATGGGGAATACACATGTTCACCTGGAATAGTAATTTTTAGTGCAGTGTAGTAAGTGTTATGCCTTTGAACGGGGCGTGATACCTTATATGATTCCTCACAGAGGAGCTGCAGCAATTTCTCAGTGTGCTTGCCTGCTCTCATTAGCAGGATGGAGTGATTGACCTCGCATGCTCTGTGGGGGTGTGTGCCCGGCATGTTCTGTGTGCAGGGAGGGACGTGTGCGCCCGAGCGCTCGGGGAGCAGCTCCCCATCAGTGGCTGTGTCATTGTGCTGCTGCTGCTGCTGCTTTTACCAGCAATTTCACGTGCTTTATAATTTCTGGTGAAGTTTCAAGGCTCTTTAGAGGCTTTAGTGATTAACTTTAATGGATGTTTGTGATGACATCCTTATTTCACTTCCCCAATCTCCTTGGTAGATTTTTATAGCATACAGCAGGCTTAGAATCAATTTGTTGTTGGAGATGTCCTTACCAGTGTGTTGGGTAACTGTTGCTGTGAGTAGCCCCATTCCCCCAGCGAAAAAAAATGTAGTGATCAAAACATAATGCACTATACTGGTTAACTTGTCATGGAGCATATTGCTGAGCAAGGCAGTCTAGTCTCTACTGAAGCATGGATTTCTTGCAGTTTTTTATTTAATTTCATCTAGTCTAAAGTCATCTTCCCTTTGAATCATCTTACAAATGACTTCTGAGTAGATATTATTCAGTAATTTGATTTTTGTTTTCTTTTTTTAAATAAAATTCTTCAGTTTTTATGCTTTCATTTTTCTTGATTTTCCTGCTGAGTATTTTCATTTAAATATGTGTCTGTAAAACTAGTAAAACGAGAAATGAATAATAACAGAAATGGTATGTATCAGATTCAATTTCTTAGGATGGAGATGTAAGAGCATTCATGTTCTTTAAAAAGTCCTGCAGGTATTTTGATCATCTCTGTGGATGTGGAAGGAAGCACTCATTAGCACAGCTGGAGTCTTGTAGATGCCCTTAATTTGTTACTGTTCAGAGAAGTGTGGTTGTTATGCAGCTGTTTCTGAGATTTAAATCCTCTCTGCTAGCTTAGACTTGCTTCACAATATTGTTGTTGTACTGTAACCCATTTATTATAATTTAATCTGTTGGTGTGCAAACACAGTACTGACTTCATACAGTTTTGGCCAGTTTATTTTATCTAAGATAGTTTAAATAATTTTAAAAAAGGAATATTTAAGCAGTTAACACATTTTACAGTTAATGAAATAAAAATACTTTATATCTTACATGTGTATTTTTATGGGTCAAGGATATATAGAAAAAAACAGAAATATACTTATTACTGGTTTTAATGTATATAGTTAATAGTTTTAAATACAGAGGAAAAAGAGCTTATTTGGAACAAGTTTGGAAATATAATACCTATGGAAAGAGGAAGAAAAATTGGAAGACTTTGATCCAAGATTGTAACTCTTCTGGGAAAAGGAGTATATTTTCAGCATTGTTTATTCAGTCATCTTGCTTTTTATTTAAAAACAAACCTAAGTTTTATGTAAGAACCATTCTAAATGTCAAGGCAAATTATTAAGTCTCAAGCATAATACTAGGTGAAGCTTATGCAGCCTTAAGATTAACCTAAGGAAGTTAACCATAAATGAACAAGTAATTTAATTTGCTAAATTCTGAATTGTGATTGACCTTGATTTGTGTTTCTGAATTGATTCAGACTGATTGATTTATGTTTCTCAACAAATTCAGAGCTCCAGTTTAAGTCTACCAAGGATGTTAACTGACAACAGTGTTTACATTTAATTTTAATTAGAAATACATTTTTGGGTGCATGTTTTAGGTTATTTTTATTTCTTCTCAGAATGGCACTGTGAATTTGGGCAGATATAGCTGTACTGAAACACTCTTTGGCATTTGTTAGAGTAATACCTGCTTGATTACTCCACCACCATTATACTTGGTGGATGACTGTGACTTGTCAGGTCCATCATCTCTTAAAATGTCAAAAGATATGTAGGCCATTGTGTAGTTTGTCTTTAGATTACATAATATCAGCTCCTCTTTGTGTGGTGGCGTAGGATGCAATTGTCATGTGTTTATTCCCAATACTAGTGCCCACCTGCCAGAGAGCTGCAGCCCCAAGCAGAATGAGGGTCCAATTATTTGTCCTTCAGCTAGGCCAGAGGTGCAGGGAAGCAGAGATGATTTAGCATGACCACTATCCCTGCTTTTCAGATACTTCTGAGCTCCCTTGATGTCTCAATTTCTGAACTGAACTCTGTATGGAGCCACATGATGATCAGTGTTGTATTAAAGCAAATTGATGGGATGACTCAGGGAAAAGAGTTATGCTCATATAAGTGTGAGCTTCTCTAGGTCAATGCTAATTTTTTTTTCTGAAAACTCAAGGTTTCTTATTTTAGATTAGATACCTGAATATTTTGTTAGGCACTAGATACTTGTGTAATAAATAACTGTTTCTGTCCAAAAGAATTTTATGTGAGTGAATGTAAACTGGCTTTGAGTCTAATTGCATTTATCTTTCATGCCAAAAATTCCTCCCAGATTTATTTCTAGAGTAGAAGTTAAGATTATATTGCTCAATCTGTTTTCCTGTTATTGATAGATTTTATTTGTTTGACCTTTCTCCACTGTTGTGCCCAAAAAGAGGCAGACTTGTTATATATGAGGAAGCAAAGACTGCAACAATTTCTATTGCAGGCTCTCAGCCTTGTGCTTAAAAATAGCAAATAACAGAAGTGTCAGTATGAGTGGCTTTTCAAATATATCACTAGAATGTATATGCTAGTAGCATGTCTGTTTTCATATTTTTATTAGGTTGATGGAGGTTTTTTTTGGATGTTTGGTTTTTTGGCTTTTGCTATTTTTTTTTGCCTCACCAGAACTGTTTACCCTTGGAAACTAGTTTGGGTAATTAATTCTAATGGCTTTTAAAATTTGATTTTTATTATTAAACAAAATCTGTTGTTTCTGTTTGCAAAAGCTGCTTGGATTTTTCTGTCATTAAAATCTTGTCTATGTGTGGGCACCACTGTCATGTCTGCAAAGATATAATCATTTCATGGAAATAATAATGATCCTATAATGCAGGTATAGTCAGTGTCAGTATGCAGTCTTTGGTGGGGACAGAAATTTTTCTTGCTGCTTTTTCTAGCAAAAGAAATTGAAGTGTCTCCTTTGACCTTCAGACACTTACTTTATGTTACAGTCTCAGAAACAGGATTCCTTGATCCATGCCTGGCAATACTACAGAAAGTTAAGGATGGGATTAGTATTCCACATGCTCTTAAAACTTGTTTGTGCACTGAAATGAATGGAAAAATATTTTCTTCCTGAAATAGTCTGATTTTTCATGTAGATCAATTTTCCTATCTATCTATGTATCTATGTAACTTTTGCACAAAGGCGGTAGCCACAGTTATAATTAAGGCCTTCAGATTTTCAAGATTTTCAGCCTCAAGCCTTTCACTCAGTGTGATTCTCTCCAGGTGTCCATCCGTTGGTATTTTCACCAAGCAGGACTTGAGTCTGACAGGCCAGCTCGGTGTGGAGGTACTTGAGGAGTATTCCAGAGGAGCAGGGGCTGATCTGCGTGGAAGTGATGCAGACAGAATGTCTGCAAGTGTTGCAATAATACACAGCTTTATTTCCATAAGCCCAGAGGTGCAACTGGCCAAATACTAAAGATGTTGAGGGCAGGCTGGGCAAGATCTTAAATACATTTGGCCTCCTTAGAAGGTCTTTTGATTTTTTTAAGTTTTAAATTTTTCAAGTTAACAGTAGCAAAAAATGTTGAAGTATTCCATATATGAGCTGTTACTCAAATACTCCAGTAAGCATAGCTGCTGGAGCACTTTAAAGTAGGATTTCACAGCACTGAGTTCTTTCCTTAAACTTTGGAAGAAGGTCTTTTTTAGTTACATAAAGGGATGAGAAGATAGTGTGAGTGCCTAAGCAGCTGCAGAATTCCTCTTTTTAAAGTCAGCCATGCTTAAGTTTATCTGTCACTATCCAGACACTGATGTGCATATCTGTCTGTATAAATTATATAAACACACATGTGTCATATGTACACACATGCATGCACTTTGCATTTAATGTAAAAATATTACTGGTTAGGGTCACTCTTTGTATGATCTCGACATAAATTTTTAGAGTCTTGTTGACTAAACTCTGCCTGTCACATTGTACCATCTCTGCAGTAGCAAACATCTCCAAGGGCAGGGCCTGACCCTACACAGACAGTCCTTCAACAACAGTTGTAAAATGTCATCATCACCCTGTCAAGGTCTGCCTTTACCAACTTTTTTCCCTCTACTTTCCAGAAGCCCCGGTGGGCATTCAGGAATGTGTTATTTATCACACAAGTAAAATATGGCTTTTTTTGAATATTCTTTACCATCCCAAAGAATTCTCCATTCCAGCCCTTTTCCCATCTTTGTTGTCCAAATGGCTGGGGAGTGTGCCCAGGCAGGGGACAAAGGAATTTGCCTATAGCAGATGGTTTACTTTAAGAGGATGCACCAATACTAGTGTAGAAGAACTGACAGGATACTCTCAGCAGTGAAAAAAAATTGAAATACGGGCTGTAGCATAAGGTTTTGCTGCAGTCACTGGAAAAATATTAACTGAAAATGCTGTTAAAGTAATGGAAATGTAATTGTATGCATTGAAAGTTGAAAATGAAGTAGATTGCACCCAACACCCAAGTCTTCAACCTAAATGCAGAGTAAAATAAAAAAAGATTGATTGTGAGCACCTTGGAATTCAGACTGCATGAATTTGCAAAAATGTCATAGCAAACTTCTAGGAGAACGTTGGGTTTTTTTAGTCCAAAGAAATTTATTTTTGAAGTCTGGGGCTGTGAATGGAAAACAAATTGTTTATAAGCTGTGCTTAGACTGAAAAAAGGGTTAGACTGCGTTAATGGAATAGGGCAGTTAGCGTGGGCTGGCTCATCGTTCTTGCAGCAATAGAGACACTTTCCGTTTGCAGAGATTCTGGTTTCTTTTGGCACAGATGTCCTTTTTGTCCTCTGGCACAGTTTTCCTTGATTTTTCAAAGAAATATTGGATGTTTGTTATTCGTCTATATCTAAGAAGAGCAGCTTGCTTCTCCCACTGGTATAATATGCCTTTGCTTATTGCTCTGCAGTATTCTGTGAGGGAGCATACAGGACTGGATAACCTCTACAGAGCAGCTGCCTTTGGATATTTGGCACTGTTATTAGCAATATACTATTGGGATCACAGGCTCCTGTAATAAATTTAGCAATCTTGGCTGCACTATCCTTATACTTATGTAGCACCCCTCAGAGCTAGAGAATTTGAAAAGTACATATCCTAGTCTCACCATGGTGAATACCACTGCATGAATAGAAAGGAAGCAAATAATTAATTGTGTTTGTATTTTTATGAAGGTTTGACATTTAACTTCTGGTATCTACTGACATCTGCAGCTGTATAATCTGTTTCCTTTCATTGCCCTTGAGGACAGCCCAGGGAAAAGGGGGCTTGTAATGACAAAGAAGGGGAAAAGACAGCAAGAAGATCTGCTCTTGGAGCTGCTCAGATGTTCAGAAACCAGAAAGTGCTTTCTCAATCTGCTTGGAAAGTAAGTTAGGCATATACAGTACTTATGTCTGAGCAATATGCTTTTCAGTGAGGTTTCTTGCAGTTCTTTGATAAAGGAAAAATTCTGAAGTCACATACTACAGTTTGGCACAGAGAATGACATGGAGAAATGTTCAACATTCAACTACAACCACAATTTTTGTTTTCCCCCTCTCAGGAAGGCAACGTGTCTTATAATATTATTATAATATTATAATGATTTACTTGACTCTGATAATGCAGAATAATGATTGCCAGTCAAAGCTGCACATTGAAGTTGGATGCTGCCTGAGTGCTCAGCTGGCCTTTGTTAGGCATGTTTTTGTATATGGACTGTTAAACACAGCTTTGTGAAATCATGATTCATTTACTGTAACGAGATAGGGATGTGAGCTCCCAAATGAAGACTCTCAACAGCTGCTAGAAAGCTTTTCACAATTTATAACTGGATATTATTTAATTCTTAAACATGTGATCCCTGTGAAACTTGGTTGGCCAAATCAACCAAGTTTGCCTTTCTTGGTTATCTACCAGTGCTTGCACAAACAGAGAACTACAGGCTTTTCCTTTCTCTGCTTTCAAAGTAAGGCAGAGATGGCCTAAATCAGGTGTTTTCATACTGCACCATTTAACTAAAAGCTGTTTCCAGCTACTGGATGCAGTATTTCCTCTACTTTCACTTGCAACAGTTTTGGGCAATATAACAAAATAGCTTTGGATACCTGGATGATTGATTACTGCAGAATCCAGTACTTGCAAGGCAGTAACATTCCAGGGATGCAAGCACACAGAACTGGCCTGCCTTCATTTCTCCACTTCATAGGAATTCTTGTGAGTGTTCACAGACAAGCTAGAATGAGTTCAGACACATGCCCAGAAATGTGATGCATTAATCTGAAAGTTCTGTAGCCAATATTTTATAATCTCATACATGCATTATTAATTTCTGCCATATCTGCTTCATGGATCTGCTGCTGTGCATTCTGTGAGGGCATTTTAAGGCTTTAAGATGGGCCTGTGAAGAAATACAATTTAGGATGGAAAACAGACCATTTTTAAGAACAAGTGCAAAACCAGGAAGATAATGGATGAGTCAGGAGGATTTGTTGGACTTGATCCCAGCCACCTAAAATTTCCTGACAGGAGCTTCATTTTTCCTTCTACCACTGCAAACTTTTCTGTTTAAGATGGTGTTTAGAATGGTGTCTGCGCTCTGTGGAGGGCTCACAGAAGTGATAAGGCACAATTTGCAGTGTTATGCATCTTCTGCTGGTACTGTCTTGTGGAAGTGTACCTCTGTGAGCAGCAGTTGCAGTTGTAAAGTGTCAGGTAAAGGATTTTAAGCGACCCCTTCGAGCATAAATCTTTCTTATAAATTTTCTGGTTCTGCTGATAATCTAGAATTTTCTATATGAGATTGTATTCTTTCCAGACCATACCTTCAAAAAGGTATAATATAATTAAATATAATTTAATAAATTGGTGGGGCTACCATGCTTTGTGGGTTTGGCATGAGGCGTTAGGTGTCCTTGAATAGATCATACTTTATGACTTCTAACAAGATCAGCTGAAGATTTGCAGTTATATTTTTCCCTTAATGGTCTATCTTACCCAGGGCTTACAGTGGCTTTTACACTAATGTTGGCACAGTCTGTCTTCTGTTTTCATCTTCAGCTTTTGTGGTGATTATTATTCATATTACAGTAGTAATTAGAGCACCTCAAAGTCCTATTGTGTCATATGAGCTACAAACACGCAGTTTTCTAAATATCAAATATATTAAACATTTTAAAACTAACTGTACTAAAACTCACTAGTACAGATGTATCAAGTGGAATTGAAAAGGTAAAGTTGGCTTATCACCCCAGTGATAGTGCCCTAAATTTACCTCAAGGCACTGCATAGAACTCTTAAATGTTTTCCTGTCCTACCTTTTCGCTTTGGTACACTAAATATTCAGAAAACTGGGGAGAATTTGCCCTGAAATCACTTTTTGTCAGGACCTGTAGTTCCACTGATGTTAAGAGGCACCCATATTGCCTTTTCTGTGGCTACTCTAATTAAAAGTGAAGTAGATGTTCAGCATCCCAGGAATGGGGAAGACCTTGTATAAGGATATTAGAGGGGAGTTTGTGAAAGAGAGGTATTGTTGGCAGACCAGAATCAATGAGCAGGATAAATATGGCATTGAACAAAACAAACATGCTGGAGGGGAACACGTGGAAGGAAACTCAACCGGTGTGTTTTCACCCAAAGGACATAGTCTGGAATGTTTGTTTAAAGGTCGAATGTTCTTAGTAGAAATATCATTGAGTAAACACCTTGAGTGAAATAAACTACATTTGAGAGGAAGAGAGCTGAGGTGTAGATCTTTTAAAAAATATTTGCCCTTTGAAGGGAAAAAAATCAGTTAATATCAGTTGTCATAATTGTGCTTATGGTTCATAATGTGGTATTAGAGGATAAAACAATATGGTTTAAAACAATTGTGGGAATCCTAAGTGTCAGAAAACACTGTGTTCTCTTGTTATGGTGCAGGGAAAGCAGAAATTTCAGCAGAACATATGAAAATAAAAGTGTCTTTCTCTTTTATGTAGCTGTTTCTCTTTTCTGGAGTGCAGAGTATTATTTTCAGATAATTCCTTGCTGACAAGGAAAAAGATGAGAAGAATGAGTACCATTAATTGTTAGTTTTTAAGCTCCCTGACTAATGAATGAGCCTGATTTTGGTAATGCTTTAGGATGACACCTAATTAAAGATAATTGCATCTCCTGTGGAGATGCTCAAAATTAATAAGAATTGCCATTTTAGCAACTGTTGTTATTACATATACTTACAAAGCTGTGGGTGTAGGAAATTATTCTTCTACAAGAAGCATTCTTGTTTCTGGGACCTTTCTGATTGAAGAGTTGTAAGGAGCACAGAGGAAAATACCAATATGTGTGTTGGAATTCTACCACAGTTTACCTGGCACTGAGAGAAATGTGATACGTAAATTAGCTTGTAGGCTAAACTCAGAAGTGGGCAGTAATTACCTTGCTGCTTACAACTAGAAGCCTGAAGAAATAAAAAAAATCGAGAGCCTCTGGTCTAGTCAAGATTTCTCTGTGTGCCATCTTTGATGTGGATAAATTGGACAATTTCTAACTTTACAATATACAAAAATGATAAAATAAATGCAGAGATGCATGCCTAATTGAAGGTCTTTGACTCAAATGGGTTGAAATGTATCAAAATCTTCCTCTCAGTTAACACAATGCATTTTCACGTTCATTTTGGAAAAACACCAGTAGGGTGCATAGTTGGGCTTCACAGTGATATGGTGTTGCCATTTACTGTAGTTTTAGTCCAACCTTTTTGATGTAATGTGGTGTGGGTTTTTTAAGTTGTTCTTCCTAGGGAAAGTTTTCATTGATCTTTTTTCCCTTGTAGCTGTGAGAACAGCTTTAGAACTTGGTTATAGTATATACCAAAAGCTCAAATGGAAAGGACAAAGAAAGTGTCAGACCTGAAAAAAATGTGGAAGAAACTCAAGTGCTCGGCCCTAATGCCTTTTAAGTCACTTATGACTCACAGTTTTGACTGACTGAACTTGGCAGCATTTATGGTATTTTGGGTATATTTGTGGAAGCCCACAATAGTGGGTTTTGTCATCCTTTGTATTCAATAATTCAACACAGATTTTAGTCTTTTAAATTGTTGGAGTCCTTTGAGATCTTTTCAGGAGTGAGAGTTAGCTTTGAATTACTTGAAAAGTATTATTAAATAGATTATGTAAAGAAAGTGTGATCTCCTTTGGAGGTTTTCTATCCTTTAATAAGGGGCAGAAAGCCTGGGAGCAGGGCCAGAAGTAAGAAGTTGGCAGGGACTGTGCCTCCTATAGAAAAAGGAAGGGAATTTGGAGTCCAAACCTGGGCAGGCAAGGAGGCGGAGGAGAACAAGCCAAAAGCAGGGTATGCAGCTTTGAGGAGCAGGGGCAGAAGCAGTGGGAAGCAAGGCATACTGTCAGCAGCCATTTGACCAAACCAGACTGTACCTTCTCCTGCACAGCTGGAGCCAGCCTGCATGTGGTCTGAGCTGCAGTTCCCTGCCCTTGTCCCGTCCTCGGGGACAGCTCTCTGCAGAGCCGTGGCCCACATCAGCATCCTGCTCCTGCCCCTTGCTAGCAGGTCCCCTGGGGCACGGTGGCACTGTCACCCCACAGCTGGCAGCCTCAATGCAGGAGCCTGTTGCAAACCTCACACGCACCTCCTGCACTGCTCGGGGCCCCTTATGTAACACAGCGCTGCCAGGAATGAAGGATTTCAGCCTTGTTTTGAGTGAGGAAGACTCATCTCATCTAGCTGCTAGGAGGAGTCAGCAGAAAAACTAAGGATGCTCGAGATTTTAATTGTTTTGTATGAGGGTGAATCAGCTGCAAAGCTTGGCAGGGTCGAAGTACTGAACCCCAATAAACTGTTTGAATTAAATTAGAGTAAATTGCAGAAATTAAATTTTTGACAAAGATTTTCAAGAAATTATTGAATTTCCCTTGAAGGAGGGAGCACCATCTAAGCCTGCTTTCTGTTCTGCAATTAAACTACATAAAATGCATTTGAATAAGGTATTTTAGTCTTAAAAGGATGTATTAAAATAATACCCACTAAGGTTGTCTTATGTCATAGATTCTTTACAAAATCAAATTATGTCAAATGAAAAACTTCAGTCATTTTTTTAACCTCTCTGTGCTCAGCTCATGATTTGAAGAGTAGTGTTGAAGGATGGTACAGATGAAGTAGTATAAGCTTGGGTAGATTGCTTCTCAAAACTGTGTATGTTTTATGCAAAAAACAGGCATTGACATTTAGCTAAAGCTGTTTGAATATTGGCAGAACAGTCCCACAAGTAATACAGCTGCAGTATTTTCAAGTGCAAGTGATCTGTCCTGGACCAGTCTCTTAATACAAAGGTAGATTTGACATGCAATGAACAATTTTTGTTTTGTTTTTGTTTTGTGTTTGCTCTGTAAATATGCTAGGTTAATTATGAGTAAACAGTTCCTTCATAGGGACAGCTCTCTGACTTGCTCACTTGCACTTTACTTAGCTATGATTTTCAGTATTTGTAATTAATCAAACGAATGAATTTACAAAATAAGTGAATAATATTATACTGTAATGCAGCCCTCTTGACTTTGCTTTTTGACATTTTTGGATATTCGAGTATTTTTTCCTTCAAAAGGCATGAAGAAAAATCCTGTAACTGCTTTTGTAACTGCTTCTTTTAGGAGCCACCCCAAGCTTAGTGTCCTGTCCTGAGAACCACCAGTGTCACAGTCTGTGAGGGGTCGTGTCAAGCAGGTTTCAGAGCACATCACATCCACAGTTGCTTTTGCTGCAGTTAAGACACACCCTGTGCTAATACAGGAGTGGTGCACAGTGGTTTATACGCCAGACTACTCTTTCTTCTTTTCCTTCCTCTTGTTTAACCATTCTGTGTTTCCATACTGGTCTTGTTACACTTTTAGTGATAAGACAAACTTCAGAACTTGTGATAATTCCTTCACAGCACAGCTTTAACAACACCATCTTTTCACAATAGTGTATAGGCTAAATGTAGAAGTGATGCAAAGGGTGTTGCCATCTCAGTCTGAATGCAAGGAAGAAATGAAGTTTTCAGCAGGAAAAGCAGCTAGAATTGATGAGATAAACAGTATGTTAGTTGATAGCACCTGTAACTTTGCAGACATATGTGCCTGTGTAAGACATTAAACAAGGTATACCTCACAAATATAGATTAATGCTGAATCCTATTATGAAGTTTTTGAAGGGAATGCTTTACCACAAACAAATGGCTATGTGCTTGGTAGGAAATTATTGTATCACAAACAATCTACTCACAGAAAAGAGGAAGAGTCTGAGACGCTAATATAATTTGTTAGTATATAGTCAAGCATTTTTATTAAAAAGTAGGAATATTTTCATGGGAAAGCCTACTGGAGTTTTCTTAGTAAGGGCTTTTCTCCCATTCTTCAAATCTTGTGCTAATTAGCCTCCTACCTGCTTTTTCCCCGATGCCAGTTCTGACTGTCTCACACCATGTTCAGTGCTTGAATCCCCTTCCTTCTGTCTTGTGCTGGCTGAAATCCATCTCTCTGCATGCTAAATATGTTAATTAATTTTCTCATACCCTGGGCTGGTATATAAACTTGTTTTCTTTCACACATTGATGTTTCTTGGTTTCTTACAGAATACATGTACTTTCATATATATTCTGCAGAAAAATAGGAAAATTAACTTAAGAGGCCATATCATCAAATATATGCTTCTCCATAATCCCTAGAAACTGATTGAGAGTATCCGTCAGCCAGGAATGCATCCTGCAGCATTCCATCTCTGCCTCTGCTTTCCCTGTCCATTTTCAATGCGGTCTTTGAAAATGTGCAGGGAAGGGAATGCTACAATAGCAGTGATCAAAGGGAATGCTACAATAGCAGTGATCAGTGGGATGATATTGTGGGGCAGAACTGCTCCTCTGCAAAGAACATTGCAGTACAGAGGGGTAGAAGGAATTGGTACAGTTTGTGCAGAACTGTGCCTTTGGGTTACATAGTCTGTGTGATGGATCATTAGCAAACGACCAATTTGTCCCAAAAGAAAGCCCTGGTCTCTCCCAGCTATTAAATGCTCTGTTTATGTAGTCTTGATGTCATTGAGGGGAGCAAATGATAGCACACAGTGATTACACTGGTGCAGCTTCCTGTCTACAGGAACGGCGAGAACCAGATGCTGGAGATGTTTCAAGTAAGCATGGCTAGACAACTATTTCCCCTGAATAACTCTGTGTTGCTTTTATTTCAGAAGAAATTATGTTAGGCCTTAATCCAAAGTTTTAACATCTTATTCAAAACTGTTGACAGTGCTTATATATTCTTGAAATGTATACAGAAGAGGTGAAGTTTCTGCCCTGAACACTTCCACTGGCAATGTATTCCATAGTTTAGCCAAATGAGAAAGACTTATTCTTTTTATGATACTTTTTAAACTGGCTTTAGGAAGTTCAGGTATTCATTTGTTAAATCTTCCTTCTGGTAATCTGAGACAAAAATCTGATCTTTATCCATTGTATAAACATACCAGTTTGCCCAGTTGTAGTCCTTTTCTTACTTAGAAGAGATTTTTCTATGCGATTTTGTATCTTTCCTCTGCAGTTCCCTTTTTAGAAGCAATGACTCATAAACATAGAGTTGAAGTGAAGACCTATTATTTATTCCTTGAGGAAATTATAGTGTTTTCAGTGCAAATTTTCATTCATCTCCCTGACTATCTTAACACTTTGTTACCTTCTTTTGGTACAATGATCAGATGTTTCTGCTGAGCTTTCTCCAATTAAATCAATGGTCACAATATTTTTTTTATTTGGTAGAACAACTGTCATGCTAAAACTTTGCTTTGATATTTTTGAACATTAAGTTTTATTTGCCTTCATGTTGCCTATTCAGCTTGATTGTTTAGGATTTCTGAAGCTTTTGTGGCATTTTTTGCTTATGACTTGACTGTTGCTTTATGTCACCTGCATGTATTTTTTATTTTTCTACAGATTCCTGTTCCTAGGGGATTCAGTCAGAATTATGGAGCAGTTCATTGCCACAGTAGAAAGAAACTGTCTATGTTTTTATTCTTTGCTTTATATCCAGATTTTGACTCAATCTAATAATTCTATATTGGGCCAAAATATGCCTTCCCCATTAAGGGTGGGTTTTGAACAAGAGATCTAAAACATTTCTATGCTACCTTAGCACAAGAGAATAATTCTGTGGAAAGCACAGGTCTCATAAAATTTAATTATCTTGGCTAGCCTCAGGTTTTGTTATGTTTTAAAGAACTTCATTGTATATTTATTCAATGTGCCAAGGCAAGATATATTGCAATATTTCTTATTTCCTACCAAACAGCAAATCCAGTGCATGTTTTTGGGAAGCATGGGGACATCCAGAAACAAAGTGAGGCATCTTGCTCAGTTAGGACCTTTCACCATCCCATTGCCTTTATTCCTGCTGCTCTAGCACTCCCTTCCTTGCTTCAACAGGAAGGAAGCTGCTAATAATAATATAAATGCAGAGTGAAATAAAAAAATACCAAACATTAATTGAGTGGAAATCCTTTAGTTCAATTTTGTCAATGCCTACTTCTAATCTTCTCTAGTTTTGTCTTTTTTTTTTTTTTTTTTTTTTTTGCCACATAGTGTTCAGACCTCATTAGTGCTATTTTGCTTCACTTTTAATAGATTTTCTTTGAGTTCATTAATACTCTAAATGAGATTGCACTTTTCTGGTGTCCAAGAGTCGGGAGGGAATTCTCAGAAGTGGATTGTTACAATTTAAAAATTGGAGTATTGCTCCCACCATTGTCAGTTGGAATACTTGGTAATCACACCCTCCTGACAGATGGCAACAAAGGTGGCTGATGAAAAGATCTGACACAGAGGTTAGAGAGCAGAGATTTTGGCTTTTGTGCACGCTCCCTTTTTTTCCTTGTCCTTTGGAATGTGCTTTTGTGGAGGTTTGTTCTCTGGTATTTGCAGTAGGGCACCTGGATGGGCACGGAATTTCCAGATTGCGCAGGGCGTGCCCATCTGCAGGCACAGCTCAGTGAGTGCCCTTTGGTTTGGTGGGATGTGTGGTATAGCCACAGTACAGGTTCTCCCTCTGAGCACCTTCACAGCTTTGCTGCTGCTTTCAAGTCCACCAAGCCTGAACCTCTGTTTATTCTGAATGTATCTTTGATACAATTATGAATGTAATAGGAAGATGGTCAGTTATTGTTCTAAATGGCTGGATTACAGGAAATCTTTGAAACACCATACATTTTTTAAGACTTCTATTTTATTTGAGGTGGTTGGCTTTGCTTTCACCAGCTTTTACAACGTGACAAGCAGCAGACAGTAGGATGGGAAAGTCCAAGGAATTTGGAATGACAAAGCTGCTGACTTGCAGTTACCATTTACCAGCAGGAAGCGGCTTATCTCATTACTTTTCCCTTGAGATCTAACCCAACCCACACACATAACAGAGTATTTAAATATGTATAGAAACTATTTTCAAACCCTTTTGAACCAAGTTTTCCTTCACCTCAGCTGGCATCATTTCTGTGTCTTGGCCAATGGCTCCTGTGTTGAACTTGTAATTCCTTTATTAATGCTTTTTTAAGGAAAACAACAAAATCTGCTGGCATAAGGAGTTTTGTCAGTTTTATGAGTAAATTGTCTTAAATGTCAAATTATGTTGCAGATAAATCATTTTTAGAATCAATTCAAGGCCTAAGTTCACATTGTATCCTGGAATGCAGCAGAATGCTTTATAGCACGAGTCATAAAGAAACCTAAAGACTGTCTTTGAAAAAAAATAAATAAATACTATCTGTTATTCTGAACTGTAGACCTGAGAGTGCTTTAAACAAAATCTGAAACTGTTAATGAAAGAAAACCAGTGACCTAGAACTAGGAGTTGTGTGAATTTGGTGACAAAATAATTCAGAGGAATTTCTGAATATTCTCTGGAAAATTTCTAACTCTTTTACCTCTGTAGAATCTAAGATTCCTGAAAACAGTAGTGATTTCATCTAGTTAGATGCACTTATCTAGATGCACTTTGGCTTTTGAGCCAAATCTGCTGCCTATAGATTGAGAATTATGCAACTTACTGGTGAAATTAATTTGACTAATTCCCTCTTATAGAGAGTGGAACGTAATAAATCAGTTTGGAAAAGAAGCATGCTCAGGGTTAAGCATGCAGGTAACTTATTGAAGGATGCGGTGCCATCACAGATTAAGTATCATCTTAGCTGCAATCTTCCATGTCAGAAGACAAAATGTTTTCTTTCTTCACATTATATTCTCTCTGAAGATCAGTAGATCTCTGTGATGTCTTGTGGAGAAGAAGTTTGAATATTTGCGTTTGTTATCTGTGTTTATACAACACTCCATGGACACTGCAGGGGCATCTTGCTGGTACATTTAGAGAACTGAAAGGAAGGGCAGCTTTGAAAATAGTAGGATGGGAGCAGAGCTGGGTTGGATGGTGACCAAGCATCTCAGAAGCTGTTTAGTGACTCACTGTCACACTCCAGTTCCGCAGCAGCCACTGTCCGGGACAGCCACGCTGCTGACCCTGTGACGGATCAGAGCTGACTCGAGCTGCTTCAGAGCTATGTGCAGCTCAAGAGCCACACATTGGACCCTCTGGCATAGATTGCTCAAGTTTATGTCTTATGGTTGTTGGATACGGTGTGTTATCCCGTTGCCTTAATGGGGATTATAGAATATCCCTGCAATAGTCCCTGTGAAAGAACACAGATGAGAATGAAATAAAGATGCTTCACGGTTTTCTGAAATCTCTTCCTGTGTTCCTTTGATTCTAAAGCAAAACTTGTTTTCTGAAGTTCAACTTCATTTCTTAGTAGGCATTGAGCTTTCAATGATGAATACTCATTAACATGACTTTTTTTGAAATTTTCTCCAAACTCATTTTTAAAACTAATATTTATTTCTTGATCCTCTGATATGTGTACGGTTTTGATCTTTACTGCTTTTCCTTTCCCTGTAAGCGGAGAACCAGCGTGGAAGCCTGAGTCTTGTATTCATTGTTCCTCCACATGGATCTTTGATTACATCATAGATTTTAGCATGTGCAGAAGACACAAGCACTGTATACTTTTCTGACTGCGAATGTCTTTTTGCCTACTGCAGTCACAATTGCCTCATGTGCACTTTTTTAGTTGATGCTGATTCTTACTGACCTTAATCCCTCTTCTGAAGAGAAATGCCTGTCGAACCTTGTAATACTGTCAAAAAGCATGAAATTCAGAGAATCATATTAGTGATGGAAAAGTCCTGTTAGGTCATCCAGTCCATCTCTTGCCAGCACAAGATTGTCCACAGGGATACTCTCTAATGCTCTGCCTGCTCAAGAATGGTCTGTACTTCTTCAGCTGGAAACCCTGAGACTGATCCATTGTACATATAATTATCCCACTGCAACATTTCTCCTCTGTATTTGCTTAAACTTTGACCTGAAGACCAGTCAGGTAATCACTGACTGTTGACTCAAAGCATCTCTGTGTGTGTGTGTGGCTGTGGTGTATCATATCCAAAAGCCATGAATGAATACTGGCAAAATGACAAAATATTACCAATGTCTAAAGGGACACATGACTGAGCAGACCAGCATCCTATTTCTGCACTGTCAGGCAGTACTTGCCAAGAAGCTGAGTATCGGTGGCTGTGTGTTTTAGTTTAATACTGTGGCAGCTGTCTTCTCAAGTTTCTCAGTATTATATTGGGTAAAATACTGAGATTAGCAGAGTCATATATTTCTTTCAGGTTGCCTGATCTATAGAGTAGGATGTAAAGTTGTACATCTCAGGATTGGAAGTAATTTGTGATACTGGAGGATCTTAAGTAAACAATTATGGACTGATATTATTGAAAATCTATTTAGCTCACAGTAGTCTCAACTGAACCCCCTATATACATCTCAGAGTATGTTTATTTAAAATAAATTAAATACATACCTTTTAGAAGTTGAGAGATTCCCAGGAAGAATAGTGGTTCACTGGCCCTGGGGCATGAGGCTTCTCATCTGCCACCAACCATGATGAACTGGGGCTGAGCTTTGGAGCTTTTCATTTTGGAGGCTTTTAAGTGTTTATTTGTAATGGTCTTACTTGAATTAAAAAGTGATTCTCAAGGGATAGCCCACAACTCCAATAGAGGGTTTGGAGTTTGGAATGTTCTCTGGGGCAAAGATGAGCAGTCTGTGGGACCTCTGGCAGATTTCTGAACTGTTCAGCAGTTATTAATGAGTAACTTGGATGCTGGAACTGTGTACCAGGCAGTCTGTACACACAACTCTGTGTAACTCTGGGGACAGTCAGTGCCTTGAATTACATCTGTATAATTAATCCTTAAAAGAACTGCCTCTTCCAGTGTAGGAAAAAGCTCTAAAGGGACAGCTGAAGTATCATTTCCTTTTAGTGGTTTTATTTGAGTACTTAGTAATATATAGGAAAACTAATGCTTTAAAAGCTTAAGATTCATGACAGAAGATATAATGTGCCTCCTTTTATTTTGTTTGGTCTCAAGGTGAACATTCTCCTGTTTAAATGATCACAAAATCTTAATATGTTTTCTTATGTATTCTAAGAGTGAAAATAAAAAGCTCATGAGCTTAAAAGCTAGCTTAATTGTGTCAATGGAAAAAATAGCCTTAAAACATCTTTCTCTCCTAACATCATCTGAGAAGATCATGTCTACCTCATGTGGCATCATCACAGTAATCTTCTGATGAGAACTTCCTCTTATTAGACCCTTCAGGACTAAATTGCTTGAGTTTCTGGACACTGATCAGCACAGCTTATAAGCAGATTGTATAAAAGTAATTCATCCTGAAGGTAAATTTTGAACTCCTTGAGAGGAAATGCTGGAGCAGAGACAACTGTTGAAAATATCTCTTTTTGTAGATTGATGGTAAAATATATATGCAGCCCTCTTGTGACTGTGCTGTGTGAAGTATCAGTTCTGTGCTTATATTATATGACAGGTTCTACTTACAAAATCCTTTACAAAATTGGTCTTTTGAAATTGAAATACAAAATTCAGTGTGGGCAAAAGTATCCTGACATACAGAGTCAAAAACGGGGATTGAGGCTAAGAAAGACCTTTTCAAATGTAAGCTAATATATCATAGCAAGTATGGAAATCTGTGTTGATGCAGAAATCTGGATTTTCATGAATTATTATCTTTATCTATATAATTTTCATCAGCAGAAGAAAACAAAAGAGTAAATGAAACACAGTGCTTCTGTTTGAGCACTTGCTATTGTCAGAAAAAAATTGCCTTTTTTCTTCCATCTGGGATTTGAATTCACTGCCCATGTGAAAAATGGTAAAAATGGAATAGGGTTTTGAAAACATGAATCCTTAGTTTATTATGTACTCTTAAAATTTTGAGAGCAAAATAGTTATTTTAAACTGTCATGTAATTTATGAAGCTAATGAAAGGTAAAACTTCCAACATTCCTGAAATTTTAATCCTTCTGTAGTGCATGTGATTTCATGTGATCTCTCACCCTCTGAGAAACTGCTTCATTATCTTGCATAACAGTTTGGCAGATCTCCATCTTTGCTCTGCTGAATAAAAGAATAGTGTTTCTACCAGAAACAAGTTTGAGAATTTACAAGATGGAGAAGGAGCTCCAGGTTTAAAATCCAGTTCTTAAATAACCACTTGTTAGAGGCCGAATTTTTTTTATTGTGGTAATTTTGCTGATGCTATATGTTATATACAATGTAATATTAGTGTAGTTTTTTTAGGAGCTGAATTTTACAAATATTTTCTGCAAAATATTTGGAAGCTGTTCGTATTTCTGAAATAATAAGCTATTTTTCTCTGTCTTTAGAATCAACTTATTTAATAATGATTTCATTGTATTTTGTAGCTTTCACTTGGTAACATCATCCTGGTTTCCTTTCTAACTTGTGCCAGTAGAATCAGGATTAGGAGCAGCTACCTGATATAACAATTTTATTCTGTTGTAGAGCTGGCAGTTTCCTTTTTTCACTCAACAAAAGGTACTATTCATATTTTCATTACCTAACCTCAGGCAGGAGCTGACACTGGGCTGTTGTCAAGACTGAGGGCTCTGACCACATGTGTTGTGTGCAAAGGCCTGAAGCATCCCCTGGCACTGGAAATTTAGAAAAAACCCCTGTGAAAAGTCCCAAGGGGTCACAACAGACACAATGTCTGTTCAGTTGCTAATGGGGTATGTGGATAACACTCTATACATTGCATACTGTACGGGATTTTTCTTCTACAGGGACAGATTTAGCCAAATACGGCCCAGAAGTGCAATTAATAGCCCATTATTGATAATTGTAATTCTTAAATGCCAAATTGTAAAGCAAGTATGTCCACTTTGTGCAGCAACTCAAAAGCTGTGCTGTGGCTTCTGTTACTGTTGGGTTCCAGTTTTAACATTGGTAAAAAGAAGCTTTTCATTCTTCAGGTGTGAAAAAAACCCCCAAGGCATTTGGCTAAAGGTTGCTGTGGATGGGTACAAGCACCCATTCATGTGTGTGTGCACATGCACATGTATGGGAACTAGAAGACACATGGGTTGGCTCAAAATGCCAATTATAAAATATTTATTTTACTAGTAAACAAATCAATAGCAATCAGCAAAGGATTCGTTAGATTAATAATTTATATTCACGTAATGCAATTGATTTAGTTTTTCTGAGTGCAATTGAAGTTGTTTCAGGTGTACTTATATAGTTTTAATTTGATTTAATGAATTAATGGATGAATCTAATTCCTCAGACTGTCATTTAAATTGGTTTAGATATGTCTACACTAAACTGGATATGAAGGTAATTTAATTACTTTAGAACACTACAGCAAAGTTATTCCCATTTACACAGAAATACCAGCTACAGTTGTGTTTTGTCTTTGAGGTGGTATGGTATCAGAGGCATTCCTACTTTGATTTTCTGTGTTTTGCTGTAGGAATTCTGGCCAAGGTGTGAGTGCTGCACTGCTGACAATTAACCATTCACTAAGGGGTCAATCCAATTATTTGAAATATCTGTATTCACTATTGATTCAGGAAGTTTAGCCACCTGCACAGGCTTTTTGCTATCTGTGAAGTAATCAACCCATGAAACACTTGTTCAATTACTGCTGCATTAGCTGCTGAGTTGGAAATTTCATCTCTCTTTTGGGAATGGAAATTCAAATCTTGAGAGAAATTAGGGGCTTTATATTCCTAATTTAACACTTGGTTCCTTTGTTCTGCTAGACTACCTCAGTAAGTGAATAGTTCCTGCTCCGAAATGGAGCAGAAATAAAAGCCAGTGAAGTACAGCACGAGAAGGCAGGAGGTTTGTCCCTCTCTCCTGGGAAATGGAGGAACAAGCCCCCTTACTGTGTCCGGGGGTATTTCCTTGCTCCCACAGAGGGATCAGCTTGCTGGCAGCATTGCTGGTGAGCTGGAGGTGTCCTTAGGATACCAAGGAAGTTTCTGTTAAGTAACAGTATCTAAACTTGGCAACATACAAGTGAAGTACTGGTACTAAGACTGGTCTTTTAAACCAAAATAACTTGCCATTGGCTAAAAATAAAGTTTCTAGATATGACAGAATGAGCCCTGGTAGAAAAACATGCCATTGGGACCCACAAAGGCTGTAAACATTTTGTGATATATGCCAAGTCCATTTAGATTTTCTTCTTTAAAAAAGAGGGAGCAAGTAGATGCAGCAAACTGATGTAATGTATGGTTTACACTTCATGTAAAATCAGAGGTTTTGTGATGGCTGTGTTTAAGGGCATATACTGCCCCCTTTAAACAAATAATTCTGACTACAGTCACATTTAAAAGATATGCCAGATTTTGATCTCAGAAGATATACATGGCTCTTAACAGTGAAACTAAAATTTAGTTTGTGCCCGTGTTACATATGAGTACAACTAAAGAAGCACCAAATGGAAATTGAAAAAGTTTCTAGAATTTTGTCTATTTTATTTTGTGTCTGAGTCCAAGGATGTTTTTCCACTGCAGTGTTTTTTCCCAAGTAAATTCATTAGCTAACAAGGTGCAGATAGTTGTGAAATCCATCCTCTCTAGATGAGTTTGGGGCGAGGCATAAAGTATGTAAAACTAGTCAAGGAAGTAAAGACATTCTGTTTCTTTTCAACACTGAAATATACCCCATGAAAAAGATTCTTTTTTAGGTTCCTGGGAGCAGTTAGGCTAGTGCTTAGTGAGCTTTTCTACTTCCGTTTCTACTTTTTGATCTACTTTTAATCGTCCCACTTATTTATCGCTAATGCTCATGGAGTGAAAAATTAAAATTCTTGCCAAAAGGCAAGATGCCACCCTTAAAAGTAGCTTCTGTTGGATCTGTCAGTTGATAACTCAGTAATGCATGATTTTTTTTCTAGGTCATTTGAGCATATGAAGCAAAGATCTTGCTGATGATGCGACCGGTATCTTTTGTCCTATGTTATTTTATCAACTAAAGTATTTCATCCCTAATTTCATTGAGGTTGAGTAAAAATACTCAGGAAGTATAAGGCATGAGATGTGTATGTGGTGTACTGAGGAAAAAAATTTTCCAAAAGCAAGAAGATAATCAAGGGCTAAGAAAATCTTTTTTTAAATGAGGTGATACGGAGAAACAGACCCTAAAATTAGAAAGATAATAAAATAATGCTCACAGCAATAACACTGAAATACTGAGAAGTGATTAAACAGACTGGAGAACAGAAAGACACACTTTTCAAAAAGCAGCCCTGATCATAACTGCACAGAGAGAAGAAAAGGACTAACTTAAAAGAAAATACAGAAGACAAAAATCATTGTACATTTGACTTTATGTGATCAGTGCAAAGTGTCTCTTGAAAAAATGCTAGAAAGTACTTGCTTGCAGTAAGTCTTTATCCATCTGAAAGATAAAAAAAATTATAGAAATCCCATTTAAAAACAATTGCATTGAAGGCTGTCTTTAAGTAGGACCATTATGCAAACTATGAAATACCACGGATTCCTGGCATTCTCATTCTGTTAGTACTGCACTTGGTCACTGAGCTTTGTTAAGGACCTGAGGAGCTGGGCAGGCCTGTGTTCCGAGCTGTGGTTTACTTACAAGGCTCTCCATGGAATGGTAGCTGCATGTCAAAAAATTTCTCCACCAGGAGTGGCACTTGAGACAATGAAATCGCTGTTAGCAGCCTGCCAAAAAGAATCCTGGTAAGGAAAAGTAAAATCAAGCGAAAGTAGAAAGGTGATTTTTTTGCTTTCCTTTTATTATTCCCACAGGGAAGGGTGGAGTCACAGGGAATAATAGTACACATTTCCTTTAACATTTAGCAACAAGTTGATTCCACGAGCAGAATAAATATCCTGTGTTCCATTAATATCTTGCAGTTTGTATTTCAGGGTGATTTCAGAAGTGGAAACGCTCCGTTGAATTTTAAGTCATGACATATCTCGTTGTGTAAGAGAATAAATAGCAAGAAGTTCAAATACAAAAATTATTTTGTATTCTTCAGATTTTGATTGAGGTTTTTTTTATGTAATTTGAAGTTTTAAAGCAAATATAAAAAGTGATGTTTTGGCTTAATTTAGTTATTTAAACATTATAATCTCTAAACACCTTTGTAGAAATAAATGAGGCTTATCTTTGAAATATAAAGGAACTTTCCCCTACTTTGTACACCTGATAACTAAGACTAGTTTCCAGGACTGGCAGTTTCACCTAATGCTGCAGTTTTGTACTTTGGTTTTCATTGTAACTGTAGATAGTTTAGGACTTCCATGGCTACTGGCCTATGCCCAATTCCCCCTGGCTCTCAGTGAGATTGTGTGGGTATCCAGGTCCGGTGAAGATCCAGGTGTTCAGAACTTCAGCATAAAAATCCATTTCCAGGATACAAAAATGCAAAGGGACTAATTAAATTTCCATAACCGTTGGTAGAATTCAAAGAGTACTCCAAAGGGTTTGTTCAGTATCTGTAAGAATGATGTGGTGATAGAGTCACAATTCCACAGGCAAGTGGGAAAAAACGTGCTGTGCTAATAATGGTTTCTAAGTTAGAGGAGGTCAAGCAAAATGGTTTACTGATGTCTCTCTTTTTTTTTATTCTTCTCATTATTTTAATCTCAAGTTGAAGCACTTTATTCAGGTTTCAGACACCTCCTCACTGTTTTATATTCACACAGAGAACCAAAGGTTTTTAGGCATATATTTGCTATTGCAACAATGATGGTCTAGCATGAAACATTAGTATTTCCAGTCTTATTTAGAGAGTAAATTATACATTCCTGTCATATAAAAAATGGCAGTTTATATATGTTAAGTAAACCTCTATAAAAATTTCTAAAATTGCATGCCATTCTTTTAGTGTACTTACTTTAAAATATAGGATCTATGAGACAGAGCTTCTGCACTCCTTGTTTTATTTTTGGGAACCAATTTTTATATGGTTATTTCAGAGGAGATTTTCAAGTACCATGTCAGAACAGTCCTACCTTGAACTGCATTAGTCTGAAATAAAAATCAGCTAATATCTTCAGCATTCTCTCAAAGCATTGTCCCTATGATTTCTCATTCAATTAATTGACCCTCTTGTGGTATTATTCTATAATTTTAATTGAGGAAGAGGAAGAAATAAGATTGCTCTGTTCCTCTAGTGGCTCAGTAGTAACATTTGCAGCTTTTGCACTAGAAGAAAAAGCTAGGATGCAGATTGCAGAAAACTCACCAGAAGTGACTTCATTACCTAGCAGTCATCTTTATCTTGAAAAAAAAGATACCTACAGAGGAGGAGTATATTGTCTTCTCCTTCAGCCCTCCCTATCAGTAGCTCAAGAAAAACTACATCAAAATCTGTGTTAGACAGAGAAATCGAGAAGGCAAACTCTCTTTGTATGAATCCAATTTCTTGTGTCCATAGCAAAGTCCTTCAGAGACTGAAACTGAGCTGCATGTTAAGGCAAAACTGCTGAAGCCGATGGTGCAGTGCCATGGAGCAGCTCCCAGCTTGGTGCTGTGTGCTGTTATTTGCTGGGCTGGCATGGGGAGGCCTCAGCTGGTGAGAGCCTCTGGTTGTGCTCAGAGCTGTAATTGTGTGGTTGTGGAGCAAGAGGCAGTGCCTGCCCTTGAGAGTTTACTAAGTTAAATATAAAAGATAAACAAAGCAAAGGAAGGAAACATGCAACTAGTTGTTCCCCAGGACAACAAGAGAGCTGTCCAGGATGCCGCTGCACCTCTGGGCCAGGGGTCTGTACACTAAAGGAGAGTGCTTTAGGGAAAAAAGGAAAAAAAAAACCAAAGTAGGAGCAGTAAACCTGTTTTGTTTTTTTTTATTTTGAGAGGGTCAATACTCTGGCTTTACAAATGTTACCCCCAGATTTAATTCCTAATGATTTATATCCATTCTATGGAATATTTATTAATATATACTTAAAAAGCACTGTCCAAAGTGGACTATGTTTGGATTGATATTTTCTGAAATGTTAGAAAAATCCTCCAGATGGCAGAATAACTGCTTCAGTGTACATACAGTGGATGGGGAGATAGTCCTATCCCTCACTACAAACACTCCTGTTTTTGAATCGAGTAAAAGACTTTTTGAAAGCAATTTTGACCAGAGCCTGTGGAAAATTGCATAGTTTAAGTAATATTTGATTGTTTTGTTCAAGTTGCTGAGTACCCTTGTTCTATTCTTAAATAGCAAGCAGTCAGAATCAAACTTATTTATATGTGGAGTGGCATAAAAGATTTCATTAACAGCACAAAGAAGGTGCATGTACGAGGAGTATGTCAGATGTTTCCAGGTCATGTTGCACATTCCATTTACTACTCCCAGAACAGCAGCAGTGGTAGGAACTCTTCAAAATTAAACATAACATGAAGCAAATTCTATTTTGGCACGTACCTTTTACTTAGTGCCCTGTAATTGCAAAGGAAAATTAAATCTCCCCTCCCTTTAGAAGTCTCCCTTGCTTAATGTCTCTCAATGAAGCTGTGTGAAAACATAAATTTGATACGGAATTTGTTACGTATGCCGTCATATGCTTTGACTCTTGTGTCTATCATCTCAGCTTCCTCAAAAGGCTTCTCTGGATTATGCATAATCTCTTCATATTTTCAGGATTTCTCATTCATTAGCCAGTAATATGGACTTAAATTTCTAAAGAGGTGGTCATACCACGAAATTATTAAATACATTTCACATTTCTCCTTATGCAATTTTGCTGCTGGGAGCAGCAGAAAGAAAGAAGAGAATTCTGTAACTCTCAAAGTCCTTACCCATCATCAGCATTTATGCTGCAGGTAAGTGATAGTCCATCTGCCACACAATGGGAGTATCCATGCCATTTTAGCATCTTCACTTGGGCTCCTTCCTTTGTGGAGAGGCAGCAGGTAAGATACATGGATGCATCCCTTCACTTTTGCTTCTAAGCCCTGCATGGTGGGAAATGATTTCTAAAGCTGCCTATTGATAAATAAAACATGAAATACTCCTGAAAGATGCTTGTCCAGAGCTCTCCCTAGTTTAAGGCCAGGCTCTGCTCTGAGAGATGTTTTGACACATCTGGATGCACAGCATGTTTGCTGAAGGCAAACAGAGCCTGCAGTGATGAGGGACAGCTGGGGCCTGCTGGCTCAGCACACCGGGGGCTGCCACCAAGATGCTGACACTGCGCCGTGACCGCGGCTCCCAGGTGATCACTCCACTGCCTGTGACATTAGAAATCAGCACAAAGTTGCCTGAGAAGTCATTCATGCAAACTCAGGGGATGAGAAAGCAAAAGAGAAACTGCAGCTGCCTCTGGAGAAGAGGCTCATTGGTAAAGCTGCTCCATTGGAAGAAGTTTGGGCCAGTTGGTTCTATTCCTCAAATGAAGTAAGAGGAATTCAGGTTCAGGTTTATACTCTCTGTCAGTTGCTATGCCCAGGTGTCAAGAAATCTGCAAATATACAAAATTGTATCTGAATTCAGATAGCTTTTGGAGATCCATTGGGTTTTTTCATATTAGCTCTTATTTTCTCTATCCATTATTTTTTTTCTGATTCCAGGGAGATCAACAAAAGGAGAGAAAGGAACACATGAACTTCCATGTGATCTTTAGCCATTGTTATCATCTCAGTATACAAACACCTTCAGTGGGTATTTTTCATTGGTAAAAAGAAAAATCTGGAACACCTGAGCATCTCAGGCCTTTATTTTTTCTTTTCTCATGGTTTGGCAAATAAAAGTTGAAATAAATATTTTTTAGGTTAATGGCATATTACATTTAATTGGAGCACTAAAACAATTCCAGTATTCTAACTATGGAATTAGGTCCTGGCACCTCACACTTGCAAATATTTTGCAAACCAAAAGTAAATCTGGTTGAAAGGCATTAATTCCTGCATTAATTTCAAAAGGGTATAAATAGTTGCTCAAAATATCAACAGAAATATTGTTAAAATGAGAAATCACATTTGATGCAAACTCTTTGCTGTTACGGATCTGGACCAAAACAGACAAAGGGTGTACAGATTGAAGTTTGCCTTTAGCATTTTTTATGTGTAACATACATGCCTTATCTGGCAAAGGACTGCTTCAACAATTCAAAATGAAAAGCTGTGAAGTGTAGTTCTCTTCAGAAAAAAAATAGAGTTTGCCAAAGGAGAACTGTTAATGTGTGCAGCAGGCTGCAGAGAGGCGCCACAATGATGGGGACAGTGGAGAAATCGCTATATCCACCAATTTGGCAATACATTTAAAAGGCTTTAGCTAGATAAATCTACAGTATATAATATCTCAAAATTAAAATTACAACTACAGTTTAATAGTACATAGCCAAAGAAATTAAAAACTGATGACAGTGTGCTGTCTCACTTGTGACTTGTTGGTAGAAATGACATTGAATGGTGAAAATGCTGTTTTAATAATTAAGTATATAACACTGTGTAAATGAGATGATTTAACCATGGTTTAACCTCCATATCTCTCAATAGTTGGAAGTTTTAAATAGATACATTGAAAGAAAGCCGGAAAAACTTGTAAAATTATTTGGACATTTATTTGCTTAGAAAATATTGTTGTAAATTTGGATTCAGAGAGTTAATTGTTCTGCTTGAAATGATTCAATATTTATTTTAAGACAAATTTAAAATGTAACAGGCAGACATTTCAGTTATTATTACATGGATTTTAGCTTTAGCCATCAGCACAGATGACAGACTCAGAGAGGGCTGCAGGATTTTAGCAGAGAATAAAAGGCAGTTTAGAACAAGAGGAGAATGAGTTAAACTCTGTTTAGATAAGTTGGATGTATTGAAGTTGGCAGTTTCTGATGGAACTCATCCTAGACTACTTACAGAAGTAGCTGAAGCTATTTCTGAAGCATTAGCAATTATCTCTGAAAACCCAGAGAGGATGGTGGGGAGAGTTCCCGGTGGTCTGGAGATGCACATGATGCTGCTGCATCTCTTTTTACACAGGAGAAAAAAAGAGCTGAGGAATCCTAGGCAAAAGAGTTTCACTAGCATCAGCAGGACACGAGACCAGACTGTTGAACAACCATCTTGAGAATAGTAAGGAGGTAAAACTATTCAGTGTTCATTTGTGATGTACAAATAGGAGGGCAAGTTCCTTGCTTTTTTCAGTAGTTAAGTAGAGAAGAGAAAATCCAAGTGCTGTCAAATACCTGACTTCAGTGAGGCTTTGAACCAAACTTTGTGTAACATTCTGATTAGCAATCTAATGAGATAAAAATAGAAGTGCACTGTAAAACTGTTTAAAACAACATGCTTTGCATTCAGCTACCAGTGGTTTGCTGCCAGAAAGGGGAACTGGTTCAGATGGGGTTCAGCAAGTCCTTCCATCCCTGTGAGGACAGTTTTCATACACAGTTTAAGGGAGCAGTGAGGATGCTTATAAAACATCTGGATGATAACAACCTGAAACTGCTTCTAAATCCTTTCTTTGACAGACAGATTGGAATTTTGAATTAATTGAAGAAATAACCTGAGATCAATAACATATAGTTCTGTAAACGCAAAAGCAGACAAAGAATAAATCAGATGCAAGACATTAAATGAAGAATAACTGCTTGGCAGCAATAATGCAAAGGATGAATGGGGAATTGTGAAGGGCTGCAAGCTGAGTATGTCAACACTGTGATGCTGTTTCAAAAAAGCAAACATTGTTCTGCAATATATTCATAGGCTTGCCAATATCAGATGTATTGCTGTGACCTCCTCTGAGGCAGGAGTAAGGCACTTGCTTTTTGAGTCTGCTCTTAGGAGAAAAACACTGAAAACTTAATGTACAGCAAATCCAGAATGTTTACAAAAGAACAACCAGATAGGGTTTGTTAAACCTAGAAAAGGGAAGAAAATAAACATCAGCTTTCAAATAGGTGAAAAGCTGCTGAAACATAACGAGCACCCATTGTTCACCAGGACCACTGGCTGTAGGGTCAGAGATATAAAGTGCTTTGTTTGCAGCAAAAGCGACAGACACAGGTCAGCGCAAAATCCATCATTTTGTCTTCAATCCCCCATCACATCTAAGCAAAGTCATGAACTGTGGTTTGTCCTGAGGTACACGTGCATGCACTGTGTTTTGGAGATTTTGAAAACAAGTCTGAAAAGCACCTATGGGAAGTTTAGTTGTATTTATCTGGACACCCTGGGAGAAAATAGACTAAATCATACAGAACATTTTAATGAAATAAAGGCTGGGTTTTGCTCTGCAGCCTTACCTGATTTCTACCAGGTCAGGTACCATCTTGCCAGGTCATTTGTTGTCATCTAGTAAGGGATGTAAATCCCCAGAAAATATGGTGATGAGCAAGGCAGCACCTCCAGAAAAATTCCTGTGACTCACAGCTTGCTCCTAGTGGCTTCTTGGGGAAAAGGACCTTGGCTTGGGTCAATTGTCCTTCAGGCTGTCAGTCAAGCTCTGATGGCCTAGATGGTCTCGTGACATCTCTTACAACCTCTAATTCTATGATTCTCTGGTTATTTAAATGTCATTTTCTGTGGTCATACTTAGAGGCTAAAACAGCAAGTTCTATTTAGATTTCATGGTTCATTGACCAAAAAACCCATTCTGGTCTGTTGGTTTACTGTGGGTGATAAGCAAGTAGCTAGTCAGTACTTGATAGGGAAAAAGAATATTTTTTCAGCATTCAGGTTAAAATAATTCCTCATTTCTGTGTATTTCCCTAAAACAGTTACTTGGAGAAGTTTAGAATACTAACAAAATTATGTTTAAATATTGCTACAGTTGATGAGATAAAAGTATGTGAAATATGAACCTGTATGGTAAGGTAATTAAATCTCTTGCACATACCTTTTCCAAATTACTGAAAAAACCCAAATGTTGCATCTTAAGCCAAACTGTGACTGTAGCAAATAATTTTTAATGGTTGATTTACATTAATGTCCAAAATTAGTGTTTTGCTAAAAATACCTTGCAGGCTGTTCCATACACAAGGGTATCACTCAGGAGCTGGACTCTACAATCCAGGTGAGTGCCCGGATTCTCTCAGGCTGCTTTGGCACTAGAAGGACCAGTTACTCTATGCTGTGCCCTGGTGAGGGTCTCACTGCACCAAAAAATTACAGTGATTTTAACTGCTTGAGAATCTTTACTGAGACCTGCTCTAGGCACCTTGAGTTCTGCAGTAATTCTGTTAATTCTGTAAGTTCTGTTTTAGTAACAGCTAAAACCATTTTGCCTCCTCAGGACCGATCTGCCTGGATTAGCTGCATTCCTGCATGTTCAGAGTCCAGGCAGATGTACAGATAAGATGTGTAGGGGAAGCTTGTATTTGATTGCTGCTTTTTCAAGTATACTGGACTGAAATACGTAAGTTGAACTCTCTCATGTGAATGATGTAACATGAATTCTCTGTCTAGTTACATTACAAAAATATTCCTTGTAGCAGCTTGCAGGCTGTTAAAGCACAGAGTAGAAATCTTCCCTTAAAAGTGACATTAAATCATTTTTTATCACTTACTGTTTTAATCTAACAGTAAACAAGATCATAGAATAATTGCGTTCAGACTTCCAGCCTACCATATTTTGAAGAGAGGGAGAGCATGATTAGAGGTCACAGTCTGAGAAGCTGGGTGATGCTCTTAGAGAATAACTGCATTAGAGTACATGGAAAAGGTGCATCTCTCTGGGACAGTGTGTTTCCCTCAGACATTGACTACAAAAAGTGAAAGAGCTTTTAGCTTAGTGTAGGCAGAGCAATTAAGATGCCCCTAGGGGGAGGTATATAATTATTTTGGAAAATAAGAAGCATCATCAAGAAATTTCTTACACTTCGGCTGGTTTTCTGAGTGTTGAGAGAATTTTCCAGTTTTTGATGTGTGTTCTTTAATATCAGGTATATCTGGTTCCTATCTTGAGTCTTCCAAGGGGCCCAAAATCCTACAGAAATGGAGAAGGTCTCTTACAAGGTAGTATTTAAAACATGGATAATAGTCACAAAGAACCAACACAGCTGGACATAAAAATAGAACATAAAAATAGAAACAGCTTTATGTGTGTTGGGGTGCAGGCAAACTCCTCCCCTTTCATGGACATCAAGATTTGATTCAAAGCTGAGTTCCAGCAGTGGGAGAAATTCATTGTTAGTGTATTGTTGAAGTGTTTGTTTTATTATTGATGAAAAACAGATTGAAATAAGCAAAAACACTTCCTGGAAAAAGGTGAAATATAAAAATACAGAGGTTCACACGGCTTCCTCTCTGAAATGACGTAGTTGTAATGCTGCTGTAGAAGATATCTGCCCGATACATAGTTGTTCCTGGAATATAACATATTTCTCAGTTTAAATAGTGTCTGTGTGTTCCCTGCTATGGCCACACTCCCTGTCCGTGTGTCTGTGTGTGCCCTGCCATGGCTGTGCTCCCTGTCCATGTGTCTGTGTGTGCCCTGCCATGGCTGTGCTCCCTGTCCGTGTGTCTGTGTGTGCCCTGCCATGGCCACACTCCCTGTCCGTGTGTCTGTGTGTGCCCTGCCATGGCCACACTCCCTGTCCGTGTGTCTGTGTGTGCCCTGCCATGGCCACACTCCCTGTCCGTGTGTCTGTGTGTGCCCTGCCATGGCCACACTCCCTGTCCGTGTGTCTGTGTGTGCCCTGCTATGGCCGTGCTCCCTGTCCGTGTGTCTGTGTGTGCCCTGCCATGGCCACACTCCCTGTCCGTGTGTCTGTGTGTGCCCTGCTATGGCCGTGCTCCCTGTCCGTGTGTCTGTGTGTTCCCTGCTATGGCCACACTCCCTGTCCGTGTGTCTGTGTGTGCCCTGCTATGGCCACACTCCCTGTCCGTGTGTCTGTGTGTGCCCTGCCATGGCCGTGCTCCCTGTCCGTGTGTCTGTGTGTGCCCTGCTATGGCCGTGCTCCCTGTCCGTGTGTCTGTGTGTGCCCTGCCATGGCCGTGCTCCCTGTCCGTGTGTCCTGCCGTGCTGCCAGCAGCTCAGGGCCTGAGCCCTGCTCTGATGCCCTGTGGCACTTTGAAACACAGGCTCTGTGGTGGGTTTCCGTGCCAGAGAACAGGGAAAGGCTCTGCAAACTCCCGAGCACATCCTATGGAGCTGACTCAAATAAAGCAGAACCACATTTTGGATCACTGCACGGAGCAGATTAGCCATCTCTTACTGTGTGTGGCCACAAATGGAGCTGCCTCAGCAGCTGAGGAAGCAACTGTTTCCTGGGCTGGAGTCTCCTGATCCTCATACTTGTGTAATCCTGTGCCACTGCCAGTGAATGCAGCAGTACTTCTGAACTGTAAACAAACATGATCGTCCTAGAGGAGGAGAAGTACTTATATTCATGATTTCCCATTGCATTTGCAGAGGCAGAGAGTGGTTGTAATAGGATACTGACTTCAAAAGAGACTGAAAATATGTGTCATTAATAAAATCTGCATAGCTGCTTCTGTTGATTGCACTGAGAAATCACAGAGAGAGCTGATGTAAGTAGCAGGATATTCCTCTAGTAAGGATTTACTGAAATAAATCTGCCTAATTCTATTTAATTTCACCTGGGCAGCTGTGTCTGATTACTCTGTCCCATGTGATGCTTTCCTTCATGCCTTTGTACTTGTGACACTGCAGCTCAGCCTATCTTTGCCTATGTTAGCAGCAAACTTGGAATTCATCCTTTTACAAAAAATCAATGAAGCCAGCTCCTGTTCTCTGCAGTGGTTGTGTAACTTGAGATATTGCATTATCTGCTAGACAAGAATGGCTGTGAGGGGGTTCAATGTGCTTCCTATGTCCTAGGAACTCAAAGGAAAGATCAAGTGGCCAAGCTGGAAAAGAATGTGACTGGCTAGAAATCAGGAAGGTTATATTCTATAGGAGAAATTGGAAAGATGACACAGCCCAATGTCTGGAATGCTAAAGTAGGAAAAAAATCAATTAGGCACCTTTTTAGTGACCATAGAGAAGCCCACAGCTGTCAGAAGCGTGCTGTGTACTCCCCCACTGCTTCCCCATGGTGACAGATGTCCTACTTTTGCAATTCAACACTCTGGTCATGCTAACTTATAAATTATACAAGGAAAAAAACACAAAAATCAGTTCACCCATCACTGAAAAGAAGCTACCTCTAGGCTGCAACATTGTCATTGTTTAATGGGGAGGGACAACTACATAGAGCACTTATGACTTCAGGAAAATATTAAGTGTAAGTTAATGATTTTATTATTTTTTTTAACTGACCTGCTAATACATTGCATGTGTACACCCAGACGTGTGGATTGCTTTTTCATGGCCATGCATTTCCAAGATACCTTTTCCTTTATCTGACTGAAAGCAGAACCTTACTGCCCTATCCAGTGTTGACCTGAGGGAAAAACCAACTGGCTAACTGGATGATAACCATGAGCATTTCTAGTAACACCTGCACCTTCTCCCTGCTGACATTTTGTACAAAGAGATAGTGAAGCTAATCCTGAGTAGTTTAAAGGAAACTTTTTTCCAACAGCTCTGATAGCAAAAATATATTTGTTTTGATTTATGAAAATTTAAAATGTTTTGGGCATAGGGGATCAAACTTTGTGCATACTTAGTAGTGCTTTCTTGCATTATTTATGTCTTCAACTGCAAACAATAGCAGCAGTATTTATACTTGGGAAATAAATTGTGCAGTTCAACATGGCCTGAGCTAGTTGTCTGTAAAATAAACTTTCCCCGCTCTGAAAGATGTAAAAATACCACAACAAAAGATGTTCTGAGAAAATATTTGGATGGAGAAAAGTACATGGGAGTGGCAGACCAATCCTGGAAAATAGTGCAGTGCTATTTTCTAGTGATACAGAAAAATAATTGGCAAACTTTCAGGTATTGGGGCTTGAACTTGGGTGGGAATGATATTTTAATGTAACTGCCTTTTCCACTTACATAAGAAGCAGCAAAAGCTCAAAAGTTTTGAAAGAAAGAAATGGATCTAACCCTCCCAGTCCACTGAACACAGTGAAGATCAATGGATGTCCTTTTCTCTTTTTCATTTGTGATAATAAACATCAGTTCATATGTTGGAAGTAATAAATCCATCCATTATTTTTCTGAGTCATGCACAAATATTTTTATTAATTTAAGTATCCCAGTACAGACTAAGCAGAAAATTTAGATGGGCTTCTTTCCTGTTCTTCTGCCTTCCTCTCCCTCTCCTTCTTTTCATGGCATAGTCCCATGTTTACATCACCACATCCCACACAGTTCCACAGACATATGTGCCATATTGGACAATAAAAATCCAACGGCTGTGGTGGCTTTGCCAAAGGCGAATATTTTGGAAATGCTCAGTTGCTGCACTTGCTTTTCATTTTCTGTTTAAGTACTATGAAGTTACTGATCTACCCTTCCTCCATATTCTCCTGAGGTTAAATGCCATACATGGTTTCCTGCAATCCTGGTAGTAATTTCTTTGCACAGGGCCTGGTGGGAGAAAAAACAGTTTGTAGATGACATTTAGAGAATGAGATGATGGCATATGTTTAGGACTAAATGGAGTTGTCAGACACTAATTGATTCACATGTCAACCTCTTGCTCTTCATGTAAGGTGGATAGGGAGCATTACAGCTTGCAACTTGTCTAGGGCAAGAGTTGTTTCCAGTGTTTGGATTCTTGTTAATTGTCTCTCGGCATTCTGTGAACTGCGGTAGACTGAGAGACCAGAAAAGACTTGTTTTTAGAGGTTTCAGTTTTGATATGCATTTGAAGATTATAGAATTATATAATGGTTTGGGTTAGAAGGGACCTTAAAGATCATTCTAGTTCCAACCCCCCTGCTGTGAGCAGGGACACCTTTCACTGGACCAGGTTTTTCAGTGTCCCAGCCAGCCTGGCCATGAGCACCTCAGGGGTGGGGCATTCACAGCTTCTCTGGGCAAACTGTGCTGGTGCCCAGCCACCCTCTCAGTAAAGAAATTCTTCTCAATATATAATCTAAACCTACTTTATTCCAATTTGAAGCCATTTCCCCTTGTCCTGTCACTCCTCACTCTTGTAAAAAGTCTTTCTCCTGCTTTCTTGTCAGCTCCCTGCAGGTACTGGAAGGCTGCAATTAGGTCACCCTGAAGCCTTCTCTTTTCCAGGTTGAAGAATCCTGATTCTCCCTGCTTTTTTCTCATGGGAGAGGTACTCCATCCCTCTGATGATCTTGGCCTCCTCTGGCCTCTCACTCTACTGGTCAATGTCCTTCCTGTGCTGGAGGCCCCAGGGCTGGATGCAGCACTGCAGGTGGGGTCTCACCAGAGCAGAGGGACAGAATCCTCTCCGTCCCCTCCTGCCCATGGTGCTTTGGATGCAGCTCAGGACATGTTTGTCTTCCTGGGCTGCAAGGGCACATAGCTGGGTCATGTTCAGCCTCTCACCAGGACCACCGAGTCCTTCTTGTCTGGGCTGCCCTTGATCTGTTCACCCCAGCCTGTGCTGGTACTGGGACTTGCCTGGCACAGGTGCAGCACCAGCACCTGGTGTTGTTAAACCACATGAGATTCCCATGGTCCCACTTTTCAGCTTGTCCAGATCCCTCTGGATAGCGCCATCCCTCACGTTTCTCAACTGCGCCCCTCATCTTGGTGTCATCTGCAAACTTGCTGAGGGTGCAGACAATGCCTTTGTCTGTGTCATCAATGAGGATGTTAAATAAATTGGTCCAAATACAGACCCCTGTGGGACCCCATTGGTCACTGATACCCGTTGGGACTCTGAGCCACTGACCACTAAGATGAATAGTGGTGGAAATCTTGGTTGTTGCTTCTGTCAAAGTAAACTTGTCCATATAGTGCAGTGGAATATATAACTGTAAGTGCTGCCATTGCAAACTGTCTTTTGGAATTTCCTATAAAGGTTTGATTAGGACAGCCAGAGTTGAGATTCCTTTCTCCATAGATGCTGTGCTTGAATGACTTTGGAGGAGGAAAAAAAGCCCTGTCTTGAAATGTTCTGAAAGTATGAACAGGAAATGCATACTTTTCACTCTAATTCCTTCAATGAGCTTAATGTTAAAATAACCTGCCATTGCTGTAAAGTTCATGGTGCAGGCAATTTTCACTGGAGCTGGGCTGACTTTGGCAATTCCTTTTCATTGCCTTTCTCCCAGGCTGTGTGGTGTTTCCCAAAGCAGGGTGGACTCAGAGTGCTGAGAAATGCAGAGCTGTGGGAATGCGCGTATGCATGTGAAAAGAGAAATCTTTACTTTCCAAGTTATTGAAATGCATGAGATAATAAATATGCATTTTCGTTGCATCTGCCATAGCAAGTCGATCCTTAGTACCTAAATAACAAACCTGTTTTAGGAAAATGAGAAGCATAGCTCTCCTAACATCTTGAGCCCCTGTCTTTGTTCAAAACCTTACTCATGCTCCCTCAAAGTTTCCTCTGGAGTGCTCCCAACTTCTTTGATTATTCCTGCAGTCCCACACCATAACTGAGAAGTGACCAAGAAGCTGTTCAAGCCTCCATAAAGGCTTTGAATCCAGCCCCTGGTATATATTACAGCTAGCAAATTAAAAAAAAATTTAAAAAAATAGATTCAAGTTTACTACCAATTGCATGTTTAGAAAATGCTTTCTTAGTGCTTTGGCATATATGGCATGAAGAAAGATGAGCCATTGCACTTTTTCTTTCCTGAGCATTTCTTTATGCAGATATCTTCTCCTATAGGATTACAAGCTGGCAGAATAATGGCTGGCAGGAATTGATAAAGAATTGCAACATGAATCCCTGCAGGGCACATTGGGGCAAGTTTGTTATAGGAACAGTCTTCCTCTGTTTACATGAACAAAAGCTGGGTTTGACAGTTTCACTGATCAGCAGCTTTGGGAGTGTGAACTCACTGTTGTTCTGTACTGCTTTTTCTAGAGTTTTCTCTACAGCAGCAACAATCTCTCTTTTCAAAGTGGCCTCTTTCAGAGTGTTGTCAGTCTGGGTTGGGCCAGGTAATGCTTGAGGTCCCCTTGTATTCTGTAATTCTCACTGCTCTGCAGTACTTGCCAGTGCAGTTTATAGAGAGGGTATCACTGACCACAGTTAGACTTAGTTTGCCTTGTACACTGATTTATAAATGAGAGCAAATGAAGAACATGAATACTGGGGGTGAAACATTGTAGGGAGTGATTGTAGTTTAGTTATTCTCTAAGATTTACTTTCACAATTATTGACTAATAATTGGATAATTCCATTTAAAATGAAGTTGTGCTCTGACTGAAAGCAGGTTACATCCATGTTAGAGCCGATACAGATTCAATTCCATTGGGATCTTGTGTTAGGGCTAAATTTCAGCCACATTTACCCTTATCCTTGAAAAGGGGAAGTAATTTGTTTCAACCTTATTAGTGTCTCAGGACTCAATCAGACTGATGAATCTGAACATGCTATTTCATGTTAAAAGAAAGCATTTTATTTCCTAGAGCTTTTAGTCCAGGTTTCACCAGGAACACAGTATAGCACTTCTCTTTAAAAGTGGTGTTATACTTGCTGTATTCCCATGGAATTCACGGGAGTCACAAACAAGAGAGGGGTCATTCATTCACTTTTAGGTGGTGCTTTCCTTCTGCTGAGCCTGCCAGAAAAGCCCTGTTCTGTAGCAGTGCTCCCTGACTTCAAAAACATCTGACAGATCCTTTAAACATACAGGTACCTTTTCATTGCATATTTCCTTAGTGATTTTGTAGTTGTGCTGTACCCCTGGACCTAAAGAAATATAATAGCAAGTTTAGGTGATATTTCTTCCCTTTTCCTTTTTCTCTTTTCCTTTTCTGATCCTTTCTGTTTCTTGCTTTTTGGTATAGGGCGTGACCATACAGAAAATTATCCTCTCAGAGGAAAAACAGAATTCCATCACAACAAAAAATTGTAAGGCTGCTTTAGCTATCCGTGATTGTTATGGTAAAAATAATAATTTTCCTAACCATATGCTGGGAAAATTTGCATCAAAATAAATGAGGGTGCCACAGCATTTTCCATGGTAGTATGGTTAAACTCTAAGTCCAAATTAAAAAGTCTTTTAATCTATCATTCAGCTTCTTGTTATTTGCTTTTCCTGCTACACCCACTTTCGACACTTTAAATTATGATTAAACAAAGAAATAGCAGAATCAGTTGCAGCCAGAGATTCTTGTGTACCCCTTATTTTGCCTTGACTTCCTCTAATTTGTTGCTGACACTCTCAGTGAGAACAATTGTTATGGAATTGGCTTCAGGTTACCACTTCTTCAAATAATTACTGCTGCTTCTAAAACTCTTGGTTGCAAGAGCAATAGATGCGAAGTAAGTTCAGTTTCTGTTTTGCAAGTGCTGCAGTTTTGAACATTTTGACTGTGCTGAGAAGAAGGCACAGTGAGGCAATTGCCAGTTCAGTTTACAATACTCAGTTCAAAACTTTCATCTCCTGAAGATGGGTGACCAGTGGCTCCAAGTCAGTGTTTACTACTGACTTGACTGAATATACTCTTGCTTTTAATGTGTTTTTACACATCTACCAAAACACAGAGCATCTTTCATAAAAAACTTACAAATTCACCTCTACAAGGAGTCTTTGTGGAAGAAGAGTTTTACTCCTTCCCTAGTACCTGTTGTAAAGCGGGTTGGACCAGGTAGTACAGTCATAAGTGACATTGTAATTTCCAGGTGACTTCCACAAGGCTGTGAAGTACATGGTGGACAGCTTTTCCATCCATCTGCTGCAGTCTCAGTTCACTCCCTGGGCTGCAGAGACCAAGGTGATGACAGAGCACTGTTCATTCAGCCAGTGTTGTTCTGCCTCTGGACCTACAGGCACAATCCAACCCAAAGAGTTTTTCAGACTCAGAATTTCTTACAAAGGATAAGAGATGGCAAATGTCAGGAGAGCTTCTCAAAATACAGTGATACACTTTGTAAAATTGTAGGGGGTGTGAACAGCAAGCATTATGAAAGAGCAGAAACTTTGCCTAGGCAAAGTTTCCATTAACTAATACAAATAATTCCAATAACTAATACAAATTAATATCTTACAAAGGTTCACTTTGTTGTGTGAAAAATACCTTTGATTTTTGTTGAAAAGCCATTTAAATATAGTATCATAGCATTGTCACTGATTTAGCCTGTGAGGGCTAAATGGCCAGAAGGCTAAAAACAGGAACCTAAATCCTGGTGGTTGTGAGACTGACATGCATTTGCTGCATTATCAGGTGGCAAACAGTTGGGTATGAAATTAGCCTTTTTGTGTACAGAAACAGACATATTTGCAAATGCTAGTTTAAGAAGCTGTTTTGAAAATGAGATTGAAAAGCAAAAAGGAAATCATACCCCTTTATGAATGGTCTGCTTTGACAGTTTCATACCTCTAAAGCTTTTCTTCTTTTCTGCTGAGCTAATTGGGATTTCATATAACCTAGTGTCATCATTTAACTTATAGGATATTCATTCCCTTTAGACAATTATGCCATTGAAGCATGTTCTAATCGGCTGGTATTAGTTCTATTGTGTTGAGTATTAGCAGTAGAATGTGTGTGGGGTTTGGGGCATGTGAAAAGGAGTCAGACTTTAAATGCCAAACCAGACCAAGAGCTATTCTTCTGCTACACACAACCAGGGATTTATCAACACTGCTGTTTTTTCAGATTGTGCATATGACTCTTTAAATAGAAAAGACACGCAAGCACTGGTGTAACCTTAGTATGTTTTCAATAGATATTAAAATTATCTGGCATTTGCTTAGGGACTTCAAATTCCTCATTATATGTGCAAAGAAGTCACAAAAATTATATAATTTAGTATAAAATCAGGCTTTAAGGTATTTATTCAATTAGAAACTATTTAAGTTCTGACATGTCTATGAACAATACCGTGGGGTCATAGTTTTAAAGAAGTTTGAACAATATTCTTTAATTTATGACTTTTAAAATTTGATAATATATGCCTCATTTAGCATTGCTTAGACACATATAAAAGTGTTTATTTTTGCAGGTTACTGTGAACTTGGTTAAAGCTGCATTTGATAGATCTTTATATTACTTTCAAAACCTATCCATTTGGGCTGAAATATTCATTTTGTTGCCTAAAAGTTATATTTTGGAAAAGCTAAGCAAGACTTTGAGGATTTATTGATTATTTGGTTTGAGAGGATTATGCAGTCTCTTATTTGAACAACACTTAAATCATAAACTGAAATATCACCTGTAAAGAATCATTTCCAAATGAGAATCATAACAGTTGTATTTGACCTGCCTGATCTGTGAGCATGTGGAATCTGACTTCCGAGTGTTTGCAGCGGAGTTGTTTTCTTTATTTTGCTGAGCTCATTATTGTTCACCTAGGAAAGGATGTCCTCTATGTGCAACAACCCTAATTAACTTTGCAGTGAGCTGGCTGGCCAGCCGAGGTCAAGGTTAAGATGGGGAGCTTTTACAACTGTGGAAAATCATTCATCCAGACTTCAGAGCAAGCAGAATAGAGAATCCTTTCCTGCAACTTGGCTGTAATTGTAACACATGCTGTTAAATTAATTTCTTTACAGTATTTATACAGTAAACGATCGCAATAAAATCCCCAGTAATACAGCAGAATTGAAGGAAAGATTGTACTTTAATTCTAAATATCTGAAGCAGTAGGATTTTGATGATGCCATTATTTAGACAGATGTCTAAATTAGGTTACTGTGCAGGACTCCACAGATACAGAATGATACCGTGGTGTCCTCAGAATCCTACAGCTTAGGGAAAAGGTGAGAGGCAAATGATGGTACAGAAGGAGCAGCACAGGGAAACCAGGGCAGTGTTGGGCAGTCTGAGAGGAAGGCTTTCAACACACCTGTCTAATGCCTGCCAAGGTTTTGTAGACAAAGAAGTTAAGAAGAGTTTTATTTCAGGGTTCTCTTTTCAAGAATGAAGGAGGCACAAAAATGCTGATGTGAAAATGTAATGAACCTTAATAGAGGCTTGCATTTTAGCCAAATCAGGGGGTAGAGCTGCTGTTTCAGTGTTTAAAAAGATCTGATAGATTGAGGAAGCTTTCATATAAGTGAAGGATGTGGAAATAAAGTGCTGTAACACTCTCTAGTTGTTAGTTACCTGTACTTGCTACACATATATGTTTAAATGCAAAGGAAATAAAAATGATACTTTATATTGTTTGAAAAATGCTTTTAATTGAACATAAAAACCCCTGAATAACAGCAACATGTATATTATATACATAAAACAACATCAACAACAACAAACCACCCAAAAAACCCAAAAAACAAACAAACACAACAACCAAACAAAAACCCAAAACAAAAAAACCCACCCAAAAATCCAAACAAACAAAACAAAATACAGATTCAGAGTTCAGTTAAACCTGACATTTATAAAGTGCTCTGGCTTTACAAAGACTACTTTGAGGAGCTTATAATAGCAGAGCTACTCACATCGTAGCATAGATGAAAGAGGTAATTCCACTGGGAGTCTTAAATTTAAACTAGTCATCTCTGGTTTGGCTTTTGAAATATGACAAGAGAATCAATGGTTGCTGCTGTTAAGAGTCTGAGGAAGCCTTTGGCTTACTGACAGTATAGATATTAACAATTTTGAAGTCTCTTCATACCAAGAGACTATTAAGATGAAGCAGTAGCTTTAAATTAAGTACCATAATTCCCTCAATTTATCCTGAAGGAGAGAAGTAATTAGGCTTGTTTATCTGAGGGAAATGAAAGATCAAATTAGAGGGAATGCCCCTAAACTGACCCTGTGATTAAGCTGAGTTTACCAGAGACTTCATCTTTTTCAGCATTTTAACTCCCATTCTTTTAACCATGTTCCCTCTTGGTGTTTAAACTGAAAAATGCCAAACCGTGAACTGAAGTTGTGTATTTTCCTGTTAGCAAAGTCAATGATCCCATGCTTCAGAAATCATTCATCCCCTTTTGCTTCTCTAAAGTTGGATACAATACTGTAGTGAAGATTTTGAACTGGGTTATACAGAATAAGGGCAGCAGTCTCTTTTTGTTAGTAGGGTGATACTCCTCCAACTCTTCAGTTTCACCAGATTCTTATTCTTTTCCTGCTTACTCCAGGAGAAAATAAAACTTTGCTTTAATGGCCAGATCCATGAAGTTGCAAAACCCAAGGATTTTTAAGACTGAATTAAGAATGAATTAATTCCCAAATAGTAGGTTGTCAATTGAGTTGTCTTTTTAGCACATTTCTACCTTTTACCTTGCCACAGGGGCATTGAATTGAAGAACTTTGAATGCATCATGTGTAGGCCTTGCTAGCACCTTGGGATCTCCATCAGTTCACAGCAGTATAATTTAGGGGCAACTGCTGCAGTTAGTGCTAAAGATCACCAGTGAGAAGGAAAGCAGGAGAAATTATAGAGCACTGAAAGTCATCATTACTGAAAAAAAACCCTCACAAATTTTTTTTTTAAAAGAGAGGGTTTCTGATTTCTTTACTGACTATTTTTATACCCACTGTTAAGTTTACTAAGTAACTAATTTCACTGATTTTTAAGAGTAAAATTCACAAAGCCATTTAAAGAAACTGCTATGATAGCTTTTCCACATTTCCCTGATGAATACTTCACATTTTCATTAGATTTCTTATGCTTCTATTTCTACTTAGGGCATGCAACTCCTTCCATATTTAAAGACCATTCAGTAGCATAGCTTCAAGGCAGTGGCCCTGTTTAAGAAAAAATAGCTTTATTGAAAGCTAACTCTGTCTTTACTATATGGTATCAGGGCTCTAGGGGAAGATCATTTTCAAGTGAGGAAGCAGAACCTTGGTGAAGGCATTAAGAGTAAATAACCCATTTTTGTAATTTATTGATTTTCATCTTCTCTGCCACTTGTCCAAATGGTTTGGTATCTCTGGGGTTTTTTTCTTTCCTATTGAGGTGGTAGACTGTTTGAGGCAGGCTTGATTCTCACTGTTTTATTATATGTTTCAGGACTATAAATTCAAATAACTTTATTGGTTCAAGTGTCATGTGAGGTGTAGGTGTATTTGGGTAGCTGCAGTGCAAAAGCTCCCCTTTGATGGCAGAGTAAGATGAAAATTGTAAGATGTGTTGTGTTTCACATGCTGCATGCAGGAATTTACAGGTGTGTGCATGGGGACAAAATGGACATGCTTTTTCATTTATATGAGGAACACCACAGGGGAGGAGGCTCTGGATATCAGTCTGTAGAAGAGAAAATGCTATTTCAGTACATATCAGTATGGTAAGTCCAGCTTCTTCAGAGTCCTCTGCAGAGCTTCTCTCTTAGCTGTTTGTGAAGCAGCCCCTGAGAAATGGCACTCTCATTTTCTCTCCAGCCAAAGGGGTTTTCTGCTTCTCTTTTTGTTAATACTTTCCAGCTGGCCAAATAAGACAAACTATAGGAACCTCCAAGTCTTCTGGATATTTACAGAATATTTGTATTGGGGCTTCTGCTGTTCTTTTGGCAATTCATGTTAAATGGCCTTAATGTATGGAATTAATTAATGCCTAGCTATTCTGTGTAAGATAAGCACACCTCAGTTAAAGTTTATTTACATGTTCTGATGTTATTACACAGTCACATCTCACCCATCACAGTTTCCTTTCATTATTGATGAGTTCATCAGTCCCAAAGGCATAAGCAGGTTTCTTTGTAGCATCACAAAAGAATTTAAGGTTTGTAACTTTATACAACTTCTTTGTAAACTTTTGTATTTTTTCGTATTGGACTGTGCAGCTGCTGGAAGTCAAGGGAGTGAAGATGTTCAATATTAACACTGTACATGGGCCTGTGTAACATTGCTCTGAACCTGCTCAGATAACTCCTGCAGTGACCCCTCAGGCATTTCTGCAAATATATCCAGGCATATGGAGCTATTTTAGTATCTGCATGGGAAGTGCTAATAATCAGTGAGGATTCAGTCCAACCCCATGGAATTAAGAAAGTGCTTGATTACTAAAGAGAGAGTTCCAACTTATGTAAACTTATTTTATGCAGTGTGACTTCAAGTCTCACACATTTCTCTTTTGTTAAATCATGACACTTGAAATTAAACAAGTCCTAGAGGCAGGGAACGTAATCATATAAGAAATCGTTGTCTTAGCCTGTTTCAGAACCTTCCATTTAATGAGCTTTTCAGTTTCTTCAGAGGGGTTTGTCATTGACATTATTAAATATATTTTCACAAACACTGTAATTTCACCTCTTACTGTTTTTCAAGTGCTCATAAAATACAAACTGTTGTTTCACTGTAAATTTCTTACTAAGGGCAATGAAACCAACATTATATGAGAATTACTCAAATGCAAAAATGCTGTTTTGTCTGCAGTAGAACATAAAAAGGAAACTAATGTGAAACTGAAGAGAACTGAAGCACTCTGGTCCTTCTCAGAAGATAGATTTTGCAGGCAGCACTGTAGTTAGGTTTTGAAGCTTATATAATCCCACATGAAACTGTCACTCACCAGCAGTCCCTGGAGAACTTCTCCCAGGCCAGCCTTTGAAACCATATTAGCAGCCTGCACCTTTCACGGAAGTTTCTGAGGTTCCTAGTAGAAAGTAATGCTGACTTCCTTCAATACTGGTATTAAAAATTTATTTAGCCTAGAGATACCAAGTGGAAATTGAAGATGCTCAAAAAGAGGTATGGCTTGACATCAGACAGATTTAGTGCAAGGTAAAAGTAACTTAGTATCTGTACAGGAAGATATTATAACAGGCTATTTTGAACTTCTAGAATCTTGGATCAGGATCCTCCAAATGTTTGTCACATTTAATAATCAACGCCAATATCACAGATCAGCTTTTAGCATAATTACACATAAAAATTGACTGCCCTTAGAATGAGACATTTGCTATGCAGAGACTGCCTTGAAAAGAGCAGGCTTTGGGAATGGGAAGTTGAAATCAGCTTTTAAGAAGTGCTGCAAAATTGTTTCATGTATGTTTGATATCAGCGGACCACGGTTCCCCTTGACAGGCAGGGGAGTAAACAGAGATACAAAAGCTCTTGGGCAGGTTAAGGATGTGTCTTAAAAACTGTTTGCAAACAAATTCTCTTCATCTGAAAGCTTTTAATTGGCTGCAGATAGTGAGTGAGTGAGTGGGAGAATTAACTGTTTCTTAAACACTCATTTATTTTGGTGATGTTTCCCATTAATTTTTCTAGCAGGAAAAACAGCTAAAGCACTGTCTAGAAAACAGAGAGCTTCATTTATATATGTGTAAGCCTTCTATATGTTCTGTCTTGAGGCTGCACAGTCATTAAGACACAGTTATATTATGACCACAAAACAATTTTTATTCACAAACTGAATAGACAGCATGAAGAACAGGGAAATCAAGAGAAAATGAAAGTGAAACTGCAAACTGGATGCTTATTTGTGTATCAGTAGTGAAGGAGATTCATACACGGTGCTGGAACCTGTATTGCATCCCAGGGCTGCTGCTTTCTGTATTTGCTAAGCCATGGTGTGGTGGCGTGGTGCCAGATATGTCATTTTTTCATCACCTCAGTGTTTCTCAATCAGTAGGGAATCCCCAGTTTACTTACTCTGAAAGATCTCACCTTCCTTCCCAATTAATGCCAAAGGGGTGGAGTTGGAACGGAACAGATTATGATGTTCTTTAACATTGTATATCCTCAGGGCTTTCAGTGTATGTATATGTGTTAACTGATTTAATGTTCCTGAGAATTTTACCCAGAATTAATGTTTCATTTTGTGGAAATAATTACATAATGGTGTAAAAATCCATCATTTAAACTCCTAAGCTGTCAACTCTGTGACTTTCATACAAATTCTGAAGTTAGTTTGTTATGTGGTGTACAAAGACAGTTTTGTTTTCGACACAATATGTCCTCTTAGCTGGAGAGGATGGTCTGCCAAGAAATGAAATAAAGAGAAAGATGCATGTGGTGCTGAGGAGGTGAGTAGGAGTCCTATAAAATGTCTAACTTAGTTATAATTATGATTTTTTAACACAATCAAAAATAACTCTTCACTTTCTGGGTGAGGCAAAGTGTGTGTTTCACTGCTGCAAACTCAAATTCTGGGGCATTCTAAGATTTATGTACATCAAAACATACAAAAATGTCTGTCCTAGTGTTCCTTAAAGCTAGCCAAAAAAGCATTTTGCATGGAAGCTGGAGTGTGGTGTTTGGGCAGAAGTTCAAGGGTCAGATCCATCCCACATCCTTGTGCAGAAGTGCCTTGGTCTTGTCAAGTCTGCCCAGATCCACACAGCACCACACTGCTCTGAGCAGCTCTGTTGGAGACAAGGTGCACAAGGCCAGTTGCTAATTACAACTCTGGTCCTTCTAACAGTGACTTGCATGATCCCTGTGAGTTTGAGTCCACAATTAAATGACAGTTTAGCTTAATGTTTGCATACAGTTCAAAACATGGTTTAACTGTGCAGCATAAAAACAGCTTAGCTTTGGAAACTTTATGTCGTTTAGTTAGAGAGCATGGTCTGCCAGGAACAGTCATGGCAAACCAGGGAAAAGTTCTTTTCCTCAGTCTGTACTGCTAAGACCACTCCCCAGGAATCACAGACCCTGGAGGCAAGAGAGGAAGTCTGGAGAAAGCACAATTTAACATTTGTGTAGGAAGATTGGGTTAGAGATCATTTAGGCAAACCTGACACCCACAAGTCCATGAGCTCCGATGGGATGCACTAATGAGTTCTGAGGGAGCCAATGAATGTTATTGCTATGTCATTCCACATCACCTTTGTCATGGAGAACAGGAGAGCCTGAGGACTGGAGGAAAGAAAATGTCATTCCAGTTTTCAGTAAGGGCAGGAAGGAGGACCCAGAAAACTACAGGCCAGTCAGCCTCAGCTCTATCCCTGGAAAGGTGATAACAACACATCCTGGATGTCATTTCTAAGCATGTGGAGATAGAAAGGGTTATGAGGAGTATTCCATATACATTCACCAAGGGGAAATCATGTTTGTCTAATCTGCTGGCTTTCTAGGGTGGCTTGACTGGCTGGGTAGATGAAGAGAGAGCAGTGGCTGTTGTCTACCTTGACTTCAGCAAGGCATTTGAACCTCCCCCCCCATAACATACTTCTAGCTCAAAAGTGTGGGTTAGATGAGTGAGGGGGACTGGGGAGTGTCTTAATGGCAGAGCTCTGGGGTTGTGTTCAGCAGGACAGAGTCTGGCTGGAGGTCTGTAGCCAGCAGTGTCCCCAGGGATCAGTGCCAAGGGCATCCTGGGGTGCATCAGGAAGAGCAGTGCCAGCAGTCCAGGGATGTGATCCTGCCCCTCTCCTCAGCCCTGGTGAGGCCACTCTGGAGTGCTGTGCCCAGTTCTGGGCTCCTCAGGACACACAGATGTGGAGCACCTGCAGGGGTCCAGTGGAGGGCACAAAGGTGATGAAGGGACTGCAGCATCTCTGCTGTGAGGAAAAGCTGAGGGAGCTGTGCCTGTTCAGCCCTGAGAGGGGACCTCATCTGTGCATGCAAATGTCTGAAGAGAAGGTGTCACAAGACAGGACAGACTCCTTTCAGTGGCACCCAGCAAGAGAACGGGGGCAACAGGCACAAACTTTAACACAAGGTCCAGATGAATATGAAGAAAAAATCCTTTACTTTGAGGATGGCTGAGCACTGGCACAGGCTGCCCAAAGAGGTTGTGCAGTTGCCTTCTCTAGAGATATTTAAAACACACCTGGAATTGATCCTATGCAACCTGTTCTAGTTGAAACTACTTTAGCAGGGAGGTTGGACTGGATGATCTCCAGAGGTCCCTTCCAACCCCAGCCATTCTGTAATTGATTCTCTGATTCTCTGGTGAAGTTTACTAGGAGAAACTGCAAAGTGGTGATACAACATTTCCTCCTTTCAAAACCTGTTTAATATGCTATGTCACCATCAAGTCATCAACAGTAAACGTTTTGAGCTAATTTAGAAACAGCTTTCTTCTAAACCTATGTGGCAGACTGGAATCAGAAGAAAGTTAACATTTTCAAGAGGAATTTTTGTGCATGCACCTATAGATGAGATTTTCAAAGGATCCCTTTAGTGAGTAAATTTTTAGAACTGTGTTAGAATAAAAGTTTCATTGATGGAAACTTTTTGATGACAATAAAAGTTAAAATCTGATTAGTGGATGGATTCTTTAATTTGCCTGAATGTAATTTACTTCACTGCTGTAGAAGTCTTGGATGAAGGCCAGGCTGCAAATGGAATTGGTGTTGATAAGTCTCATTACCACTGGTGGTAGCATCGTCTCCACTTGGAGACTGATAGTTACAGCACTGATATAAACAGCAAAACTGATCACACCACAACTTTGGATCCTGTCCTGCTCTTCCTGAATTCTAGGGCAACACTCCTATTGGCATCAGTAGCAGCAGGAACAGGTCCAATGGAATTATTTGACAAGAGGCTTCTTTCTTAACTCTGAACTGGCTGAGCTATGTAAGCAAATTGTTAAAAACTCTGATATATAATCCAGCAATCTTCACAGTTGAGCGGTGCTGATTTATGCACTGTCTGCTGATGGTAGCAATTTATTAGCAAGAGGATATTTGCTCCTTCCTTCCTTCCTTCTGCATGTTTCATGCAAGGTTTTGTCCTTAATTTTCTGTTTTCCTTATAGTCTTTGAAATTTGCGACCTTAAGTCCACGCCTAATGTTGAATTACTCTGTTATTTGTTCAAATAACAGAGATGTTAAAGTCACTTTGTTTTGTTTTTTTTACAGGCTATTTATAGTTTTTTCTAAAGAGAATGTAGAAGGGATATTTTTAAACTGCAGCAACTATGTGTTGTTGTTAGCAGAGTTTCAGGCAAAAATACCATGTTTTAGCCTTTTCACGTCAAGACTATGAATGCAAGATGTTTTACGTATCTTTGGAGCCTGTAATAACACACACTGTCTGTAAATGATGCCTACTAGCTTTCTAATGTATACTTGAATGTATTTCATTCTACTGTTTCTTATTTGCAATAAAATTTGCAAAGTATGAGAGCCAAGTGAGCCAGATGATATGAAACACTGAGTTTTTAGTGGCTGTGTGCTGCACCTTTTGGCTGGTGCTGTGGGGAGGTATTTGAGGGTCACAAGTGCACCTCCCTGGCCCAGCCTGTGCACAGACTGAGGCAGAAATGGTTTCTGCTTTAGCTGGAACAGATTGCATTTGGGGACCTGTTTTGGCCAGCATACAAACAAACCTACTGTGGACTTTCCAAAGCATGTGTGCTCCCATTCAAAGCTGGATTTTACTTTTAAACTTCAAGGTACTAATGTCAGACTTCTGCTGAGGAACTGTGGTTCTTTTTTGTCATTTGATGCTATGCAAAATTGATTCCACATTATCCATATATGCAGATAAAGTCATTTTTTGCTGATTCCAGTAAAAATAGCAATTCTCATTCTGCATCTCTTCTGGTTTTCCTTGGCGCTGGATTATATCTGTTGCAGCAGTAACGAGTGAAGTCTGTGGTAGGCTTCCTGGATAGGAGAATTCTGCTGCTATTCAGTTTTGTTTGCATTCCTGTATATGTAGGTTTGCACTTCAGTTTGTCAGAGTTTTGGAAAAGAGATGAAAAATACCATTGTTTTTTATTTACCCTCATGGAGTGAATAAAACCAAAATATTCTCCTAAGTTTGACAGCTGGGAAAAAGCTTTTCCTTGAGCAGCAGAAATACTGGTCTGCCATTTTCTGTGAGTTAGTGCCTGAATTCCCTACACCTCTTACTGTCATATCTTTCCCCATAATGATAGCCTTTAAATTGTACATAATTCACAGCTACTTGTTCTCCATATTCCTCAGGGTTTCAATCTACTGTTAGGTAGAGATAGCAGGTAGACAAGATGATAAAGCAAGTTTATTTTCCTAGGAAACCTAAAACAAGGATGAACCTGTACTTCCTTATTTTGAAGAAGACTACCAATATAATCAGCATTTCCCATTTGGCACTAGCTACTGTTTAAATATCATCACAAAGCATATTGTAAATGAGCTTGTAAAAGGAAGCCATGTAGTCATGTTGTCATCATTTCACTGGAGGCTGTTAGTAATCAGGAGCTACGTACATTTGTCAGATCTTGCTTTTACTTCATCTGGAAAGATCAGTTTGGCGTGATAATCAATTAACATTGTGTATTTCCAGTGTCTTTCCAGGTTGCAGTTCTGTTGTCTTTGTCATTAAAACACATGGATGACTTTAAAATGTAAGTTATAAAGATTTGTGTGCAGATTTTCCTCAGTAAACTGACACATGGCAGAGGCAGTCAAAAGTGCATTTTAAGATGAAATAAAAAATGGTTAACTGTACTTTGATGGCAGAAGAAAGAGCCCTTCAGAGCTGTTTACCTTTCCTAATTTCCTTTACTTTTCTTCCTACAACTGGCTGCTACTAAGCATAAAACCATTTTAATATTAAAAATACAGGTTTTGAATGAAAGTAAAGAATGTGATGTAAACTATTAATAGGTTTTAAAAAACAAAAAATCCACTTTGAGCTGTTTATCAGCATTAAAATATGTTTGAAGTACTGTTGATATCTGCTATTTATTCAGCTCAAGCCAGAAAAACAGTGTAAGCATTTTGCTGGAGGGTGTTTCTTAAATATTACTGTTACCATGGATAATGCAAGTTGACAGGATCTATAGTTGAGGGGCAAGTCATATGGAGTCTGCTTTCAAGGGTTATATTTTGGCAGGCAGAGGACAGGTTGAAAACACATCAGCAGAATGATAAAGTTTTACTTCTTTCAGATAGAGATTTGTGCCAGGCCTGTACACAAACCACCAATCCTGACCAAGTAGGGGCCTTTGAAATTTAGTGTAAAAAAATGGTCATCATAAAGGCAAAATTTATTCAAAATGAATTATTTTGAGCACAGATATTAAGAGCAAAAACTTCTCCAGAAGCATTCTTTGAGGAAAGTGTGTGTGTGTGTGTGTGTGTGTGTGTATGAAAATTCTGCATGGCAAAGGTGATGGATGGCACTGTTTAATTGCAAGACTATCCACAAATGATTTCTAGACTCTGTGAACTGTTCTTGAAGTCTGAGAGAGGGGAATAATGTTCACACATGCTTTAACTACATTTCCAGTCTGATAAATCTATGTCAATTTTTTTTTTGCCAGTCTGTGACTGAACATTGTTCTGCAGCTGTTCTTGAACTTCGTATGGGTGGGATGCTGAGGTGTTGCCAAGGTCACCTGGCTTTCCCTTAGCTCTAGTGCAAGGAATTAAAAACTGTAGGCTCTAGTGAAGTGGGAGCCTATCAGAGGAAGTGTGGTGGAGGTTTGGGTATTGCATTACCAGCTGTTCCAGCTAGAAGCAGTTTGCTGCTCTGCTCTGTTGGAGCAGGTATTTGGTCTGGAGGGACTGCACAGTCAGTCTGTTCAGAGCAGCGTGAGCAAGATGCCGCTGTTATCAAACGCCCTCGTGCAGGCTCCAGTCATTTAGGAACTGAGCTTTCTGTTCCCAGTTTCCAAATTGCCTTTCCTAAAACAGCGTGGGCCTGCTCCACCCTGTTTCTCATCTTCAGAGTTCAGTTCATTGCTTAAAATTGCCCTTTGTTCTGTTTAAGTGATCTTAAGAGAGGATGTAAACATATCAAGTCCTAAAAATAGTTAATGGTAGCTGGGTAGAGAAGTTCAGAATAAGGGAGCATAACACAAGCAGAGGATGACTATCAAGTATAATAAAGAATGGAAAAGAAAGGGGAAAATGATGAGGAATATGTCGATTCAGGGGAGAAAGTGTGAAGAAAGCCTAAACTGACAGTGGAACATCTTGCCAAATTTTTCCTGCTTTTGAAACCAGCCCCCAGACAACATGGAGCCAGTAATTATTCAGCTGCTAAGTGGGGGGTAAAGTCCATTTTTAGAAGCCTGAAGGAGAAAGCTCTACCTTCAAAACAATTTAGAAGCAATGTTGCAAGTAGTGTACCAGTGACTAAAGGATCAGGGTGTATTATCAGCATACTAGAAAACAGGGATGGACTGGAAAGACAAGTGGATTTCTTAGTGAGTTTGCACAGATGAAAAATACCCCAACATGTAACACTGGCACAGCAGCACAGTTTGCAACAAGTATTATATTTTTCTATTCTTCTTAAATGTGACATGGACTCATTTGGAGAGGTTGTAAATACAAGCACAGCTGTGTGGGCTGGAATTTCTTGGACTACATTGCAGTGGTAATACCAATGTTAACAGATTTTTTAACTTCTTTCCTTTATTTCCTTGAGTGGGGAGACCCTGTACTTGGGAAGTTTTTCATGTCTGACTGATTCTAAGGACTGCAGTGGACAGTGTAGTAAGCCTGCAGTTAAATATAACATCAGCTGAATCTTTGTGCAATCTAATTGGGGATAGGTTGGGAAAAGATTGCTGATTATTCTCTAATATCCTAATAAAACCTTCTGGCATAACTGTGGCTTCTAGTTTCACTCAATTAAGTGAACAAGTCCTGAGCATGCATAAAGACTTTATTAAACTTGCAGATAGACCTAAGGAGAAATTAAAGGCAGTGAAATGAGACTAGCTACTGCCAGCAAGGAATTAAAAATGACCTGTCATTTTTTTTCTTTAATCAGTCACCTTAAATGGAGTAGTAGCTGCTTCTTTTCTTTTTCTTCCTCTTCTACCTCTTATTGCAGTATTTTGGCACAGTGTTTTGTACAGATCACGTGCTAGCTGCTCGTGTGCCTTTTGCACTTGCTTAAATTCTCTTTCTTCTGGGGACCACAGAACAGCCTTGGTCCTGAATGGCTGGAGGTGGTGGTGATGGGGAGCTGGGAGGAGCAGGCGGGGCTGGCAGCATTCCTGGGCAGGAGGGAGCTGTTGGCTCTGCACATCCCTGGGTTCTGCTCAGAGGTGCCAAGCTGGGCTGTGCTCTGGGAAGTGCCTGTGGAATGATCACAGCCTATGCAGAAGCTGACAGGACATGGTATCTGCAGGACTTGCTGATGCTCAACAGTGAGTGTGGTCTGGAGAAACTCTGTTTTCAGTTTTCCATCATTTCAAGAACATCAACTCATGCAGTTCCCACACCTGTAGTAGCTCGTTGAATTTGGTGCCCCACTTTGGTATTTCTTCAAGTTACTGATGGCTCACTTGTTTTCTCCTGCAGCTGGGTGGGTTTGCTCCTGCTCCTGGGTGCAATGGCTGCCCCTTCAGAGACCCTTGAAAAGAAAACAAAGTCAATAAATATCGATATCATGGTCTCCATTTTTCCTGGGAACAGGAGAAGTGGCAACAATGAATTTCTACAACGCTATTTCTGTACTTCAGTGCTTTCAAGGTTTATAATTTCTGATCTGCAGTCTCTCCCATCTGTGAGTTCATCTGTCTAGGAGTAACAGGTGACAAATAGAAGGTTTAAGGCTGAGAACACCCGAACAAGTCTTCCTTGGTCTTAAAATTTAATGGCTTTCAGTAGATGTAAATTTTTACAAAGCCCTAGCCTGCTGAGACTGGAGAAGGGCAAGGTGATTCCTAGCAGACCATATGTTACCATCTTGGGTTTCATGACTGGTTTAAAGAGCACATTAGAGAGAATTTTACTGTTCCCAAGTAAATGAGATGCTTTTCTGTGTCCAGAAGGCAGTTTCTTCAGCCTTTCCAAAGAAGATTTTAAGTACTGTGTTGGCAGTATGGTAAAATAAGTGACAGAAACAATGATGAGCAAGAGCAGTGTTTCTCTTATCATCTGTCCTAATCAGTCAGTGAAAATTCAAGTTGTATAACTAAATTTCAAGCGTTAAGTTTACAGGGAGACTTGTGAAAGTAGGAGAAGGCCCAGAGAAATACTGATAAGAGGTTATGAGTGTTTGACTGCTAACTACAAAGCCATCTCTTTCAGTGGCAAGAAGTTCAGTCCCTCCCAGAATAACAAAAATTATCTGGTATGAACTTTGTCATTGCAGATATCTGGATGAATTTTGTGTGCTGAAGGGGAGCTTAGTATAGCAGCCTACAGATCCTTAAGACATTTCCCAGGGGAAAAGGATTAACGAGGACAACACTGACATCTGATAGCTTTTGACTGTTGGATGTTGATAAATGTTAATCATTGAAGAAGCTTCCATGACAAATCAAAGTTTTAATTTTATATAAAACTTACATGAGCAATTCTATGAATATTGCAGTTTTACAAGTTGTGTAATGCTTTATTATTCATATAGCATCCAGCATTATAGCATATAGTATATAACAAATCCTAAAGGATATTTTTATACTGTGACATTTTTGGTGTTTGTTTCATGCAAATGCTTTTCCTCTTAGGGAAATGTTGAAAAGTGTAAAGGTGGAAGCAGAGGTGGTGCAGAGAGCACTCTGTACTGAGAAAATCCTTTTGTTACAGACAATACTGCATTGCCAGAGTTCATTAAATCTCTGATTGCAGGGGATTCTGTGAATTTGGTCACCCAGCAGGAAAGTGCTCTGTATTTTTACTTAATTTGGAATCAGCAATAGAAAGTATAATAGGAAGTACTAATTAGTTGCTAGTGATGTATCCTTCTTTTCTTTCATTTTTGAAGTACATTTTGGAGTGAAAAGAGGGAGCATAGGGCATCCCATCAATCTGGTGCAGAACAGGTCTAGAGAATATTTCCCCTGAAAGTTCAGAGGGACAATTTGTTGCTCAGGATTTGCTTGGGATAGAAGCACCTCTCTCACTGTTGCATCCCAGGAACTTCCCCAAAATTCTTTTTCCTGTTCCCCCAGTAAAAACCATTCTGGTCAATGGCATCACTGGGAAGACTGTCTCTCATGCCCAGAGCAAGCACATCATCAGACACGGGCGTGGAGCCTTGTGGTAGAGTTGCTTCACCTCTCCATACACAGCTCTGCTACGAGTGAGTGCTGCACACACACAGTGAGCAAGCTGCCCTGAGCTGGTACCCAAATCATCCCCTGGCTGCCATGGTCAAAATGACAGTGTCCAAAGTATTCTTTCCAGATGTTCATCACAATGTGAATGTGTTCTTGCCACTAGCAGCAAACCTGAGTCACAGCCTCAGAGTGGCTAAGAAAGTTAGTCAACAGTCTGGAGCCAGAAGGTGCACGCTGGAGTCTGGAGCAGCGTGAGAAAAGGATTCATGAGTAGGCAGCAGGCTCTGAAGTGCATTCAGCATCTTGGTGGAGGGGTGCAGGAGGTGGCTTGTAGAGCAAAGGAGTGGGAAACTGTGGGATTGCCCTGTCTGAATCTCATGTCCTTCACTCGTGGCTGTGTGGCAGCCACAGTGACATGTCCAGGGAAGATGCAGTGGACACAGATGGAATTGGTGAAGGAGGCTGGATTTGCCTTGTAAGATAAAGTATGTATAGAAATGTTAAAAGTGGAGGAAGGGAGGTGGAGACTGTGGAAACCTGGTCATGTCAACATGTCTTCATACTGAAAGCACTGCAGGGCAGGAATTTGTTTACCCATAAATCCACTAAGAATAGTATGTGAGTGTCATGGATCCTGACACTGGGATTTGGTTGAAGACACAACATTTCCAGAATTCCTTTCTGTTCTCCAGGCAAAGTATTTTGCTACTCTTTGCTCAGTCCAGGTACTATACTGCCATCCCTTACATACGAGTGATACAGTCACTTGCCTACTTCTGTCTGACCTATTTTGGCTGTTTGGAGAATTCAGTTGGTTAACAGTGGCACATTTGGGGAGAAGGTAGGAATAATGTCTTGATCTTGCACTCCTGCTCACATATCTGTATTAGTATGTCATGGATAAGTAGATGTTGAGTACTTCAATTAGGCATTCTTCCCTTTCCTACCACCTTCTGTTTCTCTTCAGGTTTTAATCTCTGTGGCTTAGAAAATGCCAGCAGACTATGGGGATTGCCAAAAACTAATAATAATTAAAATTCCAAGCTATAAAAAGCAGTATGTGCTGCTTTTGAGCTGAAGGCATTAGAACACTTTCCAAGAATTCCAGCATATTAAATTCTACTGTGACATTTGACTTATAGCATGGTAATTTTTTCCCCTGCTTCAGCTCAGTGTAATGACAGTAAGTCCCAGTTTTGTAAATAAATTCCCACTCAAATTCCTCATGACATCGCATGTGGGAGTTCACATAATAAAAAAGGAATGTTCCCCTCTTCTTCACGTTTCTTTACAAACCTGTCTCCATCATTTAAACTAATGTCAAATTTTCTTTAAAAATATGGTGTCTACCTAACTGAGCTATGATCATTCATGTTCAGAAGTGCTGTATTCTTAGTTGACCTGGTTGATAAGCAGATTCAAAAAAAAAGAGGAAAACATTCCACAGCACAATCCAGTTGCTGTAGTTGACTGGGCTGGCTAGTTCAGGGTGCTTTGGTGACAGTGCAGCCTCAGAACTGGCCTGACGAGTTCCACAGGGATTCCCCAGCTGGCCCATTGAAATAAATCCAGCCCAGCTGCTGCTGTCATCGCCAGCCTCTGCCGGGCTTCACATCACAGAGGTGGGAAGGAGAAAGCAAGACTCCAGCTCAGATCTGCTTTCTGGAGTCTGTGCTCTGGTGGATCCTGTGAAATTCCATTAAGATCCTTACTGATACAGTTAAGCTGTGCTGATCTGTTTCCAAATTATACTGGAGACTAAATTCCACGGGAAAAATGGGTAATTTAAATCCGCTTTCTTTGTGATCACTGATGTGTTGGCACTAAACCTACACTGCAGCTATGGATTTATTTTTATATGCCCAGGGCTCCGTAAGCAAAATCCTTATCGCTAGACTAACGTAAGAGCAACTCTTTTTAACTTATTGCTCATGTACCAGAGAAGAAATCTATCCTTTTTCAGTTATCCATATTTGTTAAATGAGCCCTTCTTTTATATTTGCAAGAAAATTCTTCATAATTTGGTATTAGCTTTGCAAAATGAGAGTTGTGTTGAAGCAAAGACATTCCAACTATTAATTGCAATACCACAGCCTCACCAGGGATTGTGTTCCACTCTGAAACTGCTCACTATTCACAGAGCCCAGGTTTTGGCCAAGCTGGAGTTGTTTGGCACTCACAAGCAAATACATTTCCAGAATAAGATCAAATATTCTGATTTCTGACTGTTGCTCTTGCACCAAAGCACAGTTGAGATTTATCAGACTCCTTAAAGGGAGAGCATTGCCAGTGGATTTGAATGATGGTTTGATTACAATTAATTATCTTAGTGCTGTCAGACACAGCCAGTTCCTGTGTTGTAATGGTTCTGTCTTTCCACCCTGCACATGCAGCAGGTTTCTTATGGTGGCTCAGAAAAATGTTTTAGTAATTTTTTTCAGAGATGAAAGCACAAAATTGCTGCTACTGAGATTGACCTGGGCCCACGCTCAGCTGTAGCTGAAGGAGTGGGGGATACTGCAGTTGTTGCTTTGTATGCCATGGATCCTAAGACCTGAAATATTCAGCACCTGAATTGCCTTGTTAGGAACCTAAAGAAAAAAATCATTAGGAAGCTCTGCATTGAAATGAAATATGTTTAGAAGCAAACAGAAAATGTTCAAGGAAAATAGGTGTTCATGTGTCCTGAATGTTTAGTTGGTGGATGTTGGGGGTTTGGGGTGTGGCTGTTTGGTTGAGTTTTTTTTGTTTGTTTGGGGTTTTTTTTGTGAAAATGCTGCATAACTCACTGAATACTGGAAGGTTAAAAGCTGGTGGGATCTTGTTTGTCACCCCATATTTTCTTACCAACAAAAGCCATACATATAATTTATTTTGTTTTCCTTGGTATTTTTCAACTCCTGTCTCCTGTTACTAAGTTTTTTAGAAGCTATTATATTACATCTTATCCTAAGAAATGACAAAAATAAAATGTATATCTATTTACCCCAATGAAACAAGAAAGAGAATGGAAAACAAAGGCAGAAGGGTCATTCTCAGAAATTAGACACCTCTTTCTCCAGTAACAAAGTAATTGCCAATTATACAAGTGAATTCAGATTAATGATAACAGTATTTTCAAAGACTTTAACCACAACACAAAATAATATTTTATTTTCTCTGGGAGTGTTCTGTTTCATTTTAGATTATCATATCATATCACATCTGGAAGTCCTGACATTTTCATGTGCTAGCAAATACATATATCAGTATTTATTCCGCTCTTCTACTTTTCCTGGATGCATATATGCTCTCTATAAAATAAAGACAAGGAGACATGCTAATCTTCCTTTTGCATTGTCTGTTCAGCTGTGGATACTGCACAGTGCACTATAAGGTGCTGGGACATATCAGTTACTTATAAATGACTTATGTGGTTCTGGTATTACAGTAGGAGTCATGTGGAAAATGCCATGACCATCTGCAGAGTGGAAATCCGGAGACACTGTAATACCATGTACAGCATCTATTCATCCCACATGGCACGGCAATCCCTCTGAAGAACTGCAATTTTGGCTTTAAATGATTGAGGCTGATGTTGCAAATAGATTCTAGGAGTGTCTCCTGTGCATGTCTGAAGATAACTGTACAGTACCAGATCATTATTTTATATGATCTATTTCAGATATAGAAACATGCAAAATATTGGCATTTATTCTAAGGAAAATAACAAGAAGTCAGAAATAAAGCAGAATTTACAATGGGTTGGGCTGCAGCTGTCCTTTTTTCTAAGGCCCCATCAATGTCACGAGCAGCAGACATGCAGAAGGATGTGGAAGCCTGGCATTCACAATAAGTGTGCCATTGCCAGCCTGGTCCTCAAGCACTTTTCTAGAGCTTTAGCCTTTGTGTTTAGCTTACATAAAGTTTTATTTTTCAGACTGTGAGTGTAATTTTTGTAGCCCTTTTTACTTCTGACAATCAGTCAGTCAGACAGTCAGAGAAATACATTGTCTTATTGAGTAAGGGCTCTATTTTCCCTTAGCTCAGCTGGGAATCTGGTTTCCTCCCTTGTGCTGCAGTGACATGGAGAAATTCAGAGGATCTGGGAGAGCTCAGGAGAGAATTCCCCTCATATGTTTGATGCTAGGAGGTCTGTTTTTTCCCCACTCTAGGACATCATAGGACATGCACTTAAAATGGGGAAGTGTGCTTGTAGCATTCTGCTCATTTATACAGGCATGGACAGTGTCCAGGCAATACAGACAAGACTTGCCTTCCCCTGGGCTGCACCCTCCAGAAGGAATTAAATGCTGTATCTGCCCAAAGAAACACAGACAGGTAAAAACTTAATTTTAATTTTGCAGGGTCACTTGGTAAGCAGGGACTGGAATGGAAGGACATCTTTAAAATTCTTTGATTCTACTCCTGCACTCAGGGACAAACTCCACAAGTTCTTCCACAGGGCTACTGTAATGCTCTCCTCATTATTACATTGCAGAAATAACCAGCTGCTGCTTCTTCTCTTTATTTCCAGCTGTTAACCCTTTAAAAGACAACTGAAAATGAGCTAGATAGTACCCTTATAATTTTCACCTTGCAGATAAGTTCTGTGCTGTGCTGCTGTGAGCTGAGGAGAGGGATGTTGGCAGCAGATGGAGGCTTCACTCAGGGCAGTGTGAGGAAAGATGTAGATATGGGGCAGTGTTGTAACTCTGTGGCTCTGAACTTGTCTCGGTGAGGACCTGACTGTGTGTAAGGTTCTCTTAGCTGTGGGTAAGGAATGACAGAGCTCATTCCTCTGACAAAGCACAGGGATCCCTGGTTTAGAATAGAATTTATTTTTAAATGGAGGCCTTCCCAGAATATCTTTGTTTTGCTCTGGGATTAATGCCAAAAATATGTTTTTATGACATTTTGTAAATGTACCTGCATCCTTAGATAACATTATTTTTTGTTGTTGTTCAAAACTATTTACAAAAAGAAACAGAAGGGAAGAAGTATAAACTCTATCAAAGTAAGTGCAGGCAGTTTACCTAGCAAGGCAAAATGAAAATGACAGAGATGGCAAAAGAAAAGCTGGATTTAAAATGCAGCAAAAATTACTGTCTTGCAAAATTCATTCCATCACGTGAGTTTGCTGGAGTGAAGAAATTGATTGAAATGCTCATCTTCAGATTCAGGTGAAGAGAAGTTCACAGGCATCACATGAAGTCAGAAAGTGATCCAGTAGGTTAAAGGCCGTCAGGAGTTTGAGACTGCTGAAGGAGCACAAATGGCAGAGCAGCTCCTGTCAGGGGATCAGGAAAAAGGTTGGAGAGAACAACACTGAGAGTCAATTGAGCAGGGGAGAACACCCATGTTTAAAATCCAAGTTGCAAAGTAAAGGGTGTCAATGAAGTATTAACAAGATGTTTTCAATTCCATTTGGACCTAGATAAGAAAATTCTGAATGTGGCAAAGAAATGTTTACTGTAATAAATAGAATTTATATAATATATCCATTACAAGATCTTGAACAGGTTTACAATGGTACTTATAGGTTTCGTAGCTGATCAGCAAATTAAGTGACTTGGGCAGTTACTGAGAAAGTCGGAAGCCCAGGCATGTTACTGATCAAGAGGCCAGTCTCTACAGTAGTCTGAGTATAAAGATGCTAGAATTTGCTCATTCACACAGTTCATCTTAGAGCTGACATTTCTGTGCAATTGCACCCCGAAAAAGCTGAACTGCTGTAATATCATTGCTGCCTTACCTGAGTTCAGAGCATCACAAAACTGTTTCTAGGCTTTGGAAACTGATGTCAAATGTTTATCAAGACAGCCTGCAATTTCTCTTTGCATTTTGTCTGCACTTCACAGCATATTATAAGTGGCATGTCAGTAAAAAATAGATTCAGTCTTGCCAGCAACAGAAAGCAAAGAAGGAAGCGGCGGTAGTTGGCTCCCAGCAATGTTCTCTTGGGAACAAGTCTGAACTGAGGCAGCTTTAGGGCTCTTTAGTTAAATTAGAGTTTTCCTTTAGTCCTCTGCATTATGAGGTTGTTCTTTTAAGGACACCACCATTTTGCAAACATCTGAAAAATTGAAATATAGTCTTTGAAAACAGGCATCTTGTTGTACTGCCTAGGTTTTTGTAGCTACCAGCTTACAAAACACAGAGAAAATACTTCTCATTACATCACAAAAGAGAGCAGAAACATTCCATAAAACACCAGAGGGGTACTGTCTCTGGCTGACAAGATTTATCTTTGAGGCACAAAAGCCTTGAGGGCTGTAACAAAGACCCACAGCTCTCAAACAAGGAACAGAAGAGAGTTGTGGCCGTTTCCATTCCTTAGGTTCCAAGGCAGAGCTGCAATGCTGCTGTGCGTGTCCATCCTCTGCTGCCCACCATTTCACACTGCTACAGGGGGTGGCTTGGGCTGAGTTTTGGAGACTGCTTCTGGGATTATTCCAGTTGTTTGAGGCTTTTTCCAGAAAACCCATCTCATGCCCCTATTTTGTTGTGAGTTATCTGTCACTTTTATTACTGCACTGGATTGAATTTGATTTGTGGATTAAATTTACATAGATGAAAGTAGACCTGAGTACATTCCAGTCCCCCCAAACGACTGTTAGCCACCTTCCAGCTCCTCATTTTAACATTATCTTTTCAGCTCATTCTCCTGTATTCCCTATTCATTTGTGCAATGGCTCCTTTGTAGTCATTATCATGGCACCAAAAAGCCTTAACAGTGCTTCTTCCACATGGCTTTCCACACGAGGAAAATGGTGCTGATTGTCCTGGATGAACTGGCTAAGAGGTTGAACAGATAATCATAAAAATTAAGTTTGGCATTGTACTTTTTTTTCCTGTCAGTGGTGCTCAGTCCAGCAATCCTTGGTGCTACAATCTCAAATGTGGTGTACTGAAGAGATCAACAGATCTCTGGGCAGAAAGACGTGGACTTATTTGGAAAGGCTCCAATGCGGAGTGGCCACAGCAAAAGGAAGCAAAAGTGGTTTAATCATAGGATAATCATGCCATGGTGACTCACTGATCATGGGTAGATTGCTGGGCTTGCATATCCAGAATCCACCAGGAGCCTCAAGTGTGAGCAGGCTTTGGCAGGAAGCTGAAGTGTGCAAGTGCTTGAGCAAACAGGGAGTCCTTTTTTCTGTGACTTATCAGAAGAGTTGTCTCCTTGGATGCCTGATCATGAGGATGGCAGTACGCTCACTGTTTTGCTCAGAGCTGTAAGCAACCTTCAGTAATGTGGAGAGTCAGAGAATATGCCAGACTTATGTAGTGGCCCTTAAGGAAAATTACTCACTGGAGCCATTTATACCAGCTTATATTTCCAAGGCAGGGGGGAAAAAAGATATTTTGGACTGGCATTAAGATCTTAAATCCATTAAGAAAAAATACTGAAAGTGATTATGTTTGCATATTGAATGGTGCTTAAAGGAGATAAAATAGCAATAATCTTCTGAAATTTGCTTAAAAATCTAAGTCTAGATAAGGTGGAAGTGAAAACAACTGGATCTTAGCTGATCATTTTCCAGCTTCTTTCTTTCGGTTCCTGGCTTCAGCAATCTTTTAAATAAGTTTTGAATATAAATGATTTTCTTTTCACATTACCTTTTAAAGACAGCAGAAACTTTTATATAGGTGCTTGCAGAGCTGACCTGCTTTTTATAACTCTTACAAAATCCCTTCGAGAAAGGAATAAGAAAAAAAAGTAGAAGTACAGTGTTTGCCAAATGGCAGTAATGCCTCCTGTCAGTAGAAAGAGGAGGGAAAGGTATAATAAAACTCACTGCTGTTACTTAAGAAGCTTGCAAAACTGATCTCTAATGGAGTTGGAAAATACTTTAGGAAGCTATTTAGGGACATTGAGAATGTGCAGAACACAAAATTAGTATTCTGTTGTAAACACAAAGTAATACTGAGGTGAGAACATCAAGAAATCCTAATTTTCATTAGAAAAAGGCTAATTCAGAAGAGAGATTTTCACATGTAGCTCACCATCCTTTGCAGGGCTTTAATCACTTAAAATGTTTACTGCAAGTTCCTACAAACCAGTTTCTGGAAAGCCAGAAAGTCAATGGGTCAGGTACAGCAGGGCAGTACCTAAAATTTGAAACATATAGACAGCAATAAAAAGTAGCAGAGATTCAGTAGAAGAACAGAAAAGTATAAATAACTTGGGTGGGGTTTTTTTACCCTCAATTTCATGTAAGTTCCAGGAGATTTGGCAAAACCAACATTTTAATCAAAACTGAGTCATACAGAATCAGCCAGAAGTAGTGATTTTCCTGCAATATTCTGAATCTTTCATGACAACAAGAAAGACTGGGCACCTGAGTTTTCTACCAAGACAACAATCCCTTTATAAAAGTTCCAAGTCTATAGAGGAAATCCTGGAAAACAGCAAAGAGAAGACAGAAAGAAGCTGCCAGAAAGGATAATGGAATAGTTCAGGTTAGAAGGGACCTAACAAGGGCTCCAGCCTCTTCTCAAAGCAGGGGCAGCTCTGAGGCCAGACCAGGTTGCTCAGGGCTGTAATCAGTCTGCTCTTGAAAACCTCCAAGGGTAGAGATTATGCAACTATAATGCTGAAGGAGGAATTGAGGTGGTAATAATGAAGAAATTAAAAATCAGTTTGCCTTTTGCAGAGTAGCATAGATTTCAACAAATTCCCATATTTTGCCAGTACTTAATGAGCTGCAATAAGGTACCTTGCTGAAGTAAAAAGCCCTTTAAGGCACTCAGTCAGGGAAGACAAACTGCTAGACTAATAAAAATATTAGTGATTGAATGTGCAAGTTGCATGAGTTCTTAAGGATAGCTATCAGTCTTTGTCCTCATTTTGTCTTTTTCAGTTACATGTTTACAGCTAGATTGTGCATTTATGTACCACCAGTTAATTTTAAAGCACATAAAACCTTTTTCATTGTATTTATTTGGCCATATAGCCCCCATTGATGTTTTGCTGATGTACAGAGAAGTGGTTAACCCAAGGTCCCTGAGCATGCAGGTGGTAGCTGGGTGGAAAAACATGGGTTTTGTGCTATTTGTACCTGAGTGATCCTTCTCTGCAAGGGAGAGGTGACAGTAATAAGGCCATACAAGAGAATTCTCTGTGAACATTGAATATTTTCTCCTGAAATGGTCCAGAAAATGCTTGAAGAAGGAATGCTGAAAAATAGTATCCTTCATGCTTTGTATTTTGCACTGTTTCTTTCCTCAGGTATGTGACATAGCAAAGTTTAAGAGCTTAGTAAAACATCTCCATATAAAGAAACACAAAAAAAAACCAACAAAAAAACCCCCTAAAAAAACTAAAAATAAAAATGAAAAATGCTGGCTTTGAGGCCATTCACAAAGCTGGAGGAATGAGAGACTAGTACAGTCCAGAATTTAACATCTGTATCCTGCTGCTGCTAAAATATGGGTATAGTGGCAGTTGTTTGCCCTTTTGTTACAAAGTGGAGGTTATTAAACATCCCTTACAATAAAAACAGGTATGATTTAATAACATCTGTTACCACAGACAGGACTGTGGCAGTTACCCTTGCATTTGTATTTACAGAAACAAGTTTGTTCAGAAGAAAATTATCTGTCTGTGAATCTGTACTGACATCAAAGTATGTCTATTAAGAACTTCTTCCATATAGCAGAGAATGGAAATGGAAAGATAACATCAGAATATTAAAATATTGAAATAAATGTTAAAAATAGTTAAACAAAATGATCAATTTCTGGAACATCTTATTATTGAAGGTGTTTTCATAATCAGCACCGACTTCCCCAGAGGAGATAAAGGGGAGAGGACAGATTCCACAATGACTATGAGGTTACTTACGAAGGTTACTACAATATTTGTCTTGCCCATTCCTTGCTTTGCTATGCAGTCGAAAACAGATTTCAGTGTTTTCAAGAGCTGTTCAAGCATAATTAGAGACTCAAAATGAGTTGAAATCTCAGCTGGCGGCCTAGCAATTTGTTTTCATGCTGCAAGTCATTTAAGATTTATATAAGCATAACTTTTTGATGGAGTAAGGGGATATCCTTCATCCGAGTATCCCGTTTTACCTCTATTTTTGTGCAAGCTACAGAGCACTCGGTGTCCAGCCGCGTGGTGCCTCCTGTCCCTCAGTGTGGCCGAGCCTCGGTCGCTGAGGCGCTGCTGTCTCTGAGGAAGCACTGCAATAGAATTGTAACGATGTTATATAAGGGTGTACTTGTTTCGTTTGCAGTACACTGCAGCAACAGGGGCACTTGTGCGAGCGCTGGCGGTGCGGGACGTGAGGCTGCGGTGGAGGCTGGGGCCGGTGTGAGGGCAGGAGCGCTGCCGGGAGCCGGGCTGAGGCTGGGGCCGGTGTGAGGGCAGGAGCGCTGCCGGGAGCCGGGCTGAGGCTGGGCCGGTGTGAGGGCAGGAGCGCTGCCGGGAGCCGGGCTGAGGCTGGGGCCGGTGTGAGGGCAGGAGCGCTGCCGGGAGCCGGGCTGAGGCTGGGGCCGGTGTGAGGGCAGGAGCGCTGCCGGGAGCCGGGCTGAGGCTGGGGCCGGTGTGAGGGCAGGAGCGCTGCCGGGAGCCGGGCTGAGGCTGGGGCCGGTGTGAGGGCAGGAGCGCTGGCGGGAGCCGGGCTGAGGCTGGGGCCGGTGTGAGGGCAGGAGCGCTGGCGGGAGCCGGGCTGAGGCTGGGGCCGGTGTGAGGGCAGGAGCGCTGCCGGGAGCCGGGCTGAGGCTGGGCCGGTGTGAGGGCAGGAGCGCTGCCGGGAGCCGGGCTGAGGCTGGGCCGGTGTGAGGGCAGGAGCGCTGCCGGGAGCCGGGCTGAGGCTGGGGCCGGTGTGAGGGCAGGAGCGCTGCCGGGAGCCGGGCTGAGGCTGGGGCGGCCGGAGCGGGTCAGAGCTGCCAGGGCTCCTCCCGGGGCACTGTCCTGGCTCACCGCGCCCTCCGGCAGCCCCTGTGGGAGCCTTTCGGCCGAGCCCCTCGGCTCAGGGTGCAAGCTGCCTGTTCCAGCCTGGGGACCCCCAGAGCTGTCTTCGGGTGCCTCCCCGGACAGTGAGAGGGGCTGTTCGTTCAGGGGTGCAGCCCACAGCTGAGTGCACACTCTGAAGGAACAAGAAATCACTCCCAAACAACTTCGGACGCGTGACTTCTTCAAGTGTCTCTGTTTCCTTACGTTCAAAGAGCCTTTTAATAAAGGACTGCATACCATGGCTGAATTAATTTCAGTTCCAAATACAAGCACCATATTTTTAAAACCAGGGAACATGCTGGTGCTTTAGAGCGCTATTTTTCATTCTGTCTAGAGAATAATAGAATCCTGATAGAGCACGATGTCCCCAGGTGTACTTCTCACTGAGACTGTGCCTTTCTCTGTCCCTGACTGCTGCACAATAAATAGTGTATTGGTGGGGCACTGGCCATCCTCACCGGTGACACATGACACTCTTTTGGGAAGGAGAGTTGGAGGAGGGTCATGTAAGGACTGTATTTGCCTTTTCAGGCAGGCAGGAAGATGGCAAATAATAATTTTAATTAAAAAACAACTTGGAAGTTGATCTGCATATGTAACACATACATACTAAGAGACCTCCGTTCTTGACTATTCTTGAGACCAGTGGAATTATTTTTGCAGTGGTATGGAAAAGGCTGTGATGTAGATAGCCTTCAGTTACACAATCAACTGTTGGCTTAGAAGCAAAATACTAATTTTAAAATGTAATATGATACCTAATGAAATTTTAATTAAAATTCAAATAGCAATGTTCCTGTGCTCACCATCCAGCTCGAGTCATGACATTAAATCATGTTTTGATAAGATCTCATTACTTGTGTTGTAGAATTATAAAGTACCAAGACATTGACATGTTCTGAAGGTTCATTCACCTTATTGCTCTCCTGGCTCTCAGGTTGTGCAGGTTGTACAAGATGGGGCTTGTGCTGCTGCAGGGAAGCATCATTGTTCACACCCTTGTCTCTGGGCCTTTCATGACCATGCATGGGGAAAGCTGACCCTGCATATATATATGAGCAAAGGTTTTGCAAAGCTTACATTTTATTTGTTGGTTTTAATATAATGAGGGCAACAGCTACTGTATTATCTTGTGCATTTGCAGATATAATAAACATTGTACATGATTTGTAATCCTTCTCGAATATGCTTGTGTAGGTAGAGATTGTTTCACTGATTTTCCCAAATGATCTAAGCATTCAGTGGTTAACTCTCTAATTTATTTCTGTGCCAAGAATAATGAGTGTGTTAACTGCTCATGATGCAGCTCTGGCTGGGGAACAGAGAGAGGAGGTTTCATGTGAGTTATGGCAATACTGGAGTGTTCATGGGGGAATAATGCCTCCACCTTCTTTTCTCTTCCATGTAAATCTCTGTTCCTGCTACCGCTTCCAGATTATACAGCTTTAGAAGACAAATAATTAAATATCTTCATAATCAATTTGTCAGGGCTACTAAGGCCTACTATTGCAGCCAGGGAAGTGATACAGTTAGAGAAACAAAAAAGAGTAGGCTGGAAAAAATTAGTCCATACTGTAAGAGAAGTGTACAAAGAAGGTGTTTCTTCTAGTGAAGTCATTTTGGATGCTTTCTGTGGTGACCAGGAACTAGGCTTCCTCTTTCTTTCTCTTTTTTTTTTTTTTGGTTTTTTTTTTTGTTTGTTTTTTTGTTTTTTGTTTTTCTTTCCCTAGTCTTGACATATATTATTCAGAAACCAAAGAGATGCCCATTTGTGAAAATAGCATATGGGTACCCTGAGAGAAATATTTAGAAGTAGTGTGCAATCTATTTGTCCAGCAGTGCATGTCTAAAAAGCAGCAGTGCTTGTATTTGATGTTAAATGTCAGTATGACACACAGCCAGGAAGGAGTCATAGGGTTGATTTCAAACTCTGTATTTATAATTGGGTCTTAGGGAGGAAAAAAAAGTCTGTTTTGAGGGCTGGTGCTTCTAATAAGAAGTTCTGAAAAATATGGGAAAATAAATAAAGTTTCTATGGAAGACCTTCTTTAAAACACTTCTTACATTTATCATAAGAAACTGTATAAATCACTTCAGCATCTTGTTGTCAATTATCATATTTACTCATATTAAAACAGAAGTCAGAGTATTATATGACTCATGGAAGTTTGCACACTTGGCAAAAATTGGTTTCTCCAGCTTTGAAAAGGCTTTCAGAAATGTATGCTAGTTAGGAAGCAAGTTTTATGGTGAGAAGCTGTATCTTTTATTAGACTAAAGCATAGCATTGGAAATACTCAACAAGCTTTCACACAAAGGCATCGAGGGTCTGAAAACAGCCACACTGACTGGACTTCACTGGAAAACTTCCTTTAGTGCTTGTCCTTGCTTTACCTGCTTGGAGAACAAGAAGAATTTCAGTCCCTAGGCTCTTGCTTTAGCACTGTGCACAAGTATTATAATCTCACACATTTAAAAAAGGATGTGACAGTTACAGTTTTTCAGCTGGCACATAAAGTTGAACTGACAGATGTGTAAAGGAAAGATTTAGCTAATGATATTGATATAATGTGGATTCTGTGAGGCCTTAACACTTGAATGAGAAACAGCCACCTAATTGTGGTAAATACAGTATTTGCCCTGTTGCTTTTGAGCTGTAAATATTTTTGCTTTGAATCCTTCTGTACTGACTGTGTAGGTTTAGCTAGATGAAAGCATTGCTCTGGTTAGAACCTCTGGACTTCACTATAATATAGATTGTGGAATGTGTGGTCCTATACTGAAGGGATGGTTTCTCTGGTACTGAGGCAGGAGAATTTCTGACTGTGTATTTCTTAGATTTAAAGTTGGAATTTGAGTAAGGAGACACCTGTAATAATATATTTTTTTCTTACCAAATAATAATGCTTCCTGGGTAATGCACAACCAGTTTTAGCAGAACAGAGATGAGCCCTGACAGTCCTGGAGACAGATGCCAACTGTGAGTTTCTCTGAAGAACTTCTGTTCTGGCAAATGTAAATCAGTTTACAGATCTGTTTGCAGTAGAAATGCCTAGAGAGCAGGACTGAATCTAATCAGCTGAGAGAAATAAGTGAGGTTTGGACTCTGTATCAGTATAGGCAGTGTGATGACTCAAAAAAATCTCATTTAGTATTTCACATCTTTTTGAACCTATTGTTTACTGCGTTAAGCACACCCAGTTTTACTCTGTGGTCAAAGCTTGATTTTGTAAATTTTGAACTAAAATTATACTTAGGTTTTTCTCTGAAAAACCTCTAACTGAAAATGCATTACAGGTTGCAGTTAATGGGACCAAGTGTGAAATGCCTGTATGCTTTTTGAAGGTTCTGAGCAATTCAGTGACAGCTGGTTTCACTGTGCCTTTATACAGCCAACACTGTATAAATCTCCAAATTAAAAAAATGACCATGCATGATAACATATCATGCAGGACTACTGGAAAAATGTCCTGCAATTATGCAGGGAGTGAAGCAAGCCCTCCTGTCTCAGATGAGGTACAGGTGCCCTACCTCTGTAAGGCAGAGGATGCCTTTTGCCCACAAGTTCAGAAATCTGCAGCAGAGGTGATCTCCATGCTTGAAAGTGTAGGTAAATGCTGTGTGAGTGTAGACACATAGTCATGTTACGTTTGCCAGTAAATTCAGCTTTAAAAGTCCCCATCTTTGGCTACTTATTCCTGCCTGTGTTCCAAGGATGACTTTTAAACCAGTATCACTTCAGGTATCCCCGTACAGAGTTAGCAGGACGCAGCTGTGGAGGGGGTGACATGGTGCCAGAGCAGAAACGAGTGGCCGAGTAACACGGGCAGAATGTGGGGCTTTCATCACTGATTTCATGTGCTGTGACACACCAAAGCCTAAAAGCCAGCCTGTGACGTGCTTTTCTTTCCTGACAACAGTAAGTCAGGAAATAATGCAATATCCTTCTACATCAAGCACTTTCTGTTCTAGTAGCCTCTCGTGTAAATTGCCATGTTGAAACTGTTACATACACTGAAAACTTTTTAACCTATTTTAAAAATTTGTAGCGACATTTATTTTGAAAATTAAAAATACTAATATTAACCAAACTGTAACAGTTACAGATGAATTAGGGAATACTGCAAAACATGTTGTCCCTGGGAGCAAAATTTTGCTATTGATTGCAGACACAGCTAAAATGGAATATATATCACAGATAACCAGATGTCTACTTAGTTGCTACAGACTAAAAGTAACTGAAAAGCACTCTTAAGATGGAAAGTATGTGGTGTGCAATGAGCATGTCTTAAATAAGATCCCTTGAGGGTGTAGTCTGAATTATTGAAATATGGAGTTAAAACTCATAAAACTATGTTCTGCTGTAGAGTTTTATAACAAAATAGTATTTTATGCACTCAGGCTTATGTATTTTAGAATGATAATTATTTTGAAAGGGAGCCCCAACCAAACCATCTCAGACCTGTGATGTAATATAATACAGACCCTCTGTAATATAATCATTCAATAATATATGGTTAGGAAACATGCAGGGGGTACAAACAAGATAATTTGAGTTACTTCCAGTGACACAAACAGCAATCTTTTTTAGGTGCTTTTTTGGTTTTGTTTTGTTTAATTGTTTTTAATATTTGGCAGTAGAAACAAAAGCAAATACCAAGATGGAAAGGGTTCATAACCCTATGGGCGTGACCATCAGGAGCTTACTCACCTTACTTACCTCCTCTAAACCTTACTGAAGTTGCTCTTGTAAAGCAGGTGCTACTGGGACAGAGCTACCAACTAAGGTAAAGATTACACTGGAATTAACTGGGTGTAATCTGGTGTTCCTACTTTTAAGCACATCGTTAGTTCCTTGACTTGATGGATTTGTGCATGTGAATTTTTAAAGAATAGATGGAGTCTTGGACCAGTTGTAATAAGAAAAGCAAGAGGATAAAAAGAAATTTGACATTCTAAAAGATGAAAGCTGAGTGGCAATAAAAGTAGATTATAGGTTATAAAGTTCAGTAATCTAAGTTTCTGCATTTTTTTTGCAATTGTGCAATAAATTGTTTTTGGTATGAAGAATTAAGAAGCAGATGAGCTCACACTTTTGCATCATTATATATAAACACTTTTAGCAGTGTAACAATTTTCAGTATATATTTTTGTGTTGAATGTAACAATTTTCAGTACATATTTTCATTTTCTGTGTGCATGCCCTTCTCAGTAACAAAAATGAGTCATGATAATTTCCTGTAGTACTGATTGCAAGTCTGATATTTGTGCTCAAGAAACTGTAGAAGTGATCTCACCTTTCAAAACTATCTGGCTTAGAAAACCACACCTCTGCAACCTCCTGTCTTGCCCCTCTTCCATCTTCCTTATAGCAGTGGTTCTCTTTGGGTTTCAGAGACCAGTATTGTCACTTTGTATCCTGTGCAAGGGTTCCTGGAAAATTTCTGTGTTTGAATACAGAGTTGCTTGCCAGAAAGGTAATTAAATGAATCAATTTTGTTAAGCTGGCCTTTACAAATCACTCTGTAAGTAATGAAGCCTGTGTGCATTCAGTCTTCACTTTTACTTTCTAAAGTTGCCTGTGAAGGTAACCTTTGCTGCATGTTGCTTGTTGTCTGGGCAAGAACTTTTTAGGATGAACTGCTATTCATGTTCTCTAAAAGCTAAATAGGATAAATAAAAATTCTAGATCAGTGGAGCATGTGTGGTGCTGTCTGCAGTGTGACTGCTTCTGGGGCTGGAATCACATCAGCACTGAATTTGTGCCTGCTGAAGTCTCACAGCTGTCTTTGACTATTTTAACAGCCCCCTCTCTACCAAATAAACATGGACAAAGTCAAACAGTTATGAATATCTGACATTTTGACATCCAGTGGCTACTTAACAGTGAAGCATTTTGTAAAATCAGCCTTGATCAGCTGCAGTGCATTGAAGTTTACAGTCCCGTTCATAAAACATCTGAGATGGAAGTAGAATAGTTACATAACATTTCCGTAATGAATTTCTGTAATAAATTAGCTCTGCTGCCATGAAGCACAACTAAAACTCACAGATAATATTTTCTTCAACGGTAGTCTCAGATTTTGTCACTACACAATTATACAGATGGCAAAGTTTCTCAAAGACCTTGTCCAAACCATGGACATGAGTTTCTTTTTATAAGGATATCCCAAAATAGCAACCAAAGAGACTAGATTTCAGCTCCACAGTGATACATTCTTTGAGTATTTTAAGGCTGAAAATAATGTTGCATTGCCACTGCAACCTACTTTTACTTCTATTTGTACATTTCCCATTTGCTTACAAGTTGAAGTGATATTCAGACTGAACAGAAAAAAATGCCCTTGCACTGTGTTAAACCTAGTACTATTTTTAAGGTATTAAAAAGGAAATAACAATGAGTTTAAACAGTAAGAGTTAAGACAGGACACCTGTATGAACATGTTGGGTTTATTCCCCTTCTGGAGTGTACTTGAGGTATGTGCTTTAACCTCCTAATGAGAGGTGAAGTACAGATTTTGGGATTTTTTCTTTGTCTAACAGTTCCAGTATGTGAGAGGTAGTGAATTACTGTAAGAGTCTATTCCCTGTATATTGAGCAGTTGTCTGCAGTGTTTTCAGAAGAGGCACTGCAGTGATTTACAGCCCTTTAAAGAGTCAGTAGGTATGGAAACCAAGCTTTAACTGTTTGGAAGTGGGAGGAAGATAAGAATCATTACTAGGCATCATCACTACGTTAATTTTTTCCTTAAGGACTTGATTCATCAAGACACTGAAGTTCTGTGTAATTTTAAGGACATGGATTTCCCACAGCTTTCTATAAACTAGAAACTTTTTAACATCTTGAGGTAGAAACAGATACTTTCTTCTCTTGTGGTTAATATGGCGAACTCTAATTTTCTCTTCCCCTTTTTTCTTTGTTCCTGAACTGCTGAAATCATATGGCAAATTACAAATACAGAATATACAATATCAACTAAACTGCGTGACCTAATTTATAATATATTGGCTTATTTATAGCTAAGCATCTCAGGGCTACCTCATAGGGCAGCAAAACTGTCTGCTATCTCTGAAAGATCTTAGATGAATTGTTCTCTTTCTGAGCCACACACACCACAAAACCCACAGGAAGCTGTCTCTGTAGTAGCTGCGGTTCTGCAGTTTCCTTCTTCCCCATCTTTAAGTGGTCAAAACATTTCTTAAAAAGTCAACACAAAGTAGAGAATAGACTTCCTGTTCTTGTGGTGTAACAGATACCCATGCCCTCAGAAAGAAGGATTCACACATCTGACTGTCCTTCTGTGTCCTTTGAATCAATGTAGGGTTATGGTTTGAACTTATTAAATAATAATTTCATTTTTAGGTTTCCTACCAAGAAAATACAATAGTACTTTTTAAAGACATCTCCCAGTAGTAGTTATTTAAAGGATGAGTAAAGCACTTGCTTTTCTTCAGCCCTTGACATCTAAGACAATTTTCTATCTAAAGATAAGGGTTATAGATGATCCTGTTTTCAGGACCTATAAAGGTAGAATCAGAAATATGCTTTAAAATCCTGATCCCTTAGCTAACAGATGGGACTTGCTATATAACTGTATCTGTATCTGACTGAATGTACTGTATATATAAGGCATATATATAAATACCTAAACACTAACACATACATCTCTCTTGCTATATATCAATATGTGTATGTAAATATATGGACATCTGCTGTTTCATTACAGATATTTAAAGAGAACACATGACTACACTGGAATCCTAACAGTCTTAACAATATATAACTTGCTCTTTCAGACATTAATTTTGTAATATTTATTTTAAAATTTAAAAACCCACCCAAAGTTAAATAGGACTATAAAATTCAAAGTTACTTGCATTTAAGATAATTCTGTGTTGACTTGACCAACATTTGATTTGGCATTTTCAGTAGTGCTGATGGTAGATTTGGTTGTGAGCAGTTTGTTAATGAAGAGATACATAAATTCTCCTGAAGGAAGAATTTCAAAGGACAGCAACATGATTTGGCTATTGCTTTGTATAAAAACAAACAAAACCATTCATTAAAAAGAATTTGTGTCTACCAAAAAATATATGCATTTTACCAATGCTAATAGAATAAGATGGTATTTCTAGCTCCTCTAATTTGTATCAAGAGTAGAGATGAAGATTTCAATAACTGTTGGATGGGAAGAGGGAGGGAGGGAGGGAGGGAGGGAGGGAGGGAGGGAGGGAGGGAGGGAGGGAGGGAGGAAGGAAGGAAGGAAGGAAGGAAGGAAGGAAGGAAGGAAGGAAGGAAGGAAGGAAGGAAGGAAGGAAGGAAGGAAGGAAGGAAGGAAGGAAGGAAGGAAGGAAGGAAGGAAGGAAGGAAGGAAGGAAGGAAGGAAGGAAGGAAGGAAGGAAGGAAGGAAGGAAGGAAGGAAGGAAGGAAGGAAGGAAGGAAGGAAGGAAGGAAGGAAGGAAGGAAGGAAGGAAGGAAGGAAGGAAAAAAGGAAAAAAGGAAAAAAGGAAAAAAGGAAGGAAGGAGCTCAAAAGTGTTATGCATATCCAGCTGTTTTAAACCCTGGCAGAAATCCTTCCTTGTTAAATGGTCTCCCTCCTTGTTAAATTTAATGTATGGATTGATAACATTTTCTCATCCAATGTAAGATGATACCAATATGGCACCTCCATCTTTGCTGGAACTTTCTTTGCTTAATATTTTTCTTTCACCTTTCTATTTGTTCCCCATCTTTCTTCCAACACTTTAATAACTGCTTTTCTTTCCCATGACCCTTGTCCCTCATTTTAGGGAATCCATCTCCACCTCTGTTTGCTTGTCTCTTTCATTCCCTTGCCCCATCTTGGTTGATCATCTTTACTCTCTGTTCATAGCCTGTCCTCCTCCCCAGCCTCTAGGTCGTGTCCACCCGCCCCAGAACTATTCAAGGAGAGAAAGATGAAAGGGAGGGATTATTTTACCCTACAGTTTATCAGGTCATCCTCCCCTGAGTTTCTTTTTATGCGTCTCCACACCTTGAAATCTTCCCCCTCCTTCCTGTTGTGATCTCAGCCTTTTCCTTCCTGCCTCCTCTGGTGAATACTCTGGCAGCGAAGCATGTGGGCATGAAAAACGTCACATTCCGCCTTCTGCATGTGTAGATAGAGTTAAAAAAAATAATCTGAGGCTTAGTTACATCTAGCAATTAAGAAATAAAAAAATGTGCTGGAGTGTTTTGGTGGAAGGCGCCAGCGGAGAGGCTCTGGCAGGAGGCCACGCTGCAGCACGGGAGAGCTCCCGTGGAGCCGGGCCCCTCCGGAGCTCTGCACAGCGAGGGGCTCCCGGGGAAAGGAGAGGGCCCGGCCGGCTGTTCGGACACTCCGGGAGCGGGCAGGTGTCAGGAAAGCCGGGGACGGTGCTGACAGAGGTCCCTGGAGCTGTGAGGCTGTCCCGGTGTGTGCTAGGGGAGGTCCCGGGGGCCTTTCCCTGCCCTGCGGTGCTGCACGCTCCGCACCATGGTGGAGGAGTTGGCCCTTCCCCCTGATTTCGGACTGCTGCCTTGGGAATTTGCTTCAGCTATTTCCTGGAATACGAATTTGTTTATTTTCAAAAGAGAACAAACGTAAAACTCATACAGTAGCTTTGGGTAGGGCGTTTCTTGGTGGAAGAGTGATTTGGATCGTTGAGTTATTGCCTCTTTTTAAGAATTTAAGTACTTCTGGAGATTGCATTTAGAACAAAAGTAGCTGGTAGCACATAAATAGCACAACTACAAGAAAATCGTGGCCTTGATACCATGGCTTTTACTGTCATGTATATCTCATGAAATGTTTGTAAAGTATTCCCATTTTGGTTTGGGATTTTTATCACCTACTTTCCTTTCACTGAGCCTTATGTACCTCATTAGTCATGCCACTTGGGCTCTAATCTAATTCTAAAGAGTAAATTAATCAACATCATAAACTCTGGACCATAATGATGTTGCTAATAAACAGTGTGCCATCGTTTCATTGGGGTTTGAAGCTCCTTAATGGGTGATACGTCTGGAAGTCGTTTGGTTAAGTTATGACTTGGCCCTACAAAATTTGGGAGTGTGCTCAGCTTTCTGTGGCATGCACCATCTCGAAAGTCAGAACTCCAGCTGCATTTTCAGACAGCTTCATCGTGCATGGGTTGGGCATCCAACGCCCAAAAGTAAAATAACATCTTTAAAAGCCTTTCCTTTTAAATAGAAAAAAAAAAAAAAAAATCGCAGTATTTCTCTTAGTGCTTAAGTAAATACTTACTTTGTAAAAGACACTGAAAACGCTTTGTCTAAAATACTGGGAAAAGTTTATTTTTCAAAGCCACAGGCAGCAGTTCATGGTGCTATAGGAAATGCTAAGGCTATGCAGTCACCACCTTAAAGCAAAGCAAATCTCCCAAGTTGTTTTCTTTTTGTGTCTTTATTGCTTTTATCTCAAGAACAAAATGTACAATTAAGGAACTCGGAAACTAATGTCCCGCCCCTTCAAACAATGGGCAAACGCAAAAGCAGCTTTGAGCCTGGGCTGATGGACATCCCAGTTCTGCGGCCGGCTCAGGGGGGCGAGAATTCCTGCTCCGTGAGCGCTGCAGGACCGCTCGCCGCTGAGGGCGCAGCCAGCCACGGGCCCTGCCGAGCGCCCGCAGCCTCCTCAGCGCTCGGGGCGGTCCCGGTGCCGGTGCCGGTCCCGGCCTGCTCCGCTCCCCGTGTTCAAACGCCCCCCGCGCTCCCATAGGCTGCGCCGGCCCGGCCGCGTTCGGCCCCCGCCGCCCCGACCATGGCGCGGGGGAGCCCGGCGGCGAGCGAGCCCCGCGGGCGGCCCCTCACCGAGCCGCGCCCGGCGAAGCCCGCGGGGCCGGCACCGGCCGCTCCGCCGCCGCCGCTCCGCCGCCGCCCAGGGCTCCGGGTCCTGCGGCAAAGCGGGGGCAGGCGGCGGCGGGGCGGGCGGTCCCCCCGCGGCGGGATGGGCCGTGCCGGCAGTCGGACATGTCGGTGGCTGCGCGGGGGGAGAGGCACGAGGCGGGCGGGCGGCGCGGCCGCTGAGCGGGCGGGCCCGGGGGCAGCGCGGCCGCTCCCGCGCTCCGTGCCCCTGTGGCGGAACCCGGCCCCGGCGCGCCAGGCGCCGCGCGAGAGAGACCACACTTTTCGCAAACTTGATCCTCCGCTCCCCTTCCTCTTTCTTCTTTTCTTCTTTTCTTCCTCTCTCCCTCCTCCCCCGTCCCCGCCCCTTCCCTGCCGGCCTCCTCTTCCTCCTCCCCCCCGCGCCGTGGGATGTTTATTCGGGCGGCTGCGTGAGGCGCGGGCGGCGGCGCTGAGTTTCTCTCCCCCGGCCTGAGGAGTTGCAGGCGCGCACACGCTCGCCCGGCTCCGGGGGAGAGAAGGAAACAAAATGTCTGCCAGGGCCGCGGCGGCTTCCACGAAGGTAAGACTCAGCCCCGGGGCGGCCGCGTTCCCTGCCCGTTCTGATCCTGCGGTACCCCCGGCGCGGTTTTCCCATTACCTCGCCGAGCCCGCACCGCGCCGGCCGCGGCTTTATCCCCCGCCCGTCCCGGCGGCACGGGCTAGCGCGGACCGAGGTGGTGGGCGAGGCGGGCCGGAGCCTCCCGGCCGCGTTCCCCGCAGAGCTTCCCCCCCTGGCTGCCGGGAGGGGCGCGCAGGTGGCCCGCGCCCCCCCGGCCCCGCTGCCCCGCCGGCCGCCCCCGGCCAGCCGCCCACCTGTTGGACTGCGGGCCCCGGGCCCCGCGGCGGGATGGCTGCGGCAGCCGGGCCCTGCCCCCGGGAGAAGCCCCCGCGCTCCCGCCGGTGCGCTGGCCGTGCCCTTTTGTTCCAGGCTGGAGCCGGGTAGCAATTAGGAAAGGTTCAACCGGGAGAGTCCAGTACTGCAGGATTTTTTCTGTGGCCGCTGAATCAGTCGGGGATGATTGTTGCTGACATACGGTAAACAGCTTTGGGGCGGCAGTAATCCGTCAGAAACTTGTGTCGGTCCTCCACCTGATCCGTAGGTGTTGCCGGTGCAGGTGCACGTTGCGGGGTGTGTACTCTGACCTCCCCCGGCACTGCGCGGCGGTGAGTAATGCCGAGCGGCCCCGAGGGAGAGAGGTGGAGTTAGGAACGCTCAACAGGTTATTTCTCCTTCGTGTAAAATTAAAGGTTTGCTTTGCAACTAGTTTGAATTTGAATTTCGAACTAATTTTTAGCTTGTGGCGCCTGAGTAGTTGCTCCGGCTTCAGCGGGACGAGTTCCCGTCGTGTGTGTTAGGTGGTGTTACCGGAGCTCGGCTTAGTGGCGTTTGCTTTCGAGTGAAACTGTGTGGTTTCGGTCTGATGACACTTGCTGGTATGCACTTACTCAGAAGTGGTATTCTACAGGCTAAAGTGAAGTGTACACCTTACTGTATTACTAAAGAAAAACTTCAGTACTTGAGATACTAAGTAACAAACTTACTATAGTTGTAAGATACTGTTAGCTGGCGATTTTACCAACTCGAGAGTCTTGCTTTCGAGGTGTGTTTTAGCCAACCTCAGTTTCCAGAGTGGAATTTACAAAACTTAAAAGCTAATGTTGTCTGCTGAGTTTCATACTTCGTTTTAAGTATGCTTCCAGAGGTATTAAATTGCATTTTAACATATACACAAGCACTTTTCGACAATAAATGTTTGTTGTTGGACGAGTAACTTACTTTGAATAATATTTCACACTTCCACTATCACTTAGCTATGGAGACAGATAAAACATTCTTTTTAGCCCTTTTCAAATGCATTTCTATTAGCAACAAATAGGAGCTGAAGATAAATGTTGTCTTGAATAGTCTTCTGTTAGAATTCTGCTGTGAGAAATTGCATCAACTAAAATTTTGCAGGTTGTTTTTTTTGGTGTAAAATCAGGGTACAAAATTCTCGCTTCTGGTTCAAAACACTGTCTTAAAATACAGCTATTTTTTGAGGCCGCGGACAAACTTTGCCTTTCACACATGCATGTACTGTCTTGAAGTGTTTTTCTATTTTTAAATATGGAAGTTTATTTAAAGTTGCAGAAGTGTACAGAAAGTGTATCTGTTTTGGCTGTAGACTGGTGTACAGAGTGTGTTAATTGGAAGTTGTGTCTTGCCATAGCAGTTATTTGAAACTCCTGCTTACGGTCATATCACATTGGCTCTTGGAGCTTGCATACATGCATACAGTATCAGCCAAACTAATTATACTGAAAGGTATGTTAATTTAGGAATGTTGCAAAATATAGTCTCACTGGAGTTTAACTCTTCACTGGGGTGCTTTCAGATTTATGGAAGTCATGTAATTGAAATAGCGTATCTTTCTCGGGGAAATTCTTAATCTGTGATGGCTTTTTATCAAAATTATTTCTTATCTTTTTATCTTGATCGCAGAAATGCCTTTAGAGACTAGAATCTGATGCATACAGTTCATATGAGTTTCACTGTCAAAGCAGAAGTGCTTTCAGTCAATGGATAATGTTACTTGTATTTCAACCATTAGTTCCTGGGCTGCTCTCCATGTAGTTTTAATAGTTATAGACAAGGAGATTAAAAAGTATTTTAGAAATACTAGAATATTGGGGGATTTCTGTGCTCACATTCCAGATCTTGTTTCCTTTGGTTACCTCTTTGGACGTGGTATCTGGTTTCTCATTTTTGGGGTTGTAATGCATTACAAAAGCCTCTGTGAGTGGTTTTCTCTTAACATTTACTTAATATACTTTTGAGCTTTTTGTCCATATCTACAGTTACCTTGGCACGCTTGACCAGACAAAACGTAAAAAAGAAAAAGAAAGAAAATTATTTTTGATTAGCAGAATAATTCTTATTTGTACATGAGATCATCTAGGCTGCTGTGATTGATTGTTTTACGCCCTACTATCAACACTCTTTAACAAACAGTTTCACTGCCCTTCACTTTTGATTACTTAGCTTTTTCCCCTGCTGTGCTGTGAAAGAATGTGGTTTTATTAAGGTGTTACGTGATTGTTGTAGCTGTTGGTACTATACAATAGAAAATGGTGGAGAAATGAAGACTTGCTGGAAGTTTAATCTGGTTGTGGCTGTAATATTTAAGGAACCTAATCTCTTCTGATGTCTTTTTGAACAGTATTAATGGATTCTATGGGAATGACTGTGTCAGGGTCTTAGTAATGGGATGTAAACTTTCTTTCTGCCTGTAAGTTGGAAATTCGAATATAGTCCACATTGGTAAAAAAATCAAACCAAACAGACAAAAACAACACCCAAAAAAGCTTTTAAATTGTAAATGTGGGGACAGAACTTATTGAATCCCTGAGCTGTTTTGAATGTTGAACCTAAGTTCATGAGACTTCCTTCTATTTTTAAGTACATGCATGAAGAGTATTTCAGTCTTTCACCTCTGTCCTGTAACTAATTGAATTTTGGTTATTCTTACTGGCTTTCTAGCTGCAGGCATGTATCTGTTAACTGCCCCTTGAATCAGAAGCTGGGAACAGGACTGTGTTAATGGTTCAAGACATGCTGATTGCAAGGACTCCTTGGTTTTCTGTTTTAGAGGCAATGACCTGTGGTTTTCCTTAGTGTGGGTTAGCATTGTACCCAAAATCTTACTTGGAAACACCAATGGATTTGTTTCTTGTAGAACATATATGTGCAGATGTTTTTAGAGTGGTTTTTAATTAGGTCTGTGAGATAGCTAAGTTTGGAGCAGTATTTTATTTTTCCCATGTAAGTCTATATAAGGGCACTGTAAAGTTAGATCAGTTCTTCTTTGGTTGTTTGTGAAATTCTTCAACATACCAACAAAGAAATAAATTCATAGAAAACTTAAACAGGAAAGTAACCGAGAATTCGGTTTAACATAAGAATCTACCTCCTGTGTGGAAAATAGGCCTTTAAAATACTGCATTTAATTTTGCTAGCGTTTCTGTAAGTTGTATTTGGACCTTAGGAAATATTAATTTTAATGTTCTGATAGGTAGTTTTCAAAGAATAATTTATATGAGTAACTTGTATTTCAGGCTTGGATTTTCTTGAATTCATTGCTCCAGTTAGGACTATCAGCAACTTCAACTACCAGATGATACTTCAGGTGCATTTTCAGTATGACTTTGGCTGCAATGTGAGAAGAGCTGCAAGCTCCACACTCTGTAGGTCATTATGGAGTGTGTTCTGGAGTTTGCTTCTGGTTCAACGTGCAGCGTAAAGATTACTGTAATGTAAACAGAGCTTGAAATCTGACGGTGCCTGGCAACTGGCTCCACCTTTATAGAGTGGAAAATCAGTAAGACCTTATCAGTGACCAGCTAGCTAATCTTTGTGTCAGGGAAAACATCTAGAAATGGGTTATTGTACTTCATAGGTATTCTAACATGCACATGGTGCTACTACTTAGGTTCTATGGGAATAGATACTGGGCTTCTTCTATGCTCAAAAAAAGCTCACAAAGAGTATTTTGAATTTGTGCTTGAAGTCAAGAGTGGTTATTGAGCTTGAATATATGTCAGTATTGACACTGCAATGTACCATTGTTGTCAAAACCTTCTGGGTACTCATGAAAATACTTGGTTTTTAACTACTCAGTATAAGCTACTGAGTTGGAAACAGAACTGTAGCTGGTCGACTACTTAAGCTCTGAATTGTGCTAAATATGTTTGGTTTATTACTTGAAATGCTATGCAAAGTGTTGTCTATCTCAGGTCAAAGCGCTTATCCAAAAGCTTTGTATCAAAGTTGAAGTTCTTACCAAGGACTGAAGTGTTCACCCATTTTTTTTGCCAATAAGCTTTCAGTGTGAAATAGGATCCTCCTTTCTGTTTTCTTCTCCTGTCCTCTATACCCAGTGGAAAGGCCATGTCTTGTGTACACAATGGAGTGGCAGGGGAAAATCTGATTAGTCACAGTGTGGGGGGAGTAAAGCCATGTACATTTCCATTTCAAAATTATTAGTCCCAATATTTGGTTTGTAACACTGTCAAATTCTAAGTGTCAGTTTGAGGTAGGGGATAGTATTTGAAACACAAGCCTTTAATTGTTTTTCTTCTGGGTTAAGAAAGGCATTTGTCATTTATATACCCACAAATATTTCCATGTTATCATGGTATAAGTACAACAGAAATAATTATCCAACTATGCCCAGTGTTTTCTCAGGCAAATATATTACTAGTGACTTCTTCACTGAATGTACTGATTAAGCAAACAGCCGTAGGGAAGTCTTAAAATGAATTCCATGAGTCTGTGCAATGTATTTATGCTGAGTCCAAAAAGTCCTGAAATGAAAACACTGTCTTGTCTTATAATTATGCTATTTTAGGGACAGATTATTCAAATATGCGCTATACAGTCATAAATAGTAGGGGTGCTCTTGTTTCAAGGGGCTGTGACGTTCTTGAGTGAAGGATCTGAGAAAATGGAGGGACACATTCAGCTGAATATTTAAGGTCCAGCGTGGATCCCTCAGAGGCTGCAGAGTAACAAGTGCTGCTGAGGCCACAAGTGTGGTGACTTGTCCAGGGACCATGGTGTCTGCTTGGTTACCCATGGGATTTTCCTGCTGTGGTGTGCTCTTAGACAGCTCCTTAAGCCCCAAGCTCTGTGGGCTGTTTGGGTTATGTAGATGGGCTACTGCAGAGTTGGAGAACTGCCCCAGTGTGTGCAGGACTGGGCACTTGGCTTGTGTTTACTATTCCTGACTCTGCAGGATCTTCAGTAGTTCTTTAGAGGTCTTTCCTGCATTTGCACATCAGGATTTATTTGGACTCTTGGAAAAACTTACTGTGTTGTTGGTGCTAAAAATTTAAATATTGGCTGTACATTAAAAAAGTATTTATTTTCTCAAGAGTATTTGGTAATCTCTAATAGGATTCTTGTTTCCTAATCCATTATAAACAGATGTTCTTCCCTTTTGTGGTGGGGGAGGGCAGCCTAAATTCAGTAAGATGATAGCAGTAGGGACTGTCGTGTTGGAGAAGTTCATGTTCTTAGGAGAAGTGGGAAAATGTGACCTTTTTGGCCTACATAACTCATCATAAGGTGTATGGTTAACTTCCCATACCAGAGGAAGCAACAGCAGGGCTTGGTATGGCTCTGATGGCCTTTTTGTCTCCCCACCCCCACACATACAGAGTACTGATATGCTGAAAATAGAAATTGAGCAAAAGTAGGCAGTTTGTTTGATTTGTAGTTCCCAAGGCTTTTTCCAGTAAGTACTGCACTGCAGAGCAGCCTTCTGTCTTCCTCACATTTGCCTTTTGCATTTGACTTTTTCTTAGGAACTTAATTATAAAATATTCCCCCACCCCTCCTAAAAAGGCAGTAATTAGTTTTCAACTTGTGATCCTTTGGGACTGTATGGGCAGTTCCTTGCCTAGTTTGAATGGGGTCCAGTAACAGTGTCTTCCCCTCTGCCCCACTGGGTCAGCAATCACTTTAACAGATGGCCCCCTTCTCTGTATCCAGCTTAAGAATTTTCTTGTAAATATTAAATGGACCCATTCCAGTTATTTACACTCTGGACTGGTGACTGTTTCTTAGGATGTATCCAGATGGGAGATAGAATGAGCAAGGTGCTTGGAGACTTGTTAATACACTTCAGAACATATGGTCAAGCGTTTGGACATGGCTCTGGGAGGCGAGTTTGTTCGGCTGAAATAACATCCACTGCCCTTTCCTGCAAACCTTCTTGGGTCTTTTTCTGTAGACAGCCATGGTGCCCTTGCAGTGGCATTAATGACTTAGTTATATTCACCGTGAATTCAATAAAGCAAAAATTACTAACAAGTAACTTGTGGCTGAAGGGACACTGCTCGATTTTTCAAGTTAATTAAAAGGAAGTAATAACCTTAAATTATAACCAGAAGCAGTAGCATAGTGAAACAGGACAGATTGTGAAATTTGAGCAATGATGTCAGTTTTTCTATTAGTTAAATTACAGCAGTGGTGACATAACTTTGACAAAGGACTGATCTGGCACATGTTGCTATAAAAAGGTATATAAAAACATATTTAAAAGTAAAAAAACCCCAAAAAACCAAAACAAAGAATATGTACACAGATGCTTTCAGCTTCATTGAAAATATAAAAGGCGTAAATTATGTAATCTAGAGATTTATTTTTTTTTTATAGAGAGTAACAATTGGAATGACTGTGGATGTAAAGCTCTAGAAGTAACTTTGAGGTGCTACTTGACAATGTGGTATCAGTTAATTAGTTAGTTGTAATTTGCATGGAATCAGGATAGTACCTGGGGCTAATTCTTCCAATTATTGTTTATCTGAACAAATTCCAAGACTTGTAATAAATACGTAGTTCATGTTCATTTTGGATGACTGCCTTCCCCAGAATTACTTTTGGGAGAAGGCCAGATCATGTTAACCCTCTCATCACAGGATGCTTGTTTTTCATGTCACTTGACCCAGGATTGTTCCTACATGTTATTTGCAACAAATGTTCTTTTGCCCATTAATGTCTTCACATGAATTAATTTCTCAGCACAGTTGTAGGTGATGGGGTACTGGCTTTTCCTGTAAACCTGAACTCCTGAAATAATTTTTTTGGTGGGTATTAGATCTTGAAACCAAGCTTAAAGGCATGGCTATCTGACAAAAGAACTTGTGTTTCCTTCAGAATTGAAATTAAGTTGCGGAAAGTGATTGGTCATTGCATACAGGATAAACTCCTCTGTTAATAACCCAGCTATGTAAGAATGGAAATTCCTGGAGTGTAATCTCATATGAGAGAACTAAATGCACTTGAATTTTGATTGGGTTTTGCTCTCTGGATAATCTAGGCTGGATTAATATTCCTAAAGCAGGGAGCATTTAGCTAGGAAATACAAGGAAGGTATGCAGGTTTATAGAAACAATGTTGATGGCTTGAATGAAAAACATGTTTCATCAGCATCAGATACAGTGCTATAGAGGCACTCTGGGGTTATTTTTTCCTATGCTCATGTAGTTTATTGTGGTTTGTTTATTGCTGGTAGCTCAATGGTAAATCCACCCTAGAACTGCGAGGAAAGTGTTGAGTTTCAGATGAGGGGATCTGTCATTTCAGTTGTTTGAATACCAATGCTAACATTAAAGTTTTCATTTTTGTGTTTATTTGCAGTCAGTAAATGTCTCTATCTTGGGAAGGTGTGTAAGGAATAGCAAGGAGCCAGTGGTTGAGAGTTACTGAGATACCTTCTCCTTTAGAATGACTATTGGTTTACACAAGTCATTCTAGTGGTAGTGTTACTTTTTGGTTTTTTTCCTTCCTGCATGATGAGGCCACCTTTTAAGTCAGTTGCATTATCAGTAATACTAGGATTGTCTTTCTAGCTCTAAACTTAGTTTGGTTTACAATAATGTGAGATTTATGTCCTGCACTTAAAGTTGTGCTAGCATTGTAGTTTAAACAGGCAGGAGATGCCTTTTAAATATAAATGTGATATTTCTGCAGCATGTGTTTTCCTAGTCTGAACTTCTGACTGCATTTATTTTCTCTGTTAAAAAAAAAAATCAACCTTGCCTTAAAAGTACTTTAAACAAAATCAAGCAGTCAGAAAAATATTGCATAGGCTTTTTTTCTTTCTTCTTTATGATAGAATTAAAATTGAGAAGTTTTGCCGCCTTCTTTGTATTTGCTTTTTCTCCCTCCTCTGTGAATGATGGATGTTTGAATTTGCCACTAGTGAAGTAGAACTAGATTTGTTAGTGGTGTGGTGGCAGTGGAAGCAGAAGGTGCTGGTGGTGTGCAGTGAAAGGGCTACACAGGACAGGGTGAAGGAACGTGGGGAGCTGCCAGGACAGATCCTGTGCAGGGAGCTTTGGCTTGGTGATTGCATTCTGTGCTTTGGGGCACCACAGAAGCACCAATCAATAGTGGGTTGAGATAGTTCTGACTGTGCCTGATTATGCTGTTGGCAACTAAATGCTACATTTTTAATCTTTCGAGGTAGATTGACTGTTAGATCTAATTTTGCTTTTCTGTTTCTAGAAAAATCTGTTGTTAAAGTCAATGACTGGCCTTGCTTAGCTATGAGTAAATTGCTTGGGGTGTTTATAGCTGGCAACAATAATTTTTCTTTTCTCTGATACAAAGCACTAGTTTTCAACTGGAACTAAATTCTTACTATGTAAATTGCATTTTGCATGCTCTACCTTTTAACTTACAGAACAGGACCTTTTAATTTACTCAGTAGTAGTTGCAGTCTTGCTGTATTTAAAAATCAGTTTTGTAGGAAGTAACTTCAAACACTTTGGATCACTTGTTAAGAAATAAAAAAAAAAAATCTTCAAAGATATTTCTACTTCATGAACTACTGTAGACAGTTACAAAACTTTGTCAATAGTTTTCCCTCTATCTGAGGAGCAGACTTTGATGTTTCAATGTTCCTTTTTTTAAATTTGCACGTTATTCTGAGTTTCCTGGATATGCTTACAGTGTAGAGGTTAGTATGAAGCTGACCAAAACATAATACCTAAAATCTGTCTTTACTATTCTAGCCCTTCAAGCAATGTAATTATGTTGCTCCCAAGTGATAAGCCAAGGCAATTTACAGATTATTGGAATGCTTGAAAACACTGACCTTTCAGGTCACCCAGAGCACTCCTATTATGCAGAGATTGCTGTGGCACTGTTGTAATGTGCTGGCCTGTCACATGCTGACTAACTTGCAGAAAGCTTTGATGCAGCTGTTTTAAAAATGCTTTTGCTGACTGATAGGCACTTAGGCTACTGCCTGTGAACAAAGCCGGCTCTCATTCCATGCTTTTAGCCCCCATTTTCTATAACAACACTCCTTCCCTGCTGACTACACACACAGTTCTTATCTGGGCCCAATTGTTGACTTGTCTCCATTTAAATTGTATTTGTGTTAATTTTCACTTCAAAAATAGCCATGTGTGTGAGAGAGATGCTGTTTGTGGGGTTTATTCAGAGCTGCTGCAAACAAGCAGCCTTGAGAAGTTCATGCGGTGGCTTTAAAGAGTGGGTGGATTAGGGAGAAGAAAGTATGACCGGGGAGAGAAGGGATTAAAAAACAATGCTCCTTTATTGATGACAAGTACAGTGGAAAGTAGTTTACTGCAATGTAGCATATATTCTATAGTTTGAGCTCTGATGTATTTTCTTGAATCGGTGTGAAGAATAAGAAGGATTTCACAAATGTTTCCTTTTAGTGTCTGATGCTTAATGGACATCATACGTGGTAATTGTCAGTACCTTCTTCCTGTGTATCAGACACAGGACTAGAGCATGAATAGAGATTAGGCTGACTTGATTTTTTATTTACTATCTTTACTTTTATTTAGTTTTATTAATAGTTGTTAGATCAGGTAGTGCCTGTATTGCAGAGATCATGGAAAGAGGAGAAATAAGTACAAAAGAATAAAATCTTTAATTCCAGTAGCCTGGTGTGACTGTTAAAAGGATAAATTGGGGTTTTTTTTCTTCTGCAAAACAAAGAATCCATATTCACTCTAAAAATAAGGTGCTGAGTGTTTGGGAGAAGTAGACATCTAATTCAAGTAAGAATCTACATAAGAAGCATGATAGCCTATTACCTATGAAGGGCAAGTTTACCAATTTACAATTTAATATTTGTTTCCAGGGAATATGTTTATATTTAATATAGTCTATAAGTTGTCTGCATCTCACATTCTAAGCCTGTTAAGAGTTCAGTGCATTTGGATCAAAAACTAAGCATCTCTGTTCTATTCTGCTGAGAAGTGGAAAATAAAGAGGTAACATCTGATTGATACTGTATGTATCATGTATGGCACTTTATATAATTCTGAGTTTCTGTTGTACAGCATGGCAGCATTGTCTCCTTGTTTGGGGAAGTGTGACATCAGGAATTCACTATTTACTGCAATTTCAGTAACTGCAAGATATGCACAACCTGTGCCTAAAATATCTTGATTTTAGTAGTATGCAGATGCAGTGTTGTGTATGCAAGGGTATGCACTGGTGTACTTAAAACTGCCTTTGCTCTTTGACCACCTACTCTACAGTGACAATGCACTATAACATGAATTTCAAGTTGTAAAATAATGTAATATATTTTTCCTGCTATAGCAATGAAATGAAGAGAATAGAATGAGTAATGATTTTACAGCAGGAAACTAACTGAACAATGTAGTTATATAGTGAGTGTTTTCTTTTTTGGATATGAACTCTGTACTTGTGATGATTGGTAGGACAAAAATATTTGGGTTTGTATTTATTTTCTTATGTACTTCATAGTTACACCTAAACTTTCCTAGAAGAAAACAGTTTCCACAGCTCAGTTCAACATGTGTTAATCTGGATCAATTTAAATGGCACAGTGAGGCAAAAAGGATGCATAACTTACATGTGTTGATAACATTACAGTATCTTTGAGAGGATTACATTTCAGAAGAAGTGACTTCTGAAGGTGAAGCTACAAAAATGAGTGGAAAAGATGCAACTAAATCAAAATATTGCTACAAGTGGTACAGATTTAGATATTGCACTGCACTTAATTTTCTCCTGCAAATCATTAGAAGTTGCATGACTGTGAAGATATGGCTATTATCAGTCAATCTTCAAAAGCATTCTGGCAGTAAATTTTGTTTTGCTGTTCAATTCTCACTGTAATGATAAAATTGTACTACAGCTATCTTGGCTGGAACTACTCTTCCATGTCTCACCTTTCTGATGAAGTTTTTCACTGTTTTTTATCCTCATTTATTTAGTCTTCAGGATTTTTTTTCCCAAAGAATACTCTAGATTGAATGGTTTCTCTGCAAGCTGTGGTCTCCTGATAGGTTTTTCCATTGAACTGACTCATCAAACAGATTTGTCTGTCCTGAAGCTAAACTCTTCTGGTTTCTTACTCATTTAAGGGGATGCTCCTTTGAAAAGACTGTGGCTTGCTGAATATGCAGGTTTGTAGATAACTCAGTTGCTTTCTTCCACAATATCTCATTCTCAGTGACAGGCAACTTGATAATTTTTTGGGTCACCAGTTGAATGAACTGAAGCTATAATCTGGGATAAACAGGTAATTCACCAAAATTGTACAGTCTTTTCAGCTGTTAACCAAGTGCTTACCGAGTTTCTTCTCCAGCTGGTTGGATAAACAACTCGAATGTCATTCATACTTTTCCATTTCAAAAAATGTGCTGAGTAAACGAAAAAGACATCTGCCCATTAAGCACAGATGGGAAATACTTGCTAAGAGGTGGATTTGATGGGTAGCATCTCTCAGTAATTATGTATAGACTTTTATTTTTAGTCTTTGTGTTCAGAGTTCCTCTTCTGAAATACTCTACATGCTTCTCATCTTCACCATAGCTTGGCTTGCAATCAGGGATTAATCTTGATGAAATGATGATGACTGAGGGAGAGAGCAGCTTCTCAAGCTGCTCTGCTTGAGTTACTGCATTAGCTGATTCATTTCAAAGTTGAATTGAAGCCATGACATCCACTATTGCATTGTGGACACATCTTGGTGTAGTGATTAGTTTGGGATTCTTCACTTGCTGTGTTTTATCTGTGCAATGTACTTGAACATAATTCATTTTTCTGTTTCCATTTCTAAAAGGTACCAAACTGACTGCTGTAGTAAATAATTTATGATGTGTCTCTGTATTAGGTACCTAGGACTGAGAGTAAAGGTAGTTCTCCAGGCCTGCACAGACAGGGAGACCACCAGCAGTTTAGCTGTAAAGGCAATTCTAAAAATGCCACGACATTCTCCTATTCAACCTGCCCACAGAAAGCTTTTGGTATCACCATGCTGGCGTGTCTAGATTATCATTGTCGGATATACATGATGACTGTATTTAGTGGGCTTTATTTGTAGCTTTCTTTGATACCTCAATTTTTTATTTTTTGTTAGTGAATGCTTGTAAAGTATGCAACATTTTTCTTCCTCTTCTCAGTATTGAAAACAAATCCATGAAAGTAATGGACATGCATTTAAATAAGAGCGTTACTTTTGGTCATGTCAAATGATGTTTTTTGTGGACTGGTGTAAATGATTTAGGCTAAATGTTATTTTAACTTGCACTCGAGTAGATTAATTTTTTTGATGGTAGGGAAAAGACCCTCTAAAATGTATTATGGAACAAATGTAAAGTTTACTAAAAAGTAAAAATGCTTTGCAATTTAACTTTACCATTCTATCTGCCTTGTTTAGGCTGAGTTCCAAGTGCAAGCTTCAGATACTACAGTTCTCTGTGTGTTTTGATGCTTATCTCTTGCTTACATGAGAAGCTCAGATTTCACCATGTAAGAAGTGTGTATCCAGCACTAATAGCAGTAGCAAAAGAAAAACCAAACTGAAAATATGCTTGTACTGCATCCTAAAAATAAAGAAAACCTAAAATACTGCTTTTGAAAATTATTTCAAAGTATTACTGATGTTTGCATTTAATAGTACAGATGAAATCATGTGTTCTATGTAGGTATGAGGCGCTGTAGGTTATTTGAAATAATGATGTTAATCTATTCCTTACCTAATGTTTTACTAACAGCCTTCCCTCCAGTTTGGAGAGAGGAGCTGAAACTTTACACTTCTGTGAAGTGTTACTGCCACTGGTCTCAATATTTAAGTCTGTAAAGTATGTGCGTCAATAATCTGCACTATTGTTATGGTAAAGCATGCTTTGTCTTTGATCTTTTGAGGGTAAACATGGCTTGGAAGCACTGACTCCTAAGCTGACAATGCACTGTCAAGGAAAATGTTACCAGTCTGATAAATGCATGCAAACTGATAATTGGTATGTGCTTGTGGAACCTTAGTGTGTTCAATTTGCCAGAACTGGGCAGCTAAAATCCTTAGTTTACTGTGTAGTTGCAAGATGTGAAGCAGACATGGAATGGGAAAAGAGCTTTTAAGCACATTTTTTTTCCCTGTATCGCCTTGTAATAACTTAGTTCCTATTAAAAAGGTCATGAAGCAACCATAAAAATATGTTGCTGTTTTATCCAAGGCCCATGTTGTCACAAAATTGGCCTTTCGCATCCTCTACTTGTAGGTGTCAATATACACCTGATGATTGGGGTGCTGGTGGTAACATCCAAGGGCAAGAGTGTGGTACAAGTGAAGTTCTTGTCTTCAGAGAATTTGTTTAGCTGTGAAATTAAAAACACAGCAAGTGCACCTTCCCTCATGAGTCAAGGTGCTGACTCACCTCAGGCAAGAGTAGAGAAGCTCCTCTGCCATTGATTTCCTTTTTTTTTGTGGAACAGATTGGAGTTAATGCACAGCAGTGTGAATGAATATTTGCAGAGGCGGAAAATACAGCTAAATGGGATTTCTGTTCCTGCTTCTTTTTCAACTTTGTCACTCTTGAAGTGAATTTGTTCTCTTTTGTCAATTAAAGTCTTAACTTGCTCTAGAATGTAAAACTTAAAGTAACAGATGGGGCAAGACTTAAATGTCTACACTAGTTTTTTCTCTTGGTCTGTAACCTATTTGTTATTTTCCTATAATTTATTGCATTCAGAATGCTGATGTTCAATAGAGCTGCTTTCTGTAGCACAAGGAGTGCTGGGGCTATCCAGGGATGAGGTAAAAGTTGTATAAACTTGACTGTTTTCAGGTTGCAAACTGGAGTGTCAGCTTATGGTTTTGCAGCTTTTCCTTCTTGTACTTTTTGATGTGAAGTATAATCTGAACAACTTCAAAAAAATAGAGAAATTTGTGCTTGTTTAAGGGCTTTGGGTTTGCCAACTCCATTTTTAAATATGGTTCAAGGTAGCTAGGAGATGCAATTCTGTAAAGCCCAATGCATGTTTTAAAATAGCTTTTCTATTAAATAGATAATTTCTGCCTGCATAGTTGACTTGCATACTTGGGAATGTGCATTCCAGAGTGGTGATGAATGGACATAATGCAGTTTTGGTCAAGAACATAATCTGGTATCATGGATGTACTTGCAGTTGTGGGAATAGAAGTTAGTGGCATGTGCTAAAGCTGTTGGTGAGGCAGTTTGTTCAACTGAAATTAGTTTAAATTGCTGATGTAAATACAAAAGTAGCTTTTTGACCATTTTTATAGTTAACCTTTGGCTTTCTGGGTGTGGCTCTTTTTTTCCCCTTTGAAGGGGCTGTGTTTTTAGGTCTGAATGGGGTTTCTGTCACCTTAAAACTGAATTGGGGGAGTGGAAGGTCAAGTTGAAACTGCAAAAATCAGGCCTTGAAGCTATTTGATCTGAAATATTGTAATTTTAAGTAATTTAAGCTTTCTGGATTTGCATACTGGGTTTTATGTAAAATTCAGTGTTAGTTCATCTACAGTGGTGGAAATAATTGTAAGTCTACCAAATGGATTTTCATGAGAAGAATTGCTTTTGAAGTTTTCTGTTTTTCATGGTATGCATAAGGCAACTTGCTGCTAGGAAGTTCTAATCTGGTCAACAATTGTTGCTCTTGAACATGTTAGTGAATTGCCTTGTTCCATTTCTCTACTTTGATGTGCAAACAGGATAGAAAGAAATCCCAGCTGCATGTCTGTAGGGTGGGATGGGAAATGATGTGATGGTTGTGTAAATCGGAATACCTGCAGAGGCCAGATTGAAGCCTGTGTACAGCCTCTTGTCCAGTAATTACTGTGCCATTTTTTTCCAGTGACTGTGGCCAGTGTCTGTTCTGCCCTTGCTTCATGAGGGGTGGGAAGGAGACTGGGTGTTGGCTTCTGACTCAGTGAGTGAGAAATGGCTGGGATAATTTTTCAGCCTGGGGTTCATAGGAATTCAGCTATTTGGAGTGCGGTAGGGATGCAGTCTACAAAAGAGGAAATCCAACCCCCAAAAAGCAAGAACATGGTGTTTCTAAACAGTGCTTTTCTTAAGTTAGTATGTAGTGGTTTGTATCCAGTTTTTCTGGAGGGGTCTGGTCGTGAACAACTGGTATAGTGACAGGCAGTGGTGGGACTGCTGCCAGTAGTAAATCAAAGAGGAGAATTGTGATCAGGGCAGCTGATGGTGCTGGGCAGTGTCTCAGGCCTGCTCTTAGTGCCTCTTGTCCAGTCTTGGCTCCCTGATGGGGCTGGTTTCATTGCTGCTCTTCAAGAACATGAGTTATGATTGAAATAAGATGTTTTGGGTGGCAGGGTCATCCTTGCTGCTGTGTGTCCTTTTAAGGAAAGTGAAGAAAGCGTGGACATGTCTTACTGGTTCTTCCTGCTTGCTGATTCTTCTGGAGCTACTGTTGTATTCTCTTGTGCTTGTTAGTGGCCTTGGCTCCTAAAGAGAAGGGAATAGACCACTTAAAAAAGGAAAATATTAATAAATTGTAAGGTAGAAAATGTGTATGTGTTTTCTATGAAGCATGCTTGTAAGTCTGGTAAAAATGAGGTTTCTTTTGCCTTCTAAAATGAAACATCCACATTTCGCAAATACCTTAATAGCATAGTCAGGATTAAGAGTAAAAAAAAATTCCACTCTAACTGGCTGTGAATAAGCAATTGTGTTACCCATGAAAGCAGCAGAGAGGGTTATCATCAAAGTGTCTGCAGGTATGTTGTTATATTTTCAGTATTTCTGTGTTCATAGTCAATGAATAACCCACCTGAGAAATTTCTTGTTTTTATTTTGCTAGCTTCTCTTCTTGATCCTTTTTCATCCCAAGAAAAGCCGTCATCAGTGCCAGGCTGATTCCTTGTTTCAGTTCAGACTAGCTTTTTGAGTAGAGGAGATCCTCTGTGCTGAGAATGAAACTAGCCTTAAGCTTTAGGCTGTTGCTGCTCCTTAACTCTTTGTATTGCAGAGTAATGGCTTCGAGGTGCTGTTTTAAGGAGATATTTGATGTACTCCGGTGTACTTGGTCTGACAGCAGACTTTGCTCCAAGTCCCCCTGGCTGCTGTGCCTTGCTTCAACCTCTTCACTTGGTTCACACAACCGAATTTCTTTTCCTTACACCCCATTCACCCCTTTGCACCACTCTTTGGAAACTGAACCTTCACAATCACTTTGATTTTTCAAAGCAGTAGTATAAAGGTATAAGGGATACAAAGGACTGAAGAAAATTAATTTAACAGCTGACTGAACTGTAGGAAGATGCTTCTTGGGATATGAGAGTTCTTCTGCAGGTCTGTGGGCTGCTGACTGCAATGGAACAGATTAGCTTGAAAAAGCAAAGGACTTTTTCCCCCCATCTCTTCTCCTGCTTTATATTGTTCAGAGTTTAAACACTGGTTTCACTGACTAATACATCTCAGTATTAGTTTTTTTCATTCTACACCTTCAATTTACTACCTGGTTTTGAGTTCTGTCAGAGCTATGTTACTCAGTTTTAAGACTGAGTGCAAAGACAATTGTAGCATGCAATTTTTTTTTTTCTGTAACGCCTACTGATAATTAATGTGTTAGCTTTAGAAACAGTTTTTTCAGCAGGAAAATCTTGGAGCAGACCAATGTTCATATAAGCAAGGAGAGACTGACACTTCACTACTGTCTCTCAAAGTGTAGTAGATTGTCTGCTTAAACAGATACTTCTTCAAGGTAGGTGTTTTCAAAAAATGGGAAAATCCATTTCATGGTGAAGTAATATGAAAGCTAGATGCTCCTTTTTGCTGAGGAGAAATTAAGTGTTTTCTCCTTTCCACACTTGCCTGATAAGAAGGTTTAGGTATGTTTACCTTGCTGATAGCTGAATAAGCCTTTTGAATGCTGTGGTGATGTTTGTTAGCTCGTCCTCCCAATCCAAGTCTCATATCCATGTTCTGCCAGGGGGGTATGGCTGCTCTAGTTCTCATTCTCTTCTCTCCCAGTGACTTCCTGGACTTGTTTCTCTTCCTCTCTCAATTCACAAGCACTGCATTTGAAAGTAAAACAGAACCCTGCTGTGTTCCCTGTAACAGTGCTTTTTAAACCAAACTATTTCTTACCATTGTATCCTTACTCCAAAGTCACTAACAACTTCTAACACAAGAAGTTACTCTTTTTCAAGAAGCTGTAAGACTTAACATTATTTACCCTCTCTTCCTTTTTGAACTCCTGTATTTCTGTATCCTTGATTTGAGACTTGCTTTCTTTGGATGTGTGAAGTTAATGTGAGCTCAGAGTTGTACTGTGTTCTGAAGATGCTCTAGTAGCCATGTGACTGCTAAAATTGAATCTTCTTAACTGACAGTTACTCAGGTTGAGGGTGGGAAGATGCCATCTGGGTGTGTGGTTGTTGGGGGTAGAGAAGGACACTTTTCCTGAAATTTCTTACTGAGATTGGTTGGTTGAGATTCAGAGGAAGAAATTCTGTACCTACAAGCAGGGCAGGGGTGAAAGTCTTACTGCCCAGTGACATATTTCTTCATACTGAGATTCAAGGGATAAAACATCAGGGAAACAAACTCCCACTCTGCCGATTCTGCTACTACAAAAATAGTTGTAAACTGCTTCCATGAGGCAAAATGTAGTGTGTGTGTGCATGTTCAGAACACCCGCATTTCAAATGTTAATTTTATGAGAATTTGGTAAGTTAACTGTAGAATGTGTGGTTTTGATGTGGCTATGTCGGCTGTAAAAAGCAAAAACAAAACAAGCAGCACCCTCCCCCCACTTCTCCCCAAATTTTTAAGGTAAATTAACCTATGTAGGCTGCTCTTTTATTGTCACAATGAAACATGTCAAGGCCTTTATTGTGCACCTGTAACTGGAATTGTAATGCAAGCCTCTTAAACATTTATTCATACTTGTAAGCTCTGATCTTGGAAAATCAACCTACCTCTGTCTTGGTGAGATACTGTTGCCTGTCCTGAGGCACTCATTTGACAGATCTTCAGAGTATAATGATCTAAAATTTATATGGTTCTGTGCTTGGTAACTGGATTATGATTCTCTTGATTAAAAACAAGGTGAGAAGCAGTCTATCTTCAGGTGAAGTGCTTGAATGCTTTGATTGCTGCTCTGATGTCTACATTCATGTTGGTGATTTCTTGGTGGATATATCTTTTACTTGGGTGCATTTTGGCTTTGTATTTTTTAAATAAGAAGCCACAGTCAGAGAAGATATATTTAGGCTTAACATAAAGCTAATACAGTATCATTTCACTTTCTTTGATACTGATACTGTGTTTTTCTACTCCCCCAAGGGAAAGGCTGAACTGGAATAATTCCAGCTGATGTTCTTTATGAGTGATAAAGCACTAATGCCAAGCTGTGTATAAGAGTAGAGGTGGAGGTTGTGTCTGCAGTTGGATGATTTGATTTGCTTTCAGAAATGTGCTGGAAATGTGGCTTACATAGAATCACACAGTAATTAAGGTTGGAAGGGACTCTAAGGATCAGCTAGTCCAAGTCTTATGCTCAAAACAGTTCTCACCAAATCTGATTTATAGAAAAATTGCAGAACAGTGAGCTCAGATCAACACAGCTCAACAGAGCTCTGGAGATCATCTAGTCTAGCCCCATAGTCAGAGCTAGGGCAGCTACAGGGCTGCCCATGATCTCATCCAGATCAGTTCTGATCACCTCCAAGGATGATATCCCATGGCCTTCCTGGGCAGTCTGCACCACCATTTGACCACCACTGTGGTTTTAAAACAAACCCCCCAGGTAGGTATTATGTGAGTGGAATTGGCTGCTCTGTGCTCTTGCTGTGAAACTGGTCCCAGCTGTGCACACTTCTGAGCTCCACTGGTGCACTTCAGTAGGGTTTATTTTACTTTGGTGGGAGGCTGTAGTTTCCAAACTGTACCAGGAGCAGTTGCTGTCATTGGAGTTGAGATGAACTGGTGGGGATACAGATAACAATGGCCACATAAATGTGTGTAACACTTGCACAAGATATGAGGGAGGGGATATTTTTGACAATGGAAACTATTAGGAGGGCAGTGTGTACTGCCTAAGCTGCTTTTATTGTGGTAAAATAATTGCTTTTAAATCCCAAGATTTAAACAATTGAAATACTACATGAGTTCCTTGAAGATCTTGGTTTTGAAATGACAAAAAAAAAAAAAAAATCTAATTTGAGGTAAATAATGAGAGGCTAAATCCTTTCAATTACATGTTAAAATTTATACTCTAAATTAGGAATCTCTGGGTCCTAATAATACTGACCTAGGTCAGTATGATAGAGAAATGACTTAAAGCAAAAGCAAAGTGCAAGTGGTCTGTGCTTCTCTGTGGTAACATCCCTTTCTGGGGGGAGAAATGTGGCTTGCCTCTTTGCTTTTTTAGCCTCTCTTGTTCTGTGTGATTTTGCTATCTTTTGCTAGTGTACTGGCCTGGAGTAGTGATCTGTGAAACACTGCTGCCAGCACTTCAGAGTTTGTGATCCTACATGGTTTCACTGCCAGCTGGAAAGCAAAATGGAAAGAAGCAAAACAGACAAGGAACCCAAATTCTGAAGCAAAGTTTTCCCACACCTTAGCCATCAGGACCTAGCAAGCTTTGCTTAGCTGCTGGCTGGTACTGTTACCAGGGTGTTTGAGTGGGGTTCTTCATCTGAAGTAACTTGACCCAAGATCATTTGAGATGCATCTGTATGCAGGTCTTGCACTCTGGTTTGTTTTGCCTTATTCCTGACTGTCAGCCTTCTGCCTTTCATGGATAATGTGATTTACTAGGCCTGTGTCATAAACACTTCTATAAATACTCAGATTTAACTGGATCTGTAATCCAGTATTTAATTATTTAACTAAAATGCAGCATCCCTCCAAATTTGTGCATACTGTTCTTGATTAGGGCTTTTTTGGGAGAGAGGTCTAACATTTTTTGCATTGAGCAGCAGTACCACCAAGTGAAAGGTTTTATGATCCTGTCTGTGATGTGTGAAGCTCAGACTTGAGAGGCCATTCTGGAAAAGTGAGTCATGCTGAACAAGCTGGGTAGTACATAGATGTGGTGAGTTAAATACTGAGCTGCTTTTTTAGCTTGGAGAGAACAGCACCCAGAAGTCAAAGCAAAAATGTCTCTTGTAGAAAAATTTGTCAAGAAAACTAGTGATTAGGAAATGTTTTTAGATACATGCAGTATCTTTATGTTCAAAAGGTAGCCATTAACCTTTGGAATTCTAGATCAGGAGGCACTGGAAATTGTGTTTAGTAAGGTAGTGTCTTGCAGAGTGTATTGCGGTATTGGAAGCACAGGGAGAATTGAGTGGAATGGTTAAACAGCCTAGTTATTGTTAAAATGTGTATGTATATATTTAGTCCTAATTTTTCCTCTCAAGGTTGATTTTTATGATGTAAAGATGGCTTGTATTGTTCAAACTGTCCATGTATTGTGTACCGTTGTAGAGACTTTGTACTTCCAGAGTGATCTAAATCACTCTGTAGCTTCATTTTACTGACATGCAGTGTTGAAAAGTCTGTATTTTTTAAAAACTTGGATTGTGCATTGTTATCTGAAGAGCAGCTTTAATCATGGTATTCCTCATACAGACTTTTCATGAGGTGGGCTGTTTAATATAGATGAATGTTTGGAGGAGTGGAACTCTTCACTAGAGCTTGGAACCCAGGATATCAAATGGAAGGGAATTACAATGAGCACTGCTTTACTTTTCGGTGGTTAGTACATATGCTTCGGAGAATAAGGTTATTATTTCTGTTTCAAGAGATGGTTGATGTCACTTCTGTGGATGTACTCAGACAGAAGGTGAGACTAAAGACTGACTTCTCAGCTTCAGTGATTCTGTGAAGTTTTTTTTTATACACATCTCTGAAGAGCTGTTTAGTGGGTGTTTTCTCCTGCATTTCCCACTGCTATATAAAAGAGATAATAAAATAGACAAACAACATGCATCTGATGCTCTGTGGCAATCCCTGAGTCCTTAGTCTGATCTCTTGAATCTTGTCTCAAAAATATGTTCAGGTCCTTCTCCTTGGAAGGAATGATGATCAATTGAAAAACTGAAGATACAGGCTGTTTGCAGAGTGTAGAACAGGCATAGCAGGGCTGTGGGTGGGAATGTAGCTGCAGCAGTGTGCAGCTTGCTGTGGTGACCCTGCCTTAGTGCTCTCCTCCTCCTGACTGCCTGCACTTGCTCCAGGAGTTGGCTTGCCAGTATTAGAAATACCTCAAGTAACTCTAAAGTTCCCTGTAGAGAGGCTGTGGTGCATTGTGTATGTGTTAGACTATGGAAGACAAAGCTCTCCTTTCAGCTGATAAAATCAGTCAGATAATGGGATTCTGACCTCATTGCACTAATTACTGGAGAACAACTGTTAAAAAATGGGTCCCCTGCCTCCAGTCAGCTGAAGGCTTTTATGATAAGACAATTGGAGGGAATCTGTTGGAATTTAAGGTGGCTGTAGTTTAACTAGGCAAGGACAAAGGTGAGTATCTGTAGAAAGTCATCCTGGTCAGTGTTGGAAACAACACTGCTGCATCTGAGTGCTTGCTGAAAGATGCTGTGTGTAGGGAAATGACCTCTTCATTCCTTGTTCTGGGCTGGCTGAGGAAGATTCTGTTTTCTTTTCTTATACTTCCTCAGGAAGTTGTGTGTTTTGGATATTGACTTTGATCATGTCGAATTTTTTTTTTAAGTGAATGATAAATATCACCCCCCTAGATACATAACAAACTGCAGAAATTCTTATAAGCGTTTCAAATTCTGATTGTTCTGATAAGCAGATTTCAGTTTTTAATTCTTGCTCCCACAAGTGCAATCAAAATGTATTGATTCTGCATTTAGCCTTTAGAACTTGAAATTCAATAACATCCTACTGCTGAACTAGACTTCCCCAAGAATAATGGAAAATTAATTTTAGAAGCTAAATAGAAATGCATCAAGATGGGTGAGGTATATGTATGTCTGGTGTGTCATTCTGAAGAATAACTCTCACTCTAAATAGAAAATTACAGATAATACTATCTGTAACATAGTATTCTGTAGTATATAGAGAGTAAATATAGTATTTTTTCCCTTTTTTGACACAGCCTAATACTAGTTTTTCCTTCTCATTTTTTGTGTCGTGAATAAGAACACTGTCACAGTTGTTATGGTTTTTCTAGGATACACAGGAATGTTTTTTGACATGAGCATTTTATTGTAAGTATGGTATACACGAGACTGCAAGCTTGAAGCAAAGCTGGTATTCTTTACATGGGTGAGTTTGTGATCTGACCATTCCCTTCCTGTTGTTTGCTTGCTGTGGATGAAAGAGCTCACAGCTGTCAGACACCTTTCCTCTCCCCACTGTGTTCTGTGGAGAATAGGAGCAATATGCCCCCTGAGGTAGCAGAAGCAGTTGCTTCATTTAATTGTCTGTACGACAGCTGTCAATGCTGATCTGCAAAACCAGGCTGGTAAAGACGCTAAATGCAACTTAGTGCTTCCCACAGGAGGTTCCTCTTGTGTAGTCCAGAGGAAAATCTGTTTTAGATGGATACCTAGTTATTACATTGTCTGTAAATGGAATAATCTCCTTGACCTTAATGAAAAAGGTATGGAAATGGATGGCAACTGTAATATTTAACACCTATATTTCTTTATCAAAAATTACTGTTAAATTTTACTAAGAAGTAACATGGTTAAAAACTCATTTGACCTTGTGTCAAAATTTGATCACAATTGTGGAAACAATTCCTTAAAATCGATCTTGTCATTCAGAACACAATTAATTTCCTGTGAAAAGAGCTGAGTTAAAAAGGGAACAATAATTCCTCAACTAAATCCCCCTAGACTTGGAAAGAAACATTGGGAAACTATTCTGACTTGGATTTCAAGAATGTGTAGGAGCTCTGGCTTTAGTCTGAGCTGAGGTGTAGAAATCTAAAAAGTGTTAATCTGCAAGAAACCTGCCCTTGGGAACTTGCATTATTTTAAGGTAGAATACTAATTTCTGTGTCTGCTGTTTGAAGCTTTCCAAATGTGAACTGGAACTGTCTTCTCAAGCCTGTGGATGGCTTCCAGTGCTGCTGCTGGCAACAGCTTTTTCACCTGCAGTGCAGGTAAACTGAGAAATGCTGTTTGCTGCATCACTGAATTGCTCAGTTCAGTAGTAGCCAGTGTTTTGTTAGGTTTTTTTCCTTTGGGATGCTCGAAAGAAAAGCATATGTGTGCATATGCATGCATACCCAGATGTGTATGAGAAGGTAAAAGTTGGATGAAAAAAGGCATGGTATTAAAAAAACCCTAAAAAAACCCCAAAAAAACCCCACCCAACCAAAACCAAAAAACAACCCTTGAGAAAAAGGAAAGAAATATGTTGAGAAGGGGAAGAAAAAAAATGTTGTTTGCAGGACCCTTATAAGCCCACAAAAGGAGTTTTCTGAAAATATATTTACTTTGAAATGTTTCTTTCTTTGGACAATTACAAAGATGGAGTTGAAACAAATTTAATGTTTCCAAGATTTTGAGCAAATTATACTTCCATATTGATGAATTGCGACATCATATATGATTCCATCCTTTAAACAGTAATAAATCACCCAACCCACAAACACATACATTTCCCATATGGAGAGCTGGGAATACTAATTGTCTCTAAAAAGGTGTTTAGCATGAGCTTAAGGAAACTTTTCACTTTAATAAAGCAAAAGCATAAAATAAGTCACTGGCATAATAATGCCATCATTCTTTTTGTTGTTTTTATTCTTAATATATGTGCTTAATTCTGGGCTCCTCAGTACGAGAAAGACAAGGAGCTGCTGGAGAGGGTCTAGCATTGGCCAGATAAGATATGATAAAGGATCTGGAGCATCTCTTGTGAGGGAAAAACTGAACCTGTTTAGTCTGGAGAAGACTGAGAGGGGAATCTCATTTATGCATATAAATAATCCCCAGGCAGGTGCCAAGAGGATGGTGCCAGATTCTTCAGTGGTTTCCAGTGACAGGCCGAGGAGCAGTGGCCATAAGTTAAAACACAAGAACTTCCACCTCAGCATGAGGAAGAACTTCTTTCCATGGAGGATGGCAGAACACTGGGAGAGCTGCCCACTGAGGGTGTGGAGTCTCCCTCTCTGGAGACATTCTGAACCCATTGGACACATACCTGTGTCACCTGCTCCAGGTGACCCTGCCTTGGCAAGGCTGTTGGACTGGGTGATATCCAGAAGTCCCTTACAGCCTTAAAAATTATGTGGTTCTGTGTGATTCTGTGTTGTAAAGTCATTGGTAGTACAGGAGTTAGCAATGTTGTCCATGTGCATTTCAAAGGTATTAAAGGGTCTCTGTTAAATTCTAGACTGGGGCATCTTAGTATTCTCCTATATTCCTAGTTTCTGGGTGTTGGGCTCTATATATTTCTCAGTTCCTGCTGAGTCACCTTGACATCCCTTAAATTAGTGCTGGATAGCATGAAAAATAGAACACTTTGAGTACAGCCTAAGAGCAGCGTCACAACAGGGACCTTGGCTCATGGTCCCATGATAATCACAGGCTCATTCTTCTGTCTCAGTTGTCAGTGCTCAGTGGGGTGAGTACCTTCACAGGTCTTCTTCAAACTTCTCTTGGTCTTTTGTGAGTGAATGCAGTTCTTTACAGTTCAGAAACTAGCCCAAATAAGCAGTTTGTGTCAAAGCCAACACTCACCTCAGACTGCCTTTGAACTGTTTTCACTGTTCTTGATTGGACTGTTTGGGCATGCAGAAAGAATGAAAATAACATATTACTTGCTTTGCTGTGTAACTAATGGATATTTGATGTTTCCAAGTCTTGTGCATTTGAAATGGTGTATCAGTAAAATCTAGGGGAGGTGATAGAAATAGTGTGAGCAAAGAAATGGAGAACGAAGTGGAAAAACTGAGTTTCTGCAGAAAAGAGAAAAGCTTTAAAAATGACAGCCTCAGTCTGACTGGGCAGTGAGTGCCATGTCCAGGTTTTGAAAGGCTGGTGAGTTTGTGAGGTTGGTTTGTTTTTTTTTTTACATTTGTCTTGGTTTTTTTGTGAAGTAGTAAGTCTTCTCACAGTTCTCAGAAGCATTTTGCATAGAGAATTTCTTTTCTTACTCATGGCTTAGCTCTTATCTTGCCCTGCCGCAACTCTGGGTTTGCCGGTTCTCAGAGACCCAGTGGGAGCAGTGCTGAGCTGGTTAAACTGGGTTTCATCAGTTCATGCTATATCCAGAGCCACCGGTGTTGTTTGCCCTGTGTACTGAGCTCCAGCAGGGAGGCACAAGGACTCAGAGCCATGGAAATCAGGCACCCTGTGAGCCAAGGAGCTCAGGCTGTGCTGGCTGCCACAGGGCTGCACCTCCAGAGCGCTGCCAGGACAAGCGCAGAAAATGAGCAGGGTTAACTTCTCTTGCTAATTGCAGGTAGAAAAGAGGCAGCCTGTTTCAATTACAATATAAATTACAACTTTTCCAGTCGTTCATTGGATTCCTGTTGCACTTTCTTCTGAACAGGAGCTACTTAGAGCTTTTTTGCTGTAAAAATTTACTTGCAGAGATAAGTCTTCACTTGTTGATGAGATGTTTAGCCTAAGAAGCTCTTGCCAAAACTAAGACAGAATGAGAACATCAGAAATAGAGAAGAAAATCAGTATTCCATGACTGTTTAGCAAGCAAAACGTTTTGTTTCAAAGCTGGCTTTGTGTGTGTAAATTGTTACTGTTTTAGTATGTATTTGGTCTGAGTTTAAAAAGCTGGAGAGAAATAATCTAATTCTGAGGTAGAGTTGAATCAATTTTTAATGCAAAGGAGCAACATTCGGTACTGAATTGAGGAGAATTGCAGCTGTTTGAATGAAATGCATCCCAATTAAGTCACAACAGCACTTTGAAGAGAAGTGAACCCTGAAAGAGAAATGAGCAGTAATGTGGCACATCCTAACCCTTGAAATTCAAGCACAAAATGCAGAGCTTTTTGGCATTATGAGACGAACTCGCTTTTTGAATCCAGTTGCAAATTCCAATGTTCTGAAATTAGATAAAGTTTTCAGAGGTATTGTTTGTGCGAGTAAACACTCCTACTGCTGTTCCTTGTGATACAGGACTGGATTAAAAGTTCTGAGTACTTTTTGTTGTAGTGACTGAATTACTGTAACTGAAAAAATTGAAAGCAAAGTAGATTTTCAGAAAAATAGCACCACCATGTTGCAGAGATGTTTGTATTCTGATTCTGTTCTTTAATTAGTGGATTGATTGTGTGCCTATGGAGGGGGGGCAGGTATAGAGCAAAACACGGGACACTCCCTCTGGAAAGGTAGAAAATGTAGCGGCAGGATGTTCGCTATGCATTTCCTGCTGCCTTCCTGCCATTTTCGGGACTTGGGCTCTGCTGCATTTTCCTCCCTCATGCTGTTTTCTCCTTTCTAAATGTTTGCTTGTCAGGACACACTAAGTAGTGCTCTTTTAAGCAGAAATGCAGGTATGTCAATATTGTCATAATGTTACTGTTTAATCTAGTAACCTTAGAGAGGACCTTGTTATTTCTGCAGTGCTACTGTTCACCAAAATGATTAGCACTAAACTGAAGTCCATTAAATGTGACCTGTGTGCATAATACAGTAGCACAGGTACTGTAATCTGTAGCTGGGTGTTCATGAATTAATGCTAATCTGCATGCAGTTAAAACAAGCTAAAGGGAAGTGTAAGTGCAAATGTTAGGATATAAATACAACTGATTGGACAAGCTACATCTACTGCAATCTTAACAAGCGACCAAGAGAGCCTATATCACAAATGCTGCTTGTAGTCTTGCTCTTGAAACTTCTTTATAACTTCAAACTCTGTAATCTATTTTGCCTATTCTTCCCCCCGCTCCCTTCAAGAGGAGCACAGGAAGTTCAGCCGTGACATATAAAGGCAGGAAATGTGTAATGAATGAGCCAGGCCAACTCCTTCTGTAGCTATTCTATATGAATATTAATGTTACTTTTGAATGTAAGTTTCTGTTTGTGGTATTATACAACTATTCAAAGTGAAGTCTAATCTTTGGGGTTTTTTTTCCTCCTTAGAGCACAACAATGGAAGAAACAGCTATATGGGAACAACACACAGTGACTCTTCACAGGGTGAGTTCATACAATTGGCTGTGTGTGCCTAATGCAGGATACTGGTAGTTTTTGAAAACAATAGGAAAAAGCCAGATGTCAGGAAGTAAAAGGAAAGGAAACTGTCATATTCCCTTGTTTAAATTTAGAAGTGTTGTAAAAGCTCCATGTGATAGCTCTATTTGTTTGTTGGGCTTCAGAGATAAGCCTGCCTACGAATAACCACGCTAGAAACAAAGCTTTAGATTACATCTGTACCTAACTGAAGGGAGGTAGAAATCTGTGTTCATTCATGGTAGGGCTGTAACTATGCTTGAAAGTTTTAAAACTTTATTTTCAGTGACATAAAACAATGTAATTGCATATAAATAAATGTATTCAAATCTGTCTTATTTGCTTGCTGCTTTCTCAAACCACTGGCTGGAAGCAGTGATTCTGGGTGGTCAGAATGTGTACCCTGCACAAAGGAATGTGTGCTGGGAACCAGTGAATAGCAAGACCGCTTTTGCATTTAGACTCCTCTTGTTTGAGTTACTCCTAAATTGAGTTCTGATGTAGCTATCGTGAAGCTGTACAAGAGAGTCAGTAAGGAATTAATTGCTTAGGAAAAGTCAGAGTGTGATGCCATTTCTGGCAGCAATTTAGTATTAAAGCAGCCACGGAAACATGGTCCAAATAGCTGCATTCATCCCAAAAACAGGGAGATGTGGAAGTGTTGTCTCAAGGGAGCAAGTTATACAATTTGCCTTCAGTTCATCATAGAATAAAGGCGTTTTAAAATTGTAGCACTGGTGGGATGAATGGACCTTGTACAAAAATGCCCATGTGTAGGTCAGCTGGTCAGATAAAATGTTAATTCTCTGTCAGACCTGTTAACTGTTGATTCTAAAGGCTTTAATGTTGTTGATTCAAAGTAACTGTTCGGGTAGGTGCCCTTTTGTGAACACTCAGTTTGACCAGAGGGCTGACAAAGTATCCCATCTCTGTCTGCAGCCACATGATGAAAGGGAAGTATGAGTAAAAATTACAATGTGTAGTGATATTTATCTAATTTATCTAATATCTAATGTTATCTAATTTATCTAATATTCTTAATATTAGATATTTTTAAGTCAACAAGTTTTTTAGCAAGAAGTGTTATTTCTATATATAATTAACTGCCTTTTATATTTTCATCTTGAAACTGTCCAGTCATCCCTGTAATCTCTGTAAACTTCAGGTTTTTTACTCATATTACTGATTAAATAAGTACTGCTTTATAGTCAAACAAAAAATGCCACAGTAATATAAGGTTGGCTCGTAGGCTTGGTGATAGCTCACTTTCCCTTGAAGGGCACCTTTTCCTGGTCAGTTGGAGCAGTAATTTCAGTGACACCAGAAGTGAGACGTTTAGTCCATGCACAAACAAATAATGAAATGCTGTTACTTATATGGTGTTATGTTGAACAAAATTTTAAATAATTGGAAGGGACCAGAGATCTCATTTTTGGTTGGACTTGCAGATAGTCAGAGGTTCTTTTATAGCACTGATGTAAAAGTATAACTGTAATTATAATTTCACTTATGATCTTTTATGTGCCAAAATTCTGCCAACTCTTCTGGTATAACTGTTTTGTTACCTGATTAAGTAGCTCTTACTTAGGTGTTGAAAGCTGATGATAGGTACTGTTAATAACTTCAATAGTATTAATTTAGTCAGTTAAAAACAGTTATTTCCATCTGCCAGATAACAAAACCAAACCCCTTATGCTAATATGAAACAAATATGTGCTTAGAATTACCCTTAACCCTGGGAAGAGGATTTACTGCTGAACTCCAGCACTACTGTCAAAAGACTCATTAGAAAGTTTTTTGAGAAGCAGAGACTAGAATTTCTCACCAAGAGGTTTTGATGCCTTTCTTTACCACCCTTCCAGCTTCCTGGACTGAACTGCTACTTAACTCTTTAAGAGACTGCTACTTAACTCTTAATTGAGACTTAATCTTAACAGTCTCAAACTCAGTTAAAACTTATTAGATAGCTACAGTTACCTTTTATTGAGAGATCTTCTGATACTTAATTGCAAAGTACTCAAGGGAGGAATCATGCACTTTATCACCTGGGTTTTTTTCCTACTTGGAGCTAAGCTCTGTGGGAGATGTGTGTCCTTTCCCCAAAACATAGAAACCAGGTATGTACCTACCTTTTTGACTGTCCCACACTACATTACTGTGAGAAAGTTGAATAGTACAGCTCTTTTTTTTGTGTTTTTTCTGCAACATCTGAATACTTTTTGTTGTAGTGGCTGAATTACGGTTATGACTGAGTGACAGGTGAAGTTCTGATACAAGGATATTTTTTTTAAATGCTGTTTTACTTAAAGTATATATTGGTATCTCGTATAATTTGTAGTGATCGACATCTTGCTATTTCCAGACATGTCTAGGAGCTGGGCTCAGTTTTCAGAGAGCAGTTCTGATAATCAGTTGTCTCTCAAGATGATGGTAGGCAGCAGGATAAAATGGAAAGTAGGTAGGCTGTTTTTTACTGGAAGGTTTTTTGTGACCTTTTAAATCTTCAGAAGAATTTAGGATTTCATTCTTGACTTTGGAGTATTTCTGAAGACCTTGATTTATCTTATTAGAAACTCTGTATCTGACTTGTTTGGCCTGTTAAGTGTTGTCTGTATATGAGACTGCATTGTTTCAGGGCTTCTGGAAGAGAGCATTAAAATATGAAACAGTCATCACCATACTGGTGATTTGATTTGCAAATACACTTTTAAAACGTAGTATGGCAAGCAGCAAGATAAGATTTGCAGTGAGTTTCTGCCCCCCTTAGCTTGATTTTTGTATTTCTTACCATGAGTGGAGAATTTAAAAATATTTTTATTTATGGTGAATGAAAGATAGAGAATATTTAAATCAAATTTGACATAAATGTCTTTGTTATTATCTCTTTTCTCCCTTTCCTTCCCCACCCAAATACAGCGCAAACTAAGTTGTGGTTGTTAAAATAATGGAAAACTAAAAGCAGGAGTGTCATGAGAGTGGAAATATTATGTTTTGATAGGGGTTTTACTAACATTTTTGTGTAGGCTATTATATATTCTCTTTGACTTTAAAAAATAAAACTGAAAAAGCCCCTCAGGTCTGGTCACGAGTGGACATTTGAGAGCCTCCTTCATGGCACCAAGTTTCACTTAATTCTTGCATCCCTGCCACAATTTCTGGTTGATCTGTCTGGGAGGTATTTTGAAAAGAAGTCCATTTATCCTCTAATGAATTAAAATGGATATAAAAGAAGCAGTAAGGTGTGCCCTTCCCCAGTCCCCCACACTTAGACCGACTTCCTTCTTGGCAACAGCATGGACCAACTACTCAACTCCATTTCTGAACACTGAATCTCCAAATCTGTATTTTAATGCTGTTCCTATTCACTCCTCACAGGCAAAACTGAAACATCTTTTTATAACCGTTGTTTTGGGAGGAAATAGGAAACAAGTAGGTTTTGGGCAGTAATTGATGTCCAAAAAACTGAATGTCATGTGTCTTGCAGCCAGATGCAGACTGCCATGTTGCCTCTGCTGTCACTTTTGGGTTATGAAACTCTCTGCTAAAGCTGGGTCATGTTTGTTAAAAAGTCTGGAAAAGAGAAAGTGAAGTCTGCCAGCACAAAGTGTGTGCTCTCTGAAAGAGAGAAGTGAGATTGACCCAAACGTGATCTTTTCCATCCAGTGACTGCATTTTGCATAGTTAAAAATGGCAGAATAAATTCTTGAGTAAAAGACAGCATTTAAATAGTAATATCCTCAAAATGTTTTCTGGGCAGTGATGAAAGAGCTAGATGGTTTGCAGATCGGTTATATTTAGAAAGCTTATTTCCCACCCTCGCTGCTTCCAGGCAGAAATGTAAGCATCATTGTTGGATCTTGAAATATCTAACAGGAATAACTTTTCAGAGGCATTGACCTTGCTGTAGTGGCAGGTCACCCTAGAGGGAAAAGATTGAAGCAAATTACTTTTGTTAAGATGCAGATGATTTGCAAGTGCTGACAAGGTTTTGATGTATTTAATGGTACAAGTGATCTTGGTATTATTTGTAAGAACTGAGCCTGCAGTCATACTACTCTGTGCAGCAATCCTGTCAGTTCCTGAGTGAAGTGAGGTCGAGCTGGGTAAATACCATCATGGGAAAACTCAAAGAAAGTGTTGCAGGAAATGATATAAGGGTTTGAGTTAGAGTTGCAGCTCAGTGGAATGGTTTGTTGTGCTTACTGAAGACTGAGGTCTTGCTGATGACCACCTGAGGTCTAGGCCATAATAATCCAAATGAGAACTCTAGTCTCTTAGTCTAGAGTAGTGACTCCAAAAACCTCTGCCTTCTGAAAGTGTTTCTTTTTAATCTATCCCCTGTTACTGGATTGCATAGCATTGATTGGTTCATTGATCCTGCTTTTCTTTCAAAAACTTGTATTCATCTCATGGGACCTTTTTGTGTTTGGCATGGGAATGCAAATTGTGACTATTAGATATTGGAAAGTAAAAATATTGCTTTTGTTACATTATAGGCCCCTGGATTTGGATTTGGTATTGCAATATCTGGAGGAAGAGATAATCCTCACTTTCAGAGTGGTGAGACATCAATAGTTATTTCTGATGTGCTGAAAGGAGGCCCAGCAGAAGGACTGCTACAGTAAGTGCCAAACTATACCTCGGTTCTGATACAGGGGCATTCATTCATCTTTGTCCGTAGTAGCTTAACCTCCTGATTGCTTTGGGATCAAGTTGTCTGTAACTGTTGGTGTAGCGGGTTTGTAATACAGGCACTTTGCTCAGGGGCACCTATTCACCAATATTTTCTTCTTAGCATAAGGTATTTATACTGTACATTGTGATGTTTTTCATGTAGAGAAAATGACCGTGTTGCAATGGTTAATGGAGTTTCAATGGATAATGTCGAGCATGCATTTGCTGTTCAGCAGCTGAGGAAAAGTGGGAAGAATGCCAAAATTGTAAGTGAATGTCTTGAAGATTTAAAGTTTCATCATTATAGAGTAAAAGTACAATAGTGTAATGTCTGCTATAAAATATGGGCATGATGCAAGGTACTTGAATAACACCTGTGTGATGTTTCAGGTTTAAGTGATAATCATGGCATGTTTATCAAGTGGGTCACTCAGAATGTTTTTTGAAATGTGAATGATGATGATTGCATAGTGTAGCATGGGATAATTCAGACTCCTTTATGGTAAAGTTCTTCTCAGATTGCCAAATTGTGGCAAGTCAGCTTTGTTTAAAATTTGTTTGCTTTGTTGGATGCACTTTTACTGAGTTTTTCAAAGGCTGGCGTATGCTAAAGGACAAGCTGTTCAGGCACTAACACAGTTCTTTTTGTGTTCAGTAAACAGTTTGCCAAAATAAAGTATAATTAACTTAATTCCTATAATTTTGTAGGCTTATTCTAAGTGGTTGGTATTTGAACTTTTGCAAAACAGAACAGGTCATCCCCAAAGGGTAATCCAGCTTTCTATAGAAGTTTGAGGGTTATGTTACAGAAAAATAGCACCAAAAATGCACAATGTTTAGAAGTTTCTTAATGAAAAGAGACTTCTGGGGCTTGTAGAAAAGCTTTTCTGCTGACAGATTTTTAGTGCATTTGTGTGCTTTAATGCAGTTGCAAAAAAAGTGTAATGTTCCACGTTTGTAGATTTGGCAGCAGTTCTTCAAAGCTTACAGAAAGCAATGTGTGGCAAGCTGTGCAGGGCTTTCAGTGTGTTAAATATTTGGTGTGTAGATTTATATTTTTTAAAAAAGTAATTAATGAAAACTTTATGGTAGGACTTGGTTTGGTTCTGTAATGCATAGCAAAGAAATCTCTGAGCAAGGCCTGGCTCATATTGTAGAACCAGCTAAGTTGTACAAACCAACTTTGAACTTCCAGAGTGACTGCTCCCCTTCCTCTGTGTCTTGCATAAACATTTCTTTGGAAGACTGGGAGACTTCAAAGTTGAGGAGAATTACTGTCAAGAGCATACTGAGTATACACTAGATTACATGTTAGCAAAGAAAGGGTTTTAGCAGTGCCAGTAACTGATTTTGTGGTTTTAAGCAAAGAGGGCATTCAAATATGTAGCTCTGAAGACAGAATTTTGTGTTGTGCTACCAAGTCTATTGATTGTTACCCTTTTGCCACTTGTACAAAAACATTGAAAAAGACTAAAATAACTGTAAAAACAGGTTTCTAGTAATCTGTATTGATTGGTCTCCTGTATTAATTTGATATAATTTTATAATGCAGATGCAACCCTTCAGAGCATCCACAAATGCATCTGCATGTTTTGAATGCTGGGATTAGCTTGGCTTCTGACATTTAGTAGCACCATTAGCATTACACAGCCAGAGGCTGATATTTGCTGTTGGGTTGTAGACTATCCGAAGGATGAAGAAAATTCAGATTCCAGTGACTCGACCAGACCCTGAACCAGTGTCTGAAAACGAGGACGACAGCTACGATGAGGAAATCCGGGATCCAAGGAGCAGCCGTGGTGGTCCCAGTGCCAGCAGGAGGCACGAGAAGAGCTGGGTCAGAGATCGCAGCGCGAGCAGGGAGAGGAGCTTGTCTCCGAGGTCAGACAGGAGGTCTGTCACCTCCAGCCAGCCTGCAAAGCCCACCAAAGTCACTCTGGTGAAATCCAGGAAAAATGAAGGTAACTTGTGTGTACATCTCTTGCTAATACTTTTTGCTGGTGTTGTGAAGCCAGCTGCTTCGCTCGGTGTTGGGCTAAAGGCTGTGTGGGCCGAATGAACTGTGCTGTTTCCAGTTTTCCCATTTTATCAGTAGCTGGCTCAAAACTTATAAAGTGCTATTGTATTTCATATTCCAAAATCTGTGTGCTTAGTTAAGGGTAAAGTATTATATAGTGTAAACAAATCCCAACTGCAGCCAACATCTGATAGTCAGCAGCTACATAGCTACACTTTAGCTGAGTCTTCAGTGAGTGTCTTGTTTGGAAGGGGGAAATTTGTAGATAACATCTAAGTGAAGCTGTTGAGCAGCAGTTCTGATTATAGGCAGTGTTAGAAAAAGATTGATATAACGGTGAAGCTATAACATATTCTGCTACAGCACTTTGTGTTGCCTGTGTAAATACTGTATAAAACAGTCTGTGAATCTCTAGATACCTCCCTCTTTTCTACTCTAACTTCATCAGTTTTCTTTTCTCTTTTATTATACAGAGTATGGTCTGCGGTTGGCAAGTCACATATTTGTGAAAGAAATATCACAGGATAGCCTGGCAGCAAGAGATGGCAATATCCAGGAAGGAGATGTTGTACTGAAGGTACAGTATATGGTGGTGGTGGTTGTTCAAAGGCAAAACTCACTGATACAACTCTGCCTAGAACTGGCAGTAACATGATTGAACAAAGAACAAAGATCAGTAACACGATTATAGTTAATAGAAGGTGTGTCACTTTTCATTACAAAGATCAAATTTAATATGAATCCACTTCCCTAAGGAAAGGAAAACTACGACATGTTTTTGGTATTGTTCCTTAAGTGTTTGTTATTCAGACAAATAATGCCCACTGTAAATACATAGTAAAGATTATTTGAAAAAGTATGAAGCTTTACTTAGTTATAAGTAAAATGTTGTGGAACGTTAATACTTGCCTTCAGGTAAATTTTTTTTTTTGGTTGGGGTTTTTTTTAGAAATACCCAGGGGTTAATTTTTTATGCCCCACCCCTAGCAGTATCCAAGGCAAGTGGATGGGGCTTTAAGCATCCTGGTCTAGTGGGAAGTGTCCCTGCCCATGGCAAGGTGGTTGTAACTGGATGGTCTTTGAGGTCCCTTCCAAATGATTTTTTAATTCATACTAACAATTTTTATTTCAAGGTAGTGCTGTGAATGTGTTGGTGCAAATAAATGGACCATTCTTAGCTCAGTTGTGTATAGCAGTGCTGGTTCAGAAAACATAACTAATATTTTACGAGTTTTCTGTTAGTGCTAGGAGCTTTGACTTTGAAAACTGCAAATAATTTTCTTTATTATGCAATATTTTGGATGTGCCTAATGGTCTTCCATTGAATTATGGTAATTTGATTTTTTAACTATTTCTAAATATCATCAGACAGAACACCATTCTTTATGCTGGAGATTCATTGGGGTTTTTTTATGAAGTTTATATCTGTTCTTTTTTCCTGCCCTATTCCAGATAAATGGCACAGTGACGGAAAATATGTCCTTAGCAGATGCCAAAACATTAATAGAAAGGTCAAAAGGCAAATTGAAGATGGTTGTTCAGCGAGATGAACGAGCCACACTCTTGAATGTCCCTGATCTTTCTGACAGTATTCATTCTGCTAATGCTTCAGAAAGAGATGGTGAGTATAAAAATTTGATTTCTAAAGAGGAAAAAACTCCCTGTGTTGTCAAGATAAGAAGTACCTAAGTGGGATGAGAGGGTGGGAAGGAGAAGTTAGGAGTAAGATTGTAATGGGGGTAATTTTTTGTTTGAATGTGATTGAAATCCACACCTTCAAAAACTGTAAAGAAAAAGATACAGTCCCTATTCTTGTGGCTGTTCTTTCAGGAATATTAAATTTGATTTTTGTGTAATAATAAGCATAGATTTAACATCTTCATAAAAATTCTCTGCAAAAGCTTATTCCCATTTAAGCAGGTCATGCCACCATTTAAATTACAGTCATTTCATGAAAAACAACTTTTATTTAACAGACATTTCAGAAATTCAGTCGCTGGCATCAGATCATTCCAACCGATCACATGACAGGCCCCGCCGCAGTCGTTCACGATCTCCTGACCAGAGGTCAGAGCCTTCAGACCATTCCAGACATTCTCCACAGCAGCCCAGCAACGGCAGGTGATGGCAGCGTTGTATTATTTTTAAATCAACTATTTAATGTAACATATAAGTTGCAGGAGTGCTTGGATTTAAATGGTGTAACAAATGTGAAGCAGAACTATGGAGGCAGTAATATGCCATTCTTTGTCTCAAGAGATGCAGATAATAATGATCCAAATACTTTAGACTTGAGGAGAAACTGAACATTTCTTTATTGTTACATTTTTTTTAAACATAATCATAGAGCATGGTTGTATGAATGACAATGTAAGTTTGATAGCAATATATGTTACTGAATAATGTGTAGTTGCATTTTGGTTTTGGAAAGCAGTTAGCTATGAGGAGATTTGAGATGACCTGTAGCACAGTTCCTGTTGCATGTCCAGTCTGGGTAAACTTGTTGATACTTTGCTTTCTTTAGGCATAGGGGTTATCTTATGTCTCTGAATACATTTAATTCCTACAAAACAAGGTGTATTGCACAGCAGATTTAACTTTTGCACTCTACATTTTAATATTTGAACTTGGTAAAAGAGGATTGATCATAATTCTTCAGTATGTGAGTCTAATTTTATAGGAATTCAGAGACAAGTAATGTACTGTATGGTTTGGAATTTTTTCTTCTGCCATATGAAACTTGAGTCCTGAATTACAAATCTGCCCAGTTTTGCATTTCCACAGTTTGGAAATAGACATTCTAATTTCTTGAATTAGTGTTTCAGTGTTGGATTTCAAATTCTACTAAATATTTGAAAAAGAAAAGTTTCTCTTGTGACTGCTCATAATACGATAGAACAGTAATTACAATTGATCTGTGCAAATTCCAAATTCAGAGCCTCTATCTGAAGGTTTTTAGATTCTGTTCAAAAACTCTGAAAAAATGCATTGCAACTGGCCATTTCATTAAAGATATGCCTGATTGCTTATTAATAAAATTGGCTTACCCAAGGGGAAAATAACAGACCTTCAAGGCTCTTAGAGGCTTTTAAAGGTCAATACAACTGCAGAAGAGATTGTACCTGCACATACACCTGCTTGGGGTTATGGGGGTTACAGGTATTTTTGCTTCTCTTTCGTGTACATTGTTCAGAGGGACCACAAGGCATGAAAGCTTGTTTTCAAGTAGGAACTGCATTCATGGAAAAAACTTAAAAGCAGGGTCCCAGAGGCAGGATTTTGACTGTGAAGGTTGTGAGATCTCTGTTATATTTCAAAACTGTATGTCTTGACATGCATTTCTAGTGCAGTCTGATAGGGCTTGCTGGAGGGAGGAACATAAAAAGAAAATCTATCAGAACTATGACTGACTTAGCTTAGTGTTAGTGCTTTCCTGTCCTACTGCAGTGGTTTAGTGGTAGATGGTCACTTCCTGTAGACCAAACTGTTGGAAGAATCAAATCCTCCCCGAGAGAGAACTTTGAAGTTATCTCAACTCTGAATGCATCCGTTATATCTTCTTTATGAGCAAGAGCTACTTTGGCATGGCTTGACTTCCTGTGCAACATGTCCCTTTCAAGATCAGAAAATCTGGGCCCTGAGCCATGTAAAGAAAAACATGTTGAGAGAAACTTCTCTTTGTAATGGTTGTTTGTGTAAGTTTAAATCTACTGTAAGATCAAATTAGTTGTTAACTACTTATTCTTTTTTGAGTTTGGTGGAAAATCTGGAGGAAGAAAAAGGCTTGAGAAAGGGCTGAGGAAGAAATGTGCAAAAAGTCTTCCAACTAAGCTTAAGGAGGATGTTAAAAATGTATTGATGATAATGAGTCTTTATTTAGATACTGTTCTGCCAAGTGTTTGTATGTTAATGAGGAGGGAAGTTCCAGGGGAATCCTCTTAGTCCTTTCATACAAGCTTAAGTACAGACTGACATTTCTGCCTGTGCACCAGAGTACAGAAATCTGTTAACAGAGCTGCTTTAGTATTGCTTTGGGGTCTGGCAGGGTCTTCAATGCTGTCCACCTTTCAGTGTTCCTCACTGGGATGTGCACCAGCCTGCTTGCAATGTTCCTGGATATAGGGTTTCCATAACAATTGGTGTTTGATTATTCTGTCAAAGCATTAAATAGGGCTTTAGTTTTCTTTAGTCTAAAGAAAGTTCGTAGATGTCTCTTGAACAGTCTTCTAAAAACTCAAATTCTAAAGCATTTTTCTTAGTAACAGAAAGGGCTAATTGTGCTTTCTATATAACCTATGAAGAGTTGTACTTAAAGTGCTAGAATGAGCAAAGTCTCTGCACCTAAGCTGGAGAGTACCTCAGGACAAGTTTCACACATCCTTCCTTAGCTATCTGGTCTTACTGCTGGCACTAAGAAGCTGCTGAGCTGGGTAAGCTTTTGGTGTGACCCATCCTAAAGACTGGCATTTAAAGCCAAGTGCTGCCAAACCTGCCAGATGGTATCTCTGGGCTGCTCTTTACTAACTGAATGAACCCCTGCTTAGGAACTCTGTCTCCTATGCTGACTTCCTCACATTGGTATTGGAATAGCAAGAACATCCTCTGGTGTGTTTAACACTTTAACCCCTCAGCAAGAAAGATGTGGTAGTTTGAAGAAATCACTGTGGAGATCATCATTATTTGTGGAAGGATGAGGCTGACTGCTATAATACCATTGTCAATTTATATGTAGCATAAGAGATTGGTTATTCTGTCCATTTACAAAACAAGCTGAAAAATTAGAATGTAAGATAAAAATCAGCTCTATTTTGAATGTCTCTAGGAAGGTGCTATTTTGCTCTTACCCTTCTTATGCTAAAGGGTTTGAGATATGCTAAATACATTTGGAAAAATCCTGCATGTTCATATTTTCCATAATTTTCTGTAGAGACAAACATTGTGTGTTGCAGGTCATCTCTTGTTCTGCAGTAATAGCACTAACATGTCCCTGAATGTATTTTGTAATTTAAAATTGTTTCTGTTAAACGCAGTTTGAAAAAATGTCAGGGAGAGGAAGTGAGGTAAAGGGGGCCCTGACACAGCACAGATGTTAAACAATAGTGTCACAGTGCACACAGTGAACAACACTTTGGTACTGTCTAGCTTATGCACCTAAACTGGAAATCCAAAAGAGTAGTAGGAAAACATCTATCAGTGATGTTTGGGAATGAAGTAGAAGGATAAATGCTTGCTGTTCACTTTCTTACACATAGTGGTTTTTAGCATCCTTTTAATTAGCTGTGGGAGGCTCCAAAAGGGACTTAGTCTGGATAAAAAGAGGCATGAATAGGGATTTTAAAAATTAAACTACTGTGCTTGTTTTTATCAATGACTTAAAATAAGATGACTGTTTATAATGCAAAAGTGCTTCTCTTCACAGTTTGTTGTGGTGATGGGAGTACTTTTCTGTATTCTGTTTGGCTGCCTTTGGGCACATGGTTTTAAAACTGGCAGAGGAATGTACTGAGAAGTTGTAGTAGGTTTTGGCTGAATAGCTAAGCTTTGTTTCTTATATATCAAAACTTTGTTTTGCTTCAGGAAAGCACATTCTATTTGTGTTTTGATTTTTGTGATTTCTTTTATTCTTTACTATACATCTTGGATGAGAAGACTTGCTGGGATCTGTTTTCTGAAGTGATATTTCCATTTCTTGAAGCATTATTTCTGATCAGGATCTTAACAATCTTAACCCCGATGATGGGGATTTGATCCATTTGTGCTTTATGGGCAGTGATGCTCATTGTTGCCCAGTAGCACCACCTAGCTGTTGGTAGTGCAGAACTTCTCTCTTTTTTCCCTCCAGTACAGATCTCTATGAGAGCAAATGGGCTTGCATCTACTGACCAAGCCCTTGTTTTCCTTGAGAAAATACCTTTTTCCCCCCGACGTGGCAAATCAGTCTGGTGTAATATGAAAGGTTGCTATTTGTGTCTGTCATATTTCAAATTTTCAAATATTTAATATATATTAAGTCCTTGCTTATTTGCCAACTCCCAGGAAGAAAACTTTCTTTTTCTAGCTCATTATTAATATTCATCTGTTCCAACCCTATTAAATTATTCAGTGTTCATCAGATAGCAGCGTAGTGGTTAACATTTCAACATGCAGCACATGTTCAGTTCTGCTGTGGTACAATTGGTAGCTTTATCTCAATACAACAATATAAGAATACCTGAATAGAAGTTACCTTCTGTAGAATTTTCCTTGCTTTCATCATTTGAAAACAAGAAGTTACTTTAACATGTCCTAAATTACTTCAGTTTGCACTCAAAGTGTGCAAAAGAAATGCATAAGAAGCAACAAATTGTCTTTTGACTAAAATGTGAGGATGAGAAGCACTCCCCTGTTGTCAAAGCTGTGGATTGAAGGCCTTATCCTCTCTGAGGAGATGAGAAATGAGGAACATATTTCTGCAGGCCTTGGCAGGACTTTGCAAAGATAAAAAGTGCCACACCAGCAGCACTTGTGTTTCAGGGCAGCTGACAAACAAAGGAGCAGATAATTTAGCTTGGTCACAGCAAAACTTAAGAACTAAGTCTAAAAATCCATTATGTCTATAGGAAGGGGTGAGGAAAAGAACATTGTAGTGGATTTTCTTCCTTTCTTCCCTTTGCTTCTCTATTCCTTATGTATCTATCAATATACAGCAGGTGTGTGTGACTTGTGTTTGAAGCAGAGAGGAGTCTGTGTCTGCTGCTCTCTAAACTGCCATACCTAGGGAACTCCTTTGTTAATGTGCTATTAGGGACAAAACACTAGGATTTATAAACGGTAAAAACGGCTAATAATGTGATAGTCTGAGAACAAAACCTTCCTCAATAGTAATGGTGATAGCTTACCCTGAACTTGATGAATGAAAGTATTTATCCTTTAGTCTTAATAGACTGAGATCATAGAAGCAGTTCTGTATGCAGAGTGGAATTTTTTTCTCTAATATAGTCATCGAAGCAGAGAAGATGAGAGAATAACTAAACCAGGAGCTGTCTCTACACCTGTAAAGAATGCAGATGATATTTCTAAAACTGTGGAAGAGGTGACAGTTGAAAGAACTGAAAAACAAACTCCACCACTCCCAGGTAAAAATATTAAAATATATTAATTGTGCATGTCATTAAGAATGGATGACCAGTAAAGACTTAATGTTCTTGCATATTTGTGGAATTACTTTCAAGTCTTAAAACAAACCAAGTCCTAATCATTTTTATTTCTGAATTCAAATAGTCTTTGTAACCATAATCCCATTTACATCTTTAGAGTTTTGGTCCTGAAAACCTAAGTTGTGGGGTCTGTCTTTATATGGGAGTCAGATTTCCGTGTTTAGGATTGTAGTTGTAAGTGATGGTTGTAGTTTTGTACTGATTTCTCAGGCAAGGTTAAAATCTTATCATTTCTGAGTGTTCAATAGTGAATGTGTTCTTATAGGTTACTGTAGCAGTTATAACAATGATGTAGTTAAGCCTGTTTAGAGCTACTGTTCCCAAGATACAACACAAAACACTCCCAAATGCTTTGTTCATGTAGCAGTTAACTACAGTCATGGACCAAGAAGGGAGCTTAACAAATGCAGTACTGCTAATCAAACCAGAAAAAAATTTCATTCCTTGTCCCAAAAGGGAAGGATAAGCTAAATGGCAGCAGATAAAAGCCAGATGGTGTAAAAAATAAAAAAACAAACAAACAAAAGATGCTACAGGACACTGTTCTGGGCAGGCTGGCACTTACAAGATTTTTGTTTACACAATGAGGCACTTCAATGAAGTTACAAGTGGAGAAAGGAGCTGTGCAGATGGTTTAGAGGGAGTTGTTACTGAAAGGCTGGGTGCAATGAGAGAGAACACATTCAAGCTTGAAAAATATTTGAGGACCTAAGGGATGAGCAGTGACACTTCTGCGTGTAGTAGTCAGTAGATTAGTGAAGAACTAGAAGAGTTATGATGTTGATAGACTCTGAAAGATCTTGAAAATAAGAACAGTAGGTTTTCTGATGCAGCAGCCATTATTACAAAGATGGTCATAAGAGGTGACCTCTTACAGGAGTGTTATGAAGAGAGGCAAATGAAGTAGTTTATATTTGCCAAGTTGGAAAACGATGTGGTAGTAGAGATTAGAAAGTTGAATTCTGCATTTCTGTAAGATACTGAAGATTGATAATTGGCATAATACCAATCAAGCCAGATCAGTGACCCTTAAGTGAAATGAGTGATAAATAGTGTGGGGGTTTTGTTGGCTGGTGGGGAAGGAGAAATGTTCTATTCTTACATGAATGGGAAGAGACACATGGAAATACTTAGTTTATGTGGGAGGAGCTGTAGGCCAGTACATAAAGCTAATATTTAAATTAATGTCTGCAGATACAGTTTGCTTGCCCAAGATAAAAAAGTGTAGCAAAGGGCATAATCCTTTAAAAGCCTCATGAAAGCTCCAGGGAGATGAGGATCCTTCCAAGACTGTAATAAAAATATGTTAGAGAAGTGGTTGGAAGAATCTGTGATGGTTTGCTGCTTAGACTAAAGGCAAGGGCAAGATGACTATCATAGCTGATTGTGTCAAAGAAGGGTGGGAGGAAATTATTTGTTGGGAGGGATCATCAAAGGCTTAGCCTAGGAAAGGTTAATTATACACTTGAAGAAAAATATTGTGCTACTGTATGGGAAGGACCAGAGTTACATTAGAAAAAGGCATAATTACCCAACTGTTGCCTGAAATTGCCAATTCCAAACTAGTCTGTTCTGTGATTTAAAAGGAAGATGGTGCAGTTTTAATATCAGGAATATTAGACTAGTTTAAAGTCAGCCTTGTTTGAAATCAAAATTTTTCCAGTGTGCAAAAATGAGCCTTACATAGAAATACTTATAACATGGCCAAGGCTTTATCAGAGAAGAGCCCCTGCCAGTGCTCACTGCTGAGGGAAGCATGCAGTGGCAGTTTCCTCAAAGGAACTCCAGAGAAGCACTACAGCAAAGCCATAGTAAGTGCATAGCCCCAAGGACCACCAGCTGGACCTCAAGGCATGTATATTAGATTGAAGATTTATGCTATTTTCATTTCAAAAATTGAATTCTTGAGTGAAGAGAACCAATGAAAAATGAAGGAGTTAGGGAAGAGAAATCAAGGTTAGAAACAGAAGGATTGAAAGTGGTCTTGGGAGCATGAAGCCTTCTAGTTCTCATCCTTTTGCAGTGTACAAAGTACTTGATGAAGTGCAAAGAAAGTTTGGGAATCTTTACAATTAGTAAAGTACTAATTAGGCCAGTAACCACACTGCTCTAAGTGGCATGATGAGAATGTCTTCTGTTGTAAGTTTTCTAGTATTTTACTTTGAAGTGAGTCTAAGTGGTATGGAGGGAAGGCTACTGAAGAAGTCATTAACTAAGTTAAACTTCACATTTTCATCTTAAAATGACCAAATGGACATTGGAAATCTTTGGTATTTTAATAGAACCAAAGCCAGTGTATGCACAAGGAGGTCAGCCAGATGTGGATTTACCAGTCAGTCCATCTGATGGTCCTTTACCCAATTCAACCCATGAAGATGGAATGCTTCGGTAATGTATCTCTGAACTCTCTTTGAACCTGCCTGGTCCTTAAGCAAACCAAAATTTTATCCAGGGTGGTCAGTAACTTCTATCTGTGCTCTGATATCATGTCCAGTATCCTGTCTTGGCCCTTCTGTTTACAAATTATTAAGATGTGAGATTTATTCCTGAGTCTTGTTGGCACTTACACTGTGTAATATACCATTTTAAAATCTATTAATTTCTATGGAAATTAGTCCTTAGAATAATCAACAGGTGAAAAGGATTTGCTGGGTTTGTCTCTCCCTGGGCACTCTCACTCCTCCATTCCAGTCTCCATCTCCAAAGAGAGGAAAGTTACTGTAGTATATTCTTTACCTTTCATAGTGATTGGAGAGCAGTGAATAAAGGTTACTGCAGAAATGTGCAATGTCCCAGCATGGAAATAAGTCTACTTCAGCTGGGATCTCCTTTATGGACATTAGTGTACATGAGAATTGATTCTAGTTTGGTTTTACCTCAAATTCATTTTGATCTCTTCAGAGCCAAAATAGATCTGTATGCCAGCACAGCTCTTTAAAAGGAAGAATGTTTTTGGAAGAGAGTGTCAGTGTCTCACATAAACACTGAGTGTAAGACAAACAAGGCATACTAAACATGTACATGCAGTGGGTTTTTAGAGTGCTGCTAAGTGAGCATGTTGTAATGCTGCAGCTGATAAGCAGTTAATGGTATGTATAGCAAAATAGCCACTAATTGACTAACAAGCAGATTATTTCTTTGCATGTTTCAAATTCACCAGGATATTTTATGCTATTAAGAAGTAAGTAGGATATTTTCTAAATTTCTAGGCCAAGCATGAAACTGGTAAAGTTCAGAAAAGGAGATAGTGTGGGCTTGCGACTAGCAGGTGGCAATGATGTTGGCATATTTGTAGCTGGTGTTCTGGAAGACAGCCCTGCAGCAAAAGAAGGATTAGAGGAAGGGGACCAGATTCTCAGGGTATGTCAAAACTGTTAACATTACAAATATTTTGTTGTGCCAAAGTAGATTTTCTTTCTGTAGGATTGAGTATTTTGCCCTTGTAGTTCATACGCGGTTTCTTCTGTGTGTATTTATTAGATAACTTACTAGGAAAAATCTCTTTTTACTGTATTGTTGCTAGAAGTTTAGTAAGGTTTTTACATTAAATGTTGTAGACAAATTCAGTTGATAAAGTTGTTTGATTTCATGCTGGGTGTCTAAGTTGTCAGAATGCTTTGTGGGCTACTGATATATATATATATATATATATATATATATATATACTGATATATATAGGTGTTCCATAATGAGTATAACATGAACAGCTACCTAGTATGCTGGAAGCTGTGCTTTTATGGAGAAATAAAGTGTGACTATTTAGAGGTACAAGATGCATTTTGAAATACATGCACTTGGTATGTATGAAATAGAGTAAGAAAAAAATCATAGCAATAGATTCAGATTTTCTATTGTATAATTATATCTCTTTAATAATGTCATATGCTAAATCAAACTGATTGCTTCATTGATACCAGGTAAATAATGTAGATTTCACAAATATCATCAGAGAAGAAGCTGTCCTTTTTTTGCTTGATCTTCCTAAAGGCGAAGAAGTAACCATTTTGGCACAGAAGAAAAAAGACGGTAAATATTTGTGTATTGGAAATGATGTAGTAGACTGCTTAGAACAGCATTAAAAAGTCCAGTGAACAATAACTAACTGCTAGCTTGCAGGAAATTGGCACTTCAGACTATTGAGTCCTTTTGGCTTTGGGGTAGGTGGCCACTACAAATGGAATAGAGACTGATGGTGTTGCCAGTATGTACACACACACACACACCCTAAACAAACAAACAAAATATAAAAAAAAAAAAAGTCCTCTTCAGGAATAACCCCTATCACCTAAGTAATGTCTTGGCATTATCCTTAGAGGAAGTAGAAGAGTCAGTTGTAGTGATGCCATTGAAAATGAGTGATTATGCTGATGTGTTTGTACATACAAAATATTCTCAAGATTAATTCCTTCTGGGGCAAATGAAGTAAGCTCGCACTAGGCTCAAATTTTTGACTATAGAAGTTGAATTTATGTTGGAAGAGTTTACTATAAATAGTTATGCTGCTTAAAATAGATCATCTGTGAGACATTAAGGCTTCTCGAAGTAATGTACATTTAGAACAAGGAGAATTAAGGTGAGGCATTGCTTTGTGTAATTCTTGTGAGCATTATAACATCACTTGAAGTTATGTAACACTTGATATTTTGGGGGTTTTCTTCCTTCTTTCAGTTTATCGTCGCATTGTTGAGTCTGATGTAGGGGATTCTTTCTATATCAGAACTCATTTTGAATATGAGAAGGAATCTCCTTATGGACTAAGTTTCAATAAAGGTGAAGTGTTCCGGGTGGTGGACACTCTGTACAACGGCAAACTGGGCTCGTGGCTGGCCATTCGAATTGGGAAGAATCATAAGGAAGTGGAAAGAGGTATCATACCTAACAAAAACAGGTACGATTCTGCAGTAATTAAATTGCTGGTTCAAACCCACAGTTTTAAATGGTATCTGTATAATGAATGACTGGACTTCCTTTCAGGTTTATAAAATTGGTTCAGTTAGAAAAAGTGACAAATTGTAAAACATACTGAATTAAAATATCTGTGGATTTGCTTTTGATTTTGCACAGTCCTTGAATAAAGTTTCTTGTCAATACAAGAGACAAGGATATAATAAGTTTTAGAAATGTGATACCAGGCTTAGTAGTTGTCTTGTAGTTCATAATACAACAAAATCTTGGCTCAGCCAGTGGCAGAGATTTTTTGAGAGTGTAAGCTTGTTAGTCAGGCATTACTTCAGAAGCTGACTTCTTGGTAACTGGGATTTGTTGTCACCTCAGAGCTGAGCAGCTGGCTAGTGTACAGTACACACTTCCAAAGACAGCAGGAGGAGATCGAGCAGACTTTTGGAGATTCCGAGGCTTACGAAGCTCAAAAAGAAATCTCCGGAAAAGTAGAGAAGATCTTTCTGCCCAACCTGTTCAGACGAAGTTTCCTGCCTATGAAAGAGTTGTTCTTCGGGAAGGTATGGCTGTACTCTTAACTGCACATTACAGGTTTGCGTGGTTTTGTTTGGAAAAGCCAATGTAGTTAAGTATATCTTCCATTTGGTTTAAGCAAACAATATATATTGACTTTTCTTTTTCCTTCAATTCTAGCTGGGTTTCTCAGACCTGTAACCATTTTTGGTCCAATAGCTGATGTTGCACGGGAGAAACTTGCTAGAGAAGAACCAGATATCTTTCAAATTGCAAGTAAGTGTGAGATGAGGTTTTTCTGCAGTTAGGAAATAGGTTTTTTTTGGTTAGATTGTTTCCACATTATTTCTTTAGTTAGCATATTTAACAAGACATTGACAATGTAAAGGAACAGACTAAATGTAAATGCTTCTACTACAGTGCTGCTGATAATTCTCTGAAGAAATATTAGTTCTATTTATAGCTGCCTCAAATTTCATTTGAATTCTGTACCTTATCCTGTATCTAAGTGCTTTTGTAAAGTTATGATTTTTATGGCCATAATGGTGGGTAGACTTTGATGTATGATATGTGATCAGGAGTCTCTTCAAGCTGAATTGACAGCTTGAGCTATGAAATGGTTTGTTTTATCTTAATAAGGGAATGTAGAATATGTTGTAAATTTACAGTAGATTTTTACTGTGTTCTCTTTACCAGAAAGTGAACCAAGAGATGCTGGTACTGACCAACGTAGTTCTGGCATTATTCGTCTCCATACTATAAAGCAGATAATCGATAGAGTAAGTCTTCTACTGTCACTGGACTTGTAACACAAGAAAAGTAAAACTGATAACATGAGGTAGTGTTGGGTGTTTTAAATGTAGAATGGTAACTTACTGTGTTTGCTTTAAAAATAACTTTCTCATCACTCTGGTTAATAAGAGAAACCCCACCACCCTTTTTCTCCATATTAATAACTTCAGCCTGGATGTACTTCTAGGCCTTGTTCCAGAGGCTGTTGTCCTCTCTCCATTAAGGCTCTTTTAAGCTGTTTCCTCTTTCATTTAAAGCCATGGTGTGACACTATAGCTAGAGATGGTTACTTTGTGTGGAGTTGTCTGTTTTGCTGCACCTGGGTGTACAAATAGATCACTTGACATAATTCTTTTGTGTGAGGACTAGGAAAAGGTTCTTCCACCTCCCTTCCTTAAAATACTTAAAACCTCTACCATTAGTGCATTATATGAGGCTTACCTATTTATTTCCTTACTTAAAAACAAACTGGAAGAGTTTCAGATGCTGAAGTATGAGAGGGGAAAAACGCTATTATAGCAGCAAAGTCAGTATGCTTCATGCTGTGTGCCTGATTGCATTGAATGAGAGCCGGCCAAGTTCTGCATTCACAGTGTTGGGGTTTTTTTTGTAAAAAGGAAGATAAAAGTGTGTAATGTCTTGTGTTTCAGTTTTTGGTTTTATCCTATTTACAGAATGCTGACAGGAAACTGCTTATTTTTATTTCAGCATCTGCTTACTTTGACGAAAATTTTTAAAAAATAGAATTAAATGTAAAAAATCCTAGAGTTATACAGTGGGTCCTACAGTTCAAAATGTATATGCCTATTTAGGCTGGTATTGGAATTGGTTTGGTTTTTATTAAAATAGGAGAGGGATTTATGTCAATACTTTGAAACAATGAATTCTGTAAAAGTAATACAAAATCAGTTTGTAAAGTATGTTTGAAAATTTTCATGTAGGACACAAATGATTCACTTTCTTGCCTCTGTCCTTTTTGTCACTACAGGACAAACATGCTTTATTAGATGTCACTCCCAATGCAGTGGACCGTCTGAATTATGCCCAGTGGTATCCAATTGTAGTGTTCCTAAATCCTGATTCTAAGCAGGGAGTAAAGACCATGAGAATGAGGTTGTGCCCAGAATCACGAAAAAGTGCCAGAAAGCTGTATGAAAGAGCTCACAAGCTCCGCAAAAATAATCACCATCTCTTCACAAGTAAGTAATTAGACAGACTGGATTAGACTTTCTGACAGAGAAGGGGAGGCAAGATGAGAAAAGCTTCTACCTCCAGAATTTTCTGCAAATGGAGCAGGTCAAGCAGTGATGGACTTTTTCAGGCTTCACCATTCAATAACCAGTAGTTAATTGGTGTGTGCATCATTTGCACATGACTGCACAAATTTGAAGCAATCTGAAACATCAAAATGACATTTCTAATAGGTCTTGTGGCTTTGCAGGATCATCAGCCAAAATCAAAACTTGAATAAATAGGAAAATGATGTAACTTTATTGTTTTAGTCTGGCTAAACTCAGGCCTCTCTTTATTCTAAGCTACTGTTAATTTAGCATTTCCTGTGTTAATTTCCACGTCCCAAACCACATCAGGCCTTAAGGTTGCTTGGATACTAATGTTTACATTACTATTTAAATCTCATAGTTTTAACCTACCAGTTTATATTGCTTTTATTACTCGTGGTATAAATCCTTCTTGTAGTTCTGCAGAAATCATAAATCAAACTAATCTGCTGTACTTCTAGCTACCATTAACTTGAATTCAATGAATGAAGGATGGTATGGAGCTCTTAAGGAAGCAATTCAGCAACAACAGAACCAGCTAGTGTGGGTTTCAGAAGGAAAGGTAAGAAATAATGTTTGGGGGGAAATGGAAAAACAGTGTTCATGAGAGATTTTCTGTGAAGATCTAAAGCAGTAATGCCTCCTGGCTGTGTGAGCTGCCTAAAGCTGATTTCTCTCTACATTAGAGCACTTACTCTGTTAATGAGAGCTGTACATTTGTCCTTATGCATGTAGCAGTGTAGTAAGGGAGCATTTCCTCACTGGCATTTTTAACTGGAGAATATATTAATGCTGTGAAGATTTTGCAGGGATTGGATGGGTTTTCATCAAAGAACATCTGGGAATTTCACTGCAGGGGTACTCAGGACTATGATAGCCTGGTGATGGAATGAGTTTTTCATTATTATAAGATCAAGTGGCATATTCATGTTCTTTCTGAGAACAGTTGTGAGAAAACACATGCGAAACCACAAGTTAGTATTCTATGTTCCCCACTAAAACTCCACTTACCTTCTTGAGCTGCATGTTACTCTATGCACATTAGATCCATCCTCTTGAAGAACTATTATCAAGTCTCGTGCCAGCTAAAAGTAAGCAAATGATGAATCAGCTATTGCTGTGGGTTTCTTAATTAGATCTGGATTAGATCCTAGCTCCTTATATGTGCCTGCAAAGTGATGATTCTGAAAGCATAATACCATTTTAAAGTGCAGTTCTGTATTTTTGCAAGCACTTTGGTCTCTGTGAACACTGTACTGTCCCTTGCTCCCTTACACTGACAGTCGTCTGGTCCCTTAGTAAAATGATTCAAAGAACTAGGCTGCAGATAAGTCTTCTAGGTCTAAGCTTAACATATTCAGTGATGGAAACCCGATTCCTTGTCCCCTGTGATGATAATAATACTGGATTTGGTAAAACTCCCACATTCTACAGTGCAAGAGAAGGGTGTTCTTTAAAAGGTATTTCAATAAACGTGTACCCTAATTTTGTTTGCCACAGGCAGATGGTGCTACAAGTGATGATCTTGATTTACACGATGACCGCCTTTCTTACCTCTCCGCTCCCGGCAGTGAGTATTCCATGTACAGCACAGACAGCAGACACACGTCTGACTATGAAGACACAGACACAGAAGGGGGTGCTTACACTGATCAAGAACTGGATGAAACTCTGAATGATGAGGTTGGGACTCCTCCTGAATCTGCTATTACACGCTCCTCTGAACCTGTTCGAGAGGATTCTTCTGGAATGCATCATGAGACTCAGACTTACCCTGCTTATGCATCTCAAGCTCAGCCACAGCCAAATCTCAGAATAGACTCTTCAGGATTTAAAGCAACTACTACTCAGCCGGTAAGAAAGTCATTTTATACACTGACCACTGTACACTGACTTCAGGTTGCAAGTTCTCTTGAATAAGAAATGTCCATTGATATTCTGCTTACCAGTGTTGTGTTTGCATACAAGAATCTGTCAGCAGCAGCAGTACATTACAGTGAATTGGAGAATCACCTTGCCCTGCTTGTTTTAGTGACTCATTGACAGGAGGGGGATTGAAGTACCATTGTACTTTGATTAAATGTTTTGCTTTTATAATCCTCAACCTAATGAATTTCTGGAAGTGCTAGTGCATGATACTATCAGTACATTTCATTCTACATCTAGCTGCATTGGTCAGAGCATCACTTAAATTATTTTAATATAAATCAAAAAGTCATGCATTGATTCAATAGCAGTATATTTAAAATATTTTAAACACTTCACAGAAAGCAGAAGCCTCACCTGCAGTCCCTTACCTTTCCCCGTCGCCTGAATCAAACCCTGCAACCTCATCAGCCTCTGCAGTAAATGCTAATGTAAACCTAAGTAATGTCAGACTGGAGGAGCCTACTGCTGCTCCTTACAACTCTTACCAACCACAAGCGGGCCCCTTAAGAGCACCGAGTACTGAGGGAGCTCATGTAGTACTAAGAGACCAAGAGCCATCATCCTTACCGCCGCATATAGATCCAGCAAAGGTACCTGTGCCACATTGTTGTGCTGATTTCCTGCTATACATCAAGCTAGCATATGATCTTTGTTTTGCCCTCATTTGAAGAATTCCTTCTAATTTTTTGTTCGTCTAAGAGAATCATGCAGGTTACGAAAAACACTTCATCTGAATTGCTAAGCATCATTTAATGTTTTGTGTGCATGGCTTCAAACTCTGTCCTTTTCACTTCTCAAACACCTGACTTTTTAAAAAAGGCTGCATTCTGTATTTTGATTTTACTTTACATGTGACTTCCTTAGACTGTCAACGTTCTCCTGTTAATGAGGCCTCGACAAAAATCTTATTTCCGTAAAATTTAAATCATGCCATATTGTTGATCATGAGGTTGAGTACTATTTGTTGAGTGACTTTATATACTTCTTCAGCAATGCTAGAACTATCTTAGTGTATTTATATATTTCACTTCCACTCTTTCCACATTCTGAAAAAAAGCGTGTGCTTTATTTTCCCTGACCACCAAACCCCAGACATGAGGCTATTACCTTGGTCTTTCTCTTTAATCTACTCTTCTAATCTAGGCTTCTTAAAAATATGACTAAAAGGGATCTCTTGAATCACCAAGTTCAGCTTCCTCTCGTTGCAAACCATCCGCATCAAATTATTCTGCTTTTAAACAAAATTAAAGCAAATATTTAAAACCTGTGTTTGTTTCAAATACTACCTTTCAACTGCTGCTACTCTTTATTTTAGCTGAGAAGTGTCTCTCTCTAACAGGTGTACCGGAAGGATCCATACATTAATGAAGAAGCGTCCAGACAAACCTATGTCTTAAAACAGCCAGCAATTAATCACCCAGTACAGAGACAGGAAAGAGACCCAAATCTGATCTATGAATCCCAAGCTCAATATGCAGAAAAACAACCGAGTAGGGATTATGAACAGTCAACATATAGGTATGACTCTACAAACTATGTGGATCAATTTTCTCGTGGTTATGACCCTCGCCTACATTATGACGACCGTGTGCCTCCCTATGAGGATCACTGGACATATTATGAGGACAAGCAGCCCTATAACCAAACAAGAACAGCTTATGAAAACCAGCCTCCTAGGGATCTCGATTCCAGACAAAATCTAGAAGAGAGCACAGAACGCAGCTATTACCCAGCACAACCTCGTTTTGAGGAGCCCCCTGCAATGAGCTATGACAGCAGACCTCGCTACGAGCATGCACCCAAAAACTTCAGCTTGCCACAAGTGCGATACGAGGATCAACACACGGTTGGATACGACACCCACGGTCGATACAAACCAGAAGCTCAGCCATACCAGTCAGCCATATCTCGATCTCCTGAACCCAAGCAGTACTTTGATCCACACATAAGAGGCTATGAACAAGGACCTCCTCAAGCTTATAATGCTAAAGCTGGACAGTATGAGTCTTCTCATAGCACTTCAGGTGTTTCTCTTCCTCCTCCCCCTTCATCACAAACCAAACCAGAAGTTTTGCCTTCCAACAGTAAACCACTGCCTACACCACCATCCCTAGCTGAGGAAGAAGAAGATCCAGCCATGAAACCACAGTCTGTGCGAAGTAGGGTTAAGATATTTGAAAGGAGAAGATCTCCATCTTTGGAAAAAATGAAGGACACAAGTGATACATCAGCTGTCAAGGTAAGTCATTTAAGTTTTTTAGTTCCTGCCTTTTTGCTAATGAGACTGCACTGCAAGAAGTAAAATATTGTCTCAGAAGCAAAGCTTTACTGCTTGTGAAATATTGCCTTTTAACAACCTAAATGGGGTATGTTTTAAAAGCAGAACCTGAACACTTCTTGTGAAAACACTGCCAGGGGTCTTGCTATACTGGAAACTCCTCTGATTCTTCTTTTGCTAGTAGTTGTTTTTTCTTTTGGAGAAAGGGAAGGTATTCTTAGTTTCCTTAATCATAAAGTGCTTTATCTTTCTAAATGTTAGAATTTAAGAGAATATGCTGTGTTTTTCTTTACAGCCTCCAGAACTAGCACCTAAGCCTGCACTCACAAGTGTGAGTGGTCCAAAACCAACTACTCAAAGCCAGTATGAGCACGAGAAAACAACCTACAGGTAGATGCACAACTGATAAAATTTAGTTTTCAAAATGAGTTTAGAATATTCAAAAACACATCTTAGCGTGCTTCAAATTGCAAACTGCAGAGGAGTCAGAGTATGTCAGTATGGTTTGTTTATCAATAGTGAAGCAGGGCATGAAGTCAGTTCTCATGGGTGTGACTGCTGGGAGGTGGGGGAAAGATACTTAGTTTCTTCCTCAAAAAGTGCTGAGAAATCATTGTATCTCTGTTCTACTTTCTTCTATCTTTAATTGAGCTAATTAGAAAGCAAAACAAAAGGGAAAAGGTAAGATATAAGGGAAATAAGGATTTTCTTTCCTTACGGTATGCCAGAACTTCTAATTTCCTTCCAATATAGGTAAAAAGGCAAGGTATGCAATTAAAAGAATTACATTTGCATTGCTTTATTACTAGCTAGGTTAAAAAATAGAATTGTAATTTGGTCACTTACGCTGGTTCAACTGGGCAAGGCAACTGTATATTATTCTTTTTGCTTAGGGCCCCAGAACCACAGAGACCTCAAGTGAAGCCACCTGAAGATATTGTGCGTTCCAATCATTATGATCCTGAGGAAGATGAGGAGTATTACCGGAAGCAGCTCTCCTACTTCGATCGCAGGAGTTTTGAAAATAAGCCATCGGCGCAGGTTGCTGCCAGCCATCATTCTGAGCCCACCAAACCAATACATTCACAGAATCAGCTGAATTTCAGCAATTATTCTAAGTAAGTTTGGGTTCTTTGGTTTTTTAAATTTGAAAAAGGAGGGGGCATCTAGGACTAAAACTGAAATTCTGCCCATGTTCAATGGAGTCAGGGACTTGTGGTACTGAAATGAAATTTGGTATTCATGAAGTCCTGAGTTTCTGTTTAGGTGTAGCCTTACTTTAAAAACACATACCTCTATAACTTCTAATTTTGGTAAATTAATCACTTTTGCAGGTATCAGGTCCTTCAACATGTTACTTTTACGTACTGCTTAACTAGCATACAATCATAGAATTGTTTAGGTTGGAAGAGACCACTAAGATCGAGTCCAACCATAATCTAGCACTGCAAAGGCCTACAACTTACATCAGTCCCTAAGTGCCACATCTACACATCTTTCCATCTCCAGGGATGGTGACTCCATGACTTCCCTGGGCAGCCTGTTTCAATGTCTGATAGCCCTTTCAGTGAAGAAATATTTCCCAATATCTGACCTAAACTCCTCCAGCACAATTTGAGGTCACTTCCTCTTGTCCTGTCACTTCTTACCCGGGAGAAGAGGCTGAATCCTACCTGGCTATGATCTTCTTTTAGTGAGCTGTAGATTGATAATGTCTCTCCTGAGCCTCCTCCAGGCTGAGCTCCCCAAGCTCCCTCAGCTGCAACTCACATGATTTGTGCTCCAGACCCTTCCCCAGCCCTGTTGCCCTTTTCTGGACCTGCTCAATGTCCTCCTTGCTGTGAGAGGCCCAGAACTGGACACAGCACTCAAGGTGTGGCCTCAGCAGTCGCCAGCACAGGGGGATGGTCACTGCATGGGTCCTGCTGGACACACCACGGCTGGTCCAGGCCAGGTGCCTTTGGCCACCTGGGCACACCTGGCTCATGTTCAGCTGCTGTTGACCAGCACCCCCAGGGCCTTTTGCAGCTTTCCAGCCCCTCTGCCCCAGCCTGTGGCACTGCAGGGGTTGGTGTGAGCCAAGGGCAGGACCCAGCCCTGGGCCTTGCTGAACCTCACACAGTTGGCCTCAGCCACTGATCCTGCCTGTCCAGATCCCTCTGCAGAGCTTTCCTACCCTCCAGCAAATGAACACTCCTTAATTTGGAGTCACCTGTGAACTTACTGGGGGAGTGCTCTCAATCCCCTCATCAAGATCATTGATTGTGTTCTGTTTATTATCATTAGCAGGACATAATAAAGCATTTTCTTAGTCTAGTAGTAGTGCTTACGCATCCTTCAAAACAAAGGTTTTGACTTATTCCAGTACTGAATGCATTTGTTCTTGTGCATGTTAGCCATGTTTGACATTAGGAAACTGAGCCTTTAGGGAATATTGCTGAGGCCAGAAATTAATCTGTTGATGGAAACATCTGTTTCCTGTATTGTTTTGTTTCCTTGAATTGGAACATTTTTATACAGAAATTGTGTGAAAGATCATACGCAGATTTTGCTCAGGTAAAGAGCTGGCTATTTTGGAGGATAGTATTCAAACCTTTTGAATACTCTCCACAGTTAATTAAATCTTTAAATTTGTTTTTAAATTATTTTTTTTTGAAACAACAAGTTTTGTTTTGAAATAACAGGATGTTTGTAGATGTTACTGTGAAAAGCCACCTTGGCTTGCTGCATGCAGCCTGAAAATCAGGTGTTTTTGAGGGCTTTATTTGTATTCCTGCTTGAAACATGGACTATTCAGGTCAAGCTGAAAATATGGCAGCCTTAATGTAAATGAGATCTTTAGAATGATAGCTGTAGTTTTATAATGTTGAGTGCATGTGCAAGGTATCTTCCATGTACTTGATACACCATGTTCCAGTGCTTGTCTTAAAGGATTTGAGCTGGGACTTGGGAATCCAGTTATTATTTGTTTGGTCATTGTCTGTGATCTTCCACTGTCTTTGTGACCTGAGAATGTTGGAATGCTTCAAAAAGCTTGATAGGTTTTAAATGTTTCACTTTTTTTCCCCCTAATGATGTGTATATTGGGTGTCTGTAACCAGTCCTGATTTGCAGGCAAGGATGCTTCTTATCCTTCCTTTTCATTTACCCAGTGTCTTCTGGTGGAAAGACGAGAGCTTAGCTGTTCTGCTCTCTGGGCATCATAGGCACAGACCTAAGAAAGCTGTCCTGACTGGCCTCACAGTAGTAATTTTCAAAATTCCACTCTCACATAAAAAACCAGTGTTACCCACAGATGATCCATTTTGGTGTTGCCATTGAAAATGCAAGTCACGCTTTGGGAGAAGTGTTGTGAGCATTCATCAAGTAATTGTGAGGATTGTAAATTTTTTCAGGTGGAGAGTGTCAAAAGCTTTCATTGTACATTTGTTATTCTTCAGTGTTGTCATGGTGGAAAGCATGAGAGACAAACACAACCACTGAATTTTTGGTGCAGAACAGCTCATGGTTGAGAGAGATTCTTCTGTATTTCTACCTACTGCTTCTGTCTGCAGTGTCACTTGTATTCTTTGGCTGCTCACTTGTGGTTTTGTTTGGATCATGAGTTAGTGTATAACTTCAGGGCTTGTATGTATGGGAAGGTGACCTCTTACTGCCACAGAGGAGTAAGATAATACTGGTTTCAAGGCTGACAATTTCATGTATCATGTGGGACAAACATGTGTTGTGTTTTTGCTTTGTGAAAGAATGTAACCCTTAACAGGAAGGGCCAGACATGGGAAAGAAAATTTACCCAGGGTAGTCCAGTGCAAATAGACAAATACTAAAATATTAATGTAAGTGGAAAGAGATAAACAAGAATGCTGCTCAGTTGGACAGTACTGCCTCTAGTACACTGCAGTGTCCTTGTGTGGAAACACAAACCCATTGCTATCTTGAGAAAGCGTTCATGTTTAGGACTTTCCTTTAACCAGCTTCCACGTTGTTCCTGTTACTTGCTCAGTATTAATCTTTTTTCCCAGTGAATTTATATGGTAATTGCTATTCTGTGAATAACTCTTCTAAAAATAAACAGGACTAAATTTGGATTATACAGGAACTGTTGATTATGCAATCTCTTTCTTCTGAATAATCCATATAATGTATTCTGGGTACAGAGGACAGATTTTATTTATTCATGAGCAATAGCTACAACTTTCTTAATGTTAAATATTAATGTGAAACATCAAATTATGTAAAGTTCTTTGCCACTGAGTAAAGATGGTGACAATCCATGTTTTTCCCACTACAAATTATTTTACTGTTTTATTTTGTTGGGGGTTTATTTTCATAATTTCAGAAATTCACGCCATTGCTAAAGCTGCTTTGTAGGGATAATGCCACATCTGCATGTTACAGTTGTCAGGAACTGCAGAATAAGGGGTAGTTTCTCTTGCTGTGAGAAAATAGTAGAACCTGTAAATGGGTGTGTTTCAGTGTTCAAGCAATTTGAGGCAGATATCCCCATGGCTGAGAGTAGTGGATTTGTTGCTGCTTGGATCAATGGAGTTACCTGCTTTTGCTGCTTGACGTGCTGCAGAGTCAGGTAACTTTGTGAATGTCTGTTCTGAGCAGGGTTAAGAGTGGTCTCAGAAGCAGCTGCAGCCTCAGCTGGGGAGGCAGTGAGGAGCAGCATCCAGCCTCCTGAGTGTCTGTTAGCTGGAGTCTATTGAGCATCAGCAAAGCAGTTGCTGTTGCACCCGTAGGCTTATAACCTGGGTCCCACTGGTTCATTCTAGGGGTTTATTTCTGCTTCCTTTCAAATTAAAGTAGTAAATTTGTAATGAAGGTGAAGTGGGAGATAGGTTAGAAAGCAGCCTATCTATAATTAGGAAAATTCTGATTATACCCTTAGGAGCTGTAAGGGATCACTTTGGCTGCATACAGGTTCTGAGCAGTGGGGATGGAATTGTGTCAGACACTTGGTCAGGAGCCTGTGACAGAATGTGCTTCATACTAAACACAACCTTGTTCTCCCTTCATCAAAAGGTGTACTACCCTTCCCCATTTGTTTGTCCCCTGGGACACTGATATGCAATTCCGATCAGTGTGGAGTGTGTTGGGCTTTTCCTGTGGGCTTTTGCAGAGCTGCCCTCCCCTGGTTGCTATCTCCATCTGGGAAGCAGTGATTTCAGGTGGGCACTTTCTTGAGAGAGCAGCTATTACCCACCTGGAGTAAAGGCAACAGGGAGTGAGCATACAGTAATGGCTCCTGTTGCTGGATAAATGTGGCTTTATATAAAATCAGTGGGAATGGAAGCTTTGAGATAGATCTAAAATAATCTCTTTTTTGCAACTCTGGTTTTAGAGGTATGTTCATACAAATGCTGTTTAGATCACTCATCTTCTCATTCATGTGATGATCAAGCAGACTTTCAAAAGTTTCCAGCCTTTTTATAGTTTCATAGCATACTCCTCTAAAGTGCCAAGATGGTTGGCATCTAGAATTGTTGCTTGTTAAATATTTGTGACCATACAGAAAGTGAAGGAATGAGGGAAAGCTGTCCTCATGTACAAGTACATGTACATGTATTTTCTTGCTACATGTAAGCAAGGTAAGTGTTAAAAATCCAGGGAAGTCATCAGTATACTTATGGTTCTCTGTCTCTCCTAGTATTTGGAAACAGTTCTAAGATGTCCTTTTAGATACTGTTGAACACAACCAGAAACATTTTATGGTGTGGGCTCTCTACTGGATGAGCAGATAGTGCTGGAGAAGCAGTTGCTGTCAATGTACGCTCCGTACATGATCTGCAGTACAATACAAAGCTACTGTCATTCTGTCAGTGTTATGACTGAAGAAGTTGTTTCAAACTGGACTATGTTGAGAGGTTGTTCATTTCTTTCAATGCATAGAATAATTTTGTTTGTACAGATTGTAACAAATGGCTTAGCGTAATCTCATTCTTACTTTTAATACCTGCCAATACAAGATCTTGACTACCTTCTAATTCACTGACCCAATCTCATTGAATATAGTATGTGATCAATGTAAACATGCATATGGTAAAGGTTTTGTCAGAAATATCTCTGTGAATAGTGTCTCTGTTTCAACAACCTTGTCATATGACAGCTGCTAGGACTAACATAAAAAGTGTGAAGAAGTAATATGCTCAAGATAGAATGACTATTTTCTTTCATTCTTCTATTGCTGTTTGCTTTGCCATCACCTAGATTTCTTGGCTCTTACACTAGCTATGACTACTTGAAAAGGAACATCAAGTGGTAAGACTGTTGTTGATGTGAGGATGTTTTCAGGTGTCCTCTCACTGTTACATTTCATCACAGGCATTATGTGCACTTAAAATTTGAAACACACAAATTCTGGAAGCGCAATAAGTACTATTGCGGTCCAAAATTACAAAGGTGTTTGTGAAATCAATCATTTTCTGAAGTAAATCCGTGGATAAATATTTCTAGCATAAGAAAAATGCTTTGAAAATAAGAATTTAAAGTTACATACACTATGCACATAAAGCTAGTGAAGCTTAAGCTGATTACATTTCTAATTAAGATGGCATTGTTCAAATACTAGGTGTATTTAAAGAAGTTATACTTGAATCCATTGTCCTTTTGGCTAATTATGCTTTTCAAAAAAAAAACCTAAAAAGAAGTGGGTTTATTTTTTTTTACAAGACCCATGAAATTAGAGAACGTTCTTTCATTGAAGTTACTCCAAATGAAGTTGAAAAATTAATAAAATTAATAGGCAATTATGCAAATACACCTGAAATGTCATCTGCCTTTTGTTTGCCTTGGTTTGTGTTACTAATCTTCTAAAGGTCAATGTTGTCTGAATCTCTTGTGCTTATCAATAAATGTTTTTATACTTGAGACAGGCTACTCAAGAAAATAATGTTTTGATGTTTATAGGAAGAGATGGAAATCAGGTGATCATAGAAGACAAAAAATAGCAGTGAATGCAGGAGCTGTGAGGTAACCAAACAGTCAAATGTTTGTTTTTTAATTCTGTTTCAACAGGGGGAAACCAACTGATACTGAATCACTGGATAGACCTGTTGGTGAAAAACGCTATGAGCCAATCCCTCAAGTTACAACTCCTCCTCCTGCTCCTTCAGTCCAGTACACACAGCCACAGTCAATTAACAGTCCTGTCCTGTCTCTCCCAGCACACCACAAGCCTGCACTTTCTGAAGGTGAGCAGTTACAAAGCTGACCATTGTGGGAACAGCTATTGCTTGTCAGGTGCTTACAGGGTTGCTTCAGCACATCTACATGGGTAACTATGTTGTTCTCTAACTGAAATGTGGAATAATTATTATTGAGAATAGTTTTTTATTGTAGTGAGATTGAATTTTATGAAATTATTTTGTGATTCTCTCTGAAACTAGGTAGCTTCCAGGTATTAGTAATACCTGTAACTGTTGCGCTTGTCTTGGCAAACATGAAGTAAAACTCTCTGTGCTTTGGACCAGAATTCTTCTGACATGACTAATAGTTGTAGGCTTCTAAAACAAAAGAAAAAGTTGTTTTCACTTTCACATTGAGGGGATTACCCAGTTCAGTTGAATTTTCTGGTTTGTTCAGCTACACAATGGTATTTCAGTACTGCTTTTCTGGAGGTGTGATCATGATATAAATTAGTCTAACCTTTTCATTGAAAGGTCATACCATTGTCTCTAACATTTATAATGAAATGTTAGATAACTTGCCCATATGTACAAAATGCAGTAAGAGGAGAGATGATCTAAGAGAGCTAAGCTGAAGCTGTATATGTTTTATACTGATGATTAAGAATTGACTAAAATGTGTTCATGTGCCTCAGTGTACGTGACCAGACATTTTTGGTGGTTACTGACAAGTTTGGGTATTTTCGTTTTCATTGCAGTTAACTCTGTGTCTGATCCTCCTCCACCTCAGAACAAGTCAGCAATTTTCAGATCCTCTAGAGAGGACACTGTGCAGTCCACTTTTTACCCTCAGAAAAGCTTCCCTGACAAAGGCCCTGTTAATGGAACTGAGCAGATTCAGAAAACAGTCACTCCTTCCTACAACCGCTTCTCAACCAAACCTTACACGAGTGCTGCACGGCCCTTTGAGCGCAAGTTTGAAAGTCCGAAATTCAACCACAATCTCTTGCCAAATGAAGCTCAGCATAAACCAGAGTTGCCATCAAAATCTTCAAATTCTCCTCAACCAATTTTGAAAGCACACAGCTCATCGCAGCCTCCTGACTTTGAGAGTGGAACGGACACCTATGCTGTACAGGTCGACAAGTCTAAATATCAACCAAATAACGTTAATGCTGTGCCTAAAGCCATTCCTGTAAGGTAAGCTGCTGCTCCTTCCCTTTCCACTTGTACATCTACAGGTCATCTGAAAATGAAAAACAAAGCTTTTTTTTAATTCTCCTTCCAATTTCTGTAGGTATTATAGTTGAAAGATTGATGCTATTGTTCTAAATTCTGCCAAAGGATAGATACTTAAAATGTGTTTGATGTGCCTGTACTGGTGGCATGTCTTTACTTCCTATTTCTCATACTAAATTATAAATTTTCTGGTAGATAGTAATAATTTGTCCTCACAATTCTTTCCAGAAGATGGAATTAATTTCTAAAGATAGCTATTGCAGCAAATTTTATTCATTTTGTGCTTAGAGAGACCTCATGGGACATGTGAATAAGGGATACTTTAAAAATACTTGTGAGAAGAGAAAGCAACTTTTGCAGTTTCATGTTGGTGCTCTTTACTGCGAGACAAACCAGCAGCTGCTTATTTGCAGCTCATGCTTGCACAATATGCTTTAACGTGTAAGAACTATGTCAAGAGTAACAGATACTGTTACAATCTTAAGCTATTTGCTTTTGCAGAACAGTGTTTAAGTGATATTTTATTTCAACATAATAATAATGCGTGAACCTTAAGACTTAAAATTTTGCTGTTTGTCTTATATGTTCTTAAGCTCCTGAGAAATGTTTTATGCTAGGTAGTTCTGTAGACTGCTACATTTTGGAGTTACTGGCTCTTTGAATGAAATTCTTTTGAAACTGTTCTGAAAACTTCATCAAGGTACCTTGAAGTTACAAGTTTCTCTTTAGTTATAGCCTGGCACCCCGGAAAAATGTGTGTAATTTTTTTTTCTTGCAAGCTTTGTTTTCCATATATATGTATGTAAAAGGGTTCACTATTACTTGAATAAGAATTAGTAATTCTTCTGGTAAAAGAGTCAGAATGGGGTTTTGGGACAAAAAATAAACTTTCCGTTGCATTCATTTTTATGAAGCTGAATGTGTAGCTGGGATAAGGTCTTCCTGTATAATGCCAGAAGCAGGCAGTTGGAAATACAAGACTCAAGTGATCTGAATTCTTGCTTTAACTACTTGCTGAATGCTTTCAGAGTTGGTGAGAGTTAGTGGGGTTTTTTTGTTGTGTTGTTTTGTTTGTTGTTGGGGTGTTTCTTTCTTTGCTTTGGGGTTCTTTTTGGGTGGAGTTGGGTTTTTGCCGCAGAGTTTCAGGAGGAAATATTGATAAAACTGCTAGGCTTTCTGTCTTTTCAGCCCTACAGCACTTGAGGATGAGGAGGAGGAAGATGGACACACTGTTGTAGCCACAGCAAGAGGTGTATTTAACAGCAATGGTGGTGTATTGAGCTCCATAGAGACTGGAGTTAGTATTATTATACCACAAGGAGCCATTCCAGAGGGAATAGAGCAAGAAATATATTTCAAAGTCTGCAGAGACAACAGTATACTTCCACCTTTGGATAAAGAGAAAGGTAACAGCTGGAACTGTACACTGTTCTGCTACTTAATACAATTCTTTTCTAACAAGAACAAAACAGAATATGAAAGTAACCTTGATATGCTCCAATAGTTTTCATTTTGAGATTGTAGTGTGTTCTACTGAAAAGTCACTTGAGTGAAAAATACTCTTGTGCCTTTCTTTACTGAGAGGTCTAAACGTTTGTATTTTTCTCTAAATTGAGTTACTGAGCAGCTCTGCAATGTAATTGTGTAATACTTTGAATGTATGTCACAAAAAGTAACAGATTTTTTCCTTCTCTCTCACTCTAGGTGAAACACTTCTTAGCCCCTTGGTAATGTGTGGGCCTCATGGACTAAAATTCCTGAAGCCAGTGGAGCTGCGCCTGCCACACTGTGCGTCTATGACCCCTGATGGTTGGTCTTTTGCTCTAAAATCCTCCGATTCCTCGTCGGGTATGCTGTCCTCCCTCTGTCCTTTTGGGGCTTTTGGGTGCTATCGTATAATTTAAGTTATTTTGGCTAAAGGTGATGCTGTGTAATATAAAATCTCAATCATTGTATTTGTGTCAAACTCTCCCATTTCACTTTCATTACAAATGTCTTTCTTACATTTACTCATGGTGCAAATTCATAGCTAGAACCATGATAGCAGAAAAAGAGTAATATCTCTAGTCTATTAAATATTACCGTATTTTTCTATTCTGTCTTCTTTCTTGAGGACTGCTACAGCTGAATACACTTGAAATGATAGTCGCACTAAAACTGAGAGGAAATGAATATGTACCTCTGATTGGCCTTTGTAACATAACTGGTGTTTGTCTGTTGCTTAATTAACCATATAGGACTCTGGCAAATCTTAACAATCTGCATGCTCATAAATCATGATTTAACGCTTGTTAACTGTTTCCATGTGTGCAAGTTGATGCTAACAATTGGGTCATTTAAGAAAACTATAGTGTTCAGTAAAAGCATTTACAATTTATTCTAATGTAGCTGTTTTTTCCGAAAGACTTTTCTTGCTTGCTCCTACCTATCTCTCCTCTACTGCCTTTATCCAGAAGTCTCTGGTTGATAGTAAAAGTTGCAACTAGGTTGCAATTTTATTTACCTGTTCATTTTTACCTCACTGTGGCTTTCTGGGATGAGGGAGAGAATGTATTGGCTGAAATTGTCAGCGAGGAGCCTAATTGAGAATTCTGGGCAAGTTTCAAGCAATTTCATGAAACGGCTGTGAGGTTACAGAGATTTAAAAAGGAATGTTTGCACATCTGGGGAAAAAGTCTTAAGGTTTTATTCAGCTACTTTCAAAATTTATGGTGGAAGATTCAAGCCATTAATGTGCACATGTGATCTGAGTACTGAGTGAAAAATGTATTTCTGTATACAGCATTTAAGCCACCATGTATGCATACCTTCTCTCACCAATGTATCTATCACTGTCAACACCAAAGCACTGATGCTTTGAAAAATTAAAGCATCAATCCCCTTCATGGGGAATCAATAATCTAGAGGTATTAATGGCAATAATTTTTAGTTGTTTTTTATAAGCTATTCTATGCATGTGTTGCATGCATCTATTTAACAATGTGTGTATACATGGCAGTGTTAAAACACGGGCTCAGAAACTATAGGGTCCCAAAAGATACGACAACTATGTACAAAACCAACACAGCACTTCCTTTGTAACTAATAGCACCTGTTCATGAACTTACTTGAAGTGAAGGGAGAGGACTCAAATGATCTAAACAATAACTGAAGTTACTGAGACATTTTCCTCCCTTTCCAAAGTGGGATGTGTGTGTGCGCGCATGTGTGGGTGAAAGCAAGAGCGTGTATATTTAAACCCTAACACTTTCTGTACTGTAAATATAACACCACATTCTGTTAATCTGAAATGGGATGTATATCATAACATTGCTCTTTTGAGACAAACTTAAAAATTAGGCAATTCTGTCTTATGATATGTAAGTAGACCATACTGTGTCTTAAATAAATTATTGTTTTCTCTCTTTCTAAATTAGTTGGTTATGGGACTCTGATTCTTGGGGTGGCTTTATTATAACAATTTATAAAATTCTGGGGTTTTTCTCTCTTCAGTCGTCTGCTCTACCTCATCTTTTCTCAATGTATCCATGTTCTGTCCTAAAAGTGACATTCATTTGCACTTACTAACATCTTTTCTGCCACATTTAAGCCTCATACATTGGTATTTTACTCTTCAATCCCTGTAAAAGCTTAACTGATTCTGGTATTAAAGCTGACTGGGAAAAAAGTTGCCTTTTATGGCCATACTGATTAGAACATAAAAAAATGCTGAGTGATATCTTTATTTTCCTTTTCAAAGCAGTTGTATGGGAAAATATGGGAAAAACATCCTGTATCTTTACTATGTATTTAGAAGGAAAGGTTGGAAACAAGTCTGCCTGTCTCATGTGCAAGACTAGGACCCGACCGTCTTACAGTTTTGTTCTACTCTTTTAATACATTTGGTCATATGAGTTTGGAATGGAATTTCCCGAATCTGTAAAAGGAAAAATTCTCCAGCATTATTGAGGTTTTTGACTGAAATAAGCAGTCTCAGCTGGTTGCAGTAAATTTGTTTGTTTTCTCTGACTATACACCAGCCACTTCTATTCTTTGTCACTACGTTAGATGTTGCCATCTCTCAGTGCATTGTGTACTTCATTTTGTTTTCATGAGTTCAAGAAAAGTACATGGAATTTGTATCATTCTCACTTAATACTGAGGTGTCAGATGTTTGCTCAGGTGTGTGACTGGGTTCTTTATCTTGTTACCCGTTTCTCCTCAAGGCAGATTTATTTGGCCAAGCTATTTAATGTCATTTATCTGAAAGACTTAAGAGAACTTCAGTGCATTTTTCACTTTCTACCATAGTGGGATGATCACACCTTTTGTGTAGTGGCAACACTTGGTAGTGATTTTAGGCGGGTAAATGAAAAGTACTGTCTCCACTTAAGGGACAATTGACTCTGCAGAGGGAATGTAACCTTTGATCTGGTGGGACAGCAGCTGATGACATTCTGTTGTAACAGATTGTTACCCAGAACCTTTAACCATGAGTAGATAAGATTTGTTGTAAGGATTTTTATGTACCAGTTAACTGGAATACCTTTTAGTATTTCAGGCTTTTAAACACATATACTGGATGTAGCTGCAAAATGACTACAATCCTGTCTACAATTATTTTCATCATAGAAAATAAAACTACCAATGTGTCATAGTGCTTAGTTACAACATGACTTCTGATTTGCCTCATCTGTGCTCAGAACCGTTCCAAGACACTTCAAATGCATCTTACCCACATTAGCTTCTAAAATTTCTATTTTTTTTTTTAATTTTTTTTTTTGGTCAATGGCAGTTTAGGAAGGAGCCAGTGACCACCTGATTCACTGTTAACAAGTCTCAAATGGGAAGCACTATGTTGGTGCTGTAGAGTAGTATTAGTTATATTTACCAGTTCCTGAGTGCCACAGCATCTGTTTTGAATAACTGACCTATCCTGTGTTATATGAAAATGAAGGGGTATTTTTTTATTAATAACATGCAAACTGCAGGGTTTTTTAAACCATCAAACAGAACAGCAACAAAGAAAAAAAAACCAAAACAACAACAAAAGAGGTGTAGCTTCAGAACTTAAAAGCTCCTGTCCAAAAGCTTGGTTGTTTCAAGATGTATACTGTGTGACAGCAGATACTAAACACCAGCATTGTGTTTTCCTCCCACAGGTGACCCCAAAACCTGGCAGAACAAGTCTCTTCCTGGGGATCCAAACTATCTTGTTGGAGCAAACTGTGTCTCAGTCCTAATTGACCACTTCTAAATATTAAGTTAGCTGACTGAGTAAATAATATGAAACTGAGATGGACCTTACATATAAACTGAAACACTCTATCAAGTATTAACTGTTCTATAAGTGATAATGGATCTTAGTGTTTAAGCATCTTGCTTTAACTAACAATGAATTAGCAAGTACATTCTTTGAACCATGGTCACAATACATGCCACAAGCAGGGAGTGTACAGGGGGAACAAGGGTTTTGCAGGTCCTGTATGCTTTGGTTTGGTTGTTCTTGTGTGTTGGGTTGGGGTTTTTTTGTTTTGTTTTCGGGGTTTTTTGTTAATTTGTTTTTTGGGGTTTTTTGTTTTTGTTTTTTTTTCTGTTAAATGACACTACTAGTATTTTGCTGTTATCTGAAAGTACCAATGAAACTATACACAGAGGAACTAACTTTATTTCATACTTCAGTGTTGAAAACACAGATTTTGGCCTGCGTTTTTTGCAACTGTGTGTTTTTAACTCACAAGACTACCTTTTGGTCTCTGGTTTTTAAATTACTTTTGGTGTACATGTCCAATGAAATGGCAGTCAGCTTGTGGTAGCACAGTTCAGATGTTTTCCTCTGCTGGGAGGTAATGCAAACACATCTACTTGCTGTATATGGAAACATTGTCCTGAGAACAAGAGGGAGGGGGAAAAGCATGTGGGATGACTATGGTTCAGATGCCTCTGTGGATTTGTAAATTAACCACATTATTACAGACCTATTAACCAGCAGGGATGCCTTACCCTCATGTTTTTAATAGTCTTAGCTCTCATAGTTCTCTGTATTAAGTTTGTATGGCTTTTGTGCTTACTTAGATATTATTATATCATGAGAGACTGGGGGGGGTGGGGAACAACAACAAAAAATTGTGAGTTCGGTTTCGAGAACGAGCATTGTTTGTGTTCATCAGCCAGAAGAGAACCAGAAGAAAATGATGGTATGTTTTCTGCTATGCATTTGAAAATTTATAGATGTTATAGACCGCTTGTATATAATGCGTGCATACCACTTTTGTTTTTGGTTTGTAAATTAACTTTTATAAGCTTTACCTTTTTATATATATAAATATATATAAAAACAAACGAAGTTTCTTAAGGATATCTTTGTATTCTCATACCTTTTGAGCCTTGAACTTTGACATCTGCAGCAATAAAGCAGCATTTCTACAATATACGAACGAGGACATTTTTTAAAAATGCACAAAGTTGTTACCTTTTAAAGTGCTGCATTTAAAGAATATAACTCGGAATTCTCTACTTTGATTAAATTCTTGAAAAGTATCCCTACTGTAATTTGTCATAAGGATGCTGTACTATGTGCCCTGAAATGTATTTTTTTACTAATAGACAATTTATTACGGCACAATGGCACTACTACTGTTTAGATAATATACCACTGCATTCTGTTAATGAGTTATTAGCTATTCAGGTGTGGCTGATTTTTTTTCTCTGCAGTTATTAAAATTACACGTTTCTAAATATACAGAATAAAACTGTTTTTAAAATAATAAAGATGATTGTAGTATCTTATTGTTTCTGAAATGCATTTATGTGTACATAACACAATTTTGATTTTATTTTTTCTATGTAAGTAGAGAGCTGGATCTGCCATATGTTCATAGGTGTAGCCAGAACTCCATTGTGTGGAGTCAGTTTGAGCTGTGTACAGCAGGGCTTCTGAAATGATGAACTCCAGTGTGGATCCATTGGAATTTCTCAGTACAAGAGTAGAAGTGGTAGACTTCCCTCTTGGCTCATTACATTAGGCTAGTTTACCTGTGACACCTAACCTTCCAAAATCCTTGGTAGTGTTCTAGCATGTAGATGTACACATAGTATAGCTCTACTATTTTAAAGTTATTCTTACAGAATCCCATTACCTGCTTGGAGTATTCCATGGCTAACTAGTATTATCCTATCAGGGAAAATAAATTCTTACAGATAATTTTTTTTTTAATGCTGGGAAACAGTGCGTAACCTTAATGTTTCCTTTCTGTACTTGTGCTTACAAGTAAGCTTTGTTTCTCAGGCATGACTTAGCCCAGAAGATGCCCTTACTATTGTTGCAATTCCTCCTCATGCCTTATCTCACTCACCAGCAGAGCATGAAACACGGAAAAGTCCTCGGCTTAGGGTAAGCACTACTTGTGAAAACTAAAACGTCAGTGTTACCAGCAGTGATGCAATGAAGTTCAAAGCACAGCACAGTACCACCTGCTAAGGAGAAAATAAGGAGATCTATCCCAGCCAAAACCAGGACCGTGTGAAGCACTGCAAAAGGAGTCAGTCAGTCACACTTGAGGCACCCTGGTATTACACTGCATGGACTGTTCACAGTTTGTGTCGTGGGTATCTGGAGTCCAGCATGCTTTAAGATTTAACTGTCCTGTGTTGATTTTACTGAAGTGATCCAGATGACATCTCTCTGCTCTTCTGTTTTTAAAGAGTGTAGGGTTATGTCTTTCTGTCAAAACAACAAAAAAAATAACAGCTTTTGCTCTGTTGTCATTTCATAAGTGAGATGAAACTGAACCTGTTCAAAAATGTGGCAACTCTACTGTAAAACAGCCTGTTGGAGAAATTGTCTTTTGCTGTCTCTCTGTAGGAATGTTTGTCAGAGCGTCAATGTGAGCCACGTGAATGCCTTCTTTCTCGTTAAATCCCATTATTTTGGGTTAAAACATGACTAGTGAGAATAACTAGGCTAAAATAACACATTTTAAATTAATAGTGGTTTTGAAATCTTTATCCTTGCAAGTAGTTGCATTCCTTATATGTTTTATATAGGCTAGGCTCTGCAGGAGGTAAGTTCACCTGTAACACTGTAATATTGTTTCTATTTACTGTTTAATGTGAAGTTCAAAAACTGGATCTCCTAATTCTTCCTATTTGTCTCAGAGGTGTCGTGGTCAGCTTCGGCCCTACAAATTATACAGAAGAGTTAAAAATGTAAATCTCAAGTCATGTGTTCATTTTTAATAAGGACCTTCAGTGCTGGAAACAGACAGGGGATACAGAATTGCTGTTTCTATCTGATTCAGTTTTTTTATAAAGATATTTTTTATTATTATTTTTTCAAGAAAATTAGCAATACATATTCAGTGATACATACACAAATAGTTACATTTGTAAAAGTAATCCATTCCTACCAGCCTGGGTTAGGTGAAGCAGATCAGCAATGGTAGGGTATGGCTGAAGATTCTCTGCTGCAATGTAACCTGGAGCAGGTGGTGGAAATCAAAGCCATACAGCTTTGGAGAATAGATGTTGGTAAGCATATTTGACAAATATGTTCTTAGTATCTAAGTCACTTCAGGAAGGCAATGTATGGACTTTTCTGGCTACTGGCTCCATCCACTGGCGATATCAAATGATTGGGTAAAAATATTTTTCATCATTTCCAAACAGTGCCTTATGATCTTGTAAGCAAGGATCTGAGAATAAATACACTTACTATTACATTGTCTTTACAGAATTTGCACTACTTGTCTGTTTTATGCAAAAGTTGATGAGCACAGTAGATAGGCTGGGAGAATCAATTACAACCTGTTAAGGTAAGTGCTGGTTGAAAACATTTTAGTTAAGGTATTAGTTTCTAAATTATATTAAAAATAATCAGCATTTTTCTCCGAAATATTTTGGCCTGCTTCCCTTTCAGCTTTAGGGCTTAGAATTTGGGGGAAGATCTAGGAAAAAGGCTGTAGAATTAAAGGAAAATGAGATCAGGTATTTAGTCTGATAGGTTCTTTTATATCTTTGCATACTAATGGTGATACTAAATTACAGACATCTAAAAACCTTGCCAGAGATTTAGATGATCTTGCCAGAGGGAAACCTGGCATTGGAAATTATTCCTTGCAGGAAGAAGATGAGAAACATCTTTGCTAGAAGGATCATTCATAGTGCAGAGCCTGACAGAGAACTTCCAGTATAGATGGTGTAACAGTGAAACTGACTGCAGTGATTTCCCTCCTAATTTTATTGCTGTCCTTCCTGAATTCATGACCAAATATTTCACATTGCAAAATAAAAAGGTAAGGTGGAATTAACATTAACTAATTACATTAGTGATACAGAAGTTTACATATTTGTTTACTGAAGTAGCATGTTAGTAAAGCAGTACATTGGGGAAATCAGCTTAGTGCTCAGGAAATAATTGCTTAAAATTAAGCTTTATCAGTATTGGCACCACTTTTTTTATTTCTGTCAGCAACACACCGAGGGCTTTTATAGTCCTTCACATGTCTGCTGAGAATTCAGGAGTGATGAAAGTGGGCTTGCATATCTTTCAGATACATTTCATATACAGACGTTCCTTTTTTCTTAATAATTGACATCTTCATGCTTCTAGGCAGTTTCAGAAGGTGATTCAGACAAGCTATTGCAGTAATATCTATGCAGCTGTGTCAGTCCCACTGAAATAAAGCTTACTCATCCCCCAGTCCCTTGTCCTTATGTGGATGCTGGTATAGAAGCCTGTGGGGTTGGTTTGGTTGCAAGAAACTGGAGACTTTTTGTTTTCTGTTTTGGTGGCATTTAAATATAATTTCCATAAATGTAATTTCTATAGTTTAATGGGCATAAATGGTAAGGAGTCTTGGCCTGTGATAGTAACAGCTGCCCAGTTTTAAACCATGCCAGTAAGAGGAGAGAGCAGTTTTTCACAAATGCTGAAAACTGTCACTGAGCAGGAAGAGTTTCCTGAGAGCCCATAGAGCTGCTGCTGCTGCTGTGTTCTGTTTAACAACACCCTCAACTCCAAAAAACACTGGCAAAGTTCCCCAAGAAACTTTGTGTTTTCTGATGAATTTGTGTATAGGATGCAAAACTATCCCGCAGTGAAGGTGAGGGAGGCTGGCATTGCTCTGGGGGCAAGAAGTTCAGAATTCACCTTTCTTGCAATGTTAGAGTAGGTGATGAGAAAGCACAGAGTCTGTACACAAAGGTACTACGTTTTGTTTAAGTGAATAGCAAGCACTGTCCTGGCACACTCATAACTTTCACAATGTTTTCTGTTTCTCCTTTCTTTTGATGAGATAGTTCTCTTTGCTGATGACCTTGCTCCTCTGGCCTGTAGGCAGTAGCTCTCTAAAGTGTAGCATGGTAGGTAGTGAGCTGTGAGGCCAGCATGCTTTGTACTACTCTCTGTATGTGGTAGTGTCTCTCTGTATGTGTCTCTTCATTTCTTCCTGATGTGATCCTTGGGGTTTTTTAAATATCAAAAATAAAAAGCACCTTGCTGAGGCTTTCTAGTGATTGAGCCATGTATAGAAAATACACCATGAATATTGTCATGCAAAAATACCTGCATGGAGTTCAGGACAAAATGACAGAAATGGAGGTGGAGGAGTGCAAGTCCTTGTGCGCATTGGTCCTTCAATTCCATCCTATTTTAAGAGAAAAAGGTATTGTTTTATCATAAACAAGTAGTTTTACAATGGTAGAAACTGTCAGTAAGAACTACTCTGAAAACCCTTCAAGAAAAGAGAAAATGTATCTGAATATAAATAAGTGAAAACTAGAAAACTATTCTACCTATCCTGTGAGTTTTTCAGTCTGGTTTTATGTATACACACGTACACACCTGCCACTAGTGCAAAGTCTGAACTTTGCAGGTGACAGGGGAGGTGTGCTTGTGTATCTAAGTCTTGTTCACCTACCATAGGATCCATTGGACATTCTGGGGTGGTCAGAATTCAAATCTGAACTTTGCACCCTTTGAACTTTTACTGGATTTTCATAGCAATTAGAAATAGTTTTACCATATTGTTGAGGGTTTTGAGGTTGTTGATCACATTATACTAATAATGTGTATGTAACTGGACTACTCTTGGCAAACAGGAAAAACAAAAGTAATCACCTGTTTGTGAACAAAAAAATCTCTTCTTAAATAAGAAGTTTGTTTTCTCATACTGTGAAAGAAAATGAATATATTATTAAAAACACTTCCAAGGAGTAATTCAGATCAGCAATTTGTGTTAGATTGATTCCCTTTGTGCAGGCTTCTGCACAAAAAGAACTCATCTGAGCTCCTGTGCAGTGTATGCACAACACAGATTGGTTAATACAAAATCACAACTTCTGATAGCCTCTTACCACTCTTTTGATTCATCAAGCTTAATACTGGGCAAGTGCTACTGGCTTTTTTCCACAGGCTGAAGAGCTGTGGCAGCCTTTGAGCTCACATGTGAGTGAAAATAATAACCACTGGGGGGGAGTCTTACCTAAGAAACAGCAAACAGCTTTAGAGAGGGAAGGTGTTGGGAAAGGCAGCAGGTTTTTATTGAGTGCCAAAAGATGCTGTTTAAGTGTGGTGGCCCTTCCTTTTTATTCATTCTCCAGGCATTTTCACATCAGACTGTACCAGTGGCATATATTCAAACTTACTAACAAAGAGTTAATTGTGTAATTGGTCTTTTCAAACTTGTGTGGCTGCTTAGAATGCTGCAGCCCTGCGCAAATTTGCCTTCTCTGAGCCTCAGGAATCCATTAGAGGTCTGATGTCAAGCACTGACTGGGCTGTGAGTCCAGCTGTGCACAGATGTGTGGCAGCTGTGCCAGTGCTGTGCCCACCATGTGAGCCCAGCCTGGCCTGTGCAGAGCCCTGGGTGCCCAGAGCTGTGGCTGCAGGCAGCTGTGCCCTGCTCAGGCACAGAGGAGCTCCATGGAATTGCTTCTGTTTTATAGGGAAAGGGACATCAGTGCAGAACTGCAGGTGCCTCAGCTGTCATTTAAAACTTCTGTCAGAGCTTGTGAACAAGGGGCATGTTCAAGGTAGCCAAGGGGAAGAAGTTGAGAGTATTCATTCAGTCATGAGAAAGCCTGGCATGGCCTTCAGTGGTATGGCAATAGGGAGCCCAGAGCTGCTCATACAGCTAAAGGATGTCCATGTTCCCTTCAGTGTAAAGGACACTTGCAGAAATAGTCCTTTATCATGTTCCTTCTGCAAAGCAGATTGGCTTAATTTTTTTGAGACTTGCTGCTGCTTTCAGGAAACAGTGGTTGCTTGAAGGCTGCTTTTGTAGTTACAAAACAGATGTTCTTATTTAGAAAGCTAAGAAAGCGAAGAGACAGTGTGACAGGAGTCTCAAATTCACTGTGGCCAGCTGCCTTTTTGCCATCTCACTTTGTTACAGCACAGTATTTTTGTCATTTTGTCATTTTTCCAGGACTGGGTTTTCTTTATGGACTAATAAACTGAAAGGGGAAGTGTCTGAAGGGTGTCTGATGTAATATGCCCAGCAAGAGATTATGAACTTTTATAGACGTTTTTAGTCTGCAGTTAATTCATTTTTCATGTTCTCTTTGCATAAACTGTTATCTCTTTCTAACCAAATTGCAAACAAGCCTTAGGAAAGAATTCTGTGTAGTACAGAATAATTTCCTGAAGAACAGTCTATGTAAACTGTACTGCTAGGGGTTTTTTACTATCTCAAAATGTTTTTTTCATAGCAGTGTGATGTCTGTATAACAGTCTGGAGGGTGTAATCTGGATCAAATTCTGAAATAAAAGGATTTTCTACATCTTGAGCTTTTTTCCTAACTGTTTTTCTTCAGGAGAAGGAGATGACCTTTGTGCCATGGGAATATATAACAGAATTAATGTTTAGACTGTTGGGTAATTATGTATATGGAGTTAAGAAAATTAAATTTTTAAAGGCCTTCCCAGCATTTGAGACTTTTGCTATAAATAGATGATTCATTATTAAGCCCTTTTTAACTCCTTGCTTTCTTAATTGTTGTAAGAAAATAGTTATCTGGAGTATAGATGATAATTTTTCTACTAACAAACTAGAAGTTAAATGCCAAATGTTCTATGAATACCTTCATGTAACTTCACGGACTTTGGAAAAATCTGCATGAAATTAAAAAAATATTTTAATCCAAGAAGATCAAAGATTTACTTATCTCTAGTTTTCTGTCAAAAAGTACTAATTTTGGGTGGTGAGATCAGACACTTCTTTCAGCAATCACAGCTGAGTAAGAAATCTTTCTGTTAAGCAAAAAAATTGATGTTCCAAAAATGTTTCTGCTCTTGACTAGAATGAACAGATATTTTAAGGGTTTAGTGAGGCAATGAAATCCAGGGATCCATCTGTGCATCATTTTATTCTTAGTGAATGTTAAGTTCTAAAAATACATAGGAAAGGATTCTGGGGTTCTGATGCAGAGTTATGTAAGGATAAATATAACTATGTAGAATAGTATTTGCTTATGGCATGTGCAGAATTCCAGAATGCTATGCCCCTGTGTTTATGGGCATGTCATTTGCTAGGTAGATTTGTTTAGATGTTTATTTTACATTAAGAACAGCTATTTTGGGACCAGTGAGTGAGGAGAGAGACCCAAAAGAAAGGTTGTGTAAGTAATTTCTTTCCTTCTGTATGTCTTAATAGATAATGAGCCTAAATACAAAGTGACTCTTAATAGTAAAACTTTAAATTTGTGGACAGGTTTTTAGGTGAATCACTTGACATGTAACTAAAGGTAATTTCAGGAGAAGAAAACAAGTCTGGACACAGGCACAATGGTCCAGGTCTTGCATGTAGTAGATGCTCCAGGTTTTCTTCAGTGTCACTTCAGATATGCTCCCAGGAATATCCTCAATATATTTGGGAAAGGAAAAGCAAATTGAAAAGAGGTGGTTCAAAAATGTATCCTGTGCAGTCACAGCTCTTGTGGAGCAGTAGTGCTGCTCTGCTGCAGTGTAGCTGAATTGAGCTAAGTGCAGAAGTGAAACCAGGACTAATTTTCAATCCCACTAAGAGGAGTTGCAATACATACCTTTATTCAACATCTTAATTTTTTATTTTAGTGCACATTGTTTGTGATCCTCATGTAGAAATTATGTGTCCCTCAGCATTAACAGAAGGCAAATTGCTGTGGCAAGGAAAGGTTTCACTGTGGGTACGTGACCTCATGAAATGCCGTGTGTCTCTTCACTCTTTGGTGCTGGGGCACATGGAAACCTCCCTGCTCTGCTGTGTGTTGCCAGCACATCAGAGCACCTTGTGAAGGTCTTGGCAGGAATCACTGCGATTCACTGAGCTTCAGCTCCCATTCTGGCAGAGTGCCCTTGCAGCAAAGGCATCTGCAGTGCTCTCCTGGGCTGCATTAGGTAAACTATTGCCAGCTGCCCCAGGAGGGGATCCTTCCCCTTGGCTCAGCACTGCTGAAGCCAGGCCTGGAGGTCTCTGGTCAGTCCTGGCTCCTCAGTACAGGAGAGGTGTGGATGTGTTGGAGAGAGTGGAGCCAAGGGGCCAGAGTGGTGCAGGGAGTGGGGCAGCTTTGCTATGAATAAAGGCTGAGAAAGCTGGGGCAGTTTAGCCTGCAGTGAAGGCTTGGGGAGTATCTTTTATTTTTAATATATGAAGAAACCAACTACCACAAGGAAGGGTGCAAAGAAGGTGGAGCTGGGCTCTTTTTAGTGGTGTCTGGAGGCACAGCTAGAGAGACAGTGGGCACAGAATGGAACCCAGAGGTTTCCTTCTGAGCATCACAAAGCACTTACTTGCTATGAGGTTGCCCCTGGAGGTCATGGACTCTCCATCCTTGGAGCTATTCAAAAGCCACCTGGCTCTGGGTAATGCTGCTTGGACAGTGAGGGCTGGACAAGAGTGACCTCTGGACATTCCTTCCAACCTTAACCATCCTACGACTCTTCTGACCAGATAGCATAACCTTTGTGCCAGCCCCAGTGCAGCTGTTCCCTCAGTTTTAAGAATTTAGGTGACTTCTAATCTGTGAACTGCTCTGTCCTACTTATTTATGGAGCATCTGATTGTGTCCAAAAGAAGTAGTGACAACAATACCATACTTCATAAAGACCCATCTCTAAGACACCAGTGTGGTTTAAAAATCGGCTAAGAAAATTGCTCAGTTGCTGTTACTCCTCTGCTCTGCTGTCATACTGTTTATGGAAGAAGAGTGGAAGCAAATAAACATAACAGATCTAGTTCAAAATCCCTAAGTGTGGGTTACATATTTTTGTTGTTAATTGAACAAAATGTACTTGTAGCTGTCCATAGCTCTACTTTAATCCAGCTGAATTGTTTGTGTTCAGTGAGACTTCCTGAATGAAGTGCCTGCAAAGTTGCCACATTATAGTATGGGTGTTGCTGCTAGTGCTTTTATCCTATAGTGTGATCTTCTCATGTAATACTTGAAATTTTCATTCTGCAGACATTAATGCTGTAAAGCTTTCCTTATTTACACAGTGTTTGCCATATTTATAAGGTAAATTAACTCACCTGTGTTTGGTGCCCAATGTCAAGAAATATTAAAAGCTTCCAATACTAGAATTGATCAGTAGTAGCCCTGCTGCCATCAGTTCTTTTCAGCTGGATAATGCTGTAGCTGTCTCTGTCTGCCTTGGCAGTCATTGGTTTTGTGCCTGCAAGCACCAAGGGCACCATGCCACATTGTGGGCTGGGGGATAGGCACAATCAGAACACCGTGGGTCATGCAGGCCTTCAGCTGCTCTGGTCTCTGTAACTTCTAGGTTCAAGCTACAGCTCTGTTCTGAGTTCCATTGTTCATTTCTCACCTGAGTAGTTTCTCACTGAACATTCCCAGGAAGGTTTCATGTTTGACAATGAAATCTGTTCTTGCCATCCAATGAACCTTGGAATGCCTTTGAAAATAGAATGAGCCTAATGGAGGAGGTAACACTTTATTCTTACTACAATTTAGAGCCTCCTTTGTCTCAGTTAAATATTTACAGCCCATGCTCTATAATTCAACAGGAAAAGGTTAGAGAATTCAGACATTAGAGTATATTGCTGTAGTACTTCTAAGATTCAGCACATGACAAAAATTATTTTAGCTTCTAGAATATTGCTTTATTTATGAGCTGTCCCTGTCAGGGATGTTAATTTGCACTTTGGTCACAGTGCAAAAGCTGCCAGGCCAGCTGTTGGATGCTGAAGCAACCTATTTACACGTAGACCTCCAGAGTAGAAACTTTTCCTGGTTGAACACAGTTAAGATTTAATTTGCCTCTTCAGTTTTTGTGTGGGATCACAATTGTGGACTGTTTGGCTTCAAGTGATGACTGAAGTTGGATTTTATTTGCATTTCTTTAAGAAATAGTTTTCATTCTGATTTAGGAAGTGACTTGTGTTTTCATTTCAACTGTTCCCCAGCACTTGGGATGGCAGTTTAGAGCTAATAAATGCTGCAGATGTGTGTTTGTAGCCATTGCTCCATTTAAATGACAGATCCTTCATAACATGTAATATGCTGCCCACTGTGTCTGACTAATAATTGTTAATGTGATCCTCTGTTGAAGCAGAGAAAAGCTACAGCCAGCAATTTGAAAAGTGTGTGCACATATTGCTAATCCAGCCTTTGTGTACACAGGACTGGTGTTGAGTGGTGTAAAATTTACATGATGTGTGAGGAGTCATGGTTTTCAGTAAAAGAAAGGAAAATCAGGCTTTGGGTTTTTTCCTGGTGACCACAGGAGGGTTTTGTTATGAACATAATGTAGACATTGGGATGCTATCAGAAGTGAATACAGTAAGAGACTAGAAATAACAGTAATAGCAACATAATAAGTCCAAATAGTTCTTTAAAAGCTGGATATGAAAAAAATAAAAAACAAACAAAGCCAAAAACATACTTCTTTTCTACCCTTTCCAGCCTCAGGTTTCTAACAGTCCAAAAACTACAACAGTAGTTTTTTCTGTCCAAAACAACAGAAACTAGCTTTACTTCACTCAGAGATCACAACAAAGCCTATTGTGGACTTGGAATATACATTAGGAACAGGTGGGAAACAATAGCTCTATTGCCTGAATGTAGCAACTTTTTACTTGTCTAGCTTCAACTTTTTAAAATCTGCTCTTAATTTGACATTGCAGTTGGTGAAATTTTCAGCAATTTTATATCTACAGACTTTTTTTCGAATACCACAGATGAGCCACACTTACTCAAAAGAGAAGGACAGTGAAGGCAACAGACCAGCAAATGGCAGACTGATGTGCATAAAAGTGTTATCATACATTGCAGGTGTGAGTTAAGCAGTTCTGAAATGCTGTGTTATGGGCACATATGGTGTGAGCTGTGTAATCAAGTTGTTATGCCTGGGTAAAGATTGCTTAGGAGAGGAATGATGGATGGCTGCAAATAAGCTCTTGCCTAATAATCCATGCAGTTGTTGAAGGACCCATGTTGCTTTGACTTGTGCCTGGCACACACAGCCCCACCTCCCAGCACTTGGTCACTGCTGCTCTGGCTACTCACTGAGGAATGCTGTGGGAAACAGAAATCATGCTTAGAAAGTCAATTTGCTGTAAGACACCACAGGAGGGGAAAAACGAGCTATAAATGACCATGGCAGATACCAGCAAAAAGTTTTATTTATTGTTTGTTTTAAGCATTGCATCAAAAGGGTTTCAAACAACATTTTTTTGCTGAATCTTCTCCTGTTAATGAATCTTCCCCTCCACAGAGAGTCATGAAGACACCCAGATCTGAAGATAGCAACTTCTGAGAGAGATTAATGATTTTTGTTCCATTTAATATTTGTAGGAATGTCAGCAGTTGACTCTCAAAAGGATAATTACTTCATTACCAAATGTAAAAATTATAAACAGGATATTGTTTAAACTGTCTGTCAAGGAACTAAAATGTCCAATAGTCTGTGTAGAGCCCATTACCTCTGCAAACCTGCTGTGTCTAATAACTGTTGTATGAAGGACATGTAGGGAAACAGAGCTCAGTAACAAAGACCAGCAAATCTCCTGCACTTTGTGGCAGTGATTAATTTTGTTTCAAGTCCTTCATCAGAGTATCTTTGAATATACCCTTTCATGTGGAGATGATCAGGAGACTGCTCTGTTGGAAACCTTCCTGTGTGAAGAAGGGCTCATAAGAGGCCCTGAACTTGGGTTGAGGAGGACTGGAGAGGCTGTGCTGTACTGAAATGAAATTGCTCTCTGATGCTGGCCAAGAGGATTTGTTCAAATAAACATGCTTATGGAGTTGGGTAAGCTTTTGTATGTGGTAGCTTTGTACACGTTGCCTTCATCAGGCAATGTACTTCATAAGCAAACTGCAATCTACAAACAGACTAAATACAGTTAGAAACAGTTCCAATTAAGGAGGGGTTACTTACTGGGTACCATAATAAGATCAGCTCCTAGGATATTAAAAATACTGTTTTGGACTGTGTTTTGGTTATTGGCAGCCCAAAGCTTTATTATAGGGTTAAGTTTGCTCATCTTGCACCTTTCACTAATATCAGGATCTTCTCAAAACCCAGGAACTGGAGGAGTTGAGAGTCATTCCCATATATATGGCTTTGGTCCACTGTGTTAACTATGTATTTTACTCTACACAGTCCCATTTTGTATGGGGGAATCATTCATTTGTAGGTTGTTTTGAATGGAGTATTATTCATTTGTGGGTATTTTTAATTCCAGAGTTTAAATATCCAGGCTGATTTCCAAGCCCCCAGCACCACCCTTCCCAGCTCCCTGGATGGCAGCTCCCAGTGCCATGGTCTCAGGCTGTGGTGGAGAGACAGCTTCTCTCCTGTTTTGTGTGTCTTGAGATGAAGGCTGCAGATGTGCTCTGGATTCAGCCTCATAATTCTTCCTGCTCCGTACAACAGCTTGAATCCTTCGCCTCTATTTTTTCTTGGTCCCTTGTAATCTTTCCCCAGATAATTTAAAAATTGATCAGTCCATCTCCTGTTACAGAATGGAGATCGCCTCTTCAGGAAGCCTATTGCAGTGTTTTACTACCTCGTAGTAAAAGTAAAACATTTGAAAGAAATACTAAGAAGGTCATATACTCATTGTTGATCAATAATAAATACTCTGATTATTCACTTTATCCTCTTCTCTACCCCTATTTTGGTAAAGCAAAATCATCCTCATTCCTTCAAATCTGTTCTTTTCAGTTACAGCATTTCCTCTTTCACAGAAACATCTGATGCCTGTGCTGTGTTAATTGCTATTGTTCCTCAATAGTTGTAATGTCCTAAGATTTGGAAAAAGAATCAGAGCAGGTGAGGAAATGGAAACTGTCAGGCCATGAGCCCAGTAATGTAAAGGCTACCAACCACAGCATTTTATATTGTGAATCAAAGAATCAAGTCCTACTCTTGTTGGATCATAAAATGTTATTTTTATGGGATAGAAAATATTAAAAAACCCAGGTTTTTTAGTATATCAAACCTGTTCTTTACTAATGACACTTCTATCTGTATCTTTAATATTGCTATTAAAACAGAGTTAATTAAATAAAATGCTCTGTGATTTATTGAAATGGCCTGTAATATCTCAATGTGCTTATACCTTCTTGAAATGCCCCAAACACATTGTGCTAATGCAGCTAATGGCAAGTCCATCACTGCACCACCTGTCTATTTGTGATTTGCAAGGCCTATTAAGTCTACTTATTATTGAGCTGATACGAGGCAGAGAAGAAAGAATGAGGTTAGAATAATTTTTGTAGAGGAAAACAGCAAGAGGAGGTGGGCAAGGTGAAATAATTCTTAAAAAGAGTGCAAAACTTGTTAAGTCATGGTTCTCTAGTTCTTCAAATTAGAATGTTTCCTGAGAACTTGATCAAAGAAGCAGTTTTAATGGGTTTCTAAAGGAAAAATACTGTGGTAGGCTCTTTGAGAGTACCCTGACAGACATCCTTCCCTTTGAGCTGTGATAGCCAAAAGGAGGATCTGGAATTTACCCAAGTTCTGAGTTACACAAAGTAGGTATCTGTTTTGGATGATTTTTGTCTTCTTACAAGTGTAGTATAGATTTTAGTGTAATTTAGAGTTTACTTTCCACCAGGGTAACACCTGAAGCTTTTAAGCAAGTTCCACAGTGGTCTAGGCTACATATTTAATTCTATACTTACTAGCAATCAACTGAAAATACAAAAAATAGATTTGTATACACACACAGCAGAAAGCAAAGTAGCTTGTAATATACGGAAGTAAGAAGAAATTAGAGAATGTTATAAAATCTCATTAAAAATGATATATTGTTCCAGTGGCTTTATCTGGGGGAGGGAGTGGGGAGCTGTAATTGTCTTTCAGTTGCACAGATCATATTGGAAACATTATTTAATATTTATACGCCAGAATGGTTTTATTTCAGTCCTGCCTTATGTAAACAATATGTTATTTTATCAGCTTCTATCTCTACATTTAAAGTAAAAATGTTCCTTATCTTTAATAGCAGCAGAACACTTACAGTAATTCTTTTCTTAAAAACAAACACTGAGTATAGCCATAGCCTCCCCTGACAGGAAGCACATTAAACACAATTTTCTGGGGATGCCAAGTGTGGTGCCCCAGAGCAGCAAAATGCCTGGGGATGAGCTCTATTGACAGTATCTGCAAGTCCTGTGTGAATTAAAGGGATGACTTTCCAACAGGTACCAACCTCCTTAGCTGGTAATGCAGAGCATCACTAAAGAAAAAGGATTGAGAGATACCTGTAGCCTTCAGAATTCTGAATGGCTGTAAGAATTCATCAGGGTAAGAACACAAGCAGAATAGCAGATTTTCCCCCATTGTTTCTCAGTTTTTGAAGCTTAAAAAGTTACTTTTCCAAAGCCAGGAACATTTCACCCTCGTAATGATTAGAGACTGTGTGATACTACTCAGAAACTGTTCAGGCAGAAATGTGAGGAGAACAGGGAGCATTAAGTGGTTGTTAGGTTGAAACAAAATTTTCTGAACTACTAAGAGATAATTAGGCTTTCAGTGGGGAAAGAAAAATATAATTTAAAGGCCTTTACTAAACTTGGTTTTTCCTGAAGTGTTTACCTAACATCTGTTCTCCTAAGGGACTCCCTTCTGAATTATTCAGTTCCACAGTACGACATAGACTCCTACCCAGGGGCCTGAAATACTCAGAGAATAACTTGAAATAATAATCCAGCTCTCTCATATTCTGTATAATGGAGCAATTGCCTCCAAATTGCTCTTGCTGACTCAGGCCCCGATGCCCTTTCAGCAGCTTCACTTTATTGCAGGAGTTATGTGTGAAATGGTACCAGTTTGAGCAAGGGGTGACTCTGGTCCTGGCTCTGGTGGTGCCAGGGGGAGCAATGCTTTTTGCTGCAGGGTGAACAAGAGGGCACTGAACAGGCTGGCAACCATCAAACGGCCCTTTGGGAAGAAATGCTTTCATAAGAGGGAGATTTAAAAAAAAAAGTATTAAGAATTGTGCTAAAATACCGGCTGAAGAGTAATCCTAGCTGTACTCAAGCTGACCTTGTTAATTTTCCTGGTTCTTAGAGAAAGAAGCACAAAGCCTGAATGAATTCTCTCACTAATTCTTTTGTTTGAAGGGTAGTGAGACAATCTGCTTAATTATTTTTGGCAGTTGAGATAAGTCTGTTTTTCAAACACTTGTCATAGTAACTAATATTCAGTTAGAGTAATTGCTTTTTCTGTGTGTACACCTCTCTGTTAATCACTTTTGTATTATTGTTTTTATTATAAATCCTGCAGGGAATTTTTCTCACTGCCAAACCATTTTATATCTTTGGTTTATATTCCAACTATATAGTTTTTGCCAAATTTCCCTGTATTAGTCACTGACAACCACCATAATATAAGAGGGATGTGTAGGATTTTTGTTTGTTTTTTAAGTTATTACAAAAAATTACAATTAAGAATTAGAAAAATAGAGATTGGCATCGGCATACAATTCTTCAGCACATCAAATCCTTCTCATCTCGGCACTGCCAAAGCCAAAGAGAGACTTTCACTCCACCTGTCATTTCCACAGACCTCAGGCCACTGTGGTGAGTGATGCTGCCAGCACTGTTCCCTAGGCAGCCACAAAAGCACACTGCTCGTTATGCACTGATATTCCACAGGGATGTGTTTTATTTCCCCTTGGGCCAACAGTAAGCTGCTTTGGAAAATACACAGGCAGTATTCCTTGAAAAAGAGCAAGTGCCTGTCTTTCAGAAGAAACACTCTATGGGAAATTATAGAAAATATTTCTTTTCCTTTTAAGGAAACCATCTTCTAGAGGCGTGTGACTGCACTGGGTGCAGTCACTTGCATGGGTAAGATTTACTGTTTGTAGAACCTTCTAAATGCACAAATAATCAGCCAGTATCTGTCCCATTGCCTTGGCCACAGCTAGCCCTGTGTATTTTAGGAATCCTCCTTTGGGTGATCTGTTCCTTCTGGACTGGAGATCTGCTGAATCATAGGTCCCATCATCTTTTTTTTGCACCTTCCAACACAAGAGTCTTAATTCTGATAGAAACTTGGCCGTGTACTTTCTGACCAAATAAAAGCTGTTTTAGGGAGTGCCACCTATGTTGAATGAATGCCCTATTTTAAAAGCACTTTAAAGAGCAATGAAAGCTTTGCATGCTGTTAAATAAAAGCAAACCAACCTTCAGAACACTGTCAAAAATGGAATATTCCATTTTTATACTGATTTAAGTAGACAGTTAAGAGTAGCTTTTCACAGAACAAATGTAATTTCTTGACTTGCTCCATATTTTTCTGTGTTGAAAGGGAAATTATAGTTTTGTGCATAAATGAGCCATGTAGACTTACAACAATAAAGATCAAGATTTTTGGTACATATGATAAGAAATTTATAAAGGCTTTTCCATATATTGATTGTACCTGAATCATACATATATAATAAATAATTATGCAGAAGTTATTGCTTCCTGAAGACGTTTTTTCTGAAAGTGTACAGTAAGAATTGTCTCAACTTAGTTTCTTTTATAGTAAATACATATATATATTCTGCCATTCTGTTATCAAGAAAGGAGGCCATATAATGCCTAAGAACTCCAAATACCTCAGAATTTTTTCAAGTGTAATATTCTACATGGGTGATGCATTTCAGAAGAAATAGCTTCTCTTCAGACTTATTTATTTTAAGGAAATTGTATTCTGTTTTACCTCAGAAAACAATCCACTTCGTTCCAGCTAGTGTGTTGAAGTTAGAAAAAGTTCATTTGCAATGCCTGGACAGAGATGAACAGTAAGTTTGACTTAAAAAATAAATCTTAAACACAGGTGTGTTGTAAAATGTAAGTATTTTTTTTTCCAAGTCTAACAACTAAAATTCAAAAGAGATTCAAGGGGTTTAGTTAATGACTATGAAATCTGATTCTCTAAACTTTTCAATCCTTAGTCATCCTCAGCAGCAGATTTGGCCGTGCCATTCTGCAGAGGGGAATGTTGTCCTTAGGGCAGTGGGTTTTCAACCTTGCTCAGTTTGGGGCAGCTAACTTGGGTTTGATCCTAAATACATCCCATATTTCATCAGCATTTAAAACAAATGGATGCTACAGTAGTGTGTGATGCTCAAATAAATGAATGGAAGCATTTTCTTTCCTGAAGTCTTCTGCTTTCAAAATGGACTTGGCCAGGAAAAAAAAAAAAAAGAGCAGAAAGGTTATAATAGCCTAATAAAACTTCCAGTATACTCTGCAAGTATAGATTGCTAGAGAATTGTCATTTTTCTCATCTTACTCTGCATGTTGTTGCTCTGAAAACCTAATACAGAACTCTATGTGGAGTTACTTAGGGAAGGCTAGAGGTATTTAGGAAGATTAGAGAAATGCAGAGGATTATGAAGGCTAGGTAACAAAAGGAGAGTGAGGAGAATTTGTAAATGTCTGCAGAAATACAGCTGTGCTGGTGGAAAATACGAGAGTAGAAAAGAGGGTATGGATTAAAAACTGTTATCCCAATATATTATACAAGTATACTTCTATCTGCAGGTTCCTACTTGCAGTACAGCCCTGCTGTCTCCCTGTCTGGAGCAAGGGGACAAAGTGGCGCAGGGGCTTGCGTGTCACCAGAAAGTTCCTTCTGCTTGAGGTCATTTAGTGGCCAGGGGAGGGGATGAGTTTCACAGACACCTTTCAGGGTGCAGCTGGATTGGACGGGGGTGGGTGGATGGCTCTGGAGCAAGATGGTTCTGTGGCCTTTGGGCATGGAAGGACAAGCCCTGAGGGCTGTTCCAGCTTACCCATGGAAGTGTTCCACCAAGGGGACAAAATGATACCACTTCTGAGTTGTTTCTGCTCAATGCAGTCCTTTTGGTGTGTTAGTATGCAGTTGAATCCTCTTACACCTGGAAAAACTGCTACAGTTCACATATCTAATCATGCATGGTCAGTTACTGCAAAAAATACTTAACTATGCCTTCCATTAATTTGAATGTGTTTCAGATACATCCAGACAGCCATTTTTGCCTTCTGATTTGCAGCTGCATTTCACAAAACAAAAGCTTGAAAAAATTATCCAATATGTTGGAGACTTATTTCATAAATCTCAGTAGCAACTTCATATAAAATAAATGCCCTATATGAATTATAATTTCATCTAAGAACCAGAGTCTCTTTAATAATCCTTAACTTCGGCTCACCTGAGTTCCATGATGAATAGGTCTTTCTAGTCCCCTCAATTATACCAAGTGAAAAAGCTGTGTTCATCTATCAGGTTTTAACTAAATTGCTAAGAGCAGGTAAGCTAGCTTTGAATTATTCAAATGCCTACCCAGTGCTTCTGCAGAAAACTGGAATGTCTCAGCCACCAAACACCGATTCCTGATTCTCCAGGGAAGATCCTTTTGCCCCATGTTTACAGCTTTTCTCATCTACTGATGACAACTGGAAAGACTGTGTGCTTTTAATAAGCTATTTCTTAGAAAGTGTGTTTATCTAGGTTTTTCTTCCAAATATTTTGATGGTTTTTACTTGGTGAAATTTGGATTGGAAATATTTTTGCTTTTCTCCTTTATCTTCTCACAAATACGTTCATGTCTAAGAAGAATAGGTAGAATTCCACAAGCAGATTCTATGTGCTTTACTAGAAAATCCACAATCTCAGCAAGATACTTAGGGAGGGACTATGGACATCTTTCTTTTTCATTCTAAATATTTTAAATTACTTGCCTGTCTATCAAACAAATTAATTTATTGAAAATTTTATTTTGTGAATCATGTAAGAAGAGGTGCTTTCCTCAGAAAACTTAGTCTTTGACTTATAATTTTTAAACTGTAACTCACTTATCCTTCAGTAAAGAAAATAAAAACCTACTTGAGAATGCATAAAATGATTCTTCATTTAAAATTTTATCTGGATTTTAGTGGTTTAGCTAAAAGGTTGATTTTGTGCACTATTAAAAGTGATTCTGTTAAGTTTTATTGGGGAATTTCAGCTACTTAATTTCTACAGTAGAAAATATTTTATCTAGTAGCTTCTGGCCTTGTAAAGTCGTTTTAAAAGGTAGTATGAACTGGCTAATTCTACCACATTGTTTTTTGCTCTTGGCAGTGAGATCAATAAGGAATCTGATCACTATTATTTTATATACAGAAGTGTTGAACATTTTAAAGTTTTACACAAGAAAAGTGATATGATTTAATGTACAAAAAAATTGCTGTCTAAAACTTCTTGCATAATATTGGATATATATATTTCTATGTTTTAATTTCTTAGACTGAAGTCCTGATTAAAACAGTTTCATTTTTGCTAAGGCTTGGACAGAAAATGCCAGGTACTTTGGTTTATGTTTTTGGGGTTTTTTTTTTGCAGGGATTACATTTTCTGCCAGGCCAAGGGTGATCATCTGGGAAAGAAATCTGTCTCATTTTAAAAAATCTGGGTTCTAGCTTGCCTTTTGTAAAACCACAGGGCAATCTGCTTTTCAGATCCAATCACATGTACCCAATGTGAACTTTTAAGCAGCCATAAAATTCAGAGCAATTAGCTTGATTTCAGTGGTGTCTGTAGCACTCCAGGACACTCATGTGGAAGACTCATTCTGAGGTAGGTATTTCTGAAGAGCAGGCACACTCTATTTTCAGATTAAAGCATGAAAATTGAGGTTTCTTTCATTTTTTTATCTGCAAAGCTTTCTTGTTTAAAACCCTTTTAGCTTACATACAGAAGTAGATCCTGTGGTTTTATATATGCTTAGATCATGTTGTTAAAGGATGCTGTTTTTGTGAAACCAAGTAATCTGTGGTTATGCTCTATGTAAAAACATGAGGAACCACAATAATGGCTGTAAAGTAATGGCAGGTACTTTTCTTTTTTCTCCTTCGGGTTGATGACTGGTTGGGGTAACAGAGCAATTCATAGGTAGTAAATGTTGCAGAAAAGCTGAGATATTCAGGGATCCACACAAAACTCCAAGTCCTTAAGGAGAAAAGTGGGAGAAAGATTTCTCTGTGCACAATCACCCTACCATGGATAGTGTTTTGCAGCCTACAGGGGTGTTGTGACCATTCCCCTTATTTGAACCAGGCATCCATTCTTTACAGGGCTCCTGATGATTGTGAGGTAGATGCTCAGTTTTAATATATACTTTTAAAAGCTTTCATAAATAGGCACTAAGGTTTCAAGCACAGAAGCACGGCTTAGTCAAACTCTGCTGATCTTTACATTAATTTTTCAAGTTTTTATTCATAATATTTTTGTACACAGAATTGGTGTGCTTTGTGAGCTCTTCATTCGCTTCCACAGAAAAATTGCTGTCAAAGATGGGATTGGGAGTGTCATAGTACATCTGATTTACCAAATGAAAACACAGAGGATACTTTTATTAGTATAAAAGTAGAGAGGTGGAAAGAGGATTTTTATTTTTGAGGTTCACTGTTTAGCTACAAAACTGTCAAAGGCAGTTATCCTATTTTAAGAAAATTGTTGAGTCATCAGGAAGCAAAATAATACCAAAGATAGCAGTGCCACCATAATGTTTTAAGTCTACAGATTTAACTTTATGATCCCTTCTTACACTGGTGGGCACTGGCATGTATTGTCTTGTTGTCTTTGACACATTTTGGTATCTGCTACTATGAGGGTTTTTTTATATTTTCAAAGCCTAAGGCTAGTAAAGCAGGATACTTCCTGCAAGATGTTGATTACAATTGGATGTGGCATATAGATAAAAAAATCCTTATTATTTGCTGTCTTGAGCTCCTTTCTGTCCCTGCCCAGTACAATTTTTTGGAAGATAAACTTAAGGAAGATTGACTGTCAAGTGTGCGAAAATGTAAATTTCTTTTTAAATGTACTGAAATACCAGCTTCTGTTGCTTTTGGAATCAAATATCCTTATATGCTTAGAAGTTGGCATGTGAGAATAAGTTGCTCTTCAGTTCTGCCAATGATACAGACTTTATATTTAGGTAATTGTATCTGTAAACAAATTTCATTACTTCTGTAAAAATTAGATATACTGGGGATGGTTTGTGGTAAACTGAGATAAAGTACTTTGGAGTGCCTTACAAGTTATTTTTAGAACAGGGCAAAGTGAAGCCATGGAAAAAGAGAATTAATTTATTTATATACGTGCCAAGAAATTATTATATGCTTCAATTGAACTTATCCTGATGTTGTGGTCTGGATACTTGATTCCCTTTGAGGAATCAATGAGCAAGACAAAGGAAGTGGAATTACTACTGCCGGTGTTATAGGGATGCAACGACATCTGAATGGCTGAGGAATGACTTGTTAAATATTAGACTAATAAATCTATTTAAAGTCAAGATATCAAAATGAATGATGAAGGTTGCATATGGAAGAAGATAAGTTTTGTGGAGTTTTCTCATTTTGTGTGTATGTGTAGATAAATTCTACATTTTATTTTTCAGGACTGATATCACATTTGACCAATTTCCACTGCATCTTTAGGATGTACGTTGTGTGGGACAGCCTGGTTTGTTAAGTCCTTAAAGCTGCATACATAGAGAGGGGCTGCTTCAAATAATGAGCTCCTGAAGGGATGCAGATTTGAGCCATGCTGGATGTAAGTGGCAGTGGCAGGCCCCTTGGACATGATTTCAATATCCATACCCTGTAGGGCACCTTCGTAATGGCAAGAGACGCTTTACTGTAACTGTGAATTTACGTCTCTTTGCTCCTTTTCCAGTTCTGTCATACTTGAAAATGCCATTTTCGTCATTTCAAGTAACAGTTGAAGAGACAGATGCATGAAATTCACTTGACTATAAAGTGAGGTAGAATAAATACAAACTTCTACCCACTAATACAGTCCTGAGTATGAAGCTGCTTTCTGAACTGGTGGGAGCCAGTAAAGGCTGACGGTACTGCCGCAGTTACCGTAGAAGTGGCATCATTATCATACTGGCTGCTGAGTTTTGATGGGTTTTAGCAGGCTAATAATAAGGTCTGATATGTAATGCCCTTCTTGCTGCCTTTGGGAAATAAGTTATTTGCTAAATTAAAAATTAGTAGTTTATAGTGTTCCCATAGAGACACGGCTATTCCAAAGGTTTTGTGGCCACAGTTCTGGAAGAAATTTCAGTACCATATCCCACTTACAGTTACACTCAGTGGTCTGGCATTGAAAAATTCCAATGGAAGTATTATGAAAAGATCTCTCCAGCAAAATAACTTTAAATTAGGGACAATACTTCTTCCCAAATTGCTCTCAGATACTTCTCAAACAAATTCAGCAACTAAGACTCTTCAGAGAAAACTAAGTGTATCTAGAGCTAATTCAGATCTTGAACACTATCTGTCTACATCTAAATGCTTACAAATATTGAAGTGACAAAATGTGATCTAAAGTCCTGTGAATTCCTACTGGAAGCCAAAATAATTGTTTTCTGGCAGCCTTGGAAAGCCATATTGGAAGTGGTGGAAGTACTGATTACCTGAGAGCTTATGCACACATGAGGTTCATGGACAGCAGATGAGCATGTGGATTTGCAGTGCCAGATTCTTTTCTGGGTTACCCACAAATGTGGATTATTAAATTTTTTTTTTTATTTTTTTTTTACATACAAGTTAGAAAGTCCTTGGAAATGAAGGTAAATTGGTTTGCATGTAATGCATACAATAATATCAGCACAGGGAGTTAGTGAGATGTAAATTCACACCCCAGTGTAATGTGTCCTAATTTCTGCAAGCCCTAGGGCCATCTTGTTCCTGAATGAGAGCACCCAGATAGAGGTTTAAATGCATTTATTAAGGTTTCTAATTGTCCTGCCATTGAATAACCTAAAGCATTTCTGCCTTGTTGGAGAATGAGCTACTTAATCATGGAGACTGCACAGGTTCAGTTTGCATCTGGCTTTGGTTTTATTTCTTTTTGCTAGAACCTTCCACTCTGTTTGTTGGAACATTGGAACACAGACTCTTCCTTGACTTTGAAAGGGGTATTTTGAAGTAGTATTTCCAGTGCTAGGCAGCAAATCGTTCTACTTAAATAAATACAAGTTAAGGAAGTTAGTTTTAGTGTGAACTGGTATAAGCAAAAATTCGGTGTGATCTGTGACCATATATTCCCACCTGCCTTCATTTATCTGTTCTGCCTGGGCTTTCAGATGGGAGGTAGCACACCTGTGCCAGCAGTCAGTTTGGGAATATCAGTTGGGAATGTGTAGTGGTGTGTTATTTCTAGATGCCTCACATTTGTTATCAGGTCCAGTCTAGCTATGTCATTGTAAGCTAACTCTTCATTATGAGCAACGTTAATGTAATACAATTCTGCATTTGACTAAAAACTTCTAGCAAAACAGCTGTTTTTTCAGTGTAGAGTCTTGTCAGGTGCTTTTGTCTCTGATTAAAATATTGCTTGCACATGTGCTGGAGCAGTATTTCAGCCATGTTGGGGTGACAGCAGCTGTTATCCTGTGATGTTTTGTGACACAGTGAATTAGTCTGAAAGTAGCAAGCTTTTTTGTTTTCTTCTGTTAGAGTAAAACACCTGGATGTTGTATGAAAAGAGGGGATCAATTCTCTGACACCTTCCTGTCAAGGCACACTTCCTCACTACTACCTCCCCAGGAAACTATTCAACGCTAAGAAAAGTTCTTGAAAGAAAAGAGCCTCAAACACAAAGGTTTAAGCATGGTGTACACGTGATGTTCAGGTTGGGTTTTTTTAATATGATTGTCACAGAATTACAGATAGGTAGACTACATGTACCAATTCCTGTATTTAAAAAATAATGTTTTAGCAGATTATGGTACTACAAACATGTTAATCTTGGTATAGTTTTACTACCTAAACTACCTTGCAATACAATGAGATTATTATCTGGGTTTTGGGATCTGTTTGTGTGTTTTTCATGAGTAGGCCAAGTAGTTTGCAGTTGATACCTAATCAGTGTGATTTCAGTTCTGCAGAAAAGCCGCTTCAGGTGCTGTGGGCAGCCTTGCCATGCTAGATCCTGTTGGCAGCAGCAGCACGGCTGGGAAGTTTCTATAATTGGAAGCTTGATACGTTTCTGCTGCTGGGGATGCTGTGCCTGAGACTTCGTTATGGTTTGCTATGAGGAAAAAACACCTAAAAAATAAAAAAAAACCGTTTAAGATGTCTTTTGCACAGCGCTGAGACCCAGCCGTGCCCTTCCTCCGCCGCTGGACGAGAGCACACAGAGCGAGGGGGGAGGCTGCCAGGTGCCGCTGCTGCACAAAGCCCAGGTGGGAACGATTTTGCCCTCAGGGCCCTGGCGGCAGGAGCGGGGCCGGCTCGGGGCGCTGTCCGGGCACCGTCCGGGTGCTGGGGGTCCTCGGGCCGGGCCCCTCGCCCAGCGCTCGCCTCGCACACGGCGCTGAGCCCGCAGGGCCGGCGGCCGCCGCTGATGCTCCGGCCGCTGCCTCCGCCCGCCATTGGCCGTACGCCGCCCTCCCCCACTCCCCTCCCCTCCCGGAGCGGCAGGCGCCGGGCGGCGGGGCTCGGGCGCTCCCCGGCAGCGGCGGCAGCGGCGGCGAGCCGGGCGGCGGGGCTCGGGCGCTCCCCTGAGCGAGTGCGCCGGGCCGGGCCGGACCGGGGCCGCCCCCGCCGGCGGCTGAGGTTGAGCCGCGCCCGCGCGCTGCAGCCCCGCAGCCCCCCCCGCCCCGCGCCTGCAGCGGGGACAGGAGGCGGCGGCGGCGGCCGCCCCTCGCCCGCCGTGTCCCGGCCGGGGCCGCGCGGGTCGCCCCGGGCGCAGGGCGGCTCCTCCTCCATGCGCCGCGGCTGCCCGCAGCGCCCGCTGCCCCGCGGAGCGCGGGGGCGGCCGGAGGCGGAGCGGGGCCGCGCGGAGGATGCCGGCGGGCGGCGCGGCAGTGCGGGCCCCCGGCGGGGCGCGCTCCCTCAGCCCCACGGCGCTGTCCCGCAGCCTGTCCCGCCTGCGCGAGCAGCGCGCCCGCTCGCGGGCCATGCTGGCCCTGGGGGTCACGCAGATGGTGCTCGGCTGCCTCATCGTGGCCGTCAGCTTCGCCGCCCTGGCGCTCACCACCTCGGCCCGCGTCCGCCACTCCTGCCCCTTCTGGGCCGGCTTCTCGGTGAGTCGAGGGGCGCGGGAGGGGGCGGGCGGGACCGCCGCTGCCGCCTCAGGGATGCGCGGCCGCCCGACAGGTGGGAGGCGGGCGGCGACTCCGGGCCTCGGCGCCCTCCCCGCCGTGAGGCGGGCAGGTGAGCTCCGAGATCGGCCGAGCCGTGTCCCCCGGCTCCGCAGCAGCGCGGTGAGCACTTCCACCCTTGGAAGGGTTGGCCGAGGTGGACTGGGTCTCATCAACAGCGTCGGGTCAAAGTTGGGATGACAAATGAGCCTCTGGCGTTGCCTCAGCCGCTGACACCCGTTCCATCGGCGCTGGCTTGGGCTCACCTTGAGATGCGGCCGCCGCTCACGGTCCGGCGCGGTTGCAAATTCAGCTGCGAGCCGTGTGGTGCTGGAGGTGACCAAACGAGCACAGTAGGAGTGGGATTTAAGGGATTTAAGAGGCGGCATGGAAGAGTTCTGCCGAGGAGAGCGCGAGTGCCCCGGGAGGGCTGGAAAGGCCGTGGCTTTGGGGCACCCGAGAGCCCTGCCCTGAGGGAGGCTGGGGCTCGCCCGCTGCTCTGAGGGAAAACTTGTTTGTTTTCAACAAACAAACAAACAAATTGGGGTCCTCATAATTCCTTTGTGATAGTCTTGTTCACTTTCCATTGTGTCCTGCCAGCACAAATTAGAAGAAAGAAAAAAAAGTTGATAGTCTGATTCAGGTGGTCTCATTTAGTGCTGATTATGAGTGGCTGCATCTGTGTGTGGGCGCAGTGCACACATGGACACGTTAGGCTAATACTGCTTCGTGAGAGCTTTTCTCATAAGCGGTGAAATGGGGCTTGACATTTATGAAGAATTAGGCATTTCTAAGGGCACTGGTAACAGACTCTGTGTTATTGGTGAAGGTTTGCTCCATTTAATTTAATGCGTTACTGGTTTCAATTATGCCTCTTCAGCTCTTTTAACGGACCAGAGGGTTTTCAACTTCAAACATGCTTGTTAGAAACCAGAACAGTTAGATAAAATATTTTGGGTTATTTATTTCTGAGCATGTGGTGGAAATGGTGTAATTTTTAATAAACCTTAAACTATTTAATATGTTCTTACGCAGATTTTTTTTCCCCCCTGAGTCCTTCAGAGCACAAGAGTCATTCTGGATTAATTGTTTAGATACTTTCTCTTGAATTTGTTGTATTTTATTCTAGTCTTGAAAAGAAATATGAGTTTACAGTAATAGCACTGATGTTGTAATAGTCATTCTATTGAATTTGATCCTCTGCAACATAATATGCAATTATTTGTTGATGAGGTGTGAATTTTAGGTTCAGAATCTGGCTGCTTACATTTTAATGTGCTACTAAACCAACACGGCTTAGGCAGCCTTTGTTTCTTACCTTGACAGAGTGAGCAGCAATATGCATAACTGCTTGTGGATTCCAGTAAGCAGAACTTTTTCAGTAGTACCTTTTCCCCCACCTCCTGTGTTCTGCCAAGACACTTCTGGTGATTGTCATGCTCCAAGACAGGCTGCTTTCCTTACTGTGGATACTTTCAACTCTTCTCTCCGTGCAATGTATTTCACAGAAAATGTTTCCCACCTGGATTTCATGCATGTCAGTTGCTCACCAGAGACACCAAATGTGTGATTCCAACCTGTGGTAGAAAGGGTGGAAGGCTCAGAGAATTGAGAGGCTGTTACTAGAAGGCCTTGTTTTCCTGTGTTATCAGAATGAGGCAGGTGTACATTGCTTCCTAAAATAAGAGTTTACTTTTTGAGAAAATAATTCTACCTTATAAATGAGCATTAGAATAAATTTTGTTTCCTCCTATTATCTTTATCTCTAAGTCTCAAGAACTAAAATAAAATAGAGCAGTTTTTGATCAGCCCTGAAGAATTTTTTTGAAGTTAGTTGATTACACAGCCTTTTCTGAAAACCTTTTGAGGTGTTTAGTGAATTTAACAAACACTAGATAGATCGTCACTCACAGCTGAAAAATGCTTCTGTGGAAGAGTAACAGTCTTCAGCTTGCTTCTGTGAAATACAAATAAAGAGGTGGGTTTAAGAGACATGAGAGAAAAATAATGGAACTATCCTTCCCCTCTTTATTTGATGCCAAAATCAGACATAGATATTCATTGCCTTCACACTACTTCCCCCTCACTTCTTGGAAGTAAATAACTGAGTTGTTTGATATAAAAGTAGCAATTCTGAGTCTATTTTTTGTGATATAACATAGTTTTTAGTCATTTAGAAATGCACATCCTAAAAGAGAGTAGTCTTAGTGTTGGTACTTTTCAGCAGTTTTTGACACCAAACGCCCTGTCAATATAAATGAAGGCGGCAAAAATTCACTAAGAGTATTTCAAATGTTTCTGAAAATAATTTCCTAGTATTTGTAACAGTCTAGCTGGTTGAAAAATATTAAAAAATAGATCATGCTACATATTAGACTCACAGAAAGTTCTGTAATCAAATGCAAGGAAAGGTTCTGATTTCTCACTTTGTTTTTGAAATCTAATCAAGTGACTATATAAGTTAGAGCTTATTTAAAGAACAAGGCACTATAATTTCCATAAAACTTTGAAGCGTTCAGAGCTTATTTAATATAAGCTTATCCCATACCTTAAACAGTTTATCTTTCATAGCATCATATTAGGAAGATAAAAAGTATCTTCATATATTTTGTTTTAAGAAATTTTTGAGGTAATTATTCAGACTCAACCTCACACTGAGCAGAAGGAAATTTGAGGTTTAAATAAGCAGGTACTAGTTAATTCTCTGCATAGGCAGCAGTCATTGGCAAGGCCTTGCAATCTGTGTGCTAAAATGCTTGGCAGCTTGTTCCCATTGCAGTTTCCTGAGAAAATGGTTGTTTCTTCTTCACATTCTCTCAAGTGGGTAAAAAAATATTTTTTCATATAAGGGAGATGAGCATAAGTGTCTTTGATCCTGTTAAGGACATCAAGAACAGAGTACTAGCCTCCTTTTAATCATGGAAGGTTAGGTCTCAAAATAAGGCTGTTCTGGTAGCTCACTGAAAGTGTAAGCAGTGACAAGGTCATTTGTCTCTCCTGTAGGTCCATAGTCACTTGAATATGAGAAAATATTTATACTCCCTTTGCCCTTTAGAATGCAAACCCTACACCAGTTTGTAGTGTGTTGGTTCTGTACATACCCAGATGGAAGGAAATGCTTCTGCTCAGTGTGCCTGATGTTCATTGCTCCTGCCAGTGTTGGGACAGTAGCAAACCACAGGCTGATGGAGCTGTGGTTGTGTGGCTGCAAAGGAAAACTTGCTTTGTGAAGTCTTTCATGAAATTATTTACAAGTTTGCAGAAAGATATTTATCCTGCTGCCCCCCATCTTGATGCCAGCAATTTAATAAAATTACCAGGCTTAGTTAGAGACCAGAGTTCTCTCTAGTAGAGTGAAGTATTAATAAAATAGTAAATTAAATAATAAGATTACCCAGGCTTCTAAAATTACTCTGGCATTAGAAATCTTAGCATGTACATGTTGTGTGTTTGTCTATCTTCTTTTTTATGTATAGTTACTTGACAGTCGTTGTGCTCTTGTGTAGAAGTGTGTTGCTGGAAGATCTTGTGCTGCCTTTCCTTTCTATTAAGTTTCTTCTCAGTTTTGCCTTTTTTCATCCATATCCCATGATCAGAGGAGATCAGTTCCGGCTCAAAAGCGTCTTTAAGTAGAATGTTTTCAAGGTTCATGACATACGTGCTTTTTTGTGTCCTTTGAAAAAGGAAACAGATGTATAGGGAGACTGTTGGCGTGAACTCAAACACAACTTTTATGGAAAATGGGAAATATGTTATACACTTGTCTGTGTTAGTAACTGAAAAAGCTGAATGTAAGAGTATTTTCTGTATTCTTCTATGGTATTGTTCAAGATAGATTTAAAAACCTCAGGTGATGCTTAATGGAGTTAACTTTCGAAAACTTCTACTTGTCTGTGACCATGGCTTTTCCTCACATGTAGCAGGTTGTCCTGGCATGTTCCTATACAGAATCATTGTGGAGGTGAAGGGGAGATGACAATAAAAATGATTTGTTAGCAATTGTGGTTTTTCCTTCTTCTCCATTACAGCTAAAGGTTTTGGGTTCTTTCCCTTCCTCCTTTCCTCTGTTCTGTCCTCTTTTGGTATTTTCCTTTATTGCCTGTGGATAGACAGGAGGAATAGAGTGATAGCTGTAGCTTGGGGCAAGGAACTTTAGTTTGCCAGCAGTGTGACTGTGAAAGCAAAGCAAAGCTCCTAGAGAGAAAGTGACCTTACTGCTCCTGTTGTGTGTTACAAGTTCACTGAACTGGGACAACCTGTAACACATTTATTTATTTGTCTTGGAGATGATAATTTCCTGTGTAGGACTCAAAGGACAGCTTTCTTGTCCACCTGCTGTAGTTATAAGTGAAACTCTAACTCTATGGTTATCAGATAGTTTTTCAGAATGTCCAGTGTAGTTCTGAGTGTTCCCTATGAGAGCTCTAGAGACCCTCTGAGAATATGAGAAGCCATGGGAGGGGCTGCTTGGTTGAGCACTCCTGGTTAATACACACAGCCTGAGAGCTGAGCCTACAACTTTCTTGGAGGAAGCACTGTTTTGGTGAGGGTATGTGACCAGATCCCTTCTCTGCAGAGGATTGTTCTAATAGCAGATTTCAAATGTGGACTCACAGCCATGATGATTAGTTTATTATGGACATTTTGTTATCCTGTGAAGTTGACTGCTGGTTCAGACAATGTTCTATATCTCTAAATATTCACTTTCAGGCTTCTTTTGGAGGAGCTTGTATTGCTGGTTTGGGAGTTGGGTAGGTAAATTTCCACACAGAAAAAGTTTCGGGAGACTTACCAAACCTCTAATGCAGATTATCAAATAGTCAGGCCCAGGGAGCAAATGAAACTGATTTCTCTATGTGGCTCTTGAAGATCTTATGTCATTCCTGAAAGATGATGTATCCACACACTAGCACAGTTACTTTGATGTTCCTTGCTTCAATTTGAAGTAATTTAGAACACCAGGAAATGGATCGCTTCAAAAATCCTACAGGTGACTTGGTAATCTTTTGCCTCTTCACAGGCTGGCTAATAAGTCATGCTAGGATTTTGCCAGTGTGATAGTCACAAAATAAAAGCTGCTCAATGGGATGATACATTTGAGAAAGTAGTACTATCACATTTGACTGATCGCTCTTAACTCCTCAGTTATGAATTACAAGATACAGTCACAATTTTAGTTACAAATAGTGGAACCTTCAGTTACGTGTGCTTGCAGAAGAATTACATTCACTCTGATTCTCTGAGACATTGTCTGTTACTGTCTCCTGCTGTATCCTTTGTTAACTACCATCCCTGCTTTTTTTCTGACTTCCTTTTGGATTTGCTAACTCTTCAGGCACATCTTTCCTTTCCTTTGCAAGTTTGTCAGGGCTTTGAAATGTGAGCAGTCTGTGGAAGGAAGTCAACTGTTTGGAACTTGGTGTCTCAGGAAGCCTGCTAGGGATGTGTGTTGCTGGTATACCGTATTGGTAAAAAAATGCCAAGGTCACCTGCACAGGCTTGCTTCTCACCCTCATAAAATGCATGAGGATTGCAATGCGTCTTGTCTAGATGATGGATCTTTACTAATTTTATTTGCATTCCTGGTTTTTACATCCTGGCAATATTGTGTGACAGACAAAAACCTGAAAGCATCCAACCCAGGAAACCCGTGAGGCTGTTAAAAGATGCCAGTTAAAACCTGTGGCACTGGTGCACAAGAAGAGGTCATACACATCATAGAACATAAGAACTGAGAAGCCTTGGGTGCATCCTCTGTGCTTTATGGAGCCTGTGGTCAGACAGGGCATTCATGGGTGAAAATGTTGTTTCCATATCTTGATGGAATCATAGCAAATCAGACAGCTGGACAGAGGAACAATTAGAAAGGTGACAGTGTTCCTTTTAATTCTTTGAACTTTGGATGGTAAAATAACTGCTTGTAATTTCCTGAGGATTTGGGGCTAAGTACAACCTTGTGGTCTTTTTATCTCCAATGCACTAGAGAATAGCAGACCCATGGACAGAAACATTATTTGTTTTATGAGGCACATCAGCTTTTATTGCTTCTGAGCTATATATTCTGTTGCCTTAGCCTTTAGAGCAATTTAATTAAAAAACTTCCTGTGTTACAGGAAGGAGTAGTGGAAGACAGCAAAGATAATTATGATAAGAAGCAGCAGGTGTCCAGTCTGTAGAGAAGAAATAGCACCATTTTTATTAACCCATGTTATTATAATTGACCTGTATTCTGAAGTCTTTTTTTTTTGTAGGCATCCAGATTGCAGAATAAAAATATTATTTTGAGTAAGTCTCTTACTGTTGTTAGCATACAGTTTTTAGTTAGTTTGTTGTGGGTTTATTTTTGGTTTTGTCTGTAGCAGAAAGACTGGTGTATGTTTGTCTCTTTAGGAATGAAATATTTCTCCTGGATGCTGGTTGTCTTTTCCAACCATTTTTTTATGCTGGACATGTAGGAGCATTTCCTGTAAAAGACAGCAAGTACTTCTCAGGAACTTATGAGAACTAGCTGTGAGGGCAAAATCTAGTGAGAAACTTGGACAGAGGTAAGTACCTTGGTGGAAGTGGGAATTTCTAAGGCAAATAATCTAGTTATTTGCAGCTGCTGAACTTATTACACCTTCATTTTAGCTGTATGTTGTGACTTACTAAAGGAATGAGTTGTGAATTATCATGTTTAATTAGCTATTCTTTCACAATTCATTTTTCTGCTCACTCCTGTGCCTTCTGGGATCCAAGGGCAGAAGAGATAATGGGACTATGTAAGGTGTGAACTGTCTGAAAATATGTAACTTACAGGAATATAATGATTTCAGTGGTGTATTTAGAGAAAGCTACTCTTCTAGGAGCAGGTGGTGTGGTCATTACCTCATCTCTTTGGGAGCAACCACATTGCTTTAAAGGAGTGTTATGCAAATGTGACAAACCTAGGGAATTTATAATTGAGGAATATTTATACATTCAGAGCATCCTAGCTTACATGCAGACAACCTTTTAAGATCAAAATGCCCTAAAGCTTTGTCTTCCACCTTTGCAGAGTCACAGATTCACTGTTGTCTACGCCATGAACAGAAGCTACAATCTCTTTGTAAGGACACTATGTTGATAATTCCTTCAAAAGTTCTTGCTTGTGCTTTTTGGGACTTCAGTCCTGCCCCAATTTCATCATTGTTATTTTTGGTGGCCTGTGGATGTAGCCATATCAGTGTTCTAGCTCTGGTCATGTGTCTGCTCCCACTCACTCTTCCTGCACACCAGGGAGCGTTCTCAGAGCACACAGACTCAATTCCTGGGGGATAAAATGAAGCCAAAAGATGAGCTGCAAGAACACAGTAAGTGGAATCTGACTTCTGGGAGAAATGAAGTCTCTGGGCCAGACCAGAATAGTCTGAATAATCACTCATCCATTGAGTGCATGGTGTGGATGCTCCCAACACCAGATTTTTTTGCAAACAGATTTGCTCATGTTCTATTTGCTCAAGTTCTATTTGCTCTTTGGTAATCCAGGTAAAACCTGTAAGGCCAATCTGAAAGCTCCTGTATTGTGCAGAGGATGTGAACTCCCTACAAATTACTGGAAATGCTTTGTGCTGGGCAGAATTTTCCTCCATCCTGGTTACATCTAGACTGGTAATTTGATGCAGGTCTGCAGATTAAAATAGCCAGTTCTGAGGAGCAGATGCCAGTGCTTGGTGTGTTACTTTTAAGGGCCTTGAGTAGGTGGAGTACTTCTGAGCTAATTTGCAGTAAATGAGAAATACTTACTTGAATTACTGCTGCATCACTTATAATGAGACTTTGTTGTCCAATTGATTGTGATTAAGAAACAACAAAGGAATTATTTCACAATATTCTAAAAAATTAGACTTGCTTGATTTTATTACTTTATATTCTGATAAAAATAAGAAAATGTAAGCACTTTGAAGAATATGTATATTTTGCTTAAAGAAGGCAAACTGAATTTAACTCTTGGATTTCTGATCTTTATAGCAGCTTGATTTAAACATGGATAGTTGAAACAGCAGCACAGTTTTAAACTTTTGGGCCTAATTTACAAAACAGGAGTTACCCTACTTTGCAAACTTGCTTTGAGTTTTGTGTGTAGACTTTCCTCCTTTCTAGAAGCCATTATCATGGGTAACTTCTGTTCTGCAGAACCAGGAAATAATGTTCTGTCTGATAACTATACAGGTTTGTTATTTCTCTCACTTACAAAGAGTCAGTCTCAGCAGAATTATTTTCATGTGTGGGGTATAATGTACTTATGAGATTTTTTTTGATTTTTTTTTTGCTCCTGTTTTACCGGGAAAGAGCATGGATTAATCTGAAGATTTTAGATAAGCCTTCAGTGCCAGGCAAGATGAAAACAGGTGGTTTTAAACTGAACACACTTAATCCAGAGGCACTGAGAGATAATAAACATGTAGCTTTATGCTGTCACTTTTGTATTCACTCTCTCCAGAGAAGAAACTTTTTTTCATATGTGAAAAATTGTCTGCTAAAGAAATTAAGATTACTCTCTAGTTAAAAAAAAAACCAAAAACAACAAACCAAACAAGCATTGAGCATTCAATGTAAAGAGCCAAGGGACAGCATAATTTATCAATAATAAACACAAGTCATTATCTCACTATTATGCATTCTAGTGAGTGTGATTCTATCAGAACAGTTAAACTCAATGGTTTTCCTTTGTTAAAGCAATGAAAGCATTTGTTGAATAATGCTACTAAAATAAGAGGTTTTCAAGTTCTGACTCTAAACAATCATCAGGAACTTTGGTGCTGTGAACATGTGTGACACTGCTATGTCATTCTGAAAATAACATTGGTAGAAAGAAGTTTTTTCATATCTTGAAAGTAGCTGCAATTCAAACAAATTTTATCTTTCTGGAGGCTAAATACAAAACCTTTTGAAAACTTGTGAAATGTATGGCTAAAAAAAAATTACACTCTCCACTGCAAAGGCTCCTGTCCTGTGTTTGTGTTGATGTAAAGGGAGCTCAGTCTGTTTAATGTGTCTCAGGTCACCCAGAGTATCAAACTATAGACTTGACTCTTTACATGCTCCTACTTAAACAGAAATTTTCTGGGGGGTTGTAAGACAACTTACTCATTCTTTTGTCAAATTTCGGTTTTTATGTTTGTGAGCTGAAAGTAAAAAATGCATTTAGAAAACTCCTAATGAAAGTGTGGGATCTTTAGATGAAGAACAGATGAGCTTCCTCTTGCTTGCCTACACAGACATGATTTGTATCTTAAAAGTTACTGTGTCTGTTGCAAATGGGAATAAACCAAATGGATGTTGTTGTAGTCCTTTCTGCCTTGAAAACTGCTTTTCAAAAACAATGTTAATTCAAGAGGTGCTAGATTTGTGTTTTCATTTTGCAGTGGTTTTAAAAATAATTGAGTTTTCATGTGAAATAAATTTTCATTATACATAAAGAGTAAAAGGGAGGATCAAAAAAAGAATATTTCTGAGTTTGTCACAAGTACTTGACTATAAAGGATACTTGAAAAATGTTGACTTAGGGAATGGAGATTTATTTAGATATATCAGAGCGTTATAAATGATTTTCATGTTCAAAATAAGTAAGTTTTCATGTTCAAAGTTCAGAACAAAGCAAGCCACAAAACACCACTGGAGTGGGGGGGTAGGGAAGGAAGATACATGTAGGATAATGGCTCATGCCCTTGAGACACATTATCATTGTGTCTGTAATTGCAGGACTCCCTTACATCTGCACCACATGATTTCTCTGATGCATCTCTGCCACTTCTACTGCAGAACCTGCTGCATGGAACCAGGGAGAATAGCGAGGGCAGGACAGATGGGGTGGCAGGTGCACTTTGTCTGCCTGATAACGCTGCACACTTCGGGTAAGATGTTAACAACTCATCCATGTTGCCTTTTACCCATAAACCAGCAATGGTTTTCCTCTCAGAAGGACAGAAGTCATGTTATGGTAGGTAGGAGTCAGATTTAATGTATAACATAACCAATTCTTCACATTTGTTCTGATACAAGAGGAGACATTAGCTTTGTTGAGGAGCTCCTGACAGGTACACCTCTTGTCCTGCCTATTCTTATGTGACTTAGATTGTTCTGGGGTTAAGGAATTTATAATAATTTAAAATTAGTTCTTTTTGTCCCTTAAAAGTTTTCCTTCATTCCATGTGAAATTCGGAATAAAGCTTCACAGTCAGACCATACTTTGAGATCCTGTGAAATATCACAATAAATAGTAACTAGCAACAATACTAAAACAGTGCTCTCTGTTTTTGAAGTTCATGTTAATTCAGTAAACATTTTGTTTCCTACCTAAGTAGCTTAAATCTTCAATGCAGCTTTTCCTTTGAGCTTTTCAAATACTCACACTGTGATTTGACAGACTCATTTCTCTTGGTATGTAATATTTGCCTTTTGAGTGGAGAAGAACCTTTACTGTAAAAGCAATAATGACAGTACAAACAATAAAGTGTTGTACTAGATGGTAAGGATAACCAATATCAGAGCAGTATCTGATGCCATTTGGTGTCCACCAGAGACCATGTGCTCATCTTCCTTCACTAACCTTCCTGTGAATCAAGTGTCTGAAAGGCCGAGTATCAAACCAGCTATTAGGAAGAGTGGTCCCCAGTGACAGCACCTGTCAGTCCTAGGTGAGGATTGTCTGAAGAGTTCAATCATACCCATCATTGGTTTGTCAGCCTAAAGTAATAGGCACGAAGGCAGAAGGAAGCAAAACTATTTTCTACTTCTGACCCTGCAGCAATGCCCTTTTTGCTTGTGGGACTAGAATTCATTATTAGGCAAATTGTAATGTCTTTCCACTTGTTAGTTCCTTTTTGTGTCCTGACGGTTTAAAAACTTGCCTTCCAGTATGAATTGTTTGGGGTTAGCTTGAGGTTTTGCCTCAATCAGCTGTTTTGGTTCCTAACTATAGAAGTAATTATCTTGTTAATTAACCTATTTTGAAAAAATTGAGAAGATAAGAAATAATGGGGGAAAAGGAGTCAATTTGAGAGTTACAGTTACTTTTCAATCTTGAATATTTCTGCAACAACCAATTTTTTAATTTTTTTTTTTATTTTGGATGTTAGTTACTTTGGGATTCTTTCCATCATCGGTGTCTGATTTGATTTGTATAACATCAATGAAACAAGATAGATCTGTGAAGAATTTTATCCATGGAAAAGTAATTTTATATGCACTAACATTTAGAGCTCATGGAAAATAGAAATCAATTGGATTTTTTTTTGTTTATAGTTAGGTATATTATATTTTGGAACTGTATGGGAGTCCCCAAACAATATATTTCCTTGGAACTGCTGTATTTGACTTAATCAAGAAAAAGAATCTGATACCAAATTGAATGCTCTAGTAATGAGCTATAGCCCAAATTCTTGAAAACTAGATTGTTTAGAAATTAGATCAATATTTTAAACAATATTTCCTGGATTCAGAAAGGTCTAAAAATGCTTCTGGTGTCTTGTGTCTGTCTGTTAACCATATAACATCAAAAATTTTAGACCTTCTTTGTCTCCAGCCTAAGTGCCTCAGGAGTCAGTGTTTTAGACACTTTAGCTGTTATTGATGTAAATCTTGTGTAGAGTTCGAGAAGGTGAACGAGACCAATGTAAGGAACAGCTTTTTTGTAGCTTGTTTTGGTTTTGGGTAAAACATTAGAGAATGCAGCACTGAAACTGATCTGTTTCAGCCAGTTGGCCAGGAAGTTCCACCTGTGAGCCAGGAGTGTGAGGGAACATCTCGGGAGCGGTCAGCTGCTGCAGAGGTGTCCCACAGCCCCACGGGCCAGCACAGCCGTGTCCAGCCCTGCCCCTGCTCCCTTGGCACCCTGCAGTAGCAGCCAGAGATGGGCTCTGGGGGAATTATCTCAAATCCTGCCTCACTGGAGCTCAGCAGCACGGAACAAAGCTGATGGATGTGGAGCTCTGACTTACGGCACCGAACGTGCCAAAGGTGAATAGGATGTGGAAAGCTTATACTTAAAAATAATATGAGGCTTTGTGAAGTGTTCTGTTTTCTGAAAGCAGAAAATTCAACAGTCAGTGTAATTATATTTGTTAGAAGCCCACAAGAAGCCTGTGGATTAACAATAATGCACAGTGATTACATTAATCAGTAGACTCTTGTGGAAATCAGAGGTTTAATGGTATAAATACATATAATGATACTTTGGATGAAGTAAAAAATACTTTCTGAAGAGATCATCCTGAAGAAGATGAGAAATTATAATTTTACAAACAGATCTGCAAAAAAGAACTCCTTTCTTTTCCGATGAAATTGCCAGTGAATAGCTTGAGAAAGAAAAGGTAGGCTTGTATATTAAAGAAGGTGGTTTCTCTAGCATGGAAAAGATAGCTCATATAGCTATTTCAGTTAGTGAAGTTATAGTTGGCTGGAGTGTGGTTTACTGGATTTCTACCTCTAATGCCAGTGTAAGGCAATAAAATGTATCAAAAATCAATGCATTTGGTGTCTGCTGAAGAATACCTTGGTCATTTAACTGGGAGAAATGTTTACTTCCCCAGTTGCCACTTGAAATGCTTGAGGAGTGGGAAGACGAGAATAAGCAAGTAGTGTGTTCTCAGACAAGATTCACACCTCCTCAAGCCCCAAAGAACTTTCTTAAGAAATGTGCTATCTGTTCCCTCTGTGTTTCCACATCTGACAAGTGATGATCTGTTACTTCAGTAAGCTCTAAATATGCCCTACCATTGGATAACAAGGTTGTACAAACACACTGAGGGAACTCTAATAAACATAATAGTGATGAATAGTTCTTGCCCTTCTTTGCCTGAGAAATTAGAACTTTTTTTAACATTTAACCTACCAATGTTTTTAAGAAATAACTGGAGCATGTTGCAGAGACAATGAATTCTGTCATTTCACTGACCCAGTGGTCTGTAGTAAGGCTTTAAGGAATGTTTCCTAGAAATCTAAGATTGTAATAGTAGCATTAGTCAAGGTATAGATTCACAGTTTATAACCCCCTAAACATAGAGAAGTAACCCTCTAAAATATTAATGGAAATTCTGCACAGATATATACTTTTTGTTGTTGGTTTGGTTTTTTGTTAATTTGTTGGGGGATTTTTTTTGCTTAGTGGGGATTTTTTTTGTCCTTTTTTTTTTTTTTTTTGGTTGCTGGGATTTTATGTTTTGTTGTTCGAGTTGGGTTTTTTAAAATCTATTGTAGGGATTTCATAATATGGTGTTGAAACAAACTAGAACAGCATAAGCTGGCAGCTGATCTTTCAAGGATGTACTGCCTGTAGGGGTTTGTTTGTTTGTTTGTTTTCCTACAAAATTGAGGTCAGTTATTCAGGAGAAAAAAAGTGAGAGCCAGAAAATCATTTTGCTTGATGAGGTAATGATATCACAGTTTTGACAGTGACCTTTCTGTCTGTGTAAGTGAAGGTCTCCAATTCCTGTATTGAGCAGCTGGGAGCTGTGCCATGGTGCTTTTGTCAGGTTGCCTTGGTTCCCAGCTCACAAAAACCTTTGTGCTTGAATGCAGCTACCGCGTGTCCCTCCCATCAGTAAATTAAACACTGCCTGGCTTTCTGCCGTGTTCTGTAGGCCTGGGATCTCTTCCTCTGCTCTCTCTCATTTAGCTCCTGAGTAGAAAGTATTGATCAAAGGAAAGTTTGCAGAATCCAGTTGATTCTTGACTGAAAGCAAAAAAATGGTTAAATATGATTCTGTGTGGTTTATTAACTGCTTATACATTCTCCATAGGGAAACAATCAAAACCCACCAAAAAATCCCCTTAAGTTACAAAGCATTACATTTGTAATTGATCTTAATAATGTTCCTCCTAGTTGAATTGTCTGAGGAAGGGAAGAAACAGCACAGTCATAAAGTTAGTGCTTACAGTGTATGATGGAAAGGGCAGGATTATTTAGTGGTCAAAATTGTCTTCTACCAGTAGAATTATCTCCTCCTGCACCAACACAGGTGAAAGGCTGACTTCTAAATGACATGGATTTGCTAAGGGTGTAAATGTAACGTCCTCAATAAAAATGGAATCAAGCTGGGGAAAACACTGTGGAGATGATGTTTGTGGTTAGGAAAGTATTTGGAGTCTTCTCCAAGTTTGTTAAATAGTATAATGGTGCTACTTGGGCTGGCTGGGCTGCCTAAGAGTAAGTGCAGGTTTGGATTTGAAAGCTGCAAATAACAAGTGTGATCAGTGATGAAAGAATTAGGAAAAGGCTGCTACTATAAGAAATTCATAAGAAATTTTTTGAACAGTGATCACATACTAAATAACATTATCTTCATAGGCTCTAATTAACTGCCAGATAAATGATTGTCATTTCTGACAGTTTTTTCCATTTGCCTGTGTTGACCCACAGAAGCAGAATATCCTTCTGATTCTTATGAAGAATTTTATTTCACAAAAGTAAAAATTTACTCATCAAAGTGTAGGTATATAACAAAAACTTATCTACATTATAGCAAAACAATAAAAACATAGCTGTGATATAGCAAAAGGAGGTTGAAGTAAATTAACAGGGCAAGTAAAGACGACATGGATTCTAAAATATCACCAAAGGCTGATTGTTTTTCTCAGTTTATCATTTTGTCAGGGGCACAAGCTATATTGCACTTCATAGACTCAGGATTTGACTCATGAGTTTTACTGGTGTAAGACTACGTTTTGAGTGGGTTTTGCTCCTCTTTTTTTGTTTGGGGTTTTGGTTTGGTTTTTTTGTTTTCTCTTTCTGCAGCCTAGTGGCCTGCAAGAATTTAATACCTGATCGTGTGTAACTAACTGGGCAGCAGCAGTAGCTTAGCAACATCAGCTAGTGCTGGTGCCAAAGAACAGTGTTGGCTTTCATCATTTTAAAATGCCAGCTGGTCCTTTAATAGTCTTTCTATATTTAGAGATTAATTGACAGTTGTGTTTTAACTTGTAGACCTAGGCTGGATTTCACCATTAAATTGTTTGATAAAGAATTTGGGAGTCTCAGAAGTTTTAACTGTAGGCATTGATATAAGATTTAGGAAGGGCATGGTAATAACTAAATCCCCAAGTGAGATACTTGGTGATGGAGAGTACACAGAAACCTTCCTTGCTTCCAATTCACTGTAAGTGCACAAGAAAAGCTGCCCAAATGTACCAAAGGAGTGGTAAACTGTGCTCTCTGAGAATTATGATGTTCTCTTAATAAATACTAATGTCCAATAAATATATGCACATTTTTAATATAAGTAAATTAGAAGATAAATTAGTATTACAAACATATTCTGATTCTGTGTTTATATGTATGCACACACTAAAAATAAAATATCAGTAATGTACTTTTTTACAGAAATCATAAAATAATAGAAACGTGCACCTGGCATGGGTCTGAACAGCTCATCTACTCTGTTTTCACTGTGAGATCCATCTATAAACATCAGCATCTTCAGCTGAGTGTTGGTTTAGATGTTCCTAAAGCTAGGTAATAAAGGAAACTCTCTAACCTTTATTACATCTTCCAGCACTTAACTACTTCTGTGCTACTACGAATCTCATACATTAACTCTATATGTCCTAATATGGAATGTAAATTTTTTTCTGCAGGTTAAGCTTCTGATATTTTTAATATGCATATATGGTGGGCACAAGGACAAGTGATTTTGTTGCTATTCATTTGCTGAGTTTTTTTACCTACCAGAAAAATGCCACTGTTCTTTAGCCTGGGTAAAGCATACAGAACTTTCTAACTTCACTTATAAGTAGTTTTCTGAATCTCTTTGCATCTTTATTTCTGACCTAGATTCTCTTAGTAGTTGGGTATTTTTTATGAAAAGTGGGCAAGCTGGGCAGAGCATTCTTGCTGAGATTCTTTGCCAGTGCTTATTGCAGCAGAACGGACACTGTGCAATCTGTATGTATGACACTCCTGCTAATTTGTTCCCAGATGCTGTGTCCCTGTGTTCCTCTGTCACTTTCTTATTTATATTTTTGTTCCTGGTTAAACTAATCCACAAGTCCTTTTCTGCAGTTTTCCTATTTTCTGACAGTTAGGGCCCCTTATGTAATGAAGTATTAATACCTTACTACTCTTGAGTTTGTTACTTTTCAGCAATGTTAGAGCATCCTCATTTGCAAACATTTTTTAATTTCCTGTTTGAAATACTTGCTTTTCATTTTTTCAGGTTCTTAGGTTGGTTGTGGTAGCAGCCTGTCTCCCAACCTCAGGTCATGTGTGGATGGTTATCTCAGCACGTCTCCACACAACTGTATGGGCCCAGTTGTGCACTTTCAGAATGAATTATACACTGGTCTTTGATTCATCTTCTGGAGCACTCTGAGCTTGCAGACTGGATAACACTAAACTGGAAGTGTGCATCTCTAATGCTGTCTGGCTCTGGAAGGGCATTTAAATCCATGGGCTCAGACTAGAGCTAGAGCTTGTTTCTAAAGGCTCAACAAAACAACCTGAATGCCCCCCAACTACTAACAAAAAACCAAACCAAACCCCCACACTCTACTACAAAAAAAAACAACAACAAAACAAAATTAAACAAGCAAGCAAAAGCCACAAACAAACAAACCCCCACAACACCCAACCAAAACAGACCTTGCCAAAGAAATACTCCAGAACCGTGGATGGTGTGGATGTCAGCTTCCCAACAGCATCTGTTCCCTCGGCAGCTCAGTTCCTGTTGGCCTGCACTGCCTGTGGGTGTAGACACTGTTGTTACAAACACCTTGTTTTGGTAAACTGCACATGCTCCCTGTGCTAATCCCACATCACAGGCTTTTTGAGGGGTAGAAACTCTTAGGTGATAGCTGGAGACTTGGGTGGGTTTGGTGCCACTTTATGGTGCTGTGTGTTTCAATGGGCCATGCCTAGTTGAAGGATTTTTTAGTAATTCTGATTTGCATTCATACACTGGGACTTTTATAAGTAGTGAATAACTGGTCATAACTACCATTTTTTAAAAAACCCAAAAGGTATTTTCTGTGGAGCAGATTGGAGAATTTTTCATGGCAGGAGCTTTCCTGATAGCAAATGGACAAATCCTGGGACTTTGTGTTGCTAGAACAAGCTTTACACGTCCTTCTTTGGCTTCAGCCAGTTTTGTCTTTCTGGTTTAGTTATATGATCCTCTTGCCACTCTGTAATAATCTGACAGCCTCTGGTTCATTAGAACTGCTTTTGGTAGTAGGTGTAATAGCTGTCATTGAAATGATTTTTTAATAAGTATGTAGGATGTTTCATGTTTGTAAATCTGCCAGTTATTACTACTTGCACGTGTTTTCTGCTTCTGTTCTCTCTCTTATTGTTCCTCAGAGGAATTCTGTAAAATACTTGGGGGAAAATTACTTTCTGTTATGTTTATATAACACTGCTAAAAGGATTTATAAAGTGGAATCCAGCACTATACAACTCAAGTCATGTTTGACTCGAGCTATAGCAGAAAATTTCTTTGAATATTTAATTGTTTTCTAGTTAAAAGTCTTCTGCTTTGATTTTAAAGGTATTTGGTGTGCAACAGAGAACAAATTATAGCCTTTTACTGACAGGTAAGTGGTATTGTAAAATTATAAATGGATATAGTTTGTCACTTTCAGGAGAATGAAAAATGAAGATTCAAATTTTGAGTAGTTTAGAAGTATTAATTACTGTGATTTCCTTTCAGTATTGAATCTTATTTACCGCCTCTGCTTTGAAAATTCTAGGCTAGGACTATATTCCAACTAATATCAAGGTTTGATATGTTAGTGATTTCATGTATAAGGTGGAGATGGATTTCATAGCTCAAAAATGACAAGCCATAACAGCATACAGAAAGACAGTTTGCTGCCTCGCTGTTAATCACTAAATACACTATAAAAACCACAGCTTTAGTTTCCAGATACTGACAGTGAGTTCTAGGAAAGCAGTGTGGTGTCCTGCACAGACTGGCTCACTAAAATGCTCAGTATGAAGGCTTCCCTAGAGCTCAGGATTTCTTTACTGTTAAAAGCACATCCTGCACACTGCAAAGAAGTAAGACAAGGTGAGAAGTTAGGGGGAAAATATAATTGAGACGTTGTATATGTGAGGAAAATCTCAAATCAGTCACTTGCATGATTTTAAAGCTTCTCTTGCTGATCACCTCTCTTTCAGATCTTGAGGTAGAAAAAGACGGTGTTTCTTTGGCTTACCCAAGATGTAAATCAATTTGAACAGAAAATCTCTGTTCTGTTTCTACTACTTATGGAATTGTTTGATTAGAGAGTATTTATGAATGTGCCAAACTGCTTTTTCTTTGAGTACTTAGAAACCAGCACCATCACGTTTTTGTGCCCTGGGTTACAATTGCTAAATAGGTAGTTTATAGCCAATTCCAAAATCGTACATATGATTTTATTAACTTTTTTTGAGTACTCATAAGCTGTCAGGAAGGCAGACAAGAACTTTGGTGAATGCAAGAGTAGCTGTGATATATAGGAACAGAGTACCAGATCCCAACTTGTAACTCTCTTATTTCAGGAAGATAATTTGAATGAAATAAATGACTTTTTATACGAGTCTGCTATCAGTGGAATAGCAAAAATCATGGATTCTGGAGCATGATGTATATAGTGGAATTATAGAATGGCCTGGGCTGGAAGGGACCTTAAAGCTCATCTCATTCCATCCTTTGCCATGGGCAGAGACCCCTTCCACTGTCCCAGGTTGCTCCAAGCCTCATCCAACCTATCCTTGGACACTTCCAGGGATGGGGCAGCCACAGCTGCTCTGGGCACCTGTGCCAGGGCCTCCCCACCCTCACAGGGAACCACTAACCCAGCCTAAGCCTGCTCTCTGCCAGTTTGGGGATTTCATTTTGATAACCATCTTCTAAACCTGTGGTGTCTGTAGTCAGTGGAAGGTCCAAAAGTGTACAAAAAATTTAAAAATGGCTCATTATCTTTGAATGTGCAGTATTTTGATGTGTAAAATAAAGATTCAGAATGCCCTGTATTGTATTTAGTAATAACTTGAGTAACAAACTGTGTTCACTTCTATCATATTTCAAGATATAGCAAGGGATTTTTTCTGTGTTTTCAGGCCATCAATGCAGTGAATTTTTTTCTTTCTTGAGACAATTAAATAAGATGTTAATTGGGCAGGCAGCACCACAACGTTTCATTGAGCATGGTCTGCAGGACTGCTGGAGCAGGAAAGAGAAAGTTTTGTAGTCTGCATCACTTGGCATCAATTATTCCTCTGTGAATGGTGCATTTGTCATGCAGCATCTCGGTTGCTTCTCTGTAGTTTCATTGATCCTTCAGACATTTTCAGAAGTTTATAGAATATATCTGCAAAAGACACAGCTTAGCTTTCATGTGGAATATTAAACTTAAAGGAGATAAATTATCAGCTCCATAACAGAGTTTTTTAATTTTGCTATCATATTTTTATATCTCAAGTGCTTTATTTCTTTTTACGCTGCTTGCTAGAGAAAAATTATACACTAGTCTGCACTTATATTAATAGTTACAGTATTGCTTTTGGTTTTAATGTTTTTAAATTTGGTTTTCATTACATTTTTCTGACTTTACTACTGACTTCTGACAGTTTTCTGACTTCACTTCTCTGGCCTTTCTTTTTCATATCCCATTTCCCCGGTGCCTGCCTGCTGCAGAGCTCCCTGTTTAGCAGTTATCTGCTTTTACTCTTTGTGTGTGTGAATTTAAAATCAAACAAATGGAAAACTACTAAAACAAAACCAAACCCCACTGAGAATTGACAATGCTCTCTACCGCCTGTCTTGATAATCCACTTGATGCTGCTACTGATTTCCAAGTCTCGATGGGAAATAGGATGTCTAGAGGGAAGAGACAGGACAGATTTTGTATTTTTTCCTTCTTGTTATGAACAGTAACCATTTTACTGTCTCTCCTGCAGTTTTTTGGTGCTCTAACCCAGCTGTTCTCCAAAATGATTGTTAATATTTCTCGGTACTGTTTCTTGTGAAGCTGTACTGGAACTCTGGAGCAAGTTGGGTTTGAGGAATTTCTGTAAAATAAAGACTGGAAAAATGAAGGATGCTTCTTTGTTGCTTTCACTTGTGGATAAAGAAGTCTTGTGTCCTTCAAAGCAGTTATTAGCAGTGTAAGAAATTAATGACAGCAATTAGAACGTGAGTGAGGATCCCTATGTCGCCACCAAATTTCTGGGGCAGTTTCTGTAGGGGGGATATCAGGAGAGAGAGAGATTAAGAGGTAACTTCTGAGGTAACTACAAGAGGGGTGAATTAGGGGTGTTTAAAGGTGTCTGTTCTGAAATTATTTTGAAAAAGTACAGTAGAACTTGTTTATTACAATATATTACAGGCAGAAGCTGACATGCTGTATAAAATGTTCAAAGTTCATTAAATTTTGCAACATTACCGTGAATTAACAAAGAGCTGTCTTAATTTGCAGAGTCTGAAGCATTGAAAAATGAGATGACCTACTTAAGTGACAAAGATTTGTGCTTTCCAGAATCAAGAAACCTCTTCTTTGCAAAAAAGACCCAAGCTTTCCAGCTTTTTCCTTTGTGTCTTCTTTCTGAGTCTGTTACTTTTTTTTCCTCTTGATGTCATTAGAATTGCCTTAGGTGATGTCTTTAGCCATTGGGAGTCTGAGTGTTTGTAACCCTATGAAAAAACATACATGGTACTATGGTGTGTGATAGTGGTCTAAAGCAATCTCAGTGCTGCGTGTGTTATGAAGGGTCTGTAATGTCTGGGAAGTTTTACAATGAGTAGGAAGAAAATTCTGAAGGAAGTGGGATGAGAAGACATAGATGAAAGTTTCTTTATAGATGAAAGTTCCTTTATATGCTGAAAGACAAAAATGACTGAGAATATGATGATTACTTTCTATCCCAGGGAACAAAATCAGTGTCATTTTAAGAGAGTAATTGAAGTTTTTTGCAAGAATTATTTATCGAGAGAATTGTTAAAATGAAAAAGATTCCCAATCCACATTAATACTTACTGAATGCTGGATATTATTGTCTTTTGTTTTTGACATCCCTCATCATGCCTTCCTATTCAGTTTCTTTCTACTTTTTTTAAGGAGTATTTAGTGAAGCAGAAGCTGTGATTAATTGATGATGTTCATGCCACCTTTGAGATCAGAATGAATTTCTGTTATAATTCTCTGTTTTTGTGTGCCTCAGGTCTCTTCTCCTGATCCCTTTGACTCCAGAATCAGCAAAAGTGTGTTTTGTTTGATACTCTGATCTCATTTTCTGGGCTAATGTTGTATCCAGTCCTGCAGCTGAGAAGTGCTGGTGTTGCTGGACTGGCTTGGGATAACAAGGCGCTGAATCCATGCAGGTGCTGTCCAGCTCTGACTTGGCTCCTCAGCTGGGACTCAAGGCACTGCAGTTTGGGTTGCTGTGAATTGTGCTGGATCCTTTAAAGTGATTTTGCACTGAGACATTTAAAATTTCCTAATGTTCCACTGGCACTCTGCTGGGGTGTTTCAGCAAGACTGACATATGCCAGGTTTAGATGCTCTGGTGAAATTCACTCCTCTTTTTTCCCCTTTATTTGTTCTTGCAGAATGAGTCACTTGATATTCAGGACTGTCTTATATTCAGGCCAATTTAGCATTTGTCAGCTTTGCAAAATGCACTTAACAAAAACTAAATACAAATGCCAAATTATGCATGTGCACCCATGGACTAGTTTGAGGCTCATTTATTGGAATTTTCTGTAGACTCATTTTGATTCTTTGGAATCAGGAGCTGGATGAGTTTTTTAAAAACTGATTTACAGATTGGTTTACAGTTGCTATGTTTTATTCCTGCAGCAAGATAATTTCCCTGGGAAACTATACGGTGTGCTGTATAAATAAAGGTGAGCTCTAAAGGAAAAATATCTCAGAGAAATATACTGGACAAGTTACTCATTTTCTAGCTCTAGGATGATGCAGACAAATGCTGTCATGATGCTGTTTGTCAGGATCTCTGCTCTCCTTTCTGTAGATTAGCTCTGTGTTTTTGATTGGATAGGAATGTAGCAGTAGTTGTATATAACTCGGCATATAGTCAGCAAAAGTTTTTGATAAGATGAACTTAAATTAACTGACTCAGAACTCAGGAACTCAGAAGTTCCTCTCATTTTTAAATTTTTCTAGTTTTAGGTTTGGTCATAACTTTTCTTTTGGTGTAGAATTTTTTTTCCTGGAAGTATTGGTTAAGTTCCTTATTTTGGTGTTTAACTTCATTATGAAAAGAATACTGTAGTTGGGAATGAGTTTACTTTCACAGTGAGAACATTGTTCTCACCTGCATTGCCAAGAGAAAAAGGCTGCTGAAAGATTGATCCTGTTGGGACTACTGAGTTACCCTAAAATCAGTCAAAGAGAAGGTTGCTTTTTCCTTTGTTAAAGTTTACATAAAAGAAGTAAAAGCATTTTTTTGGTATTATAATTAGATATTTTATATCTTCTTTGAATTTCTTGATCCAACAAGCAGCTAAGGGAGGAGGGGAGAGAGAAGACAGGATGTTCTGGCTGCACAGATTTTTCCTTTCTGGAGCCTGTGTGGTCTGAGTGATGTGGCTGCATCTCCTTGGTGTCTGACCTGGAGCCATCGGGTCCCCTGAGCAGTGTGGGCACACAGGGCTGTCACCCCAGCTGTGTGCATGCACAGCACACAAACCCTTACATGTGCAGGTCCATGAGTGTGAGACTCACCTTCTGCTGGGGTCTGTGTGAGGAGAGCAGGAGAGTTCCAGCTCTGGATTCCTGATCTAGCTGGTACGTGTGAGCTACCTCAGGTAGCTGAGGCTGATTTGAGCTGGGATCTCTTGGATACCTCTGTATGGAAAAGCTGTGGAAGCAGTAGGAAAACAGAATCCCATTTAGCAAACTTTGAATCTTTTAACTGGCTTTTTGTCTGATGAAAATCAGTGGTATTCTAGATGCTTTCTAATATCTATGTTTCCCGAGTTAATGAATGAAACAGGAATAGCAGACTATTTACATAATGCAGTTTCTATTAATGTGACTTGCACATTTTTCAGTGCCTTTTTTTTTTTGTGTGTAGAGCTATTCTTTTTATTGCTGTACTGTTTTCTCTTCCCTTGTCCTTTCTGTCAGCTTTCTTGATACTTGCATTGATTTTTTTTTCCCTATTAAAAAGAAAAAAAAACCCTACAACAACAAGCAAAGAAAACACAACCCTAAAACAAAGAAACTGACCCTCTCTTCCCAACCTCCAGACACTGTTATTCTGCTAATTTTGTAGGGGATTGCCAAAGTTCTGTGGTCTTTATGTTTAGTTGTGATGTGTTTACTGAGGTACAAGATAGGGTGTAATTGCTACTGCAGATTGTCCTGTAGAGAATATTTCCCATTTAAGTCACCAGAATCTGATATATCCCCTAACCAGAGACTCCTTGAAACACCACACAGGTCGTCATGTTCCTACAAATCAATAGCAATAACTTGAGAGAGTCTTCCTTGGCAGCTCTGAAGTACCGAGGCTGATTTTCTTCACATCAGCTGCCAGATCAGTGTTTGAGGTGAACTCAATTTGAATTTCTCCTACCCATTAATCTGCAAGCTTCAGTGTGGCCCTTGGTCTGTTCAATATGGCTAGAAAGCCAAGTTTCTCTGTTAAGTGCTTTTGATATTTGTGTCAGAACAACCATTGTTTTTATCGTTTTCCTCTCAGCTTTCTGTGTGTACAAAATAAAAGCTTCTGGCCAGAGCAGAAGTCTACCTGTCTGCATTCTTCAGCTTAAAAATAAAACTTTTGCTTCTCAGATGGTGATTCTGAAAAGTTAACATAGAAAGATAGTGAGTAGATGGTTCTAAAATCAGATATTGTGTGCAAAGTCACTATCCCATTCTATTATAAGCCTAAATTCCATGAAATCAAGCATGTTTTTTGAAAAGACAAGTGACACCTCATATTCTGGATTACCATCCCACTCTCTTGGGTTTTGAGAGCTAATTTTCAAAATAATTTAATTAAGATTGAATCTAAATGCCAAAGTTATAAGTTAAAACTTTTTAGGCTGTTAGTGTGCATAAAATGTAATGGCCCTAAATCATTTGGAAGTAAGTAATAGTCTCTCTGTCTTGTTTTTAGTTTATCCTGTCTTAATGAATAAAGTATCTCCAGCTGAAGAAGGGATATAACTGCTTTTATGAAAGTCAATATGTTAGGCTTTTGTTGAGTCTGTGGTCAGCCAGGCTGTAGTAACACAAACATTGAGAGTGTGGGAATCTTACTGGGATGGTTATTTGAAAGATTCTTTGTGAGCTTTTTGCAGGCAATCAGAGACAAGTAGAACAAACTAAAGAGGCCCTGTCTTTGAAATATAATTGAGTTTGATGTACTGGTTACTCAGTTTTCTTTGCCTTTGACTCTGTGGAATTTTTTTAAATGAAGACATCTGACTGTGTGAAGTGGGAAAATGGTCATATTTGAGCTTAGCCATTTAATATTAGATAAAGTTATAGTGATTTCTTTGGTGGTATTTAAGTATTTGGTATTAGGTATTTGGTATTTAAGAGGGTGTTTTAAAGACAACAAAACACTGCTCAGTCTAATGCCTGTATGTGAATGGCTCTACCATATGAAATTAACATTTAATTAATTTTTGGTCGTGATGGTGGATCCACCTCTGAAGGTCAGACAAAACACTGGTTAATCACTAGTCCTTGTTAAACAAGCATGCTTCACATGGTAGTGGGAATCCTTTTTTTGGATTTTTACTTCCTCCACAGGTGACAATACAGATGTATCTTGTACAATGCAGGTTTTATTTGATGCAGTAAGGAACCAGTTTCTGCAGGTCAGAGTTCTTCTGATGATGAATGATTCTGCAAAACCCCAGGAACAAATTTTTAGAGTAACGTGTTCCGATCTAGCAGTAATGTAAAAATGGAAAACCACTCTTTAAGACCATAATGCTTTTCCTCTTAATCTTGACACAAAGTTCCCATTATATTAACCAGAAATACTGACCTTAGAGTAACGTGGAATAAGTCCAAGCCTTTGGACTCCTTCAGCTTAATTTTTCTGTGGGAAAAGGTTTTCTGTAGAGTGAGTGTGATTTGTGGATGAATGGCCATTAAATAATCCTAGAAAGCAGACCACCAGGATCTGACAAATGGGTCTAGTGTGAGATGAGGACTCATTTGGTTTTTTTATTCTCACTTTATTTCCAAATCAATATGGAAAACATTTCAATTTGATGATCTAGCTTGGTTTTGTCACCCATTTTATACAGGATGTTTTTCTGTCTGCAGTGTTTCAGAGTTTGTCTATTTTGACCATATTTATTATAAATTACAACTTGCTGTGCAAATGAGTTTAGTGTTACACATCAGTAATCTCTTTGAATCTCTCATGAAGACAAAATAGACATTTTAGTTGCTCTGTAATGTTTATAGAATTCCCTCTTTTGCGTTCTCCTTGCACTTGAAATAGCTCTGGGCTTTGATCTGAGAGCTAAGGTTGTGCTTTCATTCAGTTGGTGTTCAGACAATTGTTGCCCAAATAATCAATTGTATTAAAACTACTGAAAGAGCATGTCATGTGCTCCCCAAACCTATTGCCTGCTGACAGGTTAAGAAGATTCTGCAGTAAGTTTAGACTTTGATTACAGAGGGTTTGGTGCTTTTACTTCTTGCCCAGTGCTTGGCTTGAATTCTGGGGGCATGTCACTTACCAGATTTCACTAGAAAACAGCTATGCTTTGGCAAGTAGTTCTGCAGTCTTAAGCTACAAGTCCATGTCACTGTGCTGCCCAAGAGCTTGATGTGAGAAAAGCTCCTGCCTGTTCCCTAGATCATTCCAGTAATGTGCCTTCTTTAAAGCTTGATGGCTTTCATTGCTCCATGGGATGGCATTGAAAACTCATTTTCTTGTGGGTGCATTGTAGGACTTCATGTTTGGTTTGTGGTGCTGGAGTGATACACTCTTTTTTTCTTGCCCAAGTCCCTTGCTCTTCCTTTCCAAACCAATTAGAGATGTTAATAAGTTATTCTCAAGGGTTGTCAAAAACAGCTATCTATGACTTGTATGCAGCATGTCTGAAATAATGTATTTTATGTCTTTAATAGTAACTAATGAGATTATTATAATTAAGAATAGAGGTAGTGCTGTAAATTATTTTAAACACATTGTGTTCTTTGTTCAGTCTGTTTTGACTCTGTATCAGCATGATGTTAATTTTTGTATTTTGCTGCTGACAGGCTTTAAGTGTCTGGAATTCAGGCCTGTGAGCATCCTGAGCAGGGACAAGGCTGAAAAGTGCTACAGGGGCTACTGGCTGCTGATGGCACCTGGATTTCCATTCTGTGCCATTGAGGCTGGAGAGGACCAGGTGAAGGTATTTTCCCTGATCTTGTCTCAGTAGAAAAATGGTTCAGATAGATTTAGTATTGGTGTTGAGAAGGAACATCAGGATCATCAAGTCCAACTCCTGGCCCTTTGCAGGACACTGCTAAGGTCACACCCTGTGCCTGAGAGCACTGTCCAAACACTCCTGGAACTCTGTCAGGCTGGTGCTGTGACCTCCTGGGGAGCTGTTCCAGTGCCCAACCATCCTCCGGGGGAAAAACTTTCCTAATCTCTAACCTAAACCTCCCCTGACTCAGCCTCATGCTGCTTCCTCAAGTCCCATCCGTGGTGAAGAGATCAGTGCCTGCCCCTCCTCTTCCTCTCTTGAGGATGTTGTAGACTGCAACAAGATCTCCCCTTGGTCTCTTTTTCTCCCAGCTGAGCAGACCAAGTGATTTCAGCCACTCCTAGTGTGGCGTCCCCTCCAGATCTTTCACCATATTCATTGTCCTCTTTTGGACACTCTCTAACAGTTTAATGTGTTTTATATATTGTGTGTGCCCAGAACTGCCCCCAGCACTGGAGGTGAGGCTGCCCCAGTCCAGAGCAGAGCAGGACAATTCCCCGCTGCCTGGCTGGCCATGCTGGGCCTGGTGCCCCCAGGACACACCTGGCCCTCACAGCTGACTCATGTTCAGCCATGAAATTCATCTTCAGAACCCCTGGTTTGTTAGCATGTTTGGAAGGCATCTCTCCATCCTTAAATTAAACCGGTGTTTATCCAAATTAATTTGTCCTTTCCCTTTGAAGTCCTGTTTTGGATGAGGTGATCAGCAGTCTGTAGTGGTTACAGCTGCCTGGGAAGCGTCTCAGAAGAGATGGTGAATGCAGTGGTGGAGGTGGCTTTCACCAGGAGTGTGGTGACAGAAGTCAGTAGGCTGAGGACAGTGTTTATGTGATCTGGACATTTAATATTTACTCTGTTCCTTTCTTTCTCTCATGGCCTCCTGTGCATCTTTAACCTTTTCATTTATCTGGTAGCATGGCCTGGAGGCAAATCACTAACCATGCTCATTTGAGTATGAGGTCTATTGCATTTTGATTAATCTCTCTCCACGTGCCTTATGGCACTGCAGTTTGAAATATAGCTCCAAAAGATCTGTGGAACTGGAGGAGTGGAGCTTATTCTGTACTAGTAATGTGCAGAGGAATTGCATTTTATGTGCACTTGGAAGCCCTTCTGAGTTTGAGGCAAAGAAAATGCTCTTGTTATTGATACTTAGATCACTTTATAATACACCTCAGCTTTCATCCCCTGAGAAATTGTGTTGGTAATTGAAAGAGCCATTGTCTCATTTCAGTTATCTAAACAATCTCAGTCTTCATTCTTATAATTATTGGAAGAGCCCAGCAGCAAAAATCTTATTAGTAATTTCCTAATGCTACTGGGAAACAATATTTCTAGAATAATTTTCTGTACTGAGTCAATGATACAAGTAAAGATTGGTGTGAAAACAGATTAGGGAATGTCTAAAGAAATTTATCTCTTTTTCTGTTTGGTTTTTTTTTGTTTTGTCACAATAACATTATGGATTTATTTTATTTTTTTTTTGTTTGGTTGGTTTTTTTTGTTGTTGTTTCTTTTTTAAATACAATGAACCTAAAATGAAAATTCTGGAAGTGGAGTTCTGCTAGCTGGGTGATACCTTTGCCTTAGTAATGGAAAAATATGGAATCCTTCATTACTGGAGTTAAGATAAAGTTTTCACATTTTCTGCCCTTGAAGGAATATAACTATTATAAAAGGAATAAAGCATGATTTATTTTATAGTCCTATAATAGCTTTCCAATGATTTTAAGTACATTATTTCTTTCATTACAAACAATTAAAAATGTGTCAGTAGTGTTGAAAGGAAATTCAGTGTACTTTTAGGTGTGGAGGTTTCATTCCTGTTAGAAATCATCTTTGTAAATCTATTGTATGGAATGCACATAAAGACCAAGAAAATAAATATTCAGATGATGAAAGAATTGACACTTGAGTTTACAACACCTGCATACAGATCTATCATATTGGACAAACTGCTTCTAATTTCACTGATTTCTTTGGTTCAGTGCATTTTAATTAAGCTTTTGACTGCTGCCTCAGTAAACCCTTCCTGATTCAAAGAATCAATGCGCTATCCACACTTGATCTGAGCTACTGTGGAGATGCTGAATATCATGTATGGGCAGCACATTTCTTCAGTCAATTATTTGTGAAAGGATTGCTTGGTCTGGCTTTCATTTTGAGCGTTGTGGGACACAGCAGCTGGTTCTGCAGCAGTGTTTCTGCTGGTGATACTCTAAGCACTTGTATTCCTTTGGTTCATTCATGGGTCATTCTGGAGAAGGAAAATTACCTGGGCTGTGAGGGAGCTTTATTTTAATTTGAGAGAATTCTCCAAGAGCCACAAAATCTTGGGTTATCTCTTACAGTATGTCAGTAGACTTTATTCGGAGTTCAAACTCTTCCCCTATGAAATAGCAGGTATTGAGCTCGCTCTTCAGTCATCTATTTATTTCAGGTTTGGTCATAAATAATCTAATACATTTGAAAGCTTGGAGGTTTGGTTCCAAACTGCTTAGTTACCTTTCTGTTTAAATACTCTTATGCTAATGGCTGTGTGCCTTATTAATGCTCATGGATTACATTATGGGGCATAGAAGATAATATAATAGCGTGTTCTGTGAGTATGTTTAATAAAAAGCAGATTAGAATTAAGACTTTATTGTGAGTCACTGACATATCAGCTCTGTGCTTAATATCTTATCTAAATCCCTGTCCACAGCTTTTAATGCAGTTTGCATATTTTAGTGAAGTTGAGCGTAACAGTTCTGAACCACTCAAAAGAGTAACAAATACAGATCATATGAAGTTTTTTATGATTGAAAAATATATTATTCTGATGGATATGTGCTCCATCAATGTCTGTTTTTCTCTGTATGTCAAATTGTTTCCTTCTAGAAACAAATTACAGATGTGTAATGAGCAGATTTCTGATGTGTATGAAGAATATTTGATAGGAATACAAAGATAAAACCAAAAAAACCTCACCCTAGCTTAAAATGAGATCAAAACTGTGTGCTCTTAATATGTTCTGGTAGCTGTGTCAATGTACAGGTAATTTTACTGTCCTGTTCTTGTGGGGCACCAAGGGATTTTGTTTCTCTGCTCCTGTTTCCATGGCAATTAGAATTAGATTAGTTTTAGGTTCACAGTGGATAAATGAGAGCGACTAAGCTATGATGTAGTGCTTGTGAGTCAGGAACACGCCGAGTCTTTTTATAAAGTAGCCCAAAACTGTGCTTAAATCATTGTGGCTTTCTGGTTGCTGTTGACTTGCTGTATTTATCTTTCAGTGTCTGGATCTTTTGCTTGTGGTTGCAGTCTGGTGGCACTTGTGCTTTTTGTGTTTATAGGGATATAGCCTTTAAATGAGAGAGCAGTCCCTGGATTCTAGTGATAGCTGCATGTTGAACAGCCAGTCTGCATATTTGCTAATAAATATTTATATTAACTATTTTAGAATCTCTTTAGCCCATGACTGATTTTTGGAGTGTTTTGAATGTGGTGTAATGGTATGATTTTTATCAGCACCCACTCTTTGGGATGACTTTCTTGGAAGACATCCCAAAACCAAGCCACTGTTCTGTATTTGTCCATACAGTTTTTGTGTCTGTGTGTGTATGCATATAGAAATATATAAACCTTTCTCTTCTTCTGGTCCTTGTTAATATATTCATACCCGCCTCACCCCAAGAGATTTTCATCATTTCCAGGAATTGGAATGGAGAGTAATATTAGTGGTGGACTATTCCAGTCACTTTTCAGCTAATTCCCATGCATCACAGTTCTTTTTCCTATAGTGTGTATTTAACTTTACCAGCATTTTGCACTAATGGATTGCAGATGCTGCACAGAGTGTTATTATAAGAAGATTTCATGCTCTGGTAGTAATGTGTCATGCTTTTATAGTCTCTGAGTATGTGATAGTTGTGACATTACTCACCCTATTTAATGCTTGCATTTTGTTTAATAATTATCTACCTTTTACAAAGGCTGTGGTAGATTTCACAGAAACATCATCCTGGAAGATATTTCAGCTGTTGTTTTACACTCTCTGAGGTACACCTGGACGTAAAGACATTTGAGGATATTATTTGTTGAGATACAATTGAGCTTCACCCTTCCAGGAACATTTGAGTTGACAGAATTAATCCTTGCAGTAGTCTGTGCTCCTGTAGCCTGGAGAGGGGAGCCTTGGGAAGTGTCAATGGCTTCAGGCCCTCTGCAGGAGCACAGCTTTGTTGTGCTTTGCTGGCAGAAGCTCTGGTGATGGTGGTGCTGTGGATTTCCCTTTAGCAGCCCAGTCACTGCCCTGCCCTCTCCACTCCTGTTGCTGCTGTGCCTGTCCTGCCTGGCCCACCCTGACGGGTTTGTCTGGTGTGTTACAAGCAGGCTCTTTGGTTTCTGGGTTATCCACCTGCCTTCACAACACACGCTTCTGGAAACATGTGCACTCATATCTGTAAACACGTAAATCTAGTTCTTAGAAGGGGCCTGAGAAGGAATTTCTGCAATTACTGTGAAGAACTTGTATGCTTATTTTCATGAGACTGAATCCGTTGATTAGAGAATTGGTCTTGTATTTACAAGCTGAAAATGTGACTAACCCCTAAATTGGTAGAAAATAACCAAATCATTTGATATATGTACAAGGCTGAGCAAGTAAGCAGGAATAAGAATAGAGAATAAAACATGGAGTTTTCCATAATTCATGCCCTATATTAGACTAGAAAACCATTTTTAGATCCCAAGTCAAACTAAGGAAAAAAATTCATTTTATTAAGCAAATTAATATATAGATGTCAGTAATTCTAAATTTCTATAGGGTTTTTTTTGAACCTTGATAGTGTCTCACTATACTTAATGTGGTTTTAATTAGTATTTATATAAATATAGGGTTTCTGTAGTTCAGAAAAGAAGTTTGAAGGAAACACAGTAGAGAATGTATTACATACAAGAGTCATTTTGGCTCTTTGGGCTTGTAGACTTGGAAAGCAGATGATTTCAGATACATCAAGAGACTGCATCATCTGTCCCATATTCAAAGTCAGAGCCCTTTAAATTTCTTGGGATTCACCAGACTGTGGAGGCAAAATGCTGGAAAAGACACCATCAAGGACTAATCCTTTGTTTGCAGTACCTGTACTGGAAAGTAATTTTACCTTCTGGTTTTGTCCTGCCTCAATATGTGCCTGTTAAAGTAAATGCATCTTTGTCATGCATGAGCACCACTTGCATTAATGGTAATGGAGTTTTCATATGCATGTTGAGCTGCTGCATTTCTAATGCTGCAGAAGTCAGCACTGATGTACTCTGTTTTTTCCTCTGTGCATCAGCATTGTGACAATCAGCAGATACATATATCTACATATCGTATGGGAATTCTCCTTAATCCAGCAAAGCTACTTTTTTGAGTGTTTTTAGTAGCTGTCAATTATTTCAATTATTATGTGATGGGGAAGTTCACTACAATTCAGCCGAAGGGAGCTGGTTCCAAGGTATTAGATAAACGTACTCTGCAGGTTCTGAAATCAAAAACACATTGCCAAGGTTAAGGGATTGTTAAAATCCTCAAACTCCAAATTACTTTTTATTTAAGATAGAAAAAAGCTGTGCACGGAATACATGTGATGTAGTGATTTTTGAAAAGCATAAGAAGCTGTATGGGTTGCAATGCTGAGCTATTGAATATTCTGAGTGATTATTGTAAGATATTTTGGGCCTGTAAATTACATACTACTTTTCAAATAATTGCTACTTTTGTATAGAAACAAAGTGGGGTTTCTACTCTCTGTATTTAATGTTAGGGTTGTATTTATAAGAAGTATAATCTGGAAACAAAACAAAACCTTAAGTCTGGGGCCTTTTTGGGTTTTGGTTGGTTGAGGCTTGGTTTGTTTTGTGGGGTTTTTTACTTGTTTGTTTGTTTGGGTTTCTGGAGGCTTGTTTGGTTTTGTTTTGTTCTTAAATTCCTGGTCATCTTCAATATCAAGAGAAATCTGTAGATTCCTATTTTGATAATAATTTGGTGTATTCTAACTAAATGTCTCTGTGTCCTCTGTGTGCTTTTTTCCTGGTTATGTAGCCGTGCACATTGTGGATTAATGTGAGTGCTTGGTGCTGGAAGTAGCTGCATCTCAAAGTAAAATAAGTTTTTGGGTAACCAGTGACTGACACAAGGGGCTAATGTGGGTTAGAAAATTACATGATGGTTTTTTTGAGGTGACCTCTTGTAATGCCAGTATTAAAGACACAGGTGGAGCACTGAGCTCTTGTGTCTATCAGTGTAAATTTATCAAGTGCCCTGGCTGTGCTTGACCTTTTGCATGGAGAACCAGTACAGTGAGTGCCACAAAACTCTCGTTTTCCAAACCAAAACACATGCACCTCTTTCATCTTACAAGGTTTCTGTGAAGGTCAAACACAGTTGTAGTTCAGCTAAACAAAAGGGATCAACTCCCTTCTTGCACCCTGTGCAATGTCACAAATAAGACAAGAGGGGTAGAGGTTTAATTCATGGGAGGGAGGTCACACAGTAAATGAAAGTAAAGATTTGCTACTTGCACTGCAGTATCTTGGCTCTGACCATATGATTTGGTTACTGAGAAAAACTGATCTACGTAAAAATATTTTATGTATCAATACATGCTCTGGTTTGGAATGCAATTTCTTACTTTTCCTAAAGGGTTTTCTTTAATAACCTCACAATTTCAGCCAGCCCATTTATTTAATTGAGAGCATGTTGCTGTCTAGCCAGCAGATAAACTAGCTAACCTTGTCATTTTACCTTCTGAGTGCAGTTTCACATTACAGGATTATCAGCCCACAGCCAAGTTATCATACAGTAATAATAAGCTAACATAGCTGTGTGAGCACATTTAATTAACTGCAAAGATGGAATTCTCAGCTTTTCCTTCACTTGGCTAATATCCAGAGGTATGTAACTTCTCTGCTGTAGGAAACGCTGTAGAATACAAACTATGCACATTTGCATGTAGGCATTATCTGGACAGTCTTTGATATCCATATCCTGGTCTTGGTTCAGTTTTACTGTGCAAATGCAACATTGCATTTTACTTCACTTAGACACTAACACTGAGATTTTACTAAAAACCTCGTTTGGGGGGTCTCTTTTTAATGCCATAGCTACTAAAGAAAATACCAAAAGGCACATTTTCCACATATTGTCTTTCTGAATAATGTTTTCAACAGCTGCTGAAGCTGTGGGTACTGCCAGATTGTGAAATATGCTTTAAACATGCTCACACTGTGAATGTCCACAGACTAGACTTTGTGAAAGCCTAAACTGGGCACTCCACAGTGCAGCTGCTCCAGATAAGCAACAGCTCCTTCCCCCACGTTCACACCAAGCATCACTAGACTGGATTGTTTCCAGCCTGACTCCCAGTACAGTGTACATCACTTCTGCAGTGGCTAGGTAGAGATGCATTTTTATTTATTATGCTCTACTGTTTTTTCACCCAAAAGATTGTTAGGAAAGCAGGGTGGAGTGGGAATGGAGACTAGCTAAATATATAAGTCATTATTAAACAGACTGCGTGAGCTGAGGTGAAAAAATGACACTATGGACTTCTGATTTGGGTTCTACTTTACTATTTTTGTAATTCAATGTTCTAATAAAAACGATCCTCTCCACTTTTTTTCTCCAGCACCAGGGTTGGTATCACTCACTCCATTTCTTGTTTCTTTCTCCATTTTTAACTACATGCCAAGCTTACGGTATCTCAACTGTAACTTGCATGTTATTTTAAAACACCTAAGATTAGCTTAGATGTATAAAGGTCTGAATGCTGCTTGCTTTTGGTTTGTAGTATAGTGAGTAATGTATCTGTATGCTAAATCCAAGTTTTAATGAATGTATGTGTCCTCTCTCAAACATAAGATCAAGTGTTTGGGTGGGTAAAACAGAACAAAAAAACCCCACCCTTTTGCTAATTTATCAGGATACCTGGATGATTTTGTGATTGTTCTGTCATTTCTCCTCCTTTTTTAGCTAATTTGTGCTAAGAGACCACAAAAAAATTTGCCCTAAACATTTATTCTCCTTTAGTACTGATAACATTTGAGACTGGGAGAGAAGAAATGTTTTAATTACTTTTTGTAATCTGATCAGAACTGAGTGAATTTGGCAGCTGGATTGAAATTTGTTTAAAAACAGCTTAGTACTATTTCTGTTTAGTTTTTTATTGAGTATAAAAGGAAAGCATTTTATTTTTAGCATTTTGTTTCTAGCATTCTGGAAATACAATATCATGACTGTGTATTTACTTCATCTTATTACCTACTGTGTTTTTAATGACACTGATTCGTGCCTCTTTAGTAACTCTGCTCTCTGTTCCAGGTGCTGTTGTCAGGATTGATCGGTGTTGTTTCATGGAAGAGGCCCCTGTCCCTTGTGGTGAGCAGCTCCCAGTGCCTTTGTCTTTATAGAGAAGTCTGATAGTCTCTGGGGATGATTTGCATTGCTACTGTGTATCCTGATATCTAGAAACACTTAGTACAAAAAGTGAAAGGCCTTTGGAGTTGTAATGTATAAACTACCTGGGTGAAAATAATATTTTTCTACTGTCTCACAGACCATGGGTCTGTTTGTACCTTTGCATTTAACTTTATTTGCCTAAAAATACACTGCAGAGCAATCTTTTTAGCAGGTATCTGGATGGGGAAAAGCTCATTCCAATTTAGTAGTTGTTTGTCTTCATCTGCATGAAGATTTTCAGCTACATCATTATTTCTGTTGTGAGATTCATGTAGTTACTTAATAATGAACAGTAATCCATTCTCTGTGTGCATGCTAATAGAGTTTCAGTTAGCCTATTAATGTAAAGCAGTATTAGATGGAAATCAGTCTTATTAAAAACACGTGATGACTGTGTCCATAAGGATGTGTTAGCAGGTAAAGCTTGCCTTTGAAACAATGGCATGTGTAACAAAGTAATGTGAAACATTTGTGACATGGCACTAAAGATAGTCCCCAGAATAAAGAATAAAATGGACAGTATGAAATTTAAATTGTAGTAGTAAGAATAAGCTTAATTAGAACTTCAGGTGTATCTCTCAATATTATGAATTCAGACAGTAGGCATAGAGGTCACATCATTGGAATAAATAATATTCACACATCAGAAGTGTTATCCAGGCCTCTTGAGAATTGGCTTCTCTGATTCCTGAACGCTCTCTTTCATGTTGTAAATTCAGCTGGGCTTTCTAATGCCAACTCATTCAGTGAAAGAGAAATAGGCATTCATGGTCAATGTAATTCAAGGAAATAAAAGGGAGGAAACAGTAGTGGTGACAATGGTGGCATCTTCCTAAAATTTGCTCTAGGAAATTATTTGTTTCCAAGAGTAAGCGGAATGCTCTTGAGTTAGATCCTGATCTTCTGCATTGGTCCTTGGTGGTGATACAATAATCAGCTGAAGAATGGGGACAGGGATGGTGTTTTTCACTTCTGTGTGTGATTAAGCTGTGTAGTGGTTTTACAGTGGCTACATAATGTTCTGTTTTCTTTGCTGAGTTGTAAATACCTTTGAGCAGTCGGACCCCATGTGTGCAGGGTGACTGCTCTGATTAGCAATCAGTAATGTCTAACTTTACAGCCTCACAACACAAAGTACCACCATCATGCTGATGAGCCATGTTTCTCCTGATCTGTTTATACAACACATATGCCAAATACATATGGTCAATTATTACCCTTTAACCTATTTTATAGTATTATAAGCAGCTAGATAATTGATTACAATACGTGTCTTTTTTGCTGCAGTGTGTTATAAAATCTGGCATTGTTGAGAGTGATAGCAGAAAAATAGCTAACTTTATTCATAGCTTCAAATGATAAAGCTCTATAAAATTAAACCATGCACCATCTGTGACGTCCTGAAAAGTGGTGAAACTGTGATAATATTTTAAGGTGCCAGTTTTCTGCATATCTTGGATTTGTGACTAAAACTGGTTTATAATAACCAGTGTTTTGACTATTGCTGAGCAGCATTTGTGCAGTATCAAGGCTTTCTGTTTTTCCCACACAGCATCACTTGCTTTGGCTTTTTCCTTCCTCTTTCCTTTGCTTTTAAACTATCTTTACCTCCATCCAAGTTTTTTTCACTTGGGCTTTTCCAATTCTCTTCCAGCCCTGCTGCAAGGGGCAGTGAGTGGGTGGCTGTGTGGTGCTTTCCTGGTGGTCAGGCTCAGCCCCTCAAACTGCTGAATGTGCCTTGCTCAGTACTGTAATCATTCAGGGCTTTTCCACAGAATGCAGTGGCTTTTCTGTGCAAATGTATTCTTTTCTGCAGGCAAAAAGAGGAAGCTGAAGAAGCATTAAACAGAAATAGTTCATCAACAATTATTTTCTGGCTCTGTTATACTAGAAGTGTATCATGTAGTGTTGCTGTAGAAATGAGAATGTTGTTGCATAGTTTAACACTTTGGAACCAAAGTCAAAACTGGGAGTAGTTGTGTATTTATAAGCTATTAGTATGAATGCTGTTTTGTATTCTGCATTCAGTGAAAGATTTACAAATGTGTATGTACTAAGGACATTTTACTGCAATATTAATGTGCAGAAATTTAGAAGTTCTCCTGCTGAAGTGCCTTTGCAAAGATTAATTATCTGGAAAATTCACCAGATTTTTTGTTACTTTATCTGAATTTTCTTGATCACCTCCTAGCCATCAGTTGCTTACGTTGCCAAAAGGCTTTATGCATGCAAGGAATCAGTGTCTGTTATCAAACCTGTATTTACATTTACCAGAGGAAACACGCAGACAAAGGAGGTATTTAAATTGCTCACACAATGATTTTGAGCAGTGCTTTCTGTATATTTCAGGTGTTTCCTCATTAAGCTTTCTCTGTTTTCATTTTGAAATCTCAGAGTATTGGTAGTGCTTTGGGAAAATTTCTCAAGAGTCCCTTTTTCGGAAACCAAGTGTTGGCTTTGTCACTACTACTGCTTAGTGTTAAAATGCAGTGTTAAAGTAGGAATTTGTTTCCTCGTGGCTTATGGAAGTGACTGAAAACTGGAAGAGAGCTTATGGAGCTCCTGAGGCTGAATTACCTTGTAATAAAACTTTAAATTGTGCAGTCAGATTATTTTTCTGTTACAATCTAATCTATTGTAATTGCAAATCTATTTGTGCTAAGAAGATTAATTCAGCCTCTGAATTGAGTTGAAAGCTTCTCTGTTGCCATCTGGCATTTGGGTAACCCCAGAAAAATATTTTTATATTTCTAACTGAAAGTTTTTACAACAAACTGATAGATTTAATATTTTTTTCAATGAACAGAAATGTGGGGTTTCTTAATGTCTGTGAATATCAGTGTGAGCACAAGATAATACTATTTATTAATAAATGATCTTGATTTCTCAGAATAGCTGTTTAAAAGCATTTGCTATGAAATGTGCATTCCAGATCCAGTTCTGTGCACCAGTGAACATGCAAATCAGTGCATGTATAACTCAATGTGTTGTCCCTTCAAATGAACCATTATTCCAATCCTTTTTTGTTTTTGATAAACGCATAAGATTTTCTTCATTTAAGAAGAGAAGCCACTCTAAATAGCTGCAGTTCCACCTGCATATCAGGCAAGAGGATGAACTTCTGTGCAAAGTCTCGGGCTGCACCCCTGGTAAGACTCAGTTAAATACAAAAACTGACTTTTTAAGAAAATACTCATCTTGGGTCAGCATAGTAGTTTTTTGCAAAATGAGAGATTTCCTTTCTAGAATTCCAGTGAAAAACTTGAATTATTTGAAATTCAGATGAATATTTTTCTTTTTTTCTGTAAAAATAATTAGAAAAATATCTAAGTTGAAAAAGGAAATTACTAAAAATTTTAAATTGATACACCCACATAATCTTTTTCCCCATAAGATGCATGAACATGTAAAACTGGTCCAAATGTTTTTCCTCATTGGTTATCTCCTCTCACTAAATATCATTGAAGACTACAGCAGGCATAAACAAACTTCAGGAAACAGATGAAATAAAAATGTAGAGAAATAGTGTATTAGTATTACATATCTAGTGTATTATATAATAGTAAGTTTCCTATATTCTGCTCCGTGAGGTGGAGTGTTGACATGTTCCTGGCTGCTGAACCTGAGGTCCTAGAGTAGCTTAAGGGATAAGACAAGTCTTTTTAAAATCTTGGAAGAGAATTTACAGCTTCCTTTCAGATGAAATCTGAGTGAAATCTTTGAATTTAAAAAAAAAAAAAAAAAGTGGTTGTCCTCCCTGCAATACCCACCCTCGAGCAGAGATTTGGTGTTTGGTTCCTGGAATAAAAAGGTGATCTGTGCAGTGGAGAGACAGTGTCAGCATAAACAGGTCAAGACTGCAGAAAGAAAGCAAGTGAACGAATGCACAGCGTGGGAGAGCAGCAGAGTCTGAGGCACCCATCACCTCGTGTGTCACTGCTGACTTTGATACCTGTGTGATGTTGAGAGGAGCTGCAGAGCACCCCATTGCCTTAACAGATCCCTTGATCACTCTGCAGTATCATTTCAGCATGAGTATTCTTTGAATTCCTTGATCAAAATGTTTGTTAGGAACCCTGCTATTAGACAAATGCTTGTCTTTGAGGCTGAAGCATTAGTTTAAAGGTGAACAAAACACTGGGTGAGAAAACAAGTACATTTTGCATAGCTGTGTTTTTCAGTTTCTGATGAACTGGGCAGGGATTGAATGCTGGGTATTGCTACTTTCAAGAAGAAACTTGAGAGGCTGCAATAACTTCTGTTTGGAAAGCAAATCCAGTGCTGGTTCACAAAGTAGCTCTTCAGATGTAAAGCTGTACATTTTACTCAGAGCTAATGTGAACCCAGGCTTTGGAACTGAGAGGAGAGTGTTTTTCTTTGACCTCTTTTCTGGGAGCATGGAAGGAAACTAACCTGAATTCAGAGGAGCTGAATGTTAAATCAGAGGTAAGAGAATTGTGGAGGACTGGGACAGGAAGGAGAAATTGAAATGTGAATCTGGCAGCACAAGGCAGATAGACATCAAAAGATTTGGGAAGAACAGGACCTAGATGACCAGAAAGAAGTGAACCAAAACCATGTCAATAAGAAATCATACAGTGGGATCTGTGGTGTTTCAGAAGTTCAGTGTCACAAGCACCATAATTAACTGAATTGCAATAGATTTGTATCTTTGTTCTGAATGATTTCAATGAAGAAAGTGTAGGCTGTAAATAGTATTTTCCTGTACTTGTGACACAGTGAAGTTTTCTTTGTCTCTTGCCTTCCTGTTCTCCCTTTGCTGAGGGTTAGTTGTATAAAGCACTAGCATGACTGTACTGCCCTGGTCACCAAAGTGCAGCATGTGTCTGTGCACACTGTTGCAGCATGGCTGGGGTTGTGCTAAAAGTCTGTGAGACAGGATCGAGAAATGAGGTTAATGTATTCAGTGATAACTGTATTCCAGGTTACTTCAGTTTGGAAGTAGATTTAAAACATATTTATGTTTCATCGAAGCTGCTTCTGTTTAATGTTTATTTCAAACTGATGCCCTGAGAAGTCTGTTCCCAATGTACGAATTGTTGGTTTAGGCCATGAAATAATGTGTCTTGTTGGATTGAGTAGGGGATCTGAAAAGCGTGATCTTCAAAACTTGCAATTTGAGTTTGTGTAAACTGATTACATTCATGTTCCAAATTTTTTTTGCAGGTAAATTAATATATCCTTTTAGCTTTTAAAATGTGCACTACCTATTGCTGTTTTTGTTTTTTAACTTAGTCTGCTGATTCCCTTCTTTCTTCTTTAATTTCATGAAACAACTGGCAGAAAAACCTACCCCCAGTGCCTTTTCATTAGAATGGACCTGATAGAAGAGGGGAAAAATGGAGAATGACCCAGTAAAGTTGTGAGCTGGGTGAGAAAGAAACAGCACTTGAGATGGAAACAGAAGTGAATCAGGGAAATATTTGCAGTGGTGGGGAAAAGATGTCGCAGGGTGAAGCATCTCTTTAGAATGAACATTCTAAATCCTCTTTTAGAGCTGAACACTTCTTAAAGCTTGCTCTTGCCCAGGTCTCTGTCTGTGCCTCTCTGATACCCTTTTGACCAAGGCTGCCTGTTCCTGGGCCCAGCTGCCACCAGCTGTCACTCATATCTGGAGAATCCAGACTCCTCTGCTGAGCATCCATGTGCTAATTAGTTATCCCCAGTAGCAGAGTTTAAAAAGACCACAAGCAGCTCTTCCTGAAGAGCAGGAAAACCCTGCTGGGGCATAACACTTGCCCCTTCCTAAACAAGCACTTCATAATTCCCTTTAAACAGCCCCTACTCCTCCCCGTCTGCTGCCATCGCTTGGTGTTGCCATGGCAGCAGCTCCTGCTGGCGCATCCCTGCCGTAGGAAACTGTCACAGTTCCAGCCCCAGGGCTGCTGCTTGGAATGAGGAGTGTGCTGTGGGTGCTACATTCACCTCTCTTCAGTCCATCAGTAATTCCCTTGTTCTCACACGCTTTCTAAATATATCTGCTGACGGTTCTTTCATCTCATCTGCTCCTTCTTTTAGAAATGCAGGCTGCATCCCATCTGCTCCTGGAGTTCTTGGCAGCCTTTGCAAGGTCTAATTTCTTCAACTCTTTCTTGGTGTGAGTCTGGTTTGCTTCAGCATTTCTTTTTCCTCCTTGGTAAATTAATCTCGTGTCACGCATCACTGGGGCTGGCAACATGGGAACTATTTGTTAAACTTTGTATTTTGTTTTCAAATGGTGAGGAAACACTAGCTGCAAAAATTTATTTGAGACAAGATGAGCTGCATTTGAAATGTTTTTAAAAGTAGAATAAATATTTGTATGAACTAAGATAAAGTATTTTGAGGTGTGCTGGAGCTGGGAATGGATACTCTTTGTACTCATGTACTCAATCAAAACACATGTGATTTTAGTTTTATTTGTGTGACAGATGGAAGGAAATGCACTGTTACCCAAAGAGAATCTAATTATCCTGTGCTTGTTGAAGAAAAATACTTTGATTTCAGTGGGATTTGCTTGCTAGGTAAATTACAGTGTAGATCTTGAGCTGGACGTGTGTGTGATTGCGTGTTTGGATTTCCTTACTACAAACACCGTAAAACCTCCAACAGCATTATGGACCAAGTTCAACTTCAGATGTATGAGGAAAGATCTTTAAAATATGAAAGTTCATTTACTGATGGATCTCCATCAAACTATTCATGTGAGTCTTCTTTGGAGATGTGTGTGCAATTTTTCTTTAAATGGCCAAAACTACAGTGAGTTTTCATTCCAATCAAGTTGGAAAGAGCTGCTGTCCATGTTGAAGCCTTGCCTCAGAAACTGATACTGAAAATGCTCATGTGCTCTTGATGGAGATCAGCAGTTGTGCTCCTGACCCTGCTCACCTGTCAGAATTTTCCTCCTCAGGGATGAGAGTCAGAGTTCTGGTGTGCGAGGGCTCAGAGAGACCACGCAGTTGTTAATTAATGAGAATAATTGCAAGTGAGTAGTTAATTGCTATTAATACGTTGGGAAAGACAGATGCAAAATATCTGTGTATGTGACCTTTACATCCTGCTTCTGTCTCATTACGCTTCTGCCAGGAAGGGCTGCTCACAGAGCTTTTGATGCCTGTCCTTGTCAGCAGGACAACACGAGCCTTTATTTCCTCAGGGAATCCTGCTACAGATGTTATGGAAGGTTAATTTATATGGAGCAGCATTTCACTGACACGTGCATGGAGGTGAATCCTTCCTGCAATGTGACACTTGCAAAAAGTAATGTATTGTTTAGGTGGATGAACCCATTAGGCAGTTGCTGTAGAAGTATAAATTCAGTCTTATGTAGATTGTCTTAAAAGTTAATAGAATACTCACATTATTGAAAGAATGTATTCATTTTTATTTACTGATTTAACTGTTTTGTTTAAATATGGATTGTTGTATGCAAAGCTAATTTAGAAAAATGTTGTCTTTCCTAAATGTCTAAAGACTCTAAACATCAGTTTTCTTTTCCTGTTCTGCTGTTGTTGTGAAACGTTTTTGAGAACACAGTGTCTTATATGTTAATTTTTTTAAAGTTTAAATTTTTACTTCCTTGGAGAGTATGTTGGAAGGAAAATTAATCTAATATGGCTGAGGTAGTTGAAATTTTAGATCTGGCTTATGTGGTCAAAATTCTATTCTGAAAGCATTATATTTGAAGTTTTTATTATCACACTGTATATCAGCTCCTCTTTTTCCACCTGACTGTACAGCTGGAGGAGTAATTTTTTAAGCATTTTAAATTGGCAACATTTTGAGTAGCATTAAAATAGGTTAGTGCAGTTTGATGTCTTTCTCTTTCAAAATTACACTTTAAGTTAAATTTCATGTGCATGGATTTTTTATTTAGGGGAGCAGTGGTGCATAAATAGAAGTGTCAGTGATAAAAATTAGACAATACAACTACTATTAAAAAAAAAATTGTCCAAATGACTTCTTTTGACTGCCTGCACATATAGTAAAAATTATATGATTATTTTTGTTGCTGTATTAGCTGCAGGTCACTGAAGGATTCCTTTGAGTGTTTATTTTCATGTACCAAACTTTGAGTGAGCCTCTTTAGCATATCAGCTGGCAGCTCCCCATTGTCCTTTTAACAGATTATAAGACAAAACTTCAGCTAGTTCTCTGCTACAAAACTAATTACCTGCAAACTTTTTTTGCTATGATTACTGCTAGAAGTGTGTCATATTATTTGAATACTTCAAGAGATAGCTTCAATTTTATCAGAAAAAAAAAGGTGTAGCTCCTCTTGTTTCTCTTTTATATGGCAGTACTCTGCAGGCCACTTGATGGTCCTTTTGGGTCCCTTCCAACTCAGAATATTCTGTGATTCAGAAAGCTGTAGATGCTAAAAGAGTTAATTGGGATCAAAAGAGCAGAAAATCAGTAGATGCTGAAATACCTAGTTTTGACAAATTTCTGGTTACTGTTCCTGAGCTGAGAGCACAAGGTCTTTATTCCTAAATCAAGGCCCCTCTTACACTTTCCTAAAAAATACTACAATAAATAGTGTAATCACTGGAGCTGTAACAGAGCATTAGAGAAACAGCAAACATCTATTGCTGTGTGTAGAATGTGACAGTGCTACACTCACTGTTGCCTCAGTCTTTCAATCTGATCATACTTGAGGGAATTATCTGTATGGCCATTGTTTCTACTGACAGGGAATTTCTTGGAGGTATTGAATATCTCTTATTGTGAGGTATTAGGAGATTTGTTTTGATATAAATGCATCTTTGCATTTGTCTGTCATTCAGCTCCTGTATACAGAGCCAAGGTTGCATTTTGGATCCCAGGGCTCTTGAAAAGCCTTGGCAGCAACTACCAAATCCCCCACTTTGTTGATGTTGTTGTTTGCTGCACAGTGAAACAGGAGGAAACCAGACTCCTCCTTCTGTTCTTTAAATAGATGTTATTTTGTGTGGTGCCAATTCTGCTGCAAACACCCAGTGCCCCTCTCTGTTGCACACGGGGCTGGTACCAACATTCACATCATTCTCCAGAGGCACTGACTCTTCTGAAGGCTGATTGCTACTCTGGCAATAAATAAAATACAGGGAAGCACAGCTTTTTCTTGTAAATCAAAACCAGTATCATTGTTTATAATCTTAAACAGAATCATATTTGGAGTTTTCCACAGAATATTTTAATAAATATATAGAAATTAAGATACAACCAAGCAACAAATAATTAATTAAATTCCAAGATCTATCTGAATGAAAACAAGTTAATAGGGCCATAAGCAGGTCAGTAAAATCACATGCACCAAGTTCAAGTGCAGAAGTTTTCATCTGCACTGTTTAGCTTTGAAATTAGAAATAGTTGCATGGATTTTAATATTTATATTGAGGTTTCAGCTTTCCTTTCCAAAGTTAAATAGTCTCATGGAGTCAAAAGGATTTTAATCTGGAGAAAATGTAATTTAATTTAATAATGACTGGAATTGAACAGTCTGATATAATTGAGGATAAAACAAGATACAATTTATGGTTCCTAGCATAAAAACATTAAAATCTTTAGCCTGATGCTGTGCCACACAACAGGGAATATTTCTGCCTATTTGATATAGAACATTGCTTTAGACGTAGAGAAAACATTTTTGCTCAAATCTTTAATTTAAATTTTAATTTAGGCAAATGACATGGAATACTGAATTAAACAGGTCTGAAATGGCAACACTTTTCATCCTGTCTCTTCTTGGCAAGCATTGAGAAATCATGAAAAAAAAATTATTTGCCTATTATGGGGCAAATAATGAGAAGATAAATTTTGTTGTTTCTTGTACACTTGCAAACCCTGAGTCAGGAGTGTTGGTTTGAGTGCCATTTCTCTTCAGTAAGTTTTTTTAATGGACTAATTTAAAAATTATATGTTTTATCTATTTAAACCTATCATGTGTAATGAGCATTCAGCATCTGGCTGATCCAACAGATAGCTTGTGGCTGTACCCCAGATAATCTTGCATTAACTCAGTCCTGGCACAGTTGCTGATCTCACTGCTTCATAGCTCTTGGTGGTGATAAATTTTCAGGTTTGCTTCTGGTGTTCAACCTTCTGCACCTCTGTCAGGGAAATGATAAATTCTGTAACACAAATAGCAATAAATGTTACTGTCTGCAGTTCATGTAAAACAAAGTTCTGTGAGCAAAACACCTTGGGGCAAATCTTTAATCTACTTATACACTGGTTTACAGAGACAAGCACGTGTACCTCTGGCTATTCTTGCTGCTTCACAAATGAGAAGTATGTGTTTTAAAATGAATATATTTGAAATCCCATTGAATATACCCACACATATTTAATGTGATTGGAAGGAAGCCTGTAGGTCCTCTTGTCAAATTACAGTGTCTCAAAAAATTGCTTTCTGCAAATGATTTCAGTGTAAACCAAAATTCATTCAAGGAGATTTTCTGACCTTTCAGGAGCTGCAGAACAGGAATTAACAGGAAAAACCATGTAGACACAATATTACAGCTACAGATTTACAGAAGCCAGTTTACCATGGCAATGCCTGGTTTTATTCAAAGTATCCTGCACAGGAGAGTTGATTAATATGTTTCATCAGCACAGAGGGTAATGTTTTGTCTACATGTTCATGGCTTGACTATCAAACCGCTGCAAACCACCAGGGGAAGAAGTGGTTGAAATGCCAGCAATGAAAAAGCAATCCTGTTTTGTACATATCTTCAAAATGAAAGTGTGAGGAATGAAATAAAATGTTGCTTTTAGAAATATGGTTTTATGTGATGCAATATCTACATCTCTTTTGCTGGACAGCCCCATCCCAGTCTGTGTCCATATCAGAGGTGCTCCAGCCGTCTGGGCATCTTTATGGCCTCCTCTGGGCTTGCTCCAACAGGTCCACATCCTGCCTGATTTGGGGTATCCCATCCCAGAGCTGGATGCAGCATTCCAGGTCTCCCACAAGGGTGGAATAGATGGGGAGAGTCCCCTCCCTTGACCTCCTGTCCACGCTGCTCGTAACACAGCCCAGGACACAGGTGGCTTTCTGGGCTTGTCAGGTCATGTTGGGCTTCTCATCCCCAAGTCCTGCTCAGAGCTGCTCTCACTGCATGTTTTGGTAGAAAGCTGTATATGGAAAGAAAATCTATATTGTTAATGTCTTCTGTTGCACATCACAAACTGTACTGTGTGCTAAAGTTGGTTCATTTGTTTTTCCCCCTTTTACCTCCTATCAATTCAAGAACAAATTGTGAAAGACACAGTAAGGGCAAGAAGGTGCTTTGAGACAGCTATCTCAAGGATTAAAGTTTTCAGGTTTTCAGGTAATAAATACAGTTTTAATAGTGCCTGTGGGGAAAAAGATGAAAGGAAGTCTAAAGCTTATGGTAAAAACAAAAGAGAATAAATTACTTGAGGCCAGTTGTGAAGAAAAGAGAAATAGTAAGAGGCAAAAATGAAAGTGATGAAGAAGAATGGAGGGCAGAGAATATATCAGCTTCTGTAAATCCCTTTGTTTTTTTTGGTGGTAACCATAAAATTAATCCATAAAATTAAGATGATCGATGATCCACTTTGGGACATTCTGAAGACAGGTCTATGGTTGTATCTACGTGGTTGTATCTACATTGAAGAAATGTGAAGGAAAAGATGTTCACAAACAATCTGAGAATACTAATAATTTTCTAAAAGGTCAAATTATACTCAAGGGAGAACTCCAAACATCTTCCTTCATAGTGGAAAGATAATATAACCTGTTAGTGCTAAAGTTTTTGGTTTGGTTTGGGTTTTTTTTCAGTATGGAAAGACATTTCTTCTGGGCTCTGCCTTGCAAGGCATGGGAGGTACTGATATTTTCATTCCATGCAGATGTGTGTGGTATGGTTAGGACTGCAGACATGCAAACCCACTCTTGATATGCTCTGCAGGTTTATACTTTCAGTAGTTTCCAGAAATGGAGTAAAAAGGGGAGCCTTGTGTGGGTCCATGTGCACGATGGCATCTCACATAGTGAGTTATATAATTTTAAATCACTGCATCCAAACTGTTTAGTTTTGTAGAATCAGTTTAGGACCATGGTAACATTTACATAGAAAATTAACATTTCTTCTATAGAGTCCTTTGTATAGAATGTAAGCTTTGACTTTTTCACTTAGTTCTGCTACCACCATGTCGTAATAAATCCATTTGCTTTGCTTTTTGTTCATGTATTACTTCTTGGTGACTTTTGGAGCTTAGTGGCATTAGTGCTTCTTGCTGGTTTCTAGGAATATTTCATCTTGTTTATATGTTGTAAATAGAAAGGTGAAGAACATAATATTGTGTCGCTAAAGGACACAAAACAATTCACATGACCACTCTCAGTGTCAGAACAAAAACCCATCACTTTATTCTCTGACTCCAGTATTTATAGATTCTTGATAATGACCAGAGACTGGATAATTAAGTTACCACCTTCCTAAGCACACTGGTCATGTGAAACATCCATCAAAAGATGTTTCTTAGAAGAAATGTGATAAACAACTTATCATAGGACTTCTATGGGAAAGTAACTAAAACTATGAAAACATTATCAGAAGGCTCAATTTTCAGGGCAAAAATATTGCAGTTTTAAATCAACATTAAGATGTCATAGCCCTTCAATATCTGACAATTCTGTATTTCAGTGTAAGTTTTTGCCCTTGATCACTGGGTTACCTGGGTTTTATAATCTTTCGTTATAGTTTCATACTGCTCCTTCAAGCATGTCACACTGAGCTCTCATGGCAAATATTTGGTAGCTCTCTTTATGAGGAAAATCTTGATGTGGAAATTAGGCATATTTGACTTCATAAATAATGTGTATCTAACTTCATCTACAGTGTTTTATAGTGTAATGTTGGGTCTCCATCATAATCCACAATCCACTCTTTCAAAGGGCTGCAGATGTGTTTATTTTTCTTGCTGCACCTGTGCCAGTGTTAGAAAAGACTGATTTGTAATAAAAATGTTAAACACACTGAGCATGTCTGTAACATGCCTATAAATGTGGTAATCAATACTTTTGTGCCTCCTTTTCTCTGTTGCGGCTTCCAGCATGGTGGTAAACTTTACCTCTGAAGCTGTGATAACAGAGAACCAGGTGTGCCCTACTCCATTAGTAGAAGAGATTTTAGCTGAGAAGCGTTAAGGGGATTGGAAATTCTTCAGTTCCTTTTATTAGGATCTTTGTGCTCTGCAGGAGGCAGGGGAGCTTCATAAGACTTGCAAAGGACATGGATTTCACCCTTTAGCCACATGTCCAGGTTAGGTAGTTCCTTGTCTGGGACATTAAGAAAAGCATGAGGAATGAAAGAGCAAAATTGTGAAGACAAGTGTGACAGAGAACTTCAGTGTTTGATAGCATGTGGTGGCTGCCACTGAAATGCAATTCCTAAACAGAATGTGAGACTTAGACCCATGAGATGAACAGGAATTCTAAGAGCCTGTTTCATGATTTTGACAGTGCTGGCTCCTTCCCTCTTGTCTTTGCCAGTAACAAAAGGAAGAGGTTACCTTGGAAACACCAATAGAGGTTTCTTCATTAATGAATGCTGATATGAAGAAAATACTGCAAATATAGATAAACCTGATGTAGGTTACAGCCTTTGTTGTCACCTGTGATGTTTGTAAGAATCTGGAGCTGGAAACTAAAATTTGTAACACAGCTTCTGTCCTTTGGTTAAATACTGTGGAGGTTATGGGAGGTTTTGTCCAAAAACACCAGAAAATATACAGCCGTTTTGGATTTAAGGTTGTCAGAAATATTCCTAACACGTGCACTGACAAAAGATAACATCTTGTGGGAACGGTGGAGGGCTGTAAACTGTGAGCATGCATATGGAAAGAGTTTCAACAGAATTTCTTACTAATTTCAGCAAATACACTCACACTCTTATTGAGTTGTAGCAATGTCAGCACTGAATATTTAAGGTGGCCACACATCAGGCATACATTTGTTCTTGGTCTCTTACTGCTTGTACCATTGCATACTGAATATGTTGAGATTTGTTTGTCCTGACTGGACCTGGTTTTTTACATTTAAAGCAATAAAATGATAATTAAACTGATGGAACCAGGTTAATGATTGTTTTGAAGCATTTTGAGATGAGAAAAAAAGAGTAATTAACACCATGAGTAGTTGTTACGGAGAATGCTGCTTAAATCGTGATTGTTGTTTAAAAACCAGATAGTTATATATATCCAGAATTTTATCCACTCTTTTTCCCCAACTTGTAGGTGCTCATGATACATGATATTCACAAATACTTTTCCTGTTTAAGATACCCATATCCCCATCAAAAGGATTTAAATTGTTTCAAGACTACATCTGTTTATAATAAAACATTTTTCAAATCTTACTTTTTAGTAATGCTTGGTAATAAAACCCATTAAATTTTCAGAGTGTGTGATAGAAGTGGGAGATAAATGGATTATTTTGAAATGGCTGGAGGAAAACATAGTAGTCATGCCTAGTTTTGATTTGGCTTTCTCTTACAGTGCAAGACTGAGGATGCTGTCAGATTAAGTACCCTACTCTCTTTAAGATACATAAAATGTTGCCATCCATGTAATTATGTGACAGGCTGGAAGTTCTTGAACATCGAAATTATATTTTTTCCTTGTTTGCCTCTTGAAATGAGTAATAAGAGGGTGCTTGGGGTTTTTTCCAGATAACCTTTTTCATGCTGCTCTCTGCAGTGTGTGTGATGCTGAACTTGGCCGGGTCCATTCTCTCCTGTCAGAACGCTCAGCTGGTGAAATCCCTGGAAGGATGTCAGTTGGTGAGTGATGGAAAACACGTTTCTTACCAAGGGCAATGATTCTATTTTTCATCTGTTAGGGTTTTATGCACACATTCCTGTAATTTCCAAAACAGCAGGTATTTACTAGAGCAATCTATATGTGTTACAACCTGAAAAAAACATTTTGGGAAAAGTTTGGATTAAAGTGTTAATGGATTTAATGTTTTGCCACCTCAAAAAGTAACTTTTAATATCATAAGGATTGATTCCTTACTGTCATGGTAAAAATGATGCTTCAGCAGAATAGGTGGAATGCAGGCCACATCAGAGCAGTGTGGTGGTTAGGATTTCATGTCAGCAGGATCAGGATTCCTCCATCCAATACTTGTCCAGGCAGTGGATTTCACAATAGGAATGTGTTGGTGTGTGTGAGCCGATATTTTGTTTGCCAACCTGAATTGTTGTTCTTTTTCATTTCCAAAGTGAATGAATGTTACTTGTGTTAAATAAAATACAGAACAACACAAATTGTCATGATATGGCATGCTCTAAATTACAAGGTACCACTTGCCTAAAGCCTTTGTGGTTTTATCTCAGGAACAAAAGTACATACACATTAAATTCTAGCATATTTTCTGACTTAAACTTGCGAAGATGACTACAGAAGTTGACTCAGGACTGAAATATTTGGGTTTAAAGAAGTGTTCAAACTGTAGTTTTGATTTCCAGACCACGAAGAAATGCTAAGTAGCTTTACCACAGTGTGCTGTACTCTGTAAGGGTAAGTTAATTTCGTTGTGGCTGCTCATATTGTAATTGTTTCCAAAAAAAAAGTTAAAATAATAATAAAAAAACCTAAACCCTTAAACGAAAAAACACAACACAAAATCAACCCCAAAAAAGCAACAGTGTCTTCTACCCAGACCTTGCTCTTTAGGTTTTCCTTGCTCAAAATCCCATTTCAGTCAGACTGGGGACTTACACATGAATATATTGCATTGCCATGTTGCAGAGCTCATATATATGGAATTCTAGAGTTCTGTTCTCATAGACCACCCTCTGGGAGTGATGCACTGTAGTGAACAGCACTGCTTTATGATTAAGCACAGGATTTGACTCAGAAGGTGGTGATATATTATGCTGAGCATATTTAATTACTTTATTACCATTTTTCACTCAAAAAGGAAAAATCCCAGTTTCTTAACAACTGTTCCAACAGTATATTTAATTTTAATTCCTTAGATGGCTCTCTTTAGTGCTGCAGATCTCTGCAATCCTGCACTATGTGCCTTGTGTACATTATCAAATCTAAATCCTTTACTTGCCTCCTAGGATACAAATGTACTCTCTGGGGATGCAGCTCTACGAGTCAAAATCCAGCTTTTGCAGACATGTGGTTAACATCCCATATAACTGAGCCAGTAAATTCCCAAGCACAGTATAGTAAAAAAGTCAAATTCAAAATAAATTCTGTTTTAATTCTGGTATTTCTGTCAAACTCATTCATGGTGAGTGCATGGCTTTAAAAGTGATAATAGTATCTACTGTATTATGGAGTTTAAATTCAACAGTGTTTCACATGTAGTGTTGTTATTTGAAGAAAAGGAACAAGACACAGTGGTCTTATTTTGCTTTAAACACTGGGGATTTATTGTAGATTCCATAATATGTATTTTTGTGTGAATATGAGAAATGTGCTTGCCATATGTTAGCATTTTGAATGTGTAATTTGTGAAGTTGGTATTTGTGCCCTTTATCCTGCAGCTTAGCAACACACAACACTGAGGGGGAAAAAAGGGCAGTAGCTTTAACGCCTTGTTACGAAAAATTAATGGGAATTTTTTTCCCCCATAATTAGCTGCAGATCCTGTTGCCAAAACCTCGAGATACTGCTTTAAATCAGTGAGAGTAGGACTTGTACAGAGAAGTTGCACACTCAAGCTGTTCATTAATGTGTACAGGAGAAACATTTCTGTATAGGAATACCTTTTTCAAATAGCGGTTCTCTAAAAATTGTTCTTAAAATATATGGGTTAAGCAGTTAATATATTTTAATTTATGTTTTATTACTGCACAAGATAGAATACATTTTGTTTCTTCTTCTATGTTTGTTTTTATTGAGTTTACCTGTCTTTTAAGTCACTTATTCATTTAAAAATAACTGCTGTAGTTTTAATCAAATTTGCAGGTGATTATTATTCAGAAATGTAGAGATGGTGTCAATCCCTCTATTGAAAGATTGCTTATATTTTTATTTTTTTATCAGTTGTACAGCTGAAATTGGCCAGTGGTTACAGTAACATGTAAAGGAAAACTCTTCCTTTCCCTGAATTATCTTAAACTGGAATAGACAAAGCAAGGAGAAGTGCAGCAGGTGCAGGTTCAGAATGAATGGCAGAGCCCAGGTCCAGAACTGAGGTTTATTTGTATTCCATTTTGCACTGCAGCTAAACACAGGTCTGTGCATATCAAAAACCAATTTTTAAAATTCCAGGAAAAAGAATATACTCTGGTTTTGTTCTTATTCATCTGTCAGCTTTTAATCTTGATATTTCCCTACAATGCAGCTTTATCCTTACTGGATCCTCCTGTCTTTCCCTCTGCATAAGGTCCTAGAATTGACTGAAGTTCCTTTCCCTGAGCACACCAGTGGAGCTTTCTTGTACTTCACTGCCTTGTTATCAACTTTGGGACTCTTATATTTCATTTTGAAATTTTTCCTTCCCTTTTTTATGTTTTCTATAAAAAAACATGAATGTTAATTCAGAAGAAGAAGAAGCAGCAAAATCTATTACTATTTCACTAGAAGACTTACATTTGTAAGTGTTCCATCTCTTAAGGAGATGGTAGAATGCAAAGTAGCACTATTAACTAATTCCTAATTTGCCCTATTGAGGGAGAATATGTGTGCACTTAGCAGCCAAACAAACAAAAAAGCTTCTTTTCAGTGGCATTGACAGAATCTCATGAACTGATACAGATGAAAAAAGTAACATAAGGCCTCAGAGTATGCATGTATTTGTAATAAATTTGGAAGGTCCTTTTCTTTTTTGATTCTCTGCTATATAAAAGTCAGGTTTTAACGGGTTTTATGACTTTTGAAGTAATAATACTGCTTTTTGACAAAATGAATGTACTAGACAATGTATACAGGCAGCTCTGGCTGAAGTTTGAAATCTCAAATATAGTTTGGATGAGGGTGTACTGTGCAACTGTCATAAATATGAAATCACACAAACTCTACTGTGAGTACTGACTAGCATGAGTAAGAATCACGAAGTGGAACACAAATATGCACAGGATGGTGGGGGTATGTGCAGGGGATGAAGTGAATGATGCTTTATTCTTGAGCTCTGCCAGCCAAAAAGAGATTGAAACACAGTTTTGGAGGCACTGCTGAAGTAATTGTGTCTGAGGTTGGCAAACACCAGCCCAGCAGCTGAAAGGAGTGATCCCAACCCCTTCTCCCTGTACCAATGCAGATTTATTGTCAGTGCTACTGCCTTTATGAAGTCACACAGTTAGTGGTGTTTGAGATGTGATTTGGAATAACAATAAACCACTTCTCCTCCTTCCTTCCAAATGAAAAAAAAAGCTAATTTTGGCACTGTTTAGGTCACAGAATAGCTGCATGAACTCTCGATCCTGTCTGCACAAGTGTGAGACTGCAGCAGGGCAGGGAAGGGCACTCTGGAGCAGGGGGCTCAGCTCTCAGCTGGCTTGTTGAGAAACATGAGTGCAGTGACACCTTCAGCCTTTTGTCCTGGTCCCCATTGCAGAAACACACCTCAGCATAGGTGTCACTTCACAAACATGGAAGGAAAAGGTGCACAACAAGGAAAATTGATTAAAATTCTCAAAAAATAATATGCTTCCAATCTGGTAGTGAATCTAGTGGTTGTTTTGAATATGCTGCGATTCTTAAGATGGCCCTGTGCTCTGCAAGAACTGTCCTGAAAACAACTAGCTTTTAACTCATTTTAAGGATTAAATTAAAAGAAGAGCTACTGGGCAGTACAAAGTTATAGAACAACTTTCAGAATGAATTGAGAATGTCTCATAAATGGGGAATCTTGACCCAGCCTTTTGAGCCTTATCTTTGTGACACCTGTTCATTACATGTGATACAGGTAGCCTTGGGATGTGTATTTCACATTAGAAATGCCAGATACATGGTATGAGTCAATGCCTGTTCTTTATTAAACAGGGGCAGCAAGAATCAGAACAGATAATCTTGCAGTACAAAGCTTTGTCTCAGGTCCATTTTCCTCATTACAAAAACTTTTTAGCAGCTGAAGCTTATAATGATTTTCCAGGTGTAGCCTTCTGGCCCCTGGCCGTGGCACAGCTATAAACTCAAAGTGTCAGTTCCAAACTTCCTCAGCAGCGTTTCTCAATCCCTGAATCATTTCCAGAGAGGTCTGGGAGCAAGATTTTCCCCAGTGACATCCAGTGCTTTGATTTTACATCACCTTGAGGAGCTGAGGTCAGCTGACCATAAACCATTTAATTTGGTTTTGCTCAGATCTTTCACTTTTTAAAAGAAAGAATTAAAAGATTACAGGAATTGGAAAATAACTAGTCTGAAACTGTTCAAGCTGCTTTGTAGTTAAATAGTATGCTAATGAGAAATAAAACCCACAACTATCACATCTAGAGGTGAGCAAACTATGTGTTTTCTTTATTTCTTTGCAGTGTCTATGGCATAGGGTATGACCAGTCTCTGTGAGTTGCCACAGACGATTATTTCCAGTTTTGCCTTGGAGAATATGGGAAATGGTGGAATTTACATACCCAGTTTTTTTCTAAAGCCTTTCACAAATTATGCTGGCTAGAGGGCAATGTGGACTCTCAGGAGCTGAAGTCCCCTGAGATAGATCCTGCCCTGAGCTTGCTTTCATCACAGTAAGCAAGCATTCAGTCATCTGTACCTCATCTGGAGAAGTTTATTATGTTCTTTTAATTGACTCTTATTTTCGCTCTTCCATCTGCTATCCTGGTCACCAGCATGTACGGAGAGAGTCCGACAGGAGTAGAACTAAAAAATACTATATTTAAACATATAACTTTTAAAATCATATGAACAATTTAAACATTCTTTGAGGTCTAATAAGCAAGTAAATATTCTGTTGAAATGATTCTGTGTATAAGGCTGTGCAAGGTAATTCCACAAGGAATGCTGGTACCTGTTTTTGTTCAGGAAATTGGCAACATCCTAGGGAGAATTTGAATTTAAAATAACAAATGTGTATTTGCATTAGGATTTTTTTTGTGGATTTGTGTCTTTAAATTTTGGGTTTTTTTAATGCAGAAGAGTAAGTAACAGGGTGATGCAGATCTCACCACCCAGCCACTGTGCTTCCATCTTTACTCTGGGGAATAAAGGACTGATTTGCAATCTTGACTCATTCACATATTTTCTGACCTTTTTCTGTTATTTTTGGTTTTCCCACATTGGGTATGATTTTATGTTTATTCTGTTGAGTTACTCTGGTTTCACCTGTCCCTGGAAAGCAAATTTTTTTCAAAAAGAGGCATGAAAGGTAATATTCTTTGACATTGAATCCTTTTTCTGTATTTCACCTGTTTTTATAGCTTATATTAACCAGTAGAAAACATTCTGCTCCAAGGGTTCTGCACAGAGATTTTCATTTTGCATTTAGTAGTCATTACTTTAACTGTAAATACCACTTTGGGTAAGTGTGTTTCTGTTGATTTATACTTTTTCTGACCTTTTCTCCACAGATTAAATTTGACAGTGACGGTGTCTGTGTTTGCTGTGAAATGCAGCATCAAACATCGGGCTGCAGTAACCTGGGAGAAACACTGAAACTGAACCCTCTGCAGGAGTGCAATGCAGTGAGGCTGACCCTAAAGGTGCGTTAGGAGGGAATGAACTGTTTATTGCACTTTCAACTTAGCAAAACAAAGTGTGCAATGAAGGGAGCAGCAGCTGCTCTTCTCTGTCTTCATCCACCCTTATGTGCAAAACACATCTTCACCACAACATCAGCATTTGTGTGGGCAGCTGGTTTGTTAAAGATTATTCAGAATGCAGAAGTTAAAACTGGCTATGACCGATGCTGGAAGGTGCAAGAACAGGTGTCTTCCACTTTGCTGTTCTGAGGTGGTGTTTCTTGATGTTATGGTAAACTGCAAACACAAAGTATTGCAGATTGATGAGGTATTTTGTGATGTGCTGCTACCATGAAGGTTACCTGGGGAGAGAAGAGTGACTGTTCTTTCTGGGTAATGCTGGAAATGTGCTTGTAAGCTGCCCTGCAACATTGTAAAAAGTTTAAATCTTGTAGAGTTTTGTGTTACAACTACCCAGGTGAAAAATAGAGAGCAAATTGATTATTGATTATTGATTCATTCTAGGTTTAGCTTCATGATCAGAAGAACTCTGCATCAGTGATTCTCAATTTCAAAGTTTGTATTTTAATAAAACTAATAGAAAATAATGGATTGAAGTAGAGAAATTCATTAGAGAAGGATCTTAGGGAGTCAGATCATAGGGTAAGTCCTGAGAAAGATATAGAAGTTTCATTGATATTTGAAGGTATATTTTTAAACTCAGAATGGGTAGAAATCCCATACAAGGTAAGTAGTAAATATATAAATGTTCTTCAGCCTTGTTAAGAAAAAGCAAGAAAGCTACAACCAAGTAATAAGGATTATTAAGGTGGAACGTTAAAATATTTTTTATGGTCCTAAAATTATGTAAGAACTCTGGCTCAGGTTTTAATGATGATGATCGAGGTAATAGAGCAAAAACCTACTGAGTTTAGTAAGTGGAAAAGAAGCATAACTTGACATTGCTGGTCAAAACAACAATCTTCAGTGAAATTTATTACAAGAAGGTAACTTCTGAGGACATTCCTCAAAGTATGACAGATGCAGAGACATGAACCTGTCATCCAGGAAAAGCTGACTTGCTAATCCCATAAAAATAAAGATTGAGGGAGCATATGTTTGCTTCCTGTAAATATGTCAGTAAGGTAAACTTTAATGAGAGGGAAAACAGCTGTTTATCTTTGGAAGCCACTGTCAGCATATGAAGTGAGTAGAAGTGACATATTCTGAAAATCAAGACAAGGATTCTAACCAATACAGCAATCAGAATGCAAGCACAAAATTTAATTTCTTGCAAGGTATAACTCAATCATTTATAAAGGGAATTGACATATCAACTTGCACTACAAGAAAATGGGTTTAAACACAGGAGTTCCCATAAGTATAGTCTGAGTGCAGTTTTAATTATGTTCAGAAGTTTTCATCTAACAAAGGGTAGTTAGGAAAATAACTTGTTCAAAAAGTTTTTTACATCTTTTCCAATTTTAATTCTACATTTGCTTTCTATTTGGCTTGGCTCTGATTCCTGGCTGTAAATTCAAGAACAGCATTCTACTAAGCCCATAAGAAAAAAAGTTACGGCTCATTAGATAACAGCTGAACGTGATAAGGCTCATCCTCTTTAATTACAATTAACAACTACAATGTGATTTTAAAGAAACAGATGTTTTAGTACCCAAAGCTCAATTGTATTCATTGTTTGAGGAGCCAGAGGGAGAGAAAACGTAGAGAACCTGAGTTAAGATTATACATCTTCATGTGTACCATTCTCCTCCTCATTGCACGAGGGGTAAAAATCTCATGTTTCCAGTAAATCACCTGTGGGTTTCAGTGGTAGCAGCTGTGGAGCTCCTCTGTGAGCAGAACAGTGGAGCACCTATCAGTCAGAGCCTGTTCCCAGGCAGTCAAACAGGACAAGGAAAACCAGCAGTGGCTCCTGGTCCTGTGTATGTTAACTGTGCCTGATTTTGAGTGCAGGGTTTATAATTGCTTTGGAAAAAATCTCTAAATTTGTTGTTGTTTCTGCAACGAAATATCTCTATGTTCTTTTTTGTAAATCAGTCATCCTTCTTTTTTCATTTCAAGCCCTGAATAAACTACTCAAACATTTTAATGGGGACATACCACTGCAGTATGTATGGTCTCACATATGTATTTTTATGGATATGAGTATTGATTGCAAATGCTGACTGCTCTATAAGTGTTGATTTCTGGGATTAGTTGAATAGTGGGATTTCAGCACAAAATTATATGTTACAGTAAAATGGACAAAAATGCTGTGCCATTTCACTGTTGTAATGGGGTCTCAGCCCACTCAAGGGTGGTGAATTGGTAGGGTTAGGATTATATTTATAAGATGTCATACTTGTAGTCTTGTCTGCACACATCAGTAAAAATAGCACAGTTGCATGATGTGATGAGCTGCCATTAAGATGTGCAGGCACCCAAGTGTGATCCATCTACCCTGTTTTACAATTGAGAGACTTCCTGGTTTCTGTATTTCACTGGAAGATGTGGGTCCTTTACACTTGCCTGCATTAGTAACTCCTAAACTGCCCCTGAAAATAAGGTTCCTTGCTTTCTTCTGAATACTCAGGATCAATAATCTGTGCTTCTAAAGGGTGTCAGTGTCCCAGCTCTTGATTTTTTTTATAATAACCACACTTCTAGAGCAGCTTTATCTTATACTAGGACGTTACATGGCTTGATTAAAGCCAAGTGAAGGCACAAGCAAATCCCACCTATTAAAAAATAGTTAAAAGAGTTAAAAAAAGTTTATTAAGAATCAGGTGTCCAAAAATGAAATGATGACCATAGATGGGATGGATTTGGGATGTAGTTTCAATAACATCAATTTAATCTGTTTTTCCACAGAAGTGTGTTGGTTTGTGGATGAAATTTTAAGGAACTGAGTTTTTCATAATGTTAATTAAAGTACAAAGGCTGAATTTCCCTGACATCTTTCATCTGTGAAAATTATGTCTTCTTTCTAAATTCAGAGTATTCTGAACTTAAGATGCACGTTTTGAGAGGATGAAATTAGGTATTTAGAAGTTTGAATTATTTTGTAACGTATTACTGCTGTTTGATACTGACATGCAAGAGGAGAATGTTTTGATTTAGTTATGATCCAACTGAGTATTTTTAATTACACAGTCCAGAATACCTGCAGACATGTATGTGAATTTATAGATTTGCTATTTTCATAATTACTTCCTACTTTACTTAAGGTGTATCTGTATAATACTTTTGTGACTATCAGGCAAGGAGAGGAGCTGATTCCCTCCTCTGTCTTCAGCATTAATATTTGGTTTGGAGCTGCTAAAGTTCAAGTACAATAGAAATAGTAGATGGTTCTTTCAGGTTTCTGATTCCATTCACTAATTAGGCATCCCTATTAGAGATTTATGTAGTTCTGCAGTCTTCTGTGTGAATACTTTATTTCCTTACCTCTCCTTTGAATCCAAATTTATTGTTACTGAGTTTCCTGGTGACCAAGTCTACTCATGTGTTTAAATTTTTTTTTTATTCAGAAGATGATGTTTCCATTTGCAAAACAGAGGAGGATGGCTCCTAACACGTTCTTTAGAGTTATGAGAACAGTCTTTCCTCAGGTTTACTGTAAGATCAAATGCAGTATTGTTAATTTTACTGAATTTTACCTGAAAGGCTTCAAAAGCTACTTAAAATTGGATAAAGCTCAGCACAGAATAAGTAATTTCAGATCAAATTTTTAAATGCTGGACTTGTTTCCCATTCCTTTACAGGCAGCTGAAAATATTCCCTACATTCAGAGTGTATTTACCACACCAAGACCATCAAAAATAGGGCGGATCAGGGTGGGCTTTGTAGTCTGAATAGTTGAGCTACTTCTCCTTTCTTATACTTTTTTCTGTTCCTAGCTTGGACAATGAGTGAATATGGCTGTAAAGTTCTCTCATGGCTGAAGAGGTGCCTCTTTGAATGACTGGAATCTGTTGATTCTATCCTTGTCCAGTTACGTTATGAAACCTTAGCCTTTCAGGAGTCTCTAACTGTCATATGCCCAGTACTAAATTTAATGCAGACACCTGACTTGGAAGGGATGCAAACTTGTCTGCAAGCAGAGAAGACCTTTTTGAGTTTAAGTAGCAGCTGTGCACTTCTTAAAAGTATAGTAAAATAGTGAATTATACTGTATTTCAAACCTTAAATCTGTTTTATGAAGTGTTGACCATCTCTCCATTTACAATGCAATGTGTGTTTGAGACCTGTTTGGCTCAGAATTAATTCTTGTGCCTTTGTTGTAGTAGGGCAGATAGTTTTCCTGGTGTTTTTCCAGATATATCCAGTGACAACAGCTGAAGTCATATTTTGAGTTTAAAAGGATTGTTGTCCTTGAATTCTTGAATAAAAGAAGTATATTGACACCAATTTAATGGGTGAAAAAGCTTTGCTGCTCATTATCTCTTTTCAGGATACAGTAGTGTAAGAAATGAAGCACACTATAATTGAAGTCAATCAAGGAGAAAAGAAATCATCTCCACTGCTTTGCAGCCGTGGAGCTGCTTTTAGCCATTGATCGCTGGGGATGTTGAGATCTGCGTGTTCAAGGCTGCTGCTTACAGAGTGTTCTTTTTACACATCAGCAAGCTGATTTTGCTTCTTTCATTGTATATTGACTAAGGTCTCAAAAGTGCCAAGAACTTAAGAACCTCGAAGACTACAAATCTTTTCTTTCCACAGGAAAATAATCTATTCAGGCAGCAAAATGTGAGTGTATTGTAAAAAGAGCTGTCAGTTCAATACTGTTGAGCAGACTGGAACTCATAAAATGAAATGGATGTGCTTTGTTTCTTTCTAGAGCAACACAGGATTAAACACAGTTTCTCAATTCTGTGTAAGCAGCACAGCTGATAAATTTTCTGTATAATACTTGGCAGAGTGAATATTTTGAGGTAATAGTGCTTCATCTGTATGGTATGGCCTGTACTGAGCAATAAATTCTCTGCTTTGATGTTCATGCACATAACTTAATTTACAGTACAGTTTATTGCTATGATGGGAAGAAGCAAGAGAGTGACTAAATATTTAACAAAGTCTGCATTTGAGTTGAGTTTTGAAGATGTCCAGACATTCCTGTTTCAGTCTGGCTTCCTTGATGGTTTTGAAAGATAACTGGTATTAGAGACAAATTCAATTATAAATTGGTTTCTAAGCTGAAGGAGCTCTATGGGTATGGCTCACCATTACAGTGAAGTGATACTAGTCCAGTTTTGCTTTATGCTTGCTGTGATAGGAGGTAGAAATGATGTTCTGAAGGACAAAATTTCAGGAGGGTGAACACGCATGCACTGAGTGTTCATTGGTTATACAGGACCCAGCCCTGCCAGTGCGCCCATCGCTGGGTGATGGGACTTGTGCCATTGTCATTTTTCATTTTAGATTCTATCTCATCTCTTTGCTTCTGTCAGGTAATTTCATGTGCTAACAGCTGTTCTGAATTGCTTTGTTAAATGATTGTTTCTACAGTTGAGTTATCGATGTGACAATCACCAATTTTTTACTTATTCCAGTTTGATACCATCTGACTGCTTTATCACTCAGCAGTTTGATGGAAAACAAAGAAAATCAGTTTTTAGGACAAATTGCTTTTCAAGCACATTGCAGTATGAGTTTTTTATATGATATTCTCAATTAATTATACCGTAAAATTACATTTTTTCAATACAGAATATTAAAAAAGATTGCAATTTAACATTCATGTTTTAAATAATATTGAGGTTTTGTAATAAGTTTCCTATTTTATTATGTTCTGTAGGGTTTTGGACTACACATTTATAGAATATGCATTTTTATACATTTATGAATTATTTTAATTATGCTAGTAAAGGAAGAACTGAGGTGCAGTGGCACAAAAACAGCATCAAAAGAATAATAGTGAAAACATCTTGAATTAGGAAAAATAAAAAATAGATGTTCTGTCCTTAAGTTAGACATATGGAAAATGACAGTATGAAGAAGATTTGAGAATGCACAGGTATTGTTTGGGACCACATCATAAGTCAAAGGTGGCTGTTATTATGGAGGGAAAGCATGATGAACAGTTATGCAAGTACTGGCACCATTAGTTTGGTAATTGTTCAAGTTGTAATATAAATGGATTACTGCAACCACAAAATCTTGGTTTTTTCACTGTCAGTATTAAATTTTAGTTCAGCTTTTGAGATTTAGTGAGGGACCTACTTGGGAAAATAAGTGGCCACAGAGAAACAGCTCACAATGCTGTCTGACTCCTGTGGGTGAGTATCTGGACTGATTTAGGCACGGCTTCAGGCAATTCTGACAGCTGATTCCACTCTGAAGGGGAATGTCCTCTGTCCTCTGCAGTTAGTGAGCTAAGATGCATGAAGAAAATTGCACATGTAAGCTGTAGAAGAATAATTCTACCTAGTACATTATACTTATCAAAGCATTAATTATCATATAAACCTGCTGAAGAATCATTTTTGTCTTAAAAAGACAAAGCATCTAAGAGAAAATTGGTTCAGCCATTTCTGAGGAGCAGAGAATTGTATTTCATACCATTAAAGATTCACATGTTGTGTGTTCTGATTAGTGTTCTGGTAGATGTCAACTAACGAGCTGTTACTAAAGCTCCCTGATTTTGTATTTAATACAGATTTCCTGCTCCTTTAGCCACCTATAAATGTAGCTGGCTGGGGCTGGGGCTGTGGGAAGTTACGACTGGCCCTGTTGTGGTTACCACTTTTTGACAGACATTTCCTAAAGGACATCTTAATTGTCATTGTTTGTTCCAGCTGCCATCTGTAAGCACCTTCCCTGTCCTTCTGGCAGCGTATTTGGCCATGGAGGACTTCAGTTCCTGCTCACTTTTTATCTATACCTGAATAAATGAGTTTCATGGATTATCTAATTATTTTTTCTGCAGGGTACAGGGAGTGAATTTCCTGAAAATGGTGAATTTCCTGAGGCTGGTTAATGTTTAGGGAGGATGGGGGGAGTGGGGAGCAGAGGAGAAGGGTGGGTTGCGGTTTGATTCCTGTTTGAGTTGAAACAGATTAAGATAAAAAAGCCAAAACAAATGAAGAAATAGTCTTGCTTTAAGAAATACTTAGTGGTGGTGAGGATTTCACAGTCATTGCTCAGTTATTCCTCTCTCTGTTAAAAATTTAAAATATTTTCCATCTCTTCATTTAATTTTGCTGCCTTTTACTGGTTACTGCCAGGTCTGCTTCTTATTGATCTTTATGAAATACCTAAAAACTCTGCATTCTTGCATTTGGAATTTTCTAGTTGTACCTTCACCTTCAAAGAGACTGTAGCAGGAATTAGCCTGGAAAGGAGTGTGTGGAAAGAGGCTGCTGTTCCTGTGGGCAGTAACCCCCAAGACCATAATGCCAAATAACAAAAGGAGTGCAGCTGTCCCAGCGTGCCAAGGAAAGGCTCAGGGTGGCTCAGGGTGAGCCTGCAAGGCACAAGAAATAATCCTCTAACTACAATCAGTGTTTGCAAGGCCTTCTGTTGTGCCTAGTTTAGGATTCTGCATTTAAGGAAAAATGTGGACCCAGGTGAGGTGAAACAAATGAAATTAATGAAAATGTTCAGAGGCCTAGAAAGTTGATTTCAGTTGAGACTTGGAGAAAATGGTGTTAATATGTCATGTAGTAAAGGGTGAAAAAGGCTTCAAGAGTGATAATAGAGTTCAAAGGTATAAAAGTCTGCTGTGTTCTCAGGAGCTATGGAAAGAAAGAAGCCATGAGTTTCATCTGTGGGACCAGGACACTGATGGTAAAAATAAATACTGCAATAGTGGGGTAAAGCTTTGAGATCTTTAGGAACAGATCAAAGAAACATCTGTCATGAGACTTAGAGGTACAGTTAAGTCTGTCTTGGGATATGTAAAATTGTATGAGGGTCTTGGACACACTTTGCATCCTAATTTAGAACTTTGATTTTACTATTTCGTATAAATGGTATTAAGTTATGCACTCAGGTTGGCTAAGTTTTTTGTATTTAAATGGCTGCAGTAGGCAATGAATGAAGTTTCTTCTTCCTGCTAGGAAATTGTTCCATTTTCTACCCTAGATCTTGTCTGTGTCTCAGTGTTCTTTATCTAGGTTTGCATGTGGAAAGCAGAACATGAAGGATCTCAATCTCCTTCTTTTGCCACTGCTAACTAATTGACTCTCCAGGGATCACTTTGCCTGTTTACCTCCATTTGAATGCTCTAAGTAGATCTGTATGACTTTGAGTGAGTCCTCCATATCACCTTCTGTGAGTGAGTTAGTGATTGGCCCTCCCAGTATTTTGCTGTTAATGCTGATGATTCATTATTCCCTGGCTGAGGGGCTGGCCAAGAAGACAGAAAACTCCTGACCAGATCAGCAAGAGCATATCTGGCTCAGTGTAAGTTATTAAATGACTAAAACTTGTTGGCCCATTTACTGTCTGCCTGGTTCCCATGGCTGGCATTTCTATCTTCAAATGAAGGTCACTTGAGGAGTGAGCAATTGCAGTGGCAGGAATAAATCTGCCCCTTTCTATCATTTGTTTCAGAACTGTTGGGGAAAACAAAGCGATTTATAGCATGGAAGTTATTTCATGCACTGGCAATGAATGAAATACTCCCTTAAACTTAGATCCTATGGAATGTTCTTTATACAGTGAGTGGTTTTTACTCATGGTACTGTAGCAATTTTGATTTAGTTTTCCATCTGTTCTCTCTGCTGCTTTTTCTCAAGTGCTTTTACTGTCTTTTCAGAGAACTGAGCCACACAACAGCCACAGCAGCCACGCAGTTGCTGTACAAGGATTGTAGTAGTTTTGAAATGTTGCCAACACAGTGCATTCTTTTCTTTTCTCTGGCTGTGGAGAAGGAAAATACAAATCCAGTGACTAGAAGAGAGATGGATGCTTTGTTTTTAATGACATCATTGCTATAAAAATGCTTCATTTTAATTCAAATATTTCTTTTCTTTTATTCTACTTGTTAAACCAATACTCTGTGTTATATTTTAAACTTCTTTTTCTTTAAAATTAACCAAGCCAACAATATGGCCACAGGCACTCAATTCATCAGTAGAAGGTGAATTGTCTGGGTGTGTAATCACTGCGTTTCTCTCACATATAAAAATATTTCAGATTCATCAAGTTTCTGACACAGGATAAGTCTCTATTTCATACTTGAATTTTTTTAACACACAACCATAAGTTGTAGATTTCAACTACTCAACGCAATAATATTTCTGCATGTCGTTTTTAATCAGAAGTGTCTTTCATAGTATCTTTCTTGTGATAGCTGCTGCTTGGAGTCGACTGTGAAAGAGTAATTTGTCTTTTGGGGGAACTAGGAAATTCGAATATCAATATTTCTGAGGAAATATCTAATAGCAAATGTGTTGTGAGAAGTGGGAAAGGGAAGATGTTTGTTTCTGTAATTGCTGCCTTTGTGGATTGCTACCCAAAAAAGATTACAAGCTAAATGAGTTCTACCCAGTTTTTTGAGACCATATTAATCAATAGCAGTGTTTGTTATCAAATTGCTCAAGCATTTCCTGTCCTTTGTGTCCCTGAGGTAAGAGATGATATTCTGCTGATGTCTCTTCGCAGGACCTGTTGTTCAGTGTGTGCGCTCTCAATATCATCTCCACCATTGTCTGTGCTTTGGCAACAGCAATGTGTTGCATGCAGATGGTTTCTTCTGATCTTCTGCAAATGGTGAGTACGTTTCAGTGACAACACAGGGTTTGTCCAGCATAACACAGTGTCCTTCTCTGTGGATATTCATTTGCACATACTCTTCGCTTATAAACTTAAGCTTATTTGTGTGTCTCTGTGTAGTGTTAGAATGTGTGTGTACATGGGTGTGTTTTTTATCTGCATACATCTATATAAATATAGCATAAAGATGTATGCAGTGTCAGGAGCTGCTGTGTTGTAATGTTTCTGTATTATAGTGGAGTGTTAGGATCAGGATTTTGCCATTGGGAGTTGGTATTTTTGTTAACGAGGTTATTAACAAAGCTCAGTTACAGATGCACGTTACATTTGCTGTCATCACTTGTATATTATCTCCAGTTTCCACACTCCCCAGAGCAATTACTTAGCTTTAAGAGCTCAGTTTTCACTACTAGTCTGGTTTGAGAACTACAGAGTTGGAGAAGTATAAGCTCAAAACTGGAACTTTTCACAGCCCTGTGCCAATAACTGTGTTTTCATAAGGAAAACATGTTCAGCCTCAGAGTAGCATTTGTGTTCAAAACAAGAGGGAAAAGGATCATTAGTCTTCTGCACAGTCAGTTGCATCACAGGATGTTGTCTTGTTTTGGTTGGACAAAGGGAGCTTTCCTATTCCAAATGAGTGTTGGGATTTACAAGGTTTCAATGTAAAAAAAAAAAGAAACTTTTAAAAACCTTTGTATTTTTCAGGCCAGCTACACTGCTTGTAACCTTGCTCTTTGCTCTATTGCTGATTAATCTAGGAAATGTCCTGTTTGATAAGGGAGGGCAAACACACAAATCTAACACAGGCCATTTGTACTTTGAAAAGTTTGCTGGATGGAAGACTGACCTAACCTAGTATTAAGTTAGATGCAAACCAATTAAACAACACAGAAATGGTGTATAGCCTGCAATGCAGGCATGCTTGTTTTAAAAATAAATGAATAATTAGAAATACACTGGGTACCATGGATATTGATATTGACTGTCCTTTCTAGACAAGTGTTCCAGTCACTGGGTTTCAAACCCAGTTGAAGAATATCTTCAGGCCAGGATCTGGTGTTTGTTTCACATAGTAATGGGTATAATAAACTAGGCTCATATCTTTGGGTAATTACTACAAATAGTACATAAATGCATTTTTGCTATAGGGCTCTGTGTATGCATATTGTGCAGGCTTGTAGAGGCTCATAAACACTGCTTATTTAATAACACTAGTATGGATGTGAAACAATTAACAGAAATAATAATTTCAGCTGAAGACACTTATATTTTAAATGTTAAAGGGTTTTTATCATTTTCTGGGTATTCTTTCTTTTCACACACTTTCCCCCTCCATATTTGCTACAAGAATGCCCATTGACTAAAGAACTTTTTCACCTTGCAGTGATGATGGGGAGATGAAGAGATTATCACACCTTGAAAAATCTGTCTGTCTAGTGGAAAAATAGTAGCAATGATCCAGAAATGTATAATCCAGGAATCTTGATCTACATTTAATGGTATTTAGCAGTGTCAGAGGCATAAAAACAAATAAATAACAATGAACCAAGAACAATATTAAAATGCTTCTGATGGGTATATGCAGGAAGCAGTAACCTCAATAGGAAGTCAAATTCCTTAAAAACACATATTTTTTCTCTCTGCCACCTCATTTTTGATGTCTTTAAGATTCTTTCTTTCCCACCTGGAAATGCTGCCATTGTGTTAATTTCTTTTTGCTTCCTATGCTTTGTGTTTCCAGCTGTCTTCCTGCTTAGTTGTCCATTCTCCCACCCTTTCAGCTCCATCGACAAGAATTTTCTTCCCTCTCCCCAGAAGAAGGGAAATATATATATGTATATATATATACATATATATATATCTATTTCTGCTCAATCCCAGTCTTTTCTTGTTTATCAGTTTTTCCCTTTCTTTTTTCAGGTTGCTGAGCCAGATTCCTGCCGGCCCTAAGTGAGCGTAACTTCCCTGGGGCTACGCTGACTTAGACCAGCTGAACTCTCACCTGAGGATTTCTTTTTCTTTCACTACTTTCAGCCTATTGTCCCATGACCTGCAGTCCCCCTTTGCTCTACTACACCCAGAAATCTGATTAACTTCCTTTTTTCTTGCTTGCTAATGCTGGATTTATGCTCTTTCCTTTAACTTTTCACTGATGCATGCATCTTCTCTTAGCTGTACCATGTTGGAAATTTGACAGCAGCAGCAAGAGATCCAATCCTTATAGCTGGAAATGTTTTAATTATTGTGCTGATTGTTTTTCTCTGTTCTGCAGTATTCAAGAGCTCTGTAGGCTCTCCTGTAGCAAGAGGAGGCAGGAGGGAACACCCTCCTTGGATGTCATTAGGTTATCATTAGAGCAATCAGTTCTGTGATTCCTGTGTTCTGTTAGTGTTCTTGTCTCAGAAATTAGTCCCTTGGAATGGTAATTTTTGCAAGTTCAAAGAATTCCAATTTATTACTTACTGACATAAAGCAGGTGCAACAGCCTCAAGAAAATCTTCAGCAGTGATTCTGTGATTTTGTCATTTGTTGATGACTTTTGCATAGAGCAAGTGTTTTGATTCATACAGGCCAACTGATGTCTTTTACTGGAAATTGCTGTCTTCTGAAGATCCCAACCTTTAGGAAAAACATCCTAAAAACACAAGCTGCCTGCTAGCAAGCACAGTTTAAATTTTCCAGTGAATTTGAAGAGGATTTTTTATTTTATTTCAAGTTCTAAGGAAAAAAAATATTGCAAAATACCTAAGAGTGGTTTTATTGCTTTGTATTTTATTTTATATTTTTTCAAGATTGTTCCTTATTTGAGTTGGCTGTTTCAGAAAGTACCCCAAAATTTTCATTTCACTTTAACCTTTCTCACTGTGTTAAGTATATCCATTTGCTCAGAGAAAGAAACCGTACCAATTGTACTAAAGCTGCAAGAGAAAATGATACCATAGCTAAAGACTGAAAAGGCATTTGTTGTGTTTCACTGTAGAGTTTAAGGCTGCACTCCATTACAGGGCTTCCTAGAATTGTTCTTTCTGTGTCCACACCCCTCCAGGAGATAAATGTGAATCAAATCAGATCATATCAAGGCTCTGTAATGTGAAGAAACCTCTCTTAATAACCAAACTGTCACTTCCATGATACCTCATTTGTTCCCTGAGGCAGTTTCAGTTTGCATCTTGTCTGATGAGTGGCTACTGGGAAAATGCACCCTGTTTTCTTCAGGAGGTAACTGCCTGGATTAAAGTAAGAAATATAAGATATTGCACCCACTGTGGCCGAGCTAAAGCATAAATTACACCTATTCCAGTCCTCCTTCCACTCCAGATATGTTTATACAGTTCTTATCCTAGAAGTGGTGGCACTGATATCAAGTGTGTTCTGATTTTATCACTATCACTGTTAGTAGCTGTTCATGTTGTGTGATACCTAAAACCATCTGTTGTTTTGTAAAGAAAATAAGGTAATGATGACACATGCAAGCTGTAACATTTAATTACTGTTTTCATCAGTCCTAATGATAATTCAGCATGTCATTATCTTAATAGGCTGTAGTTAATATTTCTGCTCAAGCACCTTGCAGAAAGCACCTCTGTATGAGGGTAACATCTTGCTGGCATTGTTTAACCCCCACATTCTGGTGAAATAGTAATTTTAAAAACCTGCAGGATGAAGCTTCAGGGTGAGAATTGATCTTATGTTATTACATATAGTTTATTATTTGATCTAATTACATCAAAACCTAAATAATCCTTTTTTGGGCACAAAGCTCACTTACAGGTACTGTAAAACCCATCTGACAGTCCCTTTAGAAATATGCATTGGGAGTGACGTACATCTATAGAAAGATCCTAAATGTAAATATGGTTGCATAAATACTCCCCCTCACACCCACCATAAAATGCAAACTTTAGGTCAGAAAATCTTTTGACATTTTTAGAAAATGTACCATTTTTCATCAAATGTTTTATTGGTAGACTAAGAATATTTAGTATTTAAGAATAAAATATGGTCAGTACTTCAGAAAAAGATATCGCAGAGCAATGCACGTGAGGCTACAGAGCCAATGGCTTGTGTAGGAATAGCAACTGGAAACAACTGAGCAGAAAAATCTGAATGTGTTTTCTTTATCAAAATATCTTCTGTCTCATAATTTCCCTTTAAGATCAGGGACAAATTAGAAGAGTCAGCCGTGGTCGTGTTCTTGTAGACAGTTGGAGTCTACATTTCCCTTCAGCAGATACTGATTCCAGTGTTTCAGAAAAGGAAAACAACTTGCCCATGAGGGCAGTTAATTGAAGACAGAATTATAGAACTGAGTGTATTGCACAGAGCTTTTACAATTAGAAATTTTTATTTCCCATTCTCAAAAATCAGCAGATTTTTGTAAATTACTGGAATGAGAATAATGAACTCTGGAGTCTCCAAAGAACTGATTTTGATGTTATACAGTATATTTAATAAACGTGATATGGAAGGCAGAGGTAATTACATGCAGATATAGGAAAAACTCCAGATAAGTTTCCCTTAGAGCACCAGGCACACACTGATAGATGTCACTTGTGGTTTAGGTAAGCTGTAATTGCTGAGCAGTGGCTCCCAGCAGTGGCATTTACGTGGGGCAGTGGTGCTGAGCAGCTGCAGGATACACAGAGCAGAGGATGTCTTTGCTGATGTTCAGTGGGGAGGTCCCAGAGCTGGGAATCCTGGTGCAGAGTTGGTAGTCTCACGTACCTTGGGCAGAAGGATGAACCACATGGTATCACATAAGGAATTACTTCAATAGAAATTATATTGACAGGTCTTACCTGCTGTTTCTTCAGTTCCTTAACGGGGTCTCCTTCATCAGCTTTTACCTCAGTGTACTCAAAATATTCAGAACATGAATAATATCTTCTGATCACTTCAGTGAGCAACTTACAGACAACCTTTCAGAGAAGAGCTGGAAATTTGGGCTGAAGAAAAGAGAATGGGTTTTACAATTTTACACATATTTATGTAAAGGTTTTTATTTCACCTGAAAAAGTTAATCACTGAGAGATGTGCTATTCTTCACTGGGCAGGGATAGCTGATGTGTCTGGCTGCAGCTTGTGAGCTGGCAGAGGAGGTCACTGGTGTTCAGCCCATTGTTGGCTGTGTGGAATTCTCAGTGCTATGGCAATGGACCCTTGAGCATAACTGTATTTTCAAAAACTTTTACCTCTTCTGTAAGTGGGGTACTTCTAGCATTTGTGTTTCTAATTCTCTGCTTCCTAACAATTTGCTGCTGCTGCCATGGAAAACTTCTGTATTGAATGTGGGTCCAAGCAGTGGGTTTACAGCATTTTTCAGCTTTCTTGTTTACCCTGCTGCAACCAGACAGAGAACATTCCCTCATAACTGCAGACAAAATAAAAAAATTAAGTAGTTTTTAGTATGAGGGCTGTTTAAATCAGGCTGTTCAACTCTGTCCAAGTCAGATGTGTCCAGTTAAAACACAGAGTTCTGTGGTCAGTGTGGGCTCTGTGTTGCACATCCCTTTACCACATGCACTGGGCTGTGTAATGCCCACCTGGTATCAGACACATTTCACACACTAAACTAAGGCCAAAGATGAGAAAACACCTGTGTGAGTGTAACAGTTCTAATGCCAAGCTTCAAACACAAGCTCAACTGTTTCCTAAAAGCAGAGCATGAATTCCAATATGAATTCTATATTTCATTGCCTGTCAGATTTCTGACAGCTCCCAGTATCCAGGAGCTCCAGAAGGGTAACAGAAATGGTTGAGTCTTTTGGATTTCCACAGCCATGGGCCTTCTCTTTCTTTCAAGTAAATATGTTTGAAGTATCTGTTGATAGCTAGAAATTTTTGCTAAGCTTTTAACGCAATTGGGTGTTTAGGGTGTGTGCTGTTCATCTTTGTCTGCAACCATTTCTATCCATTGCTTCTCCAGTGGCCATTAGTTTAATCCCAAGGCTGGCTGGGAGTTGTTTTGTAGTGTGAGCTGTAGTTTTTGACATGATATTGAGTGCAACTTGATCCTGTTTATCCTGGTGACTGAACAGACCACCCCCATTTTCTGCTTGGCAGTTCTTGTTGCCTGTCCCACTTGCCATCAGTATCTTGAGACTGGTTATTTGATAACAGCTGTCTTCTAATGCCAGAAATGGGTGTTTCTGCGTGAAAGTATTTGTCAGTGTTTCTTCAGCTTTCTCAGCTTTTTGTGTTTTATTACTGTCTTTTTTTAACCTATGAAATTTGTATTAAGCCTTTGCTGAAACCCTGCCAGACTTCACTATTTGAGACTAACTCTTGAAGATTTTTAAAATAAATTTTCCTGTAGGAAGAATAAGCTTTTACAGGCTAGCAGAGATCAGTAGATAATGTAATATGGAATAAAATATGACTTAATTCCCACTTACTAGCTTTCAATTGTTTTTTCAAGGATATCTGCTCTTTGTGGTAATCCCGTATATTTGCTATGGTTTCATTTCCTGCTAGTTTCCCTCTTACAGCCTTTTTCACTTTAATTTCTGTGCCTTCCAGCAGGATGATATCACACAGGTAAACTGTTGTTTATAAACACCCCCCAAACGTGTATTTTCATGTCCATTCTGCTGCTTGTTGTCAAGTGCTGGTCACAGTCCGTTGCCATGGTTTGTATTGGATGGTTTGGATCTTGAAAGGGATGCAGATATTTCTGCTGTTCAACTGAATTTCATCCAAGCATTAGGTCTTTTCCTCCTGAAACCACAGCCCCTTCTGCCCTGTGTGAAACCTCTCCCTTCTGTCATGTCCCACAAAGTGTGTGCTGATGGTTCTGCTGCTGTGAAAGTGCCGTGTGTTTAATTGCCCTGTTCTGACAGTGGTAAGAGCATCACTCCCAACATGAGGCTCATGGATCCAGCTCCAGGGAACTCCAGGACTGAGGGAATGGAGCTTCAAGTTCTCTGGTGCAAACCAAAGCTCGGGGTCCATGGCAGTATGGAAACAGTCTGGGAGAAGGTCAAGGAAGTTGTAAATTAAAATTGCTCTCTTTCCAAACTGTAAAAATGACCCAAATTATCAACTCTTTAAGGAAAACGAGGGTAGCCTTGAGATTGGTGGAGTCAAATAGTGTACAAAATGTGACCCAGAGTATTCAGATATTTGTTTTCATTATGAGAAATGTTTACAGGTTTTAGATAATCATGTTGAGGTTTTTCTTGCTTCCTTTTTTCCTGAAAGATTCTTCCACGTGTTTGAGATGGTTACAGACCGATGACTGCTTATGGTTGCTTAGGGCAGAAGTTTGGAGTTTAATGGTTGATATTAATGTAATGTTATACTTTGGGAAATGGCTGTTGAAAGATCAGATGAGTTTAGACCAAATGACAGGAAGAAAGTTGGTTTTTTTTCTGTAAGTCAAGTAGAGAAATGTCTGATAGTACCTGGGATAACAGCATCCCACCTCATGTGGAGGATAAAGAGCATCAGACATTCCACATAACGAAGAGTAAATGGAGCTGATGCCATGTCTGTTTCTATGCTGTAACGTGAGTAGAGCACAATGGCTGAAAGTCCTTGGTTGGCTGTTGGATGTAAGGAAATAACACATCCTGCAGAGGAGGTTCTTTATTAATAGTTGCACATGGAAATATCTCTGGGGAGCCGATCAGTGAGCAGCTAATACTTCATTTTCACAACCTGTTATTGGCCCTCCTGACCCTCTGCTGTGCTGTAGTATTACAGCTCTGACCTTTGAAACAACAAACATAGGGTGAGTTTATTAAAACTAAGAAGTAACTCAAGCTTTAAAACACAGATGACCAGTATCATTTCTGTGATAATGTAAATTATCACAGTTCAGCAGAACTACACCAAGTTAAATTTCAAAAAGTGATAAATATAGAACTGTGATATTAAAAATGAAGGTTTTTGCTTTCTATTTGTTGGATCTTCTAAGCATAAACTAATTTTACTGCTTCCCAAATCTTTATCATGGATTTAAACAAACAATAATGTAATGAGCCAACAGTACAAAAACATATGTTGTCTTGTTCCAGTCTAAAAAAGAAATGTGCCTTCAGCAAAATTTCTCAGCTGGCTTGTTTTAGGAGGCAGGAGCTAAAGATCAAGTCATCTACTGATCCAAGAAAAGTGATATGACAGCACAAGTGTGCCTGGAGAAGAAAAAATTCTGTGATTTCGGATTGTCTTTTAGTCCACTTTGAACCATGGGGACCAAATAGAGCCAGGTGTGGGTTGTGGGATTTGAGGATGGTCCATATTTGATCTTGAATTAGTTCAGGCCTTTCCCAGAACACTTGTGAGTGTTCCTGATATCAGTGGTGTTGGAATGGCTTCTTTAAATTCCTGCTCCACTCAAAGCTGAGGAGGTTCCTGTCGTAAATGTTGATGTGGTTCTCAGTATTATTGGCTTTCTTTGTGCAGTGTAGTTATTTTCTTTTGGGTTTTGAGATGTGTATATGGAATAAATGTTTTTCTTATTATCATGCCAGTACTTATAACCTTTATACCACATTTAAGTGTACAGTGTCCGTATCACCAAACCACAAACAGCTATTAAGAATATTTCATTTTACAATAATAATAACGAATAGTTATAAATGGCCCCATCATTGGAAGTGAAAAATGGGTGGGATATTTCGAGTTGTTTTATTCAAAGCATGATGTTTATGTAGTGGCATTTTGGGGGTTGGCATTGGGGATTTTTTTTTCTCTGTAAGTGCAAGGCAGCTCAGATTGGAAACAAAAATGTGCAAACACTTATTTTAGTAGTTATATCTATGTTTCATCAGTTACTAAAATAGAACTGATTATGTGGGACAACAATAAAACAATATACAATGTAGAAATATTCCTTGAAAAGCCATTCAATTGTAAATATCTGTCCTGCAACCTGAGAGTGACTGACTTGGAGGTCCATGGCCTCTCTGTCTTTAGTAAAACTTTGTGTTGTATTTTGGCAATCTGACTCACCTTCCTCACTGGTCACAAGTATTTTTACACTCCCAGTAGTGCCTTTTTCATTTCAGCTTGGGTATTAATTAATTTGGTATTGGTCAGAGTTGCTAATATTGATCTTTTATTAAAATTTTTGATATTGGTGATGATGTTTTTTTACCATCTGAAGGAACTTTACCTGTTCATTTTCAGTTTCTGCCACAGAGGCCACATTCTGCGAATCCTGACTGCATGACTCCACATGGAACTGTCCTGCACCAAACCTTGGATTTTGATGAGTTCATCCCACCAATCCCCCCCCCTCCCTACTACCCACCGGAATACACCTGTACGCCCGTGGGGGAGGCACAGAGGTGACTCTCCTTTCCTGTTCTTGCAGTCAGCACTTGGTTCTGAGCTGTGGACTAAGGATATCTTTCAAAGAAGATGAAGCCAAATGTTCCTCACTTACATTAGGTTCCTCTTTTCCAGAGAGATTACAAACTTGTTAGGCTACATCTGGAAATATTTGTGTTAAAGCACTGCTGCAATATAGAAATGATAAAACTTAGCTAAGACAAAGATAACAATGTCTGAGCTTTGAGCAAAGATCTCTTTGTAAGTGATCCTTTCGCAGTTATTAACATTAAATAATTGAAGCTGAGTATGAGATTTAATTTTTTAAGGAAATATTTACAATTAACGTGTATTAATTTGGAAAGGAAATTAGTAATGGCAAAACAGGCTGGTAAAGATAGCTGGAATCCTAGATAAAAAGTTGTTGATGCTACCCTGTGAACAAGGGCTTAATTTTGGATGTGTAATACATTTCTTGAATGTAATTCTTTGTAGTGTATTGTCTTTGAATTCAGAGAAGTCTTTACATCACTGTGGTGTAGGTAGTAAATCCAATGCCATTTCTTAATTGTTTGCTTCTTTATGTTTTTATGTAGAAGTCTCCATCTGGACTTCCCTCATTCCCCATTTGGTGCTTTATATGAAGTAACCATCAATAGCCCAGGAATGCTGTATCCAAGTGAGCTGCCCCCTCCTTATGAGGCAGTGATTGGAGAGATGCCTGCCAGTCAGGTGAGGAAAACCAAAGGAAATTCTTTGTGTGATCTTCAAATTTTCATGGTGCAAAACAATTCTAGATAAACTTTAAAGAAAACCATTAGAAAATACTTACATTCTTTAAAAACATTTTCCAGACCATTTTCTTTATAAAGGTTTAGCTAACAAATTTTACTTCCTATGTAATAGCAGTGAGTAGTTCTCTATTGCTTAACCTTCTGATTGTTACAGTTTTTAGTAATCAGCTTCTGCTGTTATGTGGTAAGAAAGTGCTATTTCTGAGAGTACAGAACACCTTTACCCTGACCTTACAGACAGGACCAGTGTACTTGAGACAAATATTTGTTACACTTTTTGCTTTATTCTGTACTGTACAGTATTGACTGAGCTGAAACTGGAATTATAATGTATCTGCATGTACAGCCAGAGCTGATTCAAGCATTTGCTTGAAGGGATTTGTGGTAATTGAATCAGCTGTCACAAAGGGAAAATACCAACAATTGCTTTTAGAAGTTCTCATTTCTTTCAGGCTTCAGTAAAAACTCCAGAAGTCAAACATTCTAGGTATTCTTTATCAGTTGCTAATAGCACACTGAAGAAATACTTGTGTTCAGAAATACTTGCCAAATTGCACCCACGTTACAGAGGTGACTACTTTGCCTTTCCCCAAAATACATTGAAATATTTCCTAGTGACTTTTTTTCCCCTTGGGGAAAACCAGGAAAAAGAAATTATACTAATTTTTACTATTATACACAAGAAAATTATTAAGATAGTTAATAAGACAAATGTCTGAGAAAAAAACAATGTTGAAATGCAAAACCTCCAACAAAAATACAATTAAATCTCTCCAATATATGCCTAACTTTGCAGCTTCTGTGGCTGATAAAGCATCTTCTGACAGATCTTCAGATCCCTGCCTTGTACTATACCCTCCACCCAGCACAACAGGCCAAACATGGCATTACTTTTGATTTGTTTGGCTATAATAAAATGAGTCTGTATAAACTGCTTGTGAGTGAAGTTCCTTGCTGAGTAGCAAAATTGGAGTTTTCAAGACCAGCTCCTTCTAGAATATTTCTTTATCCAAATTCCATCCTTTTTCTTTGGCAGTAACTCAAATGAACCTGCAAGCCTTGGAGAAGCCAATATTTTTCAGTGATAAAAAACATGGATAAAATATGAATCATGCATGGTTTGGGGGGAAAGAGAAGGCTCCTATCTTTGATAAGAATTCATGTTGGTACTAAGTAAGGATTAGTAAAGTGTCTGTTTTTAGTAAAGCACAAAATCATTTTGAGCACTCTTGTAACTGGTACTACTCTTGGTGTGAGCATCATGCAGCAGCACAATAGCACCAGCATGTAACAAAAATATAATTTAACAAGATGTGACTTAAAGCTGCAGTCATACTCTTGCAGGAAGGGCTTGGCTTTAATAAGTAGATGCATTTACTGTTAAT